>NC_143175.1:8135000-8760000 GCF_047325235.1 Durio zibethinus
ATCTTCATATTTTTCCAAATCACTTTAGAAACCTTCTAGAACTTCAATCCAAACTCCAAAAACCTAAATACAAACCCAGAAACTTCAAATCAAACCCATAAATCCAAATCCAAAATTCTTGAATCTTAAACCTGAAAATCCTAGTAGAAACTTAAACCCAAAATCTGTGTCTGTGTTATCTGAAAATGGTCTAATTTATAGGCTATTTCAATAAAAATTTTAGGGATCAGACAAAACTAATCCAAACTTGAATTCTAGGGTTGGATTATACTCGAGTATGATTTTAGGCTAAATTTTTATTGATTTGTTTGAAAAGATCCCTGAATTTGATTTTGACTAAACATGCATATTGGATTTGGCTGATTACATATTCCAGTTTCCTCATTCAATCACAAATTTGGGAAAAAATGAAAGAAAAAAAAATAGACTATAGTAAATAATAATATAATAAAATAAGATAGAACAATATAATATACTATACTATAATAATGTATTATATTATACTATAAAAATTATATAATACTAGTAACAATAATAATAACAAATAATAATAATACTAAAAATAAAATCAGCCCAATTGACCTCGGATACAGATAGGTATCTACAGTTGTCCCTTTTTGCACATCTTTATTAGACATGGATGATGCAAAGACCTAGACATCCACTTTGTTCCAAAAGTCAAGTCAATAAGCAAAAATTATCGGGATTGAGCCACAAGTTAGAAAAATGATCTGGATTGAACGAAGATCAAATATGTGATCAGGATTCAATTGCAAATCAAAAATATAAAATGATCTGGACCGAACCGAGATCAAAACGGGTGATTGAGACTGAATCATAAGTCAGAAAAATGATTTGGATTGAGCCAAGATCAAGCGATTAGGATTGAACCACACATCTAGAAAATGATTTGGACTAAGCCAAAATTGAGCAACCAAAACTGAGCCACACATTAGGGAAATGATCTAGACTAAGTCAAGATCAAATGACTGAGATTGAACTACAAGTCAGGAAAATGATCTCGGCTGAGTTAAGATTAAATGATTGGGATTGAATCACAAATTAGGGAAATAATCTAAACTGAGCCAAGATCGAATTATCAATATTGATCTTTAAGTCTAAAAGATGATCTGGACTAAGCTAAGATCAAATGACCAAGACTAAGCCATCAGTCAGAAAAATAATCTGGACTAACTAAGATCCGATAATTGGGATTAAGCCACAAGTCAAAAAAATGATCTGGACTAAGTCAAGATCGAAAATGAGTGATAAATGATAATGCAATGATGCAGATGCATGTCCTATCTAGGATGCAAATACAATTATCAAGGATTTAAACATAATGCATGTAATGTAGATGTTGCTAAATCAATGTCATGAAATTCTAATCGTGGCAACAAGGTTATCAAGACTACCATTCCTTATTAGCTTCTCAATATTAACAATCTCAGAACAAGTTCTATTCTGAGATCTGTTTTGAGATAGTAGCAAATCAAAAATATAAAATGATCTGGATTGAGTCGAGATCAAAACGGGTGATCAGGACTGAATCACAAGTCAAAAAAATGATTTGAATTGAGCCAAGATCAAGCAATTAGGATTGAACCACACATCTAGAAAATGATTTGGACTAAGCCAAAGTTGAGCAACCAAAACTAAGCCACACATTAGGGAAATGATTTAGACTAAGCCAAGATCAAATGACCGGGATTGAACTACAAGTCAAGAAAATGATCTCGACTGAGTTAAGATCAAATGACTGGGATTGAATCACAAATTAGGGAAATAATCTGAATTAACCCAAGATCGAATGATCAATATTGAACCATAAGTCTGAAAGATGATCTGGATTGAGCCAAGATCGAATGACAAAGACTAAGCCACCAGTCAAAAAAATAATCTAGACTAACTAAGATCGGATAATTGAGATTGAACCACAAGTTAAAAAAAATGATCTGGACTGAGTCAAGATTGAAAATGAGTGATAAATGATAATATAATGATGCAGATGCATGTCCTATCTAGGATGTAAATACAATTATTAAGGATTTAAACATAATGCATGTAATGCAGATGTTGCTAAATCAATGTCATGAAATTCTAATCGTGGCAACAAGGTTCTCAAGACTACCATTCCTTATTAGCTTCTCAATATTAACAATCTCAAAACAAGTTTTGTTAATTAATCCATGTCATTCTTCTCATCTGGTCACAACTCACAAGTCATGTCAACCAATCTATCACTGAATTTATTGTTGGGTCACCTTGTTTGCCCCCTTTTAAATTATTTTCTCAAGCTTCTTCATTTCTTTCATCTTGGATTTCTTTCAAAAGAATGAAAAAATCTTTTACGAATAGTGTCATTCATTTATTTATCATCATTCAAATTAGTGACAAACATGATACATTTCTTTGATTTATTTAGAGGATGTACATTTGGTAAAAGATAAGAAAAATGGGTTTTCATTATCGAAAACAAATATGATCAATAACAAATTAAAGGTGAATAAAGGTAAAATATTTTTATTGTTCAAACGGGATATCAACATCTAAATATAATTATTGTTCAGACAATTGTGAACTCCAACTCATAATCCTCTTTTAAAAACACATTCTATCAATATCCTTCGTCTTTGAACAAATCATCATCCTCATCCTTGGGATTCTCACATGATGTTGTTTCTTTGAGTTTTTATCTTTACTTAAATTACCCTTTCAGGTTTCAGTTCAAAATTTTCTTTTTTCCCCTCTTTTTTGCTTTTTGTCTTTTTTTTTTCTTTTTCATTTTTTTACACATATCTTTCTCATCTTTTTTTATTTTTCACTTTCCCCTTTATCCATCAGTGACACTTTATTTAAAATTTCAAACAATCCAATAGCAAATATACCTTAATTTAATTCATGATTCTCCAATTCGAGTATTTACATTCAATCAAAATAGACTTTTAAGGGACATAATGTAGGTTAGGTGAGAGGTTATCAAAGAAATGGATAAAATAGGCCCAAATTGTATATGAGGGTTGTCAAACCAATGATAATTTCTTTTTGTGTAGAGTACTTTGACATTTTACCTCATTAATTTCTCATTCATTTTTTTTTTATCATTGTTCAAGAAAAATTCAATTCCTATAAGGCTTTGCCTTTTAAATTACTAAGGATAAACAAACTTATCAAACTTTGCCCCTAATGTGGGGCTGATCTTTGATTAGGGTTTTTTTAAAAAAATTTTCAACAAGTTCAAATAAGGTGACAAAGGATAATTTTACTTTTTTTTTTTTAAGGATAGAAGAAAGATGATCATTTCTTATCTTGAACATGAATACTCTCAACAAATAATCATTATTAACTAAGAACAGATTTATGAATGAACAATTGCAATGATCATGTATTGCATGCCTTTTGAGATTTTTCACTAGATTTATCTTTTTTTTATTTAACAGTCCCAATGAATCAATAATCTCTATCTGTCAATCAGATAATCATGAAAATATTTTCAAAATCTAATCTTGAATTATCATCATGATTGTTTGAATATTTATTATTTGGAATCAAAGAACGGATATGGAAAAATGTATGAAAAGGTAAAAGTAAATAATGATGATTCACACAAAAGAGAAAATGTAATGAAAATGCATCAAATCTATCATTTTTATTAATATGATGAAAAATAAGATGAAATCCAAGCATATAAAAGAGATCTATATTCTCAAGAAATCTTAAAATAATAATTAGTTTCAATCAGCCTTTCTAAAATCATGCCTTTTGATGATTGGGCAAAGAGTCTTTATGGATATTCAGCTCCCCTGATTCATTGAAGCTCATCGAGCCTATTTGAATCAAATTTTGCACTTTATGCTTTACATGAAGGCAAATTTCTATGGTTCTCATTATGGTAGTCACATATGACATTAATATTGTTCAATTTGAGATAAGGTGGCTTCAATGGTTCTAAAAAGATTAGAGATACTATGTCATTTTTGACTAACTTTAAAAATAGCTTAGTAGAAGTTATGGGGATAAGATTAATTTGAGCTCTCTCTTGATTGCCCCAAATCTTCCTTTTGTTTGGCTTGCTTAGTTCTTTTAAAATTTTGCTTAACTTTCTTTTAAGCTCTTCTTGGGCTTTTTCTAATTTCTCAACACGGCTAGCATTATCTTGTTTCATTCTTCTAGCTTGGGCTTAGATGTAATATTGGTGTTGAGCTATTTTTACACCTTAGTACCATAATCTAGAATAAGTGATCTTGACATTATTTGACATGATGAACAAATGGTAATGAATGAATGTTTATGAATATCCATAAGAAGAAAAAAAATAAACAAGATAGGAAAATCAGTTAGTCATCTCAATAAAGAATAAACACTATAGAATAAGAACAATAATAGCATGACTCTAAATTTCAAGTTAACTTTAAAAGGTGGAAGGACATGGCTTTACCTATGGTTAAGCATTTAAGGTTAACTATATGTGGATTGAATTACTTAGAAAAAGTTCTCAAATTGTTCCTTACATTTTTGTCCATCATAGACTAGTAAGACTCTTCGATCTCCATCCATTATAGGCTACAAACGAAAAGAATTCACTCTGAGTGGAAGTGTTTCGTAGGCTCAAACGAAAACATGAAATCTCATAAAGGCATAGGTACTTCATTCCCTTTTAAGGGTAGAGCTCGGGTGTAGAGCTTATGTTATGCACATATAAATGAATGACAGATATATGTAAACGAATAACTAAACAAAATATAAGTAATGAAAAGATAAAAATAAAAAAAAATAATCTCAAATTTATTAAGCAAGGCTTGGACAATAAAAAATTATTTACTGGCTTGACATTCAATTGTTCCCAGCGAAGTCGCCAAATTGTTATAATGCATAAATCCGTGGACCTATCGCTAGACATGATTTTTTGGAGTTACCACTAATCTTTTTTATTTAGATGTGATTGGCCACATGATCGAATCTATCTTATTTAAAGAGGGATCTTAAGATTAACTTAGGTATTTTTAGATAGTAGATTTCGATCCACGAAATCAGATTTTAGGTTTGAGAGTGCGGTTACACGTGAGGAAGGTTATAGCACTATCATAACGCCCATCTAAATAATAGTATTAGTTTGATTCCAAATTATCCAAGCTTTAAATGTATTTGTAATTTACCAACATATTTAATATTGAAAATTAATCCTAAAATTATCCTAATAGTTTGGTAGTAATTTAAGATAATTCTCTCATCTCATGAGTATTCATGAAGATTAGTGTCCCACTCTAAAGGAGCTTTATCATCAGATTTATTAATGTATTTTATTTAGTAAAATATTCCAATAATTTGGTAGGATTTATTTTGACACAGATCTCTCGATAGTATTTTATAGTTTCTTATACTTTTATAACTGCAACCTTATAGAAATAAATACCCTCTTTCCAAAGTTTTACTTGAAATTGCTACATTTATGACATATCCCACCACAATTAAAAGGCATCATTTTTGTAATAGCTTAGAGTAACCCTTTCTAAGTAAGTTGATAATATTTGTCAATCAAATTTTAATATTAATTTTGACAAACTAAAAAGCACACACAAAATGAAAGGTTTCTATTTTTTAAGATGGTAAAAAAAGCAATGAAGATTTCAATACCTTAAATATTTTAGCAGCATTCTAACAAAAGAATCAAATCGACAAAACAACATAAATAAGTCAAAATTTCAAAATTACCTTTACATTCACTAAGTTTAAATTATTTAGTGCAATATAGTAACTTGAAAATCTATATATATCCTTCTCAACCATACCATTCCCCACCAAAAATAATGTCAAAATCAATATAAAACTTTTTATGATAAGAACATTTATACTTTTGGACTTCTAACTAACCATAAAGATGTTCCATGATAAAGTGGTATTCGTATATGTTGGGTCATCAAGACCCTAACTTCCTGCAATGTTACAAAATAACTTGAAATACTAAATTCCTAAGATTATATTACATTATTTATATCATTTTTGCACACATTTTAAGAAAATAATTCCTTTGGAAACAGTTTTGAAAAAAACTTTTACTAGTTTAGGATACCTTGAGCAATTATAAGGAATACAAAAAAGATAGGTGAGTTTACATTATATGAAATATTAACTTGAGATAACCTATTTTGATAATGAGTCTACTCTTAAATAACATCAAAAAATTGGAACCCAAAAACAATTTTGGAACCAAATTATTCAAGTAAAAAACACAAGAAAATCACACTCACTTTGTGAGAATCAGCATGAACAATGGCAATATAAGTGTCAAATAGGTAGTCACTACATCAAGAGTGGGAGATTTATAAAATCCATACAATTTGAGTCTTGGCTTGATATAAACTATCTCTTCCATTAATACAATGTCAAATAAGCTATGAAAACAATAAAATTCACTAATAAACAACGAAAACGAACAAATTATAGAGAGAAAATATTTACATATATAAAATAAGATTTTTGCAATTTTACATATTTGATAAGTACAAAATATGCAAAAAATTTTTAATACAATTTGATTGTATTATACAATTTTGTCAAAAAATAGACAAATGATTATTATTTTCTTGTATTTCAAAAAAGCATATACAACAATTCAAAGCCATCAATATTATAGTGATTCTCATCCACTTAACAATCCATCTTTTTCTAAAATCACATTAGTACACACCATATAAATTGCCACTTCAATACTTTAACAACTACCATGGCTTTTATGATATATGGTTCAATGTTAGAATTAATTATAATGGTTGCTGCCCCCACTTTATGCCCCTTCTGGTCCATATTATGACCCCTATTCTTTTGCATTTGAGTGTCCAAGGTATCATCAAAGTTCAAATCACTATAAGAAATTTGACATATAGTGACACTAAAAAAAGAGTCGATAAAACCCCAAAATCCATTAGTATAGCACCATAAACTTTATACTGATGATCAAAATGTGTATTTCAATGAATTTTTAACTATTAGTATATCCCTTGTCGATGTAGACCTATACTGATGATTTTTTAGGTATCGAAATAGCTTACAGAGATATACCTATGGTTTACGATCGCTAGTAAATGTATATCTGTTGGTATAGCACATGTTGTGTGTTCCACTGTTATACCTTTTACCGACGGTTAACACCTGTCAGTATAGACTTTTATGTTTTAATTTTTCTTGTCTATACCAACGGTTAATGTTCATTAGTATAGACTTGTATGTTTTAATTTTTTCAACTTATACCGACTGTGTCTTCATTAGTATATCTTTTACCAATGGTCAATACTTGTCAATATAACCTTATGTGTTTTAACTTTTACCGACGGTTCGTGATGACTGTCAATATAGCCTAAAATATTTTAATAGTAAAATACGTTGATATAAATTTTAAAGTGCTAGTAAAAACTTTTTTGTTGAATTATATTTTCAATTATTAATATTAATTTATTTATAATCATAATATGATATGGTTTCAAATAAAGTAAAAATACACAAAAAGTAAAAATATTTAATAACATTCGAAATAAAACAACAACTAAATTGTTTTATAATCCACAAATTTAAAATAAGTCAAGAACTAACATCATTATACCAAATCCAAAAAAAAAAAAAAAACATTAATATCTATGATTGAATGTCTATAAGCATGTGCTCGAAGTTTGCATCAAAGAATCCTCCTGGTGTTATTATTAATGGCTGAACCTCAAATCATCTATATATATTCTAAACAATGTTTGGAAGATTGTTCACATTAGATGTATATTGATCTGCTACAACTCTTGTTCCAACGCCAGAGCCACACAATTCATTTCCTGATCAGCTAAATTGTTATTTAAAAAATTCCTATAAAAGCGAAGCAAGCATTAAAATTTCAAAAAGAAAGATATTTTTTCTGTGATGTTTTTATCCAAAAGGCCTAAGGAAAAGTTGCTTGCTAGATTAAGAAGAGAAGCTCTTCCCCAGGTACATTTTCATAGTCACATTTATTAAGAGGGCACCAATCTACAATAAAATAGATAAAGTGTTCATCTGTTTTTTCTATTGAAGCTGTTTCATTTACAAAAACAGTGTCGCTAATAACATTTTTAGGCCTTCCTCTACTTTTCGAGGTTACAAAGATTGAGCCTAGATTCATCCAATATAGCAAAAAAAAAAAAAAAGCATGCTCGATGACACAAATTGAAATGTAGAAAATGAAAAATAACTTTAGGAAATGATGAGAGTATTTATGCTTCAACTTTGATTCAGCTCTAAAATAAAATGGATGCCGATGGGTTTAAGTTTATAGAGTCGGTGAGAGGTGGAGAAAGTTGGTGAAAGGTAAAGATTAAGTATGTAGAGTTGGTAGGAGGTGCAGGTAAAGAAAATTATTTAAATTCATAAGCCCATTATTTTTTTTTTTTGGATTATTCAAGGTGTTTTCTACAAAAAAATCTTAAATAATCTCTTACAAAAAATTCAATGAGGTTATTTAAGGCATTTTTTTGTCAAAAATACCTTGAATAATCCCATCAATAAATTTTTATGAGAGATTATTGAAGGTCTTTTTGACCAAAAATGCTTTCAATAATCCCCTCCATAAATTTTTATGAGAGATTATTAAATGCATTTTTGATAAAAAAAACACCTTCAATAATCCTTTCAAAATTTTATTCAGGGGATTATTGAAGGCCTTTTTGACTAAAAATGCCTTCAATAATTCCCTTAATAAATTTTTATTAGGGATTATTGAATGTATTTTTTGATCAAAAACACATTCAATAATCCTTCTCAAATTTTTCTAAGGATTATTGAAGGCATTTTTGAGCAAAAATGCTTTTAATAATCCTCTTAATAAAATTTTATGAGAAATTATTGAAGGCGTTTTTTTGTCAAAAAGGCCTTCAATAATCTCTTCCAAATTTTTTCAAAGGATTATTGAAGACATTTTTTTATCAAAAACACCTTCAATAATTCCCTCAATAAATTTTTATGAGAGATTATTGAAGGTATTTTTGGCCAAAAACGTCTTCAATAATCCCCTAAGCAACATTTTTTATATGGATTATTGAATTCAATAATCCCTTCCAAAAATTTTTGTATAGATTATTGAAGGCATTTTTGATCGAAAACGCCTTCAATATTCTCTCTCCAAAATTTTTTGAAGCCAAAAAACGCTTTCAATAATCATATTCAATTTTTTATAAGCCAATAGTTTTTTTTTTTTTTGAGCTTATATTGATGGTTACGTTAATAACCATCAGTATATAATATATTTATTCTGACGAATAGTCATATACCATCAGAAAAAATTTATTTATATCAATGGTTAAATAAAGTGTTGGTATATGTATTGTATATTTTGACAGTATTAAAAATTCATTAGTAAAAGAATTGATAGAATTTAACCGTCAGTAAATAATCCATATAAAGACGAAATTTAACCTTCAGTAAATAATCCATACAAAAAAATTTTTGTATGAATTATTGAAGGTATTTTTGATAAAAAATACATTCAATAATCACATTCAATTTTTTGTAAGTCACTAGTTTTTTTGTTTTAAGCCTATACTGATGGTAACATTAATAACCATCAGTATATAACATATTTATACTAATGGATGTCATATATCATTAAAAAATATTAATTTATATCGATGGTTAAATAAAATGTTGATATAAATATGATATATTTTGACAGTATTAAAAATCTGTCAATATAACTAAACATTAATATATGAAAAATATTTTGTGGTGAATAGTTTATTAAAAATTTTAAATTGTGGACACCCCCCAAAGTTTGATATGGACACTATTTCCTTTACATTTCTATGATAACATTATAGTTATCCAAGAAATAAAATTTAAAATAAGAGAGTATATAACATTAAATAACAAATAATGACCAAAAATAAATTATAAAAATCAAATGAAGAATTATAAGCAGATATGACATGAGCAAGCATAATAGCTATGGACACAATACAATAACATAAAGGAGGAAAAAATAGAATATACTTACCCAAGATTAAAATGCATATGGCAACAAATATCCCGCAAATGACACAATAATATATTGGTCATACAACCTTGAAAAATAGGTAAGAAAGTTAGTCGAACTAAGAAGGCAAAGGAAGTTATAAAGATAATTAAATGAGTAAAATATAAAATAAAATAACAAAAAAATTGAAAATTAAAGAAAGAATCCAAAGTCAGAACACCTGAAAAAAAAAAAAAAAACAATTGTAGTTGAAAAAGAAGAAATGAGATATATGACATAAAATAACATACACAGTAGTTTGGGTTTCGAAACTCTAAGATGGCTGCCAGTGCTCCTGGTGCTGATTCGATATACTTAAGCAAATCTTAATTTGGGTTTCAAAACACCCATTTGGCTGAAAAATGGACAGACAAACAAACTTGTTAGCTCACAAATTAGATAATTACCAAAAAGAAGAAAAAAGGATTAAAAAAAGCAAGCACTTACACTCAACAACATAAATGAAGGGGGGCTTAAATGGATACTCAGCAGGCAATTCGATCCTTCCATGATAAATCCTTCCTTCAAATTCAGAAACCTTAGGACCCTAATCACAAATTGGCATTCAACTATATTAAAAAAAAAAAAAAAAGGAAACCCACATGAATTGACCATGAAAGCGTTATTTTAAGTACCCATTGGATAAACAGTATGAATATTAAACAAAGTTAACATGTACCATCAATAATATTAATCTTTCAAGATGATTAAAATTTCATCCATAAGTTATTTCATGTTTAGGAAATTCAAATCTATCTCTAACAAACTCATTCTATTTCTATCTCTTTCTAAATATTTAGAAAGAGGGGATGTATTATTAACTTTTTTATAACTCTTATTAAAGAAGTAATTGTTTTCTTTTTTAAAAAAAATAGTTTTTTATAAGAAAAAGAAAAGGAGGAGCAAGAATAGAGGGTAATGACTTACCATCTCTCTTCTACATTTTCATAAGCAATGAACCAATTCTCTGGCGGATGGTGTACATTGTCCTCCCATATTCAGCGGCAGGCCATATTTCTGTCCCAAACATTGCACAGCATTCCCATCAAGAGTTCATAGCTCACTTTCTAATTTTAATTTGGTATATGGGGTGGGGAAATTAACCGGACATTCAACACTCGTGTGACAATATCTGATCTATGGAGAATGGAGTCTACTGAAATTGACCTATTGAATGGCAATAATAAAGTCCCTACAAAGAAGATAATCAAGCCACCAATAGATCAAGCACGGGTTCTTAACTCAAGAAAGCCGATATACCCAACAACTTTGAATCGGCTTGTTCAGCAAGAAGCTTATTATCTTTTCATTTCATTCATACACCTTTAGTGTAGCAATGCCTCGTAAACTCCACCACTTAATTAGAACTTGTACATTAGCATTCGGCACAAGCAATTAATAGCTTTGCCCTGTCTTCATGGTGTAGAAATTCCTTGCCATTGAATTCTAAAATTTTAATATGATTCTCAGTCCATAAGTACTTAAAATTAAACAAATGAGAAGAGCAAACTAGAGACAAACAATAGAAAGCGAAGACGTATGGTATACGTATAGACAAATATACAAAACTTGGTGGCAAGTGCTTGTCATCTGTTGATTGATCACCAGATGACAAGCTAGTGCTATAGCGAATTTTGATGTACAAAACATAGCCTAAAGCAAACGGCGTATGTTTATCAAAAGCTTGGAAGTTGGAATCTAGCATAGCCTCCCCAAAGTGGATTCTTTTTCTTTTCTTTGACCTCGGTCTCGCAATTTTCCATTTGACAGGGGAAATGCCGCTTTTGTTAATTGGATTAGATATATTCATTTTGTTCTCTTTTGAGGGGGGAAAAAAAGAAGAACGTACGGATCTCTGTTCTCTTGTCTCTGCATCTTTGGCATATCAATTCATCGAGGTTGTCAAATTAAAAATCAGCAATCATCCCAATATTGCAAAGACCTCATCCATTTCACTCATCTGGTTTGGATGATTTTTTTTTTTTTTTCATTTTTTGTACTTGAATTTTGTGTCCAGATTAAACAAGCCTTTTTCCATATAGTAAAAATTCTCTTCCTCTAAATTAATAATACAAAATTATTTATCGGAAAGAAAAAGTGACTTCACTGATGGGGATCCAAAGAATATTTTCCCACGCACTCTCTTATTGCATGGATAGCTATACTATTACTAGATGAGGCTCCTTACCCTGCAAAGGCTCACTGGATGGTGAAGCTCTCCTGCTAGCAGCTCATTTTTTCAACATGGACATAATAACCAAAGAAACTTAAAAAAACTTATTATTAGTACTAAGTTTTTAATGTTTAATCAACCAAGAGGTCCAAGACAGGAGATTTCTGAATGAGTGAAAGTGCGAAGGAGTTTTGTCACAAGATTCATTGTAAGAAAAAGATAGCCCTTCATAGCTGCTAATTTACTTGTATCTTTTGTCGCTACCCAATGGCTTCCATAGTTTCTCTCGTCAGGGGCCAATGCCCAATGGTACTTGATTTAATATTAAGATAAGAGCTATATTTTATAGTTTTTTAAACTTACAGCTTTAAGATTTAACATAATTTTTTTCAATAATATAATATATATAATATTGTGTTTATATAACGAAAATTAAAATATGATCTCATCAAAAAAAATTTCTCACTAAGTCCCTGCGCATACTAAAATCTCGTTATTGTGTTGTGATTATTAGATTTTTGCAATTTGACAAAGGCAGAACACTTGGAGATGCTAAGATAATCTTAATTAATGGTGGCTTTTTTATTTTATTTGTGATTAGAAAGGAAGATTGGTTGCAGTTATAGAGGATTAGCTATTATTAATTGCCCAAAATGTGGAGTTGATAGGGACATTACAGAAACGAATCCCCATGTCTCCTCTTCCTTGTCTTTTAAGTCTGAAACATGTCAACTTTTTAAATAATGGACATTTGCCAGAAAGCCTGCAGAATTCTTGCTTTTAATTGTTCATACCCGTTGAAACTCTTCGTATATAAAATTAAGAAACACTGTCACTAAAAAATTGGTTAGAATTAATTAGCCGAATTAAATGAAGAGAGATTGGTTGGTGGTCGGACAGAATGGTAGGAGGTGAATCTTCAAACTTCAAACATGCATATGCCTTGGTGACATTCTTAACAAATCACTTAAAACCTCTTTAAATGCTTTCATAAACTTACTTTTCTTTTATTTAATTAAAAGGGTTTTGCCCCAAAAAAATAACAACAGAGAGAAAGAAGCTACTTAAATGCATTGAGAAGTTGTCTGTCCTAGGGATTTAAGATCTCACAGAAAGATGAGAGATATGCGTTTGTCTTTTTTTTTTTAGATAGGAAATATGATATAGAATTCCATAATTTTGTGGTTTGAATAATTGATTATGGAAAAACTAATTTTTATTATTATTTTAAACCATCAATTCAATAGATAATTTAATACGATTCAAAATAGATTGATTGTAAATCTATTCTAATAATAAAATCAAATCGATTTAAGCATCGAGTTACTAATTTAATTAATTTAATTAAATTTGATTTTAATAACTATGATAAAAATTACAACTAGACAATAAACAAGTTATATATATTTGTAAAAGTTAGTATTCTTATCACCCCAAGTTGAATGAACTGTTTGACCTTTGGAAATCAGTATTGAATATTTTCACCTTGACATTATTTAAAGTTTATGGTTGACTAAAATTTTCTAAAAATAAGTCAAAAACATTTTAAAAATATTTATGTAAATTAAAGTAAGAAAATTTTAAATAACAGAGGCCAAGAATGGACTTTCAATTTGGATGAAATAAGTAATCATCTTTTGTGAATTAATTAAGTTATTAAATTAAGTGTTGTTTAATTGATAATTTTATTTGCTATTTTTTATTTTTTAAAATAATTGACAACAAATTAATAACCTTAAATATGAACTAAACAGGATTTATATTTTTAAAAAATTTTTAAAATTATATAATGAATTTTTACTACGAAAAACATGAGTTTCACATGTTAATGCACAATTAAAAAGATATCGTAAGTGAAAAATATATATATATATATATATTGTAAATATTTGAACATCTGATTTAGTAATAAACATATATATATATATATATATTTTTTTTTTGCTTAAAAGATAGAGCTCATTTTCCCTCCTACAATTGTGTGGACTTAAATTTAAAAAAAAAAAATACAATATTTGGGTGTACGTTGATTGTGAGATCTTATACTCACAGTTAAAAGTGTAATTAAGTCGAGTCAAGCCTAAGGGTGTAATCGAGTCGAGTCGAGTCGAATAGTGAGAAGCTCGAGCTCGAGCTCGACTTACAACTCGAGGCTCGATACTCGGCTCGAATTCGATCGAGTTTTATTTTTCAAGTTCGAGCTCGATTCGTGATCGAATTCGAGTTAGTCGAACTCGCTCGATTAAGCTCGATTAATATGTAAAAATAAGCTCGATTTATATACTCGATAAGAGTTCGATTATTCATGCTCGAACTCGAACTCAGACTCGAAATATTTTATTAATTAAAATAATAAAAATATATTTAAATATAAAAGTTCGATTAGGCTCGCGAGCTACTCGAGTGAGATATAAAAATACTCGAATTCGATTCGATCGATAAGTCGAACTATTCGAGCTCGAGCTCGACTCGATAATAATCGAGCCGAATTCGAGTTTTCTTCGAATCGAACCCGAGTAGCTTGCGAGTACTAATGTATCATTTACACCCTAGTCGAGACGATGCAGTAAGAAGCTCGAACTTGAGTTCGGCTCTCAACTTGAGATTTGATATTCGGATCGAACTCAATTAAATTTTTATTTTTCTAACTCGAACACGATTTATGATTGAAATCGAGCTATTTGAACTCACTGATTAAGCTCGATTAATATATTAAAATAAGTTTGATTCTCATATTCGATAAAAATTTAATTATTTGTGCTTGAGCTCGAATTCGAATTCGAGATATTTTATTAATTAAAATAAAAAAAATTTAAATATAAAAAGCTTGATTAGGCTCGCGAGCTACTCAAATCGGGTATAAGAATACTCAAACTCAGTTCGATCGATAAGTCGAATTACTCAAGTTCGAACTCGACTCGATAATAATCGAACTAAATTTAAATTTTATTTGAATCGAATTCGAATAATTTTCTAATACTAATATATTTATTTATACCCTTGCTCAAATCACTTCAATAAACTCTTGCAGATTGTGTGTACTTGATGGAAGAAAGGTGAGATTTTAAAATAGTTGGCTATATAAGAGTTTAGTTGAATTGATTTATATAATTATTTTTTAAAAATAATATTTAATAAATATAAAATTTAAATTTTTACATATATAATTTATTTTTTATTTTTATACTGTGATCTATTATATATATATATATATATAAAAGGTGTGGAAGTCTAGGCCACTGTCCGCCAAGAGGAGTAGTTCTGCTCTGTGGACTGGATGTTTCCGATTCAATAGTTTTTTTATTTTAACAAGTCTTTCCCTTTTATTTAGCATTTAAATAAAATTAATACCGGTTCCTTCATTCATTCTACTTGCACACCTACTACGACCTTCCGTTAGCTAAGGAAAATGATTCTGCAATCACTGGAACTTTAGCTAATTTATTAGCTAGGCTTGGTGACCCTTCATTTTTTAGGCTTTTTATGCACGCAAAAAGGGAAATCATTGATCTTTTTTCTGTAAGTTTTGGTACATTAATTGAAATATTTACTGGATTAATGATTATTTTGTTGATGGTATTTGGGTAAAGATGATCGCGTGCATTGTTGCAAAACTGTTGGAAAGCTTACTTGCAGATAACGAATGTTCAGAGAACGTCAAAAATAGGATTTAGTCGAAAGGATTCACTTAGCTGACTAAAGTATAAAAATTTTTAATTTAAAAGGAGTAAATTGCGAAATTTGCTTGAAAATCATTTTGATCCCTTCAGTTTCAATTTTCAAACATCACACTTTTGTCCTCAAACCTCTAATTTATGTTTCAGTCAATCTAAATAGACAATTCTTCTGTTAAATTTGTAGTTGAAAACACATTTGAGAAACACGTACGTATCTCCGAATGATAAGTTAATAAATTTTCAGCGGTTAAATTGATGGGAATAAGGATTTTTTAATACCAATTAAAAGTTCAGGTTTTACTTGATAAAAAAAGTAAAAATAAATAAAAATAAAAAATTTATTAATTGAATGATTAAATTATAGAATAAAATAGTGATTATAAATTTTTATCATTGAATTAATAAATCACTTGAGATTTAACACTGTCCTAATATATTTTGGGACAATCCAACACGGATATTAATTGTGTTTCTTTTTTTTGTTTGTTGCACCCCAAAAGCAGAGTGCCCCTACTCCTCGTGCCTGAGCTGAGGTGGTGAAAAACTTGGAGCAAGAAGGTGAGAGAGAAAAGAAATGACGTAGTGGACTTTGTGGTTGGCAAATGGCAAAAAGGAAATCAGTACCAAACCTAAAAATGGGGCCCTTCTTCATGAGGTGAAGATATGGCTCTCTCAGACAACTCAACCTAACCTCATCAACCCATAAAATAATAACACTAGTAAATGAAAATACTGTTACTATAAACTGATAAAATCAATCAAATGTACGGCGTTATTTATTGATATTATTTGGGTTACTGAAATGTCCAAACCAGGACGTACATTTCCATAAGTACAACCTTTAATTTCTTGCACATCTACTTATATATATATATGTATATATATATATATATATGCATGCCAAACTTATATATACTGATAGTGTGAGGGGAAAATAAATTTGGAAAACCCAATGAATTCAAAATAGAGACAAAGGGACGTATCCACGGATATATTTTCTTGTTATAGGCTACTAATACGTATTACTATTCAGCAGGAGAGAGTACAGCAAAAAACATATAACACCCCCCGGTGAGTAGACCAACCCATCGGAGAAAAAGCAGATATATTAATAACACCAACAACCCGATTAATGGTTAGATTATTAATGTTCATTCTAAAATATATATATATATATATATATATATAATCTGATAAACTTCCCTATATACTAGTCATCTTTATCTAATAAAAAAAAGTATATTTCTAATTCACCAAAAACTCAAAGCTAAGCTTTCCATATACATCTGTAAGATCACTTGAGGTAATGGCCTGCAAAGCCTCAAGCATAAAAAATGCTCTCACAAGAAAGTGAAATGAAATGAAAATTAAATTAAAAAAAAAAGAAGAAAAGACAAAAAGATATCACAGCTTGAAAAGGAGGAAATCAAGCTTTGGGTACTCTTTCTCTCCTGCTTACTTATCTGTTGTGCAGAGGATTTGGGCCTGTATAGACTTTCCTTTGTTCACCACTAAAAATGCCATCACCATTTTTACCTGTACTTGATCCTTCAAACCCACCTTGAGGACTTAGCCAAGTGCCAGACCCAGCTTTGAATCCGGTAAGTTTATCATGCACACCAGCATAACATGGAGTCTCAAACTGTAGCAGCACAAGGAGGAGGAGAGACACGCAAGCTAGACCTCTTCTCAGGCTCATCTGGTTCTTTTTCAGAACCCAAGTCATGGCATGGAACGCCGGTTTCAGAAAGTAACGAAAATATATGGCTGTTGTTTAAGGGAACGAAGGTTGTTTTCTATTAAAAAAAACCTTTTGATTTAGAAGCCTTGGGGTTTGAAAAGGAGGCAAGTAAACATGGGTTCAGGGTCAAAATGCATAGGAGTTGCTGCCCGGTTTCTACTATTAAAACACCAAAATAAAAAAAGAAAACTTATACAAATGGGGGTGAGAGGTTGTAATTGGGAACTTATTTGCTACTGATTTCAGAGTCTAAGCAAGGTTTCTTTTTTTTTTTTTTCTTTTTTTATTTAGGAAAGCTCTACAAACATAAAGGAGAAAGACAAAGAGGAAGAGAGAATGAAAAAAAGCTCGATTTCATAACCTGAAAGGTCCACCCAGTCTTTTTATCAATGTGACTTATGTGATAATGGTCATTTTTATTGACCTTTTTCTTTGTTTTTGCTAATGAAAATCCGACTAGTATGTGATAATGTCTTTTATGCTCTTTACTACTAAGAATAAAAGTCCATTAACTTTTTCAATGAACAAAAACCAAGGGTAATTTGGGAAAAAACTATTAAATTATTATTTAATATTATCCCTATTATAAATAGTGCTTTCACTTAATATTAGGAAACATTTGGGTCATATTTTGTGTACAAGATAATAAATAAAATAAAATGATAATTATTTTCTATTATTTTTAATTTATATTTAAATAAAATAATAAGATTATAAGAATGATTAACCATCCTCCAAAGATAGGATGATTCAATTTTACTAAAATAAAAAAAATTATTTTTAATTTACATGATTAAACTTAAATATTTTATTATATCCTTAAATTTTACATCAATAATTTAAATTATATAAAATTTTAAAAAAGATAATTTTAATCAATAAATAAATTATTTTATCATAATCCTTACACATATCAAACATAAAATAAGATAATATTATTTAATCAAATTTTATTCATAATATTATATTATCTTATCTTATTATAATATTATGTACCTAATGCATCCTATATGTATTAACATTTTTTACGGGACCTTTTTCTTTATTCTTATTTTCATCATGTTAAATTAGTTTTGTTAGTATTTTTATTTTTTATTTTTTAAAAAGTAGTTTTTATAGAAAGTAAAAAATTTTGAAAAATAAAATTTTTAATATATTTTTAACAAAAACTATATTTTTATTTTAAAAATGCAATCTTGATAAGCCATTGAACTAAAAGAAAAATAAAATTTTTCATTATAGTTTTTATTGAAACTAACCAAAGAAAAAATAATTTTTTATAATATATTTTTAATAAAGATTATACTTTTAATCTTAAAAACATAGTATTTATTGAAATTATAAAATTTTAAAAAATAATTTTTTTCATATTTTTATATTTTCAAGATAGACCACATTTTTACCCAAAAAAAAAAAGTCTTTGTTAAAACCATAGAGGTTTTTTAAATAATTTTTAATCAATTAAAAATAAAAAATTTAATTATAATCCACAAATTTGTCAAATATATTTTAATTTCAAGTATTTACAATATTATTCAAAAAATATATGTTAACAATTATTTTATTTTTATTAAATAAATTCTAATCAATTATACAAACTAAATATAAATTTAATCCAATTGAATAGAAACTCAAAACAAATGAAAATTAAATTAATTTTTATTTTCTAAAAAATAAAACTTATACATGATCATTGTCACGTGTCAAAAATGAGATTTGAAATGTTCTATGCAAGTCAATTTGGATCTTGATTTATCATGCAAATATTTTTTTGCATTGAAGGATAAAATAGATTATAAAAACATTTATTGAGGGCAAAAATGTAATAAACTTTGGATTTCGCTATGATTTTAGAAAAACTAAGGGGAGGAAGATTTATGAGTCAAAACTATTTTCCCCTTTCTTGAAACTGTTGGAAATATTAAGAAATCATATTACGAAAACTAAATATAAAATTTATATTACAAAATGTAAGATTCCTAAAAAGAAAATTCTAAAAATCTGTAAACCAAACTCCACGTTCTAAAAGATTTTCAATTAAAAAATATTAAAAATACAAAGAAGTTTTTAGCTACTTAATATATCAAGTCAATTTTATTTTTTAAAAACTATAATTTAATTATATTAATCATATATTCTTTTTCTTTAACTATTTATTATTTTTCTTTTTACCAATTTAAAAAGATTATCAAATCACATTTTTTTAATAAAAGATTAATAAAAAAATGTACTAAACATTTAATTTTGAATAACATATCAAAAAATTTTATATCATAAATTCAATACTTAAATTTTTTCAAAATTAATATTTAATATTTAATTTTTCAGTATTAATTTTGTTCAGTTTATCAAACACGACTTTAGTATTCATGTGCCTAAGATTCAATGATGATACAAATGGAAAGCCCTTGTCTTTAGTCTACCATTTCCAAGTACTTTGCTTTTGTTTGACAAATAATAAGGAGCTATCTAGTAAATGAAAAAAAAAAAGGAATTAACTGATTTTGAGTGAGATTAGTCAATAACATAATCAACTACGTGCTCTCTAAATCTGATTAAGGTAGGTCCAATTTCTGTTCACTATATCAAAATGGGCCCATCCTTCTTATTTTCTATTTTTTTAGTCGATACAGACCAATGGCTTTGATTTGCATGATTTAGGCCCAATTATTGTTTTGGTTTTGCTATTCTTGATCAATGTCACTTTCACCTAAATTGAATCAAATCAATTTTGGTGAATTATAAATTAATTAAAATCCTAATAATTTCATTAAAAATGCTACCATTTGATAATATTGTGTTAAGATTTACAAATAAATTGCTTTAAAAACAAATGTGCAATCTTTAAAAAATTTCACATCCATAACACTTGTGACACGTCACCTAACGTTTGCAACACTTGTATCTATAGTATTGCAACTACGTCCGCAGCTAAATTCACGACTGTAATTTAAAACTATGGTACGTTCTTAAGACCTCTCCAAAAAAGAACTGGATTCAAGCCAAATTTAAAAATATTCTTGATTATTATAAAAAAAAATTCTTGATCATAAGAAATTTTAAGTGCATCTCATCGATCTCACAAGTTAAATAAAAAACCTTTCAGATTTAGTCTCAAAATTTAACTGTTGGGATATTTTCAAATTATAATACAGTATACATTGTAACCTATGCATTGCATTGCATTATATTCATTGTAAGGTATACTTTGAAGACAACGGGATTCATAGGAAAGCTAATGACAATGGGATTCGTAGGAAAGCTAATGGGATTTACCCCTTTTATTTGGTTGGTGAGAAAAAAAAATCAAAATATGAGAGAAAAACTTAGGTTTGAGTTTGATGGTTAGTTACTCACTTTCAATCAATTTTCTGTTTATCTCTTTTCTTTTTTTTTTTTTCATTTTGTTTACATATAATTTTATGTTTTCTTTTTATAAATAAAAAATCGAACGAAATGTGGGGTAACACGCTAGTAAACTTTGATGATGAGGATAAAAACTTGGGAGCAATTAACGAAAGAGACATAAACAGAGGATGTATGTCGTGATCACTTTCTTGGAAGGAATGATGATGTTTTTCTTCACTTTTTATTGCAAGAACAAAGATCAGAACATCAAAGTCAATTCATGTTATTTATCCAAAAAAAATAAAAAGAAAAAATCAAAGTCATGACACTCGATTATTTTTGCACCCAAAGAGAAGGTGGTCCATTTTTTTTCTCATACCATACTTTTAAAGTACAAACAAAATTGCTTTTCTTCACATCACAAAAATAAATAAATGAATGAATAAAATATCATAGGATTTCCTTTTTTATTTTCACCAGTTGTGGTGGCTCAGAATAAGTGTACATATGCATATAGTCAAATAAAATTATAAAGCAACTAATGCAAGCTGAGTATAGTCCAGTTAGATTTGACCCCAGATGGCCATAACAAAGAATGTGGGTCATTTTGAAGTAATTATGCCATTTAAAACAGGTAGAAAATCACAATAATGTCAGATCATATATATATATATATGTTGATGATAATCACCTAGCTTTTTCATGTATTTTGTTGTGAAAGGTGAGACGAAGTTTGGTCTAACATTATGATAATGACAAGAGTCGTCACTGATCAAAATGTTGTATGGAGAGTTGATGGGTGACCATACTCAAGAATAAATTGTAAAACTGAAAAAAGTTGGAACGAAACAGTACTACAGCTGGCGGAGACAGATACAATATGGTAAAGGGATTGATAATCATTGCCACGTAGGATCAATTTCGCTCTTCTTTGTTCGGACCAAGTAGCATATCTAATTAAACTATATATATGTACGAAAAAACTTTATTTCTAGGATTTGATTAAACATGAAAAATGTTAGGCTTTATTGGTTGAGACCCAATCTTCAAATGTGCAAATGAATATGAATGATGCTGCTTGAAGTGCCAAGGGCTTAATTATTTGGTGTTTTGCCATTTCAAATATGCAAGCTTTAAAAAGAAAGAGAAAAAGAAACCAGCAGGCAGCAGGGACGTGTAGGATGACGATGAATGGCATCAGCTTTGGATGGGAACAAGCAAAGATCAAATCCTTAAATGAGATGGGGGCAGTGTCGCTATGAGTAAAATACATGCGACATGATTAGGGCAAAGAATATATTTGTTGGGCAAGCAATTAGGGTGTTCCTTTTTTTTTAATCATTTTGCCTTTTGAATTGTTTACCTTGGATCGGTCAAAGGCTAAGTTCCTATTATCATTGGGGCATAACTGCTCCATTAGAATGAGATATCTCATTATGGGATCTGAGGGCCACCCTCGTTAATGGCAATCATGTTTTTGGAGCCGTTATGACTCCTTTTTGCACCCCCTATTTTCAATAAAACGCATATATATTTGAAAACAAAACAGTATACCTCTATATTGTAAAAATAATATATATTTACTTAAAGAAAAATAATATAAAACTATTTAATCTCATTTACTGTAAGTAAATTTTAAAAAATTTATTATCATTAAAAAATTATCACATATTCCATTAAAATAAATTTTTTAAAAATAATTATAAATTTACATAAAAATAATAATATATATAATGATATTGTACCACCTTGTTAATTTTATAAAGAAAATTTTCTAAAAGTGAGTCAGTTAATGAGTAGAAAGTTGAAATCATGAGAGTGAATAGTTATAATTTTATAATATTGGATTAACTAGTAGTTAGCTAATGGCTGTCAAATCTAATAATTAGTGCAAGCTGTCGAATTCTTTTTTGTTTTAAGAAGAATTCTTAGATAAATAAGGTATTTAATTTGTAAATTAAAATAAAATATATTGTATTTGATAGTTTAATATAAATAATTATAAATCATGTATTTTAAATAATTTCAGTAAATAATCATCAATAAAATTTAAATTCAAAATTTTTTTATTAAAAAAAATTAACTTAATCAATTAAACAAATCACTTGTAAATGATTTATTTATTTTTCTTTTAAAAAATCTTCCACGATAAATGCTGCTCTTTCAGCTTTAATTTAATGGTAAAAAAAATCGGTGAATGTTATGAATTTAGATTTAAATTTTATTGTGTAGATTTAATTTGATTTTATGTTAAAATTATTTAGTTAAATTATGATTTATTATTAATTATTTAATAATTTTATATATAAATATAATGTTTAATTACGTTTTAATTTCTTTTATATTTATAATTTAAAAAATATTCTCTTTCATCTATTTTGTCTTTGTATCCAACTCGATCACCACTTTTAGTTAAGATCTTACTTTCAAACAGTACAAATATCCATTATTTTATATTTCGATTTTTCCTCCTAAAACTTTTAACTAAATTCTACTTTGGCTACGTCTATGTTGGAAAATAAAATTAATATGTCTCTCCGTTTTGGGTTTAAGTGAATTAAATCAACTATATGATAGGTTGTTAAATAAGTGTGTATATATATATATATATATATATATATATAAAATATAACAAAATTCAGCATATAACAAGGTAATTTTTGGGTAGGTATATAACAACGAAATGAATAATATATGTGTTTTTGTTTTTAATATAAAAAGGTAGCTTGTAAAAGTGTTCAGATTTTCATATGTATTTTTTTGAAATAGATTTCATAATATTAAACACAAAACAAAGATAAAAAGGTTGTAATTATAAAAGAAAGCTCCGATATGTTCGAAAAAGCTATATTTATTGATTAGTGTTCTATATATGTATACACACACATAAGGCATATTATAGACAGAGAATATGTCACTATAAAAACAGGGATTCTAATTATATAAAATCAGGATTTTGATTGATAGTTGACACCTTTTCAAGTGGATTTTGAAAATAAACATCCTTGATATGTTGCTGAGATTCCTAATAAAGATGATTCTCTAGATTATACTGGATATTGCAATTACTTCTATGTGAGTCAGTCTTGGTGTCATTATTGCTTGATTGTAAGTCGATGTTGCTATTGATCTGCATGTGTGCTACCGATGCTCTTGGCTTCCGTGTGTCTCTTGTTAGCGCCTAATTTTGCTAAGTAGTTCTCTTAACATGCCCTCGAAAGATGGTGGAGCCATCAGCTACACCGATCTTGTCCCAAAAAAACAAAAATCTTTGTCGAGCAAGAGGTTTTGTGAGACCATCTACAAGCTAATCTTTGGTAGAAGTATAAGATACTTGAATTTGACCAGAATGAACAGACTTATAGACAAAGTGATAAACAAGTGCTAAATGTTTCATTCTGGAGTGAAACATTGGATTGAAGCTAAGGTAGGTTGCTCTAATATTATCAAACTTAATAGAGGATGGAAGTTTATAAGGTAAGCATTACTCAGTGAAGAGATCTATATTTGTAGACACAAAATTTGTTTGGATTTTAATTAAGTCTTAGTTTAAAATTTATCAGGTATATTAGGTTCTCAGAACAAGGTCCGATTTCGATTCAATTGAACTCTAGGCCTGATTTCAATTCAACTAAGCCTGAAGTCTGATTTTGATCAAGCCTAAGACCCTGTTTTGTTTTTTAAGCCTAAAGCCTGTTTTATTTTCTCTTTTTTTACATTAATATTAATTTAAAAAAACACACAAAAAACAAAACAAAGAAAAGAAACAAAAGAATACAAGAAAAGAAAAAATAACAAAGGAGATAGGAGGTACCTAATACCGTACACAGCACCACCGGTACCACCCACACCTACCGGGCCCTATGCTATTTACCTAGACACAGGGCTAAAGTTAGACAAAGTAGAAAAAAATAAAGGGGTAGGGGAAGGTTGGTGCTGGGTGGTATACACGGCACCCCTCTCTTCCAAATCCTGTGCTACCTACCCAAGCATAGGGCCATGATTGAAGCTCTATAAATAGAGCTTCATGGCTGACCCAAAAAAAAAGAAAAGGAAAACCCAGCAATAGAATTGTCAAATTCAAAAAACAAAAAAAGGGTTTTCTATTAAAAAAAACCAAAATCGAAGCCAAGAAATAACAACATAGTCCCCTAGAAACGGGGAACCTAGCTCCATCTAGCAAAATACAAAAACACAAAAAAAAGCAAATTAGAAAAACAAAAAAAGGGTTTGGCCAAAACTTTAAAGGCTAATCTAGGTCGTTTAGGACTCTTTTAGGGTGAAAAGTAAGTCGGATCTGTGTTTAAGGGGTTAAAAGAAATTTTTTCGAGAGTTTTGAGATTTTTTTACGATTGACACAACGGTCAAAGCTCACCGACGACAAAGAACACAACGACCATCACAGTAGACAACCATTGGCCCTTGATTTGTCCGGAAAAAACAAAAAAGAGGGAGAGATTTTTTTTTTAAAAGGGAAATGAGGAAATGATCTGAAAAAAAAATTTTAGGGCTTTTATATAAACTACCAAAAGCCAAAATGATGTCATTTCAATAACGACTAAAACGATATCATTTTGACCCAATAGGATTCGCGCATCAACCTGACTCAACCTAGAATCCACACACCCGACTTGAACTAGGTGCCTTTAGCCCAGTCCGATCTAGCTGAACTAGCGTAGACCAAACCAGACTAGCCTCGAACTATCGAACCAACCAGACTAGCACTGATTGGATCATTAACCGATCCAATTCAGGTAAAAAACATTTTTTTTGAAATTTTTTGAAATTTATTAAAATGTTTAAAATTGTTAGAATAAATCTTTTGTTGAAACAAATAAAAAAGTAAAAAATGAGTATATAGTTAAAATTTTAATAATAATAGAATAATAATAAAAAATGTAAGAGAAGAAAATTTTTTATTTGATGATAAGATCCAAAGGTACTTTGAATAGTGAGACATATGAATTTCTAGGTGAGATGATTTTTTTAAAATACTACCAATGTATTGAAATATTTATAAAAAATTTTCAATACAATAAAAATTTTTCATTTTTGTCATGAAATAGTAAAATAAATATTAACTAATTTGTTAAAAATAAAGTGATAAAAATGAGAGAAAAATAAATTTTATCTAATGATAAGATTCTAAAAGTATTTCGAGTAGTAATAATTTATGAAATCACTAGATGAGAAGATTTTTTAAAAATTACTAATGTATTGGAATATTTATAAAAATCTTCAATATGATAAAAATTTTTTTCTTCAATAAAAACAATAATTCAATAAAAGATATCAATAAAATTTCTAAAGAATAATTAAAAATGTGCATTAATATATTATTATTCACATTGCATGCATGACATAGTTTTTATGAAAAGTAAATTCGAGCCTTCGAGGATAAGATTCTAAGGTATTCCAAAAAGCAATACCTAAGACATCTCTAGGTTAGAAAGAGTTTTTCTAATGTTACTAATGTACTAGAATATTTTAAGAATTATTTCAATAAAAGGGTTCTAATTTATTTTTCTCAAATAAAATTTGAACAATAAATATGAAATTAAAATAAAGGAAAAACCAAAACTACAATAAACAAAAGAAATCAAGGAAATTATTTTTCAAACACCGAAAATGGACTATTTTTTATCAAAATCAAAGGATAACACGTAGTTAATTGGTACCATTTTTAAATGGGCACTGTGATGATACTAATTCTTCTCCACGCGTAAGTTTTTAGCATTATAAAAAATAATTATTTCTAAAAGCCCATATCTGTATATTATCTCATTCTTTATGAACTTACATATCACTAATTGAGTCATGCTAGCATATGATGCAACTTCTACCCATTTCATGAAATAATCAATTATCACAAAAATGAATCTATGCCCATTTAAAGCTTCGAGGTGATGGGATCAATGACATCCATGCCTCATATAGAGAATGGCAATGAAGGTGCTAAAACATGCAAAGCTAATGCAGAAGCATGGATTTTATCAACATAAATCTAACACCTATGACATATTCTGGCATAATCAATACAATCACTTTTTATTGTCAACCAATAATAGCCAACCCTCATAATTTGTCTAGCCATTATGTGACCATTCACATGTGCCCTACAAACCTCATTATGTATTTCTTTAAAAATCCTTTTTGTTTTTATTGCATCCATATATCTTAGAAGCATCTGATTTCAACTTTTTTTGTAAAGGATATCTTCATTATGGAAAAAACCCATAGCTAGCCTTCTGATAATCCTTTTATTTTTTTTTATTGCATGCTTTAAGTATTGTTGAATTTTGATGCATTGCAAAATATAATGATACCATGGTTTCCCATTAACTTATTTTTTAATTTCTGAACAATGTGCTGGTGCATATTTCACCTCTAACTTGATAGGTTTAATCTCGGTATTTGCATCTATTTTGATCATCATAGCTAAAGTAGCCAGTGTGTCGGCAATTTAGTTTTTTTCTCTAGGCAGATGTTCAAACTGAATTTTTTCAAATTATTTAATAAGCTCAAAGATATAGTCATGATACCAAATCAACTTTGGGTCTTTTGTTTCTCACTCTCCTTATAATTGATATATAATTAAAGCCGAATCTTCAAATACATTCAACACTTTAACTTCTTTTCAATTGCTGCTTGCAAATCCATAACACAAGCCTCGTATTTAGCCACATTATTTGTGTAATTGAATTTCAATCTAGTTCTGATAGGACAATAATGTCCATTAGGAGACACTAAAAGTGTCCCAATACCATGACAAAAATCATTAGCAGCTTCATCAAAATACATTTTCCAAGGCTTTTTAATAAGTTTTTTCTCTTCAATTTGAGAAACAACTATCACAACTTTATCAAAAAAATCAAGCTTCATTGGTTCATCATCTTCGATTGCATGATTAGCAATGAACTCAGCTATTACATATCCTTTAAATGTCTTTTAAGTTATATAAATAATATCATATTCTGAAAGTATAACTTGCCATCTTGCTATCCTCCCTGTCAATGAAGGTTTTTCAAAGATGTACTTAATGGGTTCCAACTTTGCTATGAGCCAAGTGGTGTAATAAAACATGTATTATTTGAGCCTTTGAGCTGTCCAGGCTAATATATATTATATCTTTTCTAATGGTGAATACTTGGACTCATAATCAGTGAATTTTTTGCTTAAGTAATAAATTCTCATTTTTTTATTGGTTTCATCTCTTTGTCCCAGTACACATCTTATTGAATTCTCATGTACTGCTAAGTACAAAACTAAAAGTTTTTTTGGAACTAGCAGCACCAACATGAATAGATTTGACAAGTATTCTTTGACTTTATCAAATGCTTATTGACATCAATCATTTCATTTCTAAAAAGCTTGAAAATGGGATTGCACATGTAGGTAAGTTAAGAAATGAAATAAGTAATATAATTCAATCTTCCCAAAAAGCTTCACATTTTTTTAAGGTATAAGAAGGAGACACAGTTTGAATGGCATGTATCTTATCTAGATCCATTTCGATTCTTTTTTCACTGACTATAAAGCCCAATAATTTTTTTGATTTAGCATTGAAAGTATATTTGGCAGGATTCAACTTAAACTAAAATTTTTTTAACCTATCAAATAACTTTTTAAGATTGAATACATGATCCTCTCTTTCACAAGACTTTGCAATCATATCATCCATATATACTTCTATCTTTTTATGCATCATGTCATAAAAGAGAGTCACCATTATTCTTTGATAAGTAGCACAAGTATTTTTTAATCCAAAAGGCATAACTTTGTAGTAGAATGTGCCCCACATGGTTACAAACATTCTCTTCTCCATATAATCTTGAGTCATCTTAATTTGTTTGTAGCAATAGAAGCCATCCATAAAGGAAAATGTGAAATATCGAACAGTATTATCCATTAAAGTATTGATATGAGACAGAGAAAAATTATCCTTAAGACTTGCCTATTCAAATCTTAATAATCGACACACATTCTCATTTTTTCTCTTTCTTGAGAACTAGTACTATATTGGTTACCTATTTAGGATATTTTACCATTTTTAAAAATTCAACATTAAACTACTTCTTCACTTCCTCTTTAATTTTTTAGTAGCATTTCTAGTTTCGTACATTTTAACTTATATGGTACTATCTTGCATTTCAATTTCAGAGGTAATTTGCACTTTACAATATCAATACTAAGTCTTGACATATCCTACTAAGACCATGTAAACACATTTACATATTCTCGAAGTAATTCTTCTAGCCATTGTTTGTCAGCTGGTATAAAAGATGTACCAACCTTGACTTCTCTTTTATTTTCATCATCTCTCAAATTCACTAATTCAATAACTTCTTAATGAAGCTCAATTGACTTATCTTTATGCTCATTAGTTTCAACAAATAAAGAGGCAGAGTGTAATCATTTGAGTCTTCTTCATTATCAAGTTTGTTAGCATGAATTGAGTTTTCAAAATTAAATCCAAGATTATTATCATGATTTCTTTATATTCATTATATGAGAATCTGCAAATGGCTGAGTTCAAGAGAATATTGGCATACAACAGTGGTTTGGCAAGAAAATGAAAAATATGAGAATGAATAAAAATGAAAACTATAAAAAAAATGTAGATGCATCTTTTAAGTTTTTTATTAAGATGACAAACACAACATAAAAGGTCTTTTAATGCTTATGCAATAAGCAGTTAGGGATTTAAAGTTTCACAACACATTACTTTTCAAAAGTTGTAAAGATAACAAACAGTTCTATGATTTTTTAATTATTTAACTTAAAATTTAGAGGACAATGGCGCACAAATAGATATTCATCATGATTTTTCTTTTTTTCCTTATCTATTAACTGAATGGCTAGCTCAAAAAAAGCTTTTGCCAATTTTGCATTTGGGACTTAAAGTGAATCTAGATGATACATCCTCTTGATTGAAAAGAATCATAAAGGTAAAGAATGACCATCAGCTCTGATTCTGTATTACATCTTTTGAGATTAGCCATTCTCTTTTCTTTCTTCTCATTCATCATTTTCATTTTGTTCCCTCTTGTTGGCTTATACCCCAAGCCAAATCTATCTTTTTTGTCATATATTGTTGGTGGCTCCATGATTTCTTGTAGATTTTTTTCAAATCCAGTTCCAAGTTGCCATCTCATTTTCGTAAGTTGCTTGGCAACTATCTAACTAATTGTAGCAAATGCGGTGAATATAATTTAGATCATTTAGCTATATATATAGTGTTAGCAATCTCAAAAGGTCTATAAGAGCATTCTAAAGCTTCATCTGTAATTTTCACATAAGAAATATTCATAGGTTAGGCTATTAGTAAATTTGTTTCTTCTGCTATACATGTAAGTTTTTCATTAACAATAAATTTAACTTTTTCATGTAGTGAAGATAGAACAACACCTATTATATGAATCTATAGCCTACCTAATAATTAATTATATGAAGGTAAGATATTCATAACTTGAAATTTCACATTAAAAATGTAAAGACCAATTTGTAATGGCATTTTTATGTCCTCAAGCACCTCTCGTCGAATTCCATCGAAGACCTAAACAACCATATGACTAGGCTTTATGTAAGATACATCAACAGGTAGTCTTGCCAATGTAGTCATAGGCATGATATTAATTAAAGAGCCATTGTTAATAAAAACTTTGGTTACTATATGACTCTTGCACTTAACAGTATTATGAAGAGCCTCAATACTTCTTCGACTTTCTAAAAGAATCTTTTCATCACTAAAAAAAATATAGTTTGAGACTATCAGATTACCAACAAGTTATTCTACATACTCAGTGGATATATTATGAGACACATACACTTGATTCAATACTTTTAGTAAAATATTGTGATAGGATTCTAAATTTAGCAAAAGTGACAATAGTAAAATTTTAGTTGGCATCTTATTCAACTATTTTACCATATATTCATTATGCTTTTATCAATTTAAAAAATTCATAAGCTTCATTTTCAAAGATTAACTTTTGGTGTTTCTTTTCAGGGACTGCCATAAGGTTATTCTGAATTCTATCTTTTTCTTTAACTTTGGCTTTTTTCTTTACTTAGCTTTTTTCAGCATTTTTTGAGTGTAACATCATCCACTCTGAGTCATACCTCTTACATCTATTATGTTTGTAGTATCTAAATTAACTATGATATCGTAATCATACTTCTATGGTACTGCTTTATCATTTTAGTATGAAAAAAGGTTAAAGACTTTAATAGTCACTATTAGTCGAAAAACAAGCCTTTCTGGCATTGGGGTTGCCTTTTCATTGTAATAAATAGTCATAGGTTCACAAATGAACTTTGTTGGTATATCAAGGGTAGACACCTCAGCTTTTGTTAAATTATTTTCTTTTCATAGAATTCTATCTAACCTATGTCCATCAACCTTTGTACCTTTTGATGGAATTTATTACAATTCTCAATAGAGTGGCCTAGAACACCTTTATAATAGTCATAACTCTTAGCTGATTTAATCATTTTTTGGCAATTGTAAGGCTTTATTAGTTCTAGCATATCAGCCTTAACTAAAGCTTCAAAACTTTAGCCATTAAAATTTTGACTTCATCTATCCTTCTTTTAACATAGCATTCTTGACCATCAACTAAAGTATTTATTGTTGGTGTCATAACGTTTAGATCTGGAGATCTATCGCTAGACATTGACTTGAAGGAGTCGCCACTAATCTTTTTTTATCTAGGTGCGATTGGTTACCTAAGGAATCTGCCCTTTCAGAGAACACCTAAGTTAAAGGGTCCCAAAAAGAATAAGTTTGGGTCTACTAGCCAGAACAGGGTTTGGGAGTTCGATTACGTGTGAGGAAGGTTATAGCACCTTCATAACGCCCATCAAAAGATGGTAGTAACTTAATTTTGTATTATCTAATAAGCCTTAAAAATTTACTAAGTAATTAATTATTGAAAATTATTCTTAATTGACTCTAATACTTTTAGTAAAAAATTGAAAAAATCCCCTCACCTCAAGAGTATGCAAGAAAACTATTGTTTCACTCGCAGAGGCTCCATCGTCGGATTATTTAACATTAAAAAATTCAAGAAAATAAAAAGAAAAAAAATGATTGCTTTTGTATTGAAAAAATTGATACTTTTTACTTTTTCTCAAAATATTTTTTAGAAACTTTAATTTCGAGGAAAATTGACACTTTTAACTTTTCCTCAAAAATCTATTTTTGAAAAATTATTTTTAAGAAAAATTGATACTTTTAACTTTTCCTCAAAAATTCATTTTTGAAAACTTACTTTTAAGAAAAATTGATACTTTCAACTTTTTCCCAAAAATATTTTTTAGAAAGCTTATTTTCAAGGAAAATTGATACTTTCAACTTTTTCTCAAAAATATTTTTTAGAAAGCTTATTTTCAAGAAAAATTGATACTTTAAACTTTTCCTCAAAAATATTTTTTTAAAAAGCTTATTTTCAAGGAAAATTGATACTTTCAATTTTTTCTCAAAAATAATTTTTTTTAAATTTTATTTAAAGAAAATAAATAAAATAAAAATAAAATAAAAATGAAAATGAAAATAAAGAAATAAAATAAAACAAAAAGTATTAAACAATTCTAATCTAATCAATAAATAATAATAAATAATAAATAAAATAAAATAAAAAAAACCTGGGAACGGTTCGGCTTAACAGCTCGGCTCGACTCGACTCGACTTGAGGGAGAAAAGATGGCTCGAAGACACGACTCGACTCGGGAAACGACTCGCACTCGGGTTGAACGCGGGTTGAAAATGGGTTAACGCGGGTCGGGTCACCCGATTTCAAAACACGCTGATCCTCTAGGCACAGTAACGTAAAAACGACGTTATTTTCACTAGGTATAAAGGGCTAATTCCTCTATTTTTCAGCAGACCTCTCATTCCCTTTCTTTCTTCCCTTCTTTTTCTCTCTCTTATCTCTAAACCGACGAAGAACTCCGGTTGAATCTCATCAAATTTTGAAAATTTTCGTCGAAAGTTGGGTTTTTCACTGGAAGTTCATCGAAAAACTGATCGATTTCTGGAAATAATCATCGAAAACTAGGAAGTTGGCTGAAAAATTCAAACTTCACCAAAAAATTCAATTGAAATCTGAAAATTTTTCAGAAATTTTCAGAAAAAAATTCCCCAAAAATTTTAAAAAATTCTCATTGATTCCTAGTGCTATTCTAACTCACAAAAACACTTTTTTAGCTTTCATTTCTTCTCTGTGTCTGCATTTTTCTGTGTATTGGTCCTTTGATTCGTGGATCTATTTATAAGGATTGATCAGAAGAATTTTTGATTAATCTCAACTCTTCCTTGGATTGGGATTCAATCATTGAGTCTAATATGGACTCTGATTGAATCCCATTCACTGTAGGATTCCCCAAAAATATTCCAATCTCAGTCGAAAAAAAGAAAAAAAAATAAAAATCAAATAAAAAATATTAATAGATAATTAAAAAAATAATCAGATAAATCAAAATAGTAACAGATAAATAAAAATAATAATAGATAAATTATAATATATAAATAGATAAATAATAATAAATACATAGATATAATAATATATAAATAGCTAAGTAATAATAAATATATATTAACATAAAAAATATATATATTAATAAATAGTAATAATAAATAAATAAATAATAAATACATAAGATACAAAGAAAAAATATATATAATATAAAATAAAAATAAAAATATAAAATACCAAATAAAAAAATAAAATAGGCCTACCAATTTGGATAGGCCCAATTGATCCGGGCCTGGACCAAATTGGGTGTCTACAATTGGTCCAATATAAATTAGTAAAAGATTTTTATTAGCATTTGGAGTTTCTCACTAGCTAGTATATAAGTTTAACACTCCTTTTCTTTATTAATTCTTACACATTACGCTTTAAAACAATACAGTTCCTTATAGAATGGAATATATTTCTATAATGATAATCACAATGAGCATTTGGATTGTATCATTTGAGATACAAAAGTTTTAATGGTTCATAAAGAAAAGGAGCTAGCCAATGATTTTTTACAAACTTAGGGAACAAGTCAGTGTATGTCATGGGGATGGTCAAAAGAGGCTTATTCTTAGGTTTTTTTTAAGGTTCTTAGACCACACCCTAGTTAGGTCTCTATTTGGTCTAATAGGTGCAGTAAGACAATTATACATATAGGTGTGTGTTTGAAATGATGGCTAAAAAATGGGTAGATAAGTTGATTGTTAAACTGTCTGATATAGATAAGAGATGGATGTCATATTATTTATGGGATGGTAATGGCTTTGGTACATTAATGTAAGGTATGAAGTAAATTCTTTAATCTATTGCCTCATATAATTCACTACTTGCACTTCATTTTTTTTTGGGTGCTCCACCTTTCTTTATGCCATTTATCTCTCTTGCATTAAGTTTGTCATTTTATGGCATTATCGATAATCTTACTTGATATCACCATGTCTATAAAATTTTTGGTTGCATTTTCGATCAGTTTTTCATAATATGGTGCTTTTAGGGTATTGACAAACAAAACGGTTGTTTCATTCTTAGTGAGAGAAAGCTGTACTTATGCAATCACATCTCTTCAACTTTGCACGTATTCTTTGAAGCTCTTAGTTACTTTTTTTTCATGCTTTACAAGGATAAACGATCTAAAACTAGATCTATAACATACTGATATTAAGTAAAAAAAGCCTTCATAATCTCTTTCTAATAGTGAAAATGAGTCTTGTCTAATTGAATAAACTATTTAGCTGTAAAACCTTTAAGGTTATCCTAAAATATATACATCAGTAGCTTTTTATCGTGAGCATGCACAATCATTTTTTTACAATAAATAGTTACATAAATCATCGGGCATTTTGTGTTGTCATACTTTTCAAAGTCAAAGACTTTGAATTTAGGTGGGATGATCACATCTGGAACCAAATAAAGCTTGGCCACATCTATAAAGTCATAAAAATTTATTCTTTCTATAACTTTAAGTTTTTTTTTTCTAGCAATTTCATTTTCTGCTGGGAACTTGAGTCCTCTAATACCTCAATTGCTTTCATTCCTAGCCTTTCTATCTCCTTAGAATCATCTAAATCTAGCATTTGAATCAAATTTGAAATTTCATTCTTGAGGCAAGAACAGCTTGCCCTTGAAATTAGATAGGTCCAACTATTATAGGTATGCTGGGATAAACATATGGGTACCCTTTAATAAATGACATTGCTTGTGGTTGTACCTCTTGAGAGGTCTGAGCTCGATGTGGAGGAAAACCTATTGGATATAAAGAATCTTCATCATCTTGTTATTGATGGCCTTTTTGAGAAACTTCTTCTCTAACCACTTTCTTTCTTTTGTCCATCTTTCTCATCATTTTCATCATTATATTAAGCTACTATTTTATCTCATCTTATCCATTCAACTGACTTATTTTTCTTCCATGATTGTGACTCGTGAGTGAGTATTGTATGAGTGGTAGATAGGTTTATTTGAAGCTTTCGAAGGTCGAGCTATCTTTGAACCTTTATTACTACAATGTCAAAATTAAGATGTTGTATTATTATTTTTTATACCATAAAGATAATGTCTAGATGTATGTTTTTTGTGCAAAAAATCATCCCATCGTTGGGGAAAAGATTTGAAAAGAAACCAAAACATGCTTGTAAAACTAAATGGCTTGTATGAGATACTTACCACATAGCAAATGTTAGCAAAATGATTCTCCATTAAAGATTGTCTTATATAAGACTTGAAATTACATCCATGAAGAGTTTTAACATCTACAGTTTTCAAAAAAAATCCTTGATCTATTGGTACTGATTTTGTGCCTCATTAAAAAAATTTAATAGGTGTTGCCATTGTTTTCCAATCAGATACATTTCTAATTTTAGTTCTTTCACCCTTTGTTTTATTTTTGTTGCTTTACAAATAGCTTTACTAATTTATTCAAATATATGGTTCAAATGTTCTTGTTTTTCCAAGAACACTTGTCTCCATCTTTCAACCTTATCCTGAAATTGAGTATATACTTAAAGCTGCCTACATTCATCAATTAATTTTTTTATTGACATCTGTTGGGAATACAACTATTCTCTTAATTCATTGATAGAAGTCTGGAGTGAGTTTTTCTCTTTTCTGACTATGACATTCCTTTTTTTATTTTTGTATCTCGATTTATGATCGCCTAATTTCTTTTTGAAAGTACCTTAGCTCAATAATAGTATATGAAAAAGTATGGCTTAAATCTTCAAACATTTCTTTCCACTTGTCTCACTTATGACCAATCTTCTAAATCTCACCATTCTATCTTGTCAAATCATCTTTTAATTTCTTCATTTCTTAGCAAAGTGTTTTATTCTCATTTTTCAATTCACCCCTCTCTTTTTAGAGTTTTCATTTAGCAATTTCTACATCTAGCAAAGGATCTCATGGCATAGGTTCTACTAGGTCATAAAAAATTTCATCTAGAAAGAGCACCATGTCTTTGGCTCACCTAGTTCCAAACAAAATATTCTTGAGTGATATCATATATACGTCTCCTTTTATGCATTTAAACAATTTGCTTTCAAGCTTTAGTGATATCCTCTATCTTATTTGGAGTACCTGTATCAATACATGCAAATTCTAATTAGCTAAGCCCATGTGTAATCGAAATAAATTGTTCATAACTTGATTGCCTACACACCATTATCAAGGTATAATTGATAGCACCCCACAAACTTAAAAAATGGACCTAAGGTTGATTCTTATAACTAAATAATATCGAGTCATATGGCATCCACAATGCTCTCCAAATAACATATTGACTTGTAAACTTTAGTAATGTTAAGATTCATTCATTCTTTAACTTTGGCTCTGGTTATTTATTTTTGTAGAACTTTTTAATAAGTATGCAAGTGGTAAAGTAAGGTTTACAAAATTTAGCCTTTTTGTGGTCAAAATGGCTTCTCATCTAAATATACAACAACTGTAAACATTCGATGAAGCTTGTATCAATTTTTTGCCAATAATGATTCAAAGATTGAATAATTTTAGCTAAAATTACTAATGCCATATGTATCTGATGCTCCACTTGATCAAAGAAATCTACCACTATAGCTTTAATATGTCCTAAAAATTTAGGAAATATCACCATCCCATAAAGAGCTAAAGCTATCATGCTCATGCCTCAATCATCTTTCAAACATTCAATTAGGCGATTTTACAAAAAATTCCAAGGTATATAAGTACCTTCATTTTTTGATTTTACATGTTTGTTAACCTCTTATACACTGACCCCTATTATACTGGTGAGCTTTTTACGATAGCCCAACTTTTATTTTTTCAATAGAACTTATTTAGGTTTGAATGACAAAGATGAAGCAAAATTGAATACTCATCAATTGTTGGCACCATATCTACTTCAGTAAATATGAAGCATTTGTGAAAAAGATCCCAAAACTATATTATGGCTCAAACCAAATTACTATCGACAACCACTAAAAGGAGTAATGCCAAATTTCCATACTTATTGCCAAAAGCCTCATGTCCTGTTTCACTACAATGCTCCCAAATGCTCGTTAATTCGATGAAATCATTGTCTAAAGTTTAGATGTGTCTTTTCTGAAAGAGCAGACACGTGATCTCTTGGTAGACAGTCTCCCTCTTTGCATTGGGTGTCCTCAGACTTGATCTTTAAACTATCAAAAGTCCCATACTTGATAGGTGTAGTCCTGGCTTGCAGTAAACTCTCCGTGGATATAAGTGAAATCCCCTCGTCGACAATTGCTATGTAGCAAATACCTCCTTATATGAAGATCAATAGATGCAAATGCATGAAAATGAAATGAATCAAACAGAACAATACTAATTATAATGTCAAATTTATTGCTAAGGGGTGTTCCTTCATGTGTCCTACTTTGTTTATAGCTCTACATAATGGGTTGGCATGGCTCTCTCTTAAGGTGAGTTTTTTAGGTTTTTTATATGCTGGGCTTGGATATTAGATAGGCTAAAAGGCTCCTAGATTATTCTTCACTTTCATCTATGCTGAACTAGCAAGGCACCCTAATCTTTACCCATTATAGGTTACAAACGAAAATGGTTTAATCTGAGTGAAAGTATTTCACTAGCTTGTGTGGAGGTTATCACCTCACGAAGGCAATAGGTACTTTACTTTCTCTTAAAAAAATTGAGCTCGAGTTAAGAACTTATGCATACATATGCATGTGTAGTGTATATGAAGGAACATGTAATCATTTTGCACGCCAACTTAGACATTTGATTTTTCCCATAATAATTATAAGTCAATAAGAAAATAATAACATTAGTAAAATAAGATAACTTGAAAAATTAAATAAAATAAAAAATATAACAAATTAAACCATCAAATAAGTCCTAAAGTAACACAAAGTTACTCCTTGGCTCGACTCTCTTGGCATTTGTCCTCAGTAGAGTTGTCAAACTATCATAACATATCAATTAAGGGACTTGATCGCTAGATATAATATATTATGAGTCATCATTAATCTTTCTTGTTGAGGTGCGATTGGTTACCAAGTTAAAATTGCCCCTTTTAAAGAAATCCTAAGTTCAGTTAAGACTTTATAAATAGGATAAGTTTTTAGTCTACGTTGTAGAGCTAAGTTTAAGAGTATGATTATGCATGGAGAAGGATTACCATCCCTATAGTGCCTGTCCGAAAATAATACCAAATAACTTTGTGTTGCCCTAAATTGGTCTTTAATTAAATAGTCTTTTGTTTGGTTTGGTTTTGTTTTATTTTGTTTTATTTAATTTAATTATTTAAATATAAAAAAATTTCATAAGATTTTTTCATCATTCTGATAAAATCTCTAGAAAATTTTTCTTACTTCAAGAGTATTTAAGAAATTTGTTTGTTTCTTTAAAAAGGCTCCATCATCGGATTGATCAAACTTTTATGATTTATGATTTATTATTTTTAAACCTTTTTATAATTAAAATTTTTATTCTAAAATTTTCATCATTATGGTAAATTTAGAAATATTTTATTCTTCAAAATGTTCTTCTAAATATTAGTCATTCGTAATCTTTAGAATTTTATGAAGATTTTTTATTATTTTAAAAATGATTTAAATCATAAATTATCCATCATTTTGAAATAATTTAATTAAAATATTCTTATTTTATTATATTTATTATTTTTTTTTAGAAAATTACTTATTCATAATTCTCTTTAGAATCTTATTATCGATTAACAATTATTCTTATTTATTTAGATTTATTGAAATTTTATAACATTTATACATATTTTTTTTTACTTAGGAATAAATGTAAATCATCGATGTAAAAATTTTCTTCCAAATTTTCAACATTCTAATAAAATTTGAATAAATTTTCACATATAGAAATCTCTTACAAAAATCACTCTTTCGTGATTTCTTATAATTCCATGATTTAGGCAATATTTTATTCCTAAGTTTTATTTATTTATTATTATTTTTTGTGACATTTGTTATTTTTTTTTGTTTTTATGAATTTTTCTTCATTCTAGTAGAATTAAAAAATATTCTTCTATAGAAAATTACTCGTTTGTAATTTTCTAGATTTTTATTGTTGGTTTTTATTTTTTATTTTTATTTTAAAATAAATATTTTTAGAATTTTCTTTTAAATTCACCACCATTCTGGTAAAATTTAAAAAAAAATTCTTTTATAAGTTATACATTTGCAACTATTTGAAAATTTATTATTATTATTTTTTAAAAAATATTTATTTTTATTTTATTTATTCCTTTTATTATTTAAATTTTCTTAAAGTTTGTTAAATTTTAGGGTAAAGTTATGTAAATAAATTTTAATTTAAATATTTTTATTTTATAAATATCTTATATTATAACAAGTTCAAATTTTAAACATGCATATTATTGAAATAATATATAAAATATAAATAAAAATTAAAACAAATATTAAAAAAAAAATAGAAACAGTCGGTCAATGGTCTATGAGTGGTACAGCAAGTCTGGTTTAGTCGGTCTGGGACGGTTTTTGAGTAATTCAGCAATTTAAACTGCTTTTTTGGTGGTTTATGATGGTTTAACCGCGATTCAATATCGATTCAATTAGACTAGTCATGAGCTAATTGATGGAGCTGGAGCTCGATCGGGTGCGAGGATCTCGATCTGGGTCACGGGTTTACGCTAATCCTTTTTCCTTAAACAGCATCGTTTTACTTTTTTTTTTCTTTAGCAGCATTACAAAAAGTAAAAAAAAAAAATTATTTCATTTTATTTCTAATTTTTCTCTCTCTAAAAGAGAGCTTCTCTCTTTAAAATAACAAAAGCCTTATCAATCGCCTTTCTACCCAGATTCTAGTGACCTGTTATCATGCCGGTTGTCATCTTTTCGCTATTGTTGCCTATCACCAAGAAACTTAAAAAATTCATAAAAAAAAAAAAAACTCATTTTGGTTTCCTAGGTCCTAGTCTGACCTTTTTTTTTACGAGAAATAGCTTTGAATGGTCTAATTCAGGGTTAAAAGTTTCGGTAAAATTTTTTTTTTGTTTTTGTTTGGCACTGTAGTTTTCATTTCAAGAACTGTGATTTTTGGTTTTTGTGTATTTGATTCTTTTTTAATTTTCCAATAGGCTAAGAAGTTTTCTTTTTTTTTGTCTTTTTTTTGGATTTTTGCCAAATTTTTTTTTTATAGAGCTTTCTTTTCTATTTTTTCCCACAGGGTTCTATTTTCTGTTTGGGTTCTCTCTTCTATATTCACATTAAAAAAGTTCTATTTATTGAGCCTTTTGAGATTCAAATATCAAATTTTCAAAGTCATGATATTATTTTTAAAAAACACTAGAAGAGTTTTGGTTTCATAATTCTTTTTTTTTGCAAAATTAGGTAATACCATAGCAGCTTGTTGGTGGTCGACTTTAGCAAGCAATGGTACAAGGGTGCTTTCGATGCATTTAATGCATCCAAGGACTTTCAGTTCAAAAAAAAAAGGAAAAAATAATAATAAACAAAAAAAAATTATATTTAGGTTAAAACAAAATTGAACAAAATGAGTGTTTATAGTATTTTTTAAAAAATTATATATAAATAATTTTTATATTTTATATGAGACACATCACATTTTAAATTATCAATAAGTTTAATAACTATAGTACTCATTTAGACATTTTATATATTTCAAATATTTTTAAATTTTGAACTGAATTTTTAAGATTCAATTAAATTCGAAATTTTGAACTAAAAGGTTTTACATTTTTAAGCTATTAAATTTCTTAATATCTTGACGGGATAACACACGTTTTGGCGATCATATTCAAAATAAGCTTTTATTGTGAAAACAAGCCGTGAACTTTATATTTTTGAAAAAATAGTCCAGAATTTTAATGAATTATGTCAGAAAAATTACCCTTTCATATTATTATATCACAATTTTCCATTTCTCGTTTCCTTTCGACTCTCATTTTTTAAATTTTATATTTTGCATGTGAACAAGCTGATTCCCTTGCTTGAACGAATTTTGAAAGTTTAATAGGCAATTTCTATTAAAATTAAGTGTGATGGCTTGATTTGACAAAATAAAAGTTCAATGGCTAATAAAATAGGCGTCCAAAAGTTGAGTAACCCGCAAGGGATCACTTGATTCAATTCAAGTCAAAGTTTGAATTTAGATTTTTAGATTTGAAATCCAGCTCCTCCTAACACGATTAAATTATTTTTTTAATAAATAATATATTTTATTTTATTTTATAATCCATTTTAAAAATTAAATATCTTTAATATTAATGTAAAATGATATTTTATCATTTTAATAATAAAATAATTTATAATAAAAAGGTCATACCAAATTTGAGCTTCACCTTAACAAAAGAGGCCCATAGACAGAGTCCGAATCAATTCTGTCCGCCCGATTGATTAAGAAAAGCATATTTATGAATCTTATTTAATTGAAGGGTGAATTTTACCGTAATTACATTTTTAACGAAAACACCTATTTTAGAATAAATAATTAACACTTAGTAACAAAAATAATTAATTAATTAAAACTTATTTAATTTTGTTGAATTTTATGTGAAAGATTTAGCAATCTATCTATTTGAATTTATATTATTAATTAAAACCTTTAAGATCAATATATGGAAACCACATTTAAATTTGGTCTTAAATCTAAAAGATAGATGAAACTTTCATAAAACTTTTAAATGCGTTTGGTTCGCAAAATTTAAAATTTTTCAAGAATTTTTGTTTTTGTAAAATGATTCACTTGTTTGATTTGTGGAATATGATTTTATAAAATTCTCTATAATTCCCAATAATATCAAGAAGTGTGAAAATAGTTCAAAATCCGAAATCATCCTCACTTTGAGGTTTTCTCAGTTTCCTGTCAAATTGCAAAAATTATCTTTCAATTGCCCTCAATAATTGGCAATTAAGGTTTATTATAACATTCAATATTATAAAATTACATCATAAACCAACTTTTAATCTAACACGCATAGAATCATTCTAAGCCCCAATAATTGACATCTAGCATCATGCATGAAAAAGTATAATTTTATATAAAATAAAAATTAATTTAGTTAATTTAGTTTTTTTCTTTCGAAATTTTTAAAAATTATTTGATTTTATATCACCTATGTATATTATTTCAATAATGTTAATAATTATATGAAATGAAACAAACTTAGGTAGGGGAGGCACATTTAAGTTATAATCGAAATAATCAACCCAACCCGACTTAATTAGATAAAATTGGGTTGATTAATTTCGTTTTGATTTAAAATCGATTAATGTTTTGGCTTAATCAGATTATTCAATTAGTTATCGATGTGTATAAATAGTAAATGATCTGTTCAAAAAACCCAATGATAATTATATATTTAAAACAAAAAATATATATTATTGATTTTTAATATTAAATTATATCCATCCATTTTATTTTACCCATTAAAATCGAAAAAAACTTACATGAAATTTTATAGGTGAAATTTGTGAAATTCTTTATTAGAAATGAGTAAATAAAAATTAAAATCGAAATTAAAAATTGATAAATTAAAATATCTCATCACATAGATAAAACATAAAAAATTTAAAAAAATTTTAATAAATTTTGATATATTTATTAAATAGGTATTTTTAATAAAAATATTGATAGAGTTTTTACGATTGAATAAGTATTAATCAAATTTAGATTATAAACGATAATTTTTAATTTTTACATATAATTAATTTTCACATTGATCTCTACCAATTTATTAGTTTAAATTTTTTATTTACTTATTTTTTATAAGAAATTTCACGAATTCCACCTATAAACTTTATGTAAGTTTTATCCATTAAAACCTTAGCCCTCAAAAATTTTTCTTCCTTTCCAGATTCTCGACTCCTCTGACCTCCCACTCTTTTTCTTCAATCTTTCTTTCTTAACTCTCCTCTCATTCGTCTTTTTCTTCTCTAATTTCTTCATGATTCCCCTTAAATTTCTTCCCTTTCTTATCTTTCTCTTAATCATGACTCATGAGCCCTCTGATTTCATACCTAGTTTATTCAATTCTTCCTCCACCATGTGCCAGCAACTTTGGTACAAGTACCACAAATCCACAGCACCAGGCGGCAAGCATCTTTCCCCCAAGAAAAGGTTAGTGATCCACAACATCTGCTTGTTGATTTAGTATTTCTCGTTTTGTTGATGTTCTTTGTCCTTTTATGTCTCTTTGACCCAACTCCATCTTGTTATTTTATTTATAATATCATGAGATTAATATGAGTAGTGTTGATTAATAATGTTCAAATTCTTGAAGAAATTGTTGCTCAACATTAAAACTAATAAAATTAGATGAAATAATAGATTTGGTAAATCAATAAAACCATTGTAACTGACCGAATTAAATCTGTTCTGTTAATTTTTGTTATTTTTCTCTTGGTCAGTTAGTTCGATTATTTCCGACATTAAATCAGTTATGTCAGTTTTGAAAATTAATCGATCAAATCGATTTGCTTTATCTTAAACTTAGACATAATACTTATTTTCATTTTATAAAATTTTCCTTCATTAGACAACAGTTGGTATATTAAATTTTGTCGGCTAATTATGAAATAAGCGATGTTTGAGAAATGCAACGTCTCTCTAATATCGTATTAACGACGTTTACAACTTATAATCGTTATATATTATAGTAGTAGAGATGCCTATTATCTTTTATAATATTTTAATCCCACACAAAACCTCCAACAATAATGATTTTTAATAATTGTTGACATCAATTTTGTCCTCAAAAATAAAAATAATAATATTATACGAAATACAAAAAAAATAAATACCAAAAAATAATACGAAAAAGCAAAAAAAAAAAAAAAAAAAGAGAAATAATTGAGGATGGTAGTGGTGCCATCCCCGGCACCACTACCATTAGGCCTACCACCCATCACATACCCTGATCATCCTACCCTACTACCAGAAAATACAGAAGAAATAAAGAGGCATGAAGCTCGTGTTTACATTCCGTGATCGAGCCCCATGCCCTTCCCTCCAAGCACGTATGGCTGGAGCTCTATAAATAGAGCTCCTAGCGAAGCCAAAAAAGACAGAAAAGAAGGAGGGGGAGATTCTATCAAAAAAAAAAAGGAAAGAAAACCACAAAAAAATCAAACAGTCCTCCCCGCAGGGAAGAACCCAGCGTCGAGAGCCCCTGCACAAAGAAAAATCAAAGTCAGTTAAAAAAAAAAGAAATAAAGCCAGAATACAAAAGAAAAAGGGATCTGACCGAAACTTCACTAGCAGATCTAGGGAAGTAGGGACTTTTTTTTTTTGTGAAAAAGACCTCAGATCTGAACTCAAGAGGTCGAAGGGAACGTTTTGGTATTTTCTGAGAATTTTTTGACCACCGTCAACGGCGGCCGATGACCGACAAATGGCGGTTGCAACGGCGAGGAATGGTCGGCTGACCATCTGCGTCTAACCGGAGAGAGAAAAAAAAACGAGAGAGAAAAGGAGTTTTTTTTCTGAAGAGTGAAAGGAATGAGGAAATTTTTTTTTTAATTTTTCTATAAACTGTCAATAGCCAAAACGACGTCGTTTCAATAAACGCCCAAAACGACGTCGTTTAAACCAAGGAGGATCCGCACGTAGACCCGAACCCGACCCGAGGTTCGCGCAACCGACCCGTTAACCCGACTTCTTAACGGCTCTGGACCGGTTTGATCAGACCGAATCGAACCGCTCTCTGGACCAGCATGAACTGTTGAACCAACCAGACCGCTCCCAGATGGAACCGAACCATCGAACCGAACCATCTAGCCGAACCGTCGTTGATCGGATTGTGGACCGATCCGGTTTAGGTAAAAAAATTTTTTTTTTTAATTTTCTAATTTTTTTATATAATATTATTTTGTTATTTTAAGTATTTTTTATGCATAAATGTTTAAATTTATTAGGATAAATATTTAATTATTTTAATAATAATAAAATTGAAAACAAATAATAATTAAAATATATTAAAATGCTCAAAAAAAATAATTTTTATTATTTTCTCTACCTAGATGTTTGAGGGAATAAAAATATTTTTTTAAAGAAATAATTCCGCCTAGATGTTGGGGAATTATTATTAATAAATTTTCATAAAAAAATAAACATAAAAAATTTTTAATTAATTTTCAAAAATTATAAAAATTTGAACCTGCTCCGAAAGTCTGCCTAGATAATGGAGATTTTTAGAGATGTTCGTGTTTTACTTAAACCTTAAATACTAATTTTTAATTTTCAAAATCCCTTAAATCCAAACTCCCCAAAATTCAAAATCTCTGAAATTCAAAGTCCTAAAAATCCGAAAGATACGTGTGAAAATTGTATTTGAAGCAATTTGTTCCTGAATGCCGCCTAGATGATTAGGTATTTAGGAAATTTTGCTTCGTTAAGTCTTTTCACACAATTTCTTAATTTACATTAATAATAAGATTAATAAATAAAAAGCATAACAGTAAATTGGGATCTTAAATATAAATAGTCGCACCTAAGCTCTGCCTAGATGTTGGAGAGTTAGGGTGGTCTCATTATACTTAAGAATCCAACTTTTAAATTACATTTCATTTTATATAACATTCATTGACATACACATATTAGCATGTTATTATTAGTATTTATTTGTACTATTCTGTCTTTAATTTTTATTTGTACTACTTTTTAAAAAATAAATAAATAATAAAATATGATATTACAAAATAAAATAAAAATAACATTTTAAAAGAAATAATTCTTGGTACTCTGCCTAGATGTTGGAGAGTCACCAACAATTTTTTGTAAAGAGTGTTATTTCATTTTAAGGATTGTTGTGTTAAATCTTAAGCGAAAATGGTTATTTTAAATTCTACCTAGATATTGAAGAATTTTAAGATAATTCTTTAACTTAAAAATTTTCTCAATATTCCTAAATAAAAATTTTAGCAAAAATATTTTTAAATAAAGGGAATTAATGTTAAATTTCAAATTAAAATCATTTTTATCCAACGTCGAAAATAGCGCATAATTAAATGGTATCAATTTATGGGCGTTGTGGGGGTGCTAATCCTTCCCCACGCATAACTGACTCCCGGACCCAACTTGATTTTTCGCAGATTGAAATTTATCTTTTTAATAAACTTTAAACTCGTTTTTATAGTTTTATTAAAAAGATAAACTTTTAGGTGGTCAATCACACCCTAATAAAGATTGGTGGTGACTCCCATTTTTATTTATTTTTCTCGATTTTTAAACTCTCATTTTTACGTCTAGCGGTTCCAAAACCGTTATGACAGCTTGACGACTCCACGGGGGACTTTTGAGAGTCAGGCTAAAATTTTAATTATACGCTATTGATAATGGTTGGATTTAATTGATTTTATTTGATATTTAATTTAATTTCTTTTATTCTATTTTTTGAAAACATTCATGTTAATAAATAAAATAAATTATGTGTTAGTTATTACTTCATTTGATTTTGTTTTTGGTTATGATTTATTCATGTTATTTTGATTAATACATTGCCTTGCACACACTTTGCATATTCACTCGCATGCATGAGCTCTATACCCGGGCTCTATCCTTTTTAAGAGGAAGTGAAGTAGCTACGCTATCGTGAGGTGATAACCTCCGCATTTGCTAGCAAAACACTTCCACTCAGATTGAACCCTTTCCGTTAATAACCCATAATGGACGAGGATTGGGGAACTTTCCTAGTCTATAATAGGCGATGATATGAGGAATAGTCTAGAAACCTTTAGACATATAAATCCTAACCCAGCATATCGTGAGCCATAGGAAGCCTGCCTAGGATAGTGTCATGTCACCTTTTTAGAAAATTACGAAAAATTAGGACAATTATACGTTATATTATTTGGTTGTATTATTGTTATATTATTTCTCTTACTTGTTTGTTTTGAATTCTCAAGTCATTTTATTTTTTTATTTTATATATTCTTTAATTGTGTACATTATATTTGAATATGTGGTATTTATTTTAGGTCAATCATTGAAAAGAAAAAAAAAACAAAAAGGTTTTCAGAAAAATTAAAGATTTTTCTTAAATTCTTTGTTTATTGGCCCAATAAAAAAAATCAATTTTCATGTTCTAGTTATTTTGTTTTTCCCTTTTTTTAAAAAAAAAAATTATTTTGTTTCATCTTTTGCATTTCATACATCATAAAAAATAATACATGTATCACATCCCATATACATCATAAAAGGTAGTATCAGTTTCACTAGGTTGGCATAATACAAGCATTGCATTCCATGTAACATGCATTTGATAGGTTCATACATTCCATACAAGTATGTTGTATTAGTCATAGGAATACATCTCATCATTCATGTAAATATGTCATTGCATTTCATGCATATAAATTCATGAATGTAGGGTCGTATGGAACAAACGTTACATTTCATATCCCGCTATCCCTGTAACATAATATTTTTTGCATACACAGTCATGGTTGATAAAAATTTTCATTTGGGTCATTTGTATATATAAAAATTCATTGTCATAGGCATATACGCATTTCATGACATTCTTTAACCATCATATTCATGTATTCATACTTCGTGTGTCATTGTTTTTGTGATATTCATTCAATAAAGGTAGTAATCTAGAATTTTGTGTCTAAGTCCTGGAATAAGTTGTCTATCTTGGTGGGAATCAGAGTCACAAAAATGGGAGATCAATTGGAAGCAAGGATTAGTGCTTTGGAGTTGAATCAAGAGAAATTATGGCTTGAGCTTCGAGAGATGAAACGACAAATGGCTCAATTGATAGAAATGGTTAAAAGTAGTGGTATGGTTGAGTTAGTTGCTCCTCAAAGACCGTTGTCACTTCCGTCAAGTCAAGGTCAATTGGCTCCCATTAGTTCTAGCATTTTGTCAGAGCATGCTAAAGCATTGGGTGATTTGAATAATGATCAAGGTTTGGACGAACTCAAGAGAGGAATGGGTGAACTGGCCACGCAAATGACTAAGCTCAAGAGTTTGATTTCTAAAAATAAGCCAGGTAGCTTTAAACAACCTTCACAAACTATCCCAAGTCCAAACTCGCACCCAAATCCTTTTTATGATCATTTTCAACCTCCTTTCCAAGTACCTAATATTAGACCCCTAATTTTCATGCAAGCACCAAGAATTTCACACCTGAACCCATATCCACCATCTCATATTTCACAATCGCCTGTTCAGCATGCTATACCATCATTACCTTTTGAACCCAATCTTCGACCCAAAGTTTCTCAATTCACCTCAAGACTAACTAAACTATCATCTTTTCAGCAAAGTAAACCAACTGTAGGATAGAAAAACTTCGGTAACACCAAAAAAAATCTTTGTTGATCTGATACCCATGTCCTACGCAGAGTTGTACCCATTACTTCTAGAAAATTATCTCATTGCCCCTATCCTTGTTGAACTTCGTAAACCACCTTTCCCCGAATGGTATGACCCTAATGCTCGATGTGAATACCATTTTGGCATCATTGGCCATTCTTTGGAAAATTACATAGCTTTGAAACATAGGGTGCAAGAACTGATGAAAGCTGGATATCTGAGTTTTGATACCAAAATAAAGCCAGTTATTCACAACAACCCTTCTTTGATCCATGCTGAAATGGTAGGCAGTGCTGCAGGCAACAATAGGGTTAGTCAGGATGATGAATAAAAAGCTTTTTAAGCAAAGAGTTATCCTCCCTAGTAATCATAGCCAACTATTTTTTAGGAGAAACAAAAGAAAGTGGGAGTAGGTTTGGCACTTTTTAGCCCCAACCCTAGAATAGTTCATAATGTGTAAACTTGATGCTTTTGAAAATGAATGGAAACTTTTTTTAACCTAGATTTTCTATGAATTGATGCATCTGTTTTTTTTATTGGCATGCCTAAAAGAGTGTAACAAAGAATGATGGTTGCAAGTATGTTTTCACCAAATTTTTGAGACAGAAGGGATATATCTAGATGACCTATTTTGAATATATGATGGAATTCAAGTTTTCCCTCACCAAAGTAACAAAATTTGACTTGCATATCATGCATCATTTGCTTGAATTCATTGCTTTTCATGCCAGCTAAGGATAAATAATGATATTTGTAAATATACTTTTGTCAAACCTTTGAAACAATTTTTTTATATATATAATAAAATTAATGCCATGTATTTCTGACTTTTAGTAATTAATAAAAGGTTCAAGGATAGCTATTCTAGCAAACAAAGTCAGTTAAGTCTGCACACTTATAGCACTCGAGCCAGTACCATAATCATGGAAAATGAAGGTGCAAGTCGAATAGACAGAGTAGAAAAAACCCAAGGAGAGATCGATGAAACAGTTACAGGAATGCAACAAAACATGAACAAACAACTGGCAGAATTAAAACAGATGATAGTAGAATTGACAAAAGAAAAAAGAGTTATTGAGATGCACAAGACAAGAGAGGAAACAACTGTCGAGACACCATTCTATCCATCTGGTTTCACATATGTTCAAGATCTTCATGTGTCACAAACACTTCCAACAACTCATCAACCTTATATTGGCCATTTTGCCAAGTTACCATTGGTTTAGACAAATGTCAATCTTGGGCATACTCCTCATGACTTCACTACTGTGCCTAATGTGGATGATCATAAAGAATTAAAAAAATTGAAAAAGGTGTCAAATCCATCAAAAGATATAGTGATGAAAGATAAGTATAATCTATTAGAAGAAAGATTGGAAGCAATTGAAAGCTATGATGTCTACGAGAATGTTGGCGCCAACGAGCTTAGTCTAGTGCCTGATCTCGTTATTCCATCAAAATTTAAAGCCTCGAATTTTAAAAAGTATAACGGAACTGGATGTCTTAAAATACATTTGGCTCAATACTGTCACAAAATGGTTAGATATGCTGGTGATGAAAAGCTACTTATTCATGTCTTTCAAGAAAGTTTAACTGGGATAGCAGCTAATTGGTATCATAGTTTGAAAAGCAGTCAAATTCGTACTTGAAGAGATTTATCACGAGCATTCTTGAAGTAATACAAGTATATGTTGGAGTTGGCTCCGGATCGATTAACCCTTCAAAATATGAGAAAAAAATCTTAATGAGAGCTACAAAGAATATGCTATTAGATGGAAGAATATGGCATCGTAGGTACAACCACCTCTTACCAATAGAGAGTTGAATTCTCTGTTTGTGGATACCCTTCCTTCTCCATATTATGATAAGTTGATCAGTAATACTTTATCAGAGTTTGTGAATTTATTATTTGTTGTGGGTAGAATTGAGGAGGGGATAAGAAGGGAAAGAGTTATAAATACTGGTGATGAAAAAAGAGGAGATATTTTTGTAAAACAAGTCCAAGAAATAATTATTAAAGGGAAAAATAAGAGAAATCTCACCATGATGTAGGAAGATCCAACGGATGATTATTCACAATAGTTACCATATTGCCCCCAACCAATATTTTTGATCGATGATTTTTCTCGACCACTTCATCTGTATGCTCAAATTTCTTCACCACGAACAGAACCAAGGATCAATTTAAGCCATTCACAGAGTCGTAAGAAAAAGAGAGCCAAAGTGTATCATTCACTTTCAATACCTTACGCTGAGCTTTTTACTTTACTGATAGAGAATCATATGATCTCTGTTGTTTCTACAAGACCCAAAAAGCCTTCGTACTCGAAGTGGTATGATCCTAATGCTAAATGTGAATTTTATGATGGAGTTAAGGGACATTTCATAAAAGATTGTATTACCTTCAAGGATAAAGTTCAAGCTTTGATCGATGCAGATACTGTAAAGTTTAAAGAGCTAGTTGGTGATTTTGATGATTGATAGTAGTAAAGTTGCAAGTTAGTGATGCTAAAGTTGAAACATCAGGGGAAAAACTTTTGTTTATGCAATTTTGAATATCACCTCAAGAGTATGATCTAGATAATAAATTCTTTTTGGTCAAGTCTTAAGGTTTGCATTGCATAAATAAACATTATGCATCATAGTATTTTATTTTGTGTAAGTTTCGATATATAGTTGGTTTTTTTTAAAAAAAAAAAAGAAAAAAGATGTTAGATGTGAATAGAGCCCCATGTGGTTAAGTACCAAGACTAGAAAAATTCTCTTAAAAAAAAGTAAAAAAAAAAAGAAAAAAAATGAAGTTTTGAGTCTAAGATGAATTGGCGATCACTATTAAAAAATTTTCAAATACCTAAATGCCAATTTGCTCATTCAGTTGACCCCATTTCATCAGTCATAACCCCTTGATAGCCTTAAATTCGAATTTGTGAACCTTATTTTCACTTGATATTGTTGGCAATATTCTTTTCTAAGGCAATGAACAAATGAAACAGCCATTAACAAATGTGTGGTTCCTAGAAAATCAAGTCTATATGACTTTCCTTTTTTTAGAATTCAAATGCGATAATTGAATATGATAAGATTATGCTGCAGTTCCAAAATTTTCAAATCCAAAATACACTTAAGCATACTATCATTTTAGTTTTTTTATCTCAAAATTAACCCGATCCTTTGTCTTGAGGTATATTTGTTAGAAAAGAAATATCTCATTACCTCTAAGGCAACTTGAGTTATGATTAACCCTTTTGTTCTCTTTTTGTGGAGTAACTTAGATCATTTGATACCTTAAACATGTTTACCCCACATAATCTTTTTCTTAGCCATTCATATGACCATTCTTTTGTAGTTACTTTCATTATGGGTGGTTTGCTAAAATGAGACATCTTTCATGAAACGTGTTACTGGCAAAATGAATCTAAGTGTGAGCTATGGGGGCATAAAAAAACAAAAAAACAAAAACAACAAAAAGAAAGAAAAAAATTAGTTATGACATCATGCACTAAAAAATTTGAGCAAATCCAAAAAGGTCATAACAAAGTCAAGGTTTTTAAAAAATAAAACAAAATAAAATTTTTTTTTAGATTAAAAAAAAAAACATTTTTTCAAGTTCATTTTCCTGAAGAGTAGTCTTCAATTTAAGTGTTTATGCTTGAAGTGACAAATGTCCATCTTTCATTATCTCTTCACAAAAATAAAAATTTATCTTTTGTTACCCCTTTGAGCCTGATTGAATTCTTTCAAAATAAACCCTGACTAAGGATCACTTTTCATATTGGGGACAAAAAAAAAGGGGAATGTGTTTGAAGGACAAGAATGAGAATGTCTAATAGAATCTCATGTGATAGGGGCACAAACCCAATATAAAAGTTCATAAAAGTTTTGAATCCACTCAGTGAAAAGATGCAAAAAAAAAAAAAAAAAGAAACGAAAGGAAGAATAAAAAAAAGGGAAAGAAATGAATTGGTGGAAGCACAAAATAGAATATACCTTAGAGTGTATCCTTCCAATGAAAAATGATCCTTAGTTTCAAATACCCTTAAATACTTGTTTTGGGCCTTTTTATCCTTTTCTTTGGCAACCATGAACCTTAACCTACATTATAACCTTTGAAAAGTTTATATTGGATCAGGCATGAAAGCTTAAACTTGAAAATTTTCTCTTGAAAAAATAAACATGAATTTTTTGAGTTTTTTTTTTGAAAAAAAATTCTTTTCCTCTTTTGGATTAGTTTGAATTCTCAAGTGCATGGTGTGTAAAAAAAAAAAAAAGAGAAAAATAGAAATAAAAGTGACTCTATGATGAAAACCCTCAAAAGGGCAGTCTAAAGCCAACCCTGAAAGGTCACTCCTGATGTTAAGTATGGTGGATGCTAAACAAAAGTAAAGCCAAACCTTTTGAAAGATCTGAAATATCAAAGCCATAGAAGTCTGAGATGGGTTGATTATTTCCAAATAACCCTTTAAAATCTCAAGCCTTTACAGTTGATCTTGACATATATCAAAATGTTGCATTTGGAGACTAAGAAAAATGTTGAATATGTTTGATTTTCAAGGAATTCATGCTTTTAAAAAAGCTTGTGTTTCATTTGTGAGCTTGCATGCCTCTTTCACTCCCTTCAAGGATTGAAACCTTTTGAATCAACATCAATATCTACGGAACTATTACATTCATTTGAAAAAAAAAATTCTCACATTTTTCATTTTTCATAAAGATCGCCAAATTCTTAAAAAAGAAAAAAGAAAAACTTTAAGCCCAATTATCTGGCCTCAAATAAAGCTTTAAACCCTGTTTATCTGGCTATCAATGATATTTAAGCCCAGTTTATTTGGCCATCAATGAAGATTTAAGTCCAGTTTATTTGGCCATCAATGAAGCTTTAAGCTCAGTTTATCTGGCCATCAATAAAACTTTAAGCCCAGATTATATGGCCATCAATAAAGCTTTAAGCCTAGTTTATCTGGCCATCAATGAAGCTTTAAGCCCAGTTTATCTGGCCATTAATGAAGTTTTAAGCCCAGCTTATCTGGCTATTAATGAGGTTTTAAACCCAGTTTTTATGGCCATTAATGAGGTTTTAAATTCAGTTTATTTGGTTTCAAATGAAGCTTTAAGCCCAGTTTATCTGGCTTCAAATGAAAATTTAAGCCCAGTTTAGCTAACCTTCAATAAAATTTAAGCTAAGTTTATTTAGCCTCAAAAGAAGTTTTAGAGTTTCAAAGTTCTATCTAGAATAAAAATTCTCAATAGATAACCTTTTGAAAGATCTTGCATTTGCATTACTTGTATCATGAGAAAGACATTTAACCTAAAAAAAAAAAAGAGATATTCAAATTTACATCGTTTATCTGTGCATCATGAAAGGGATATTTGCATTTGCATCACTTGCATCTGTACTACAAGAATGACATTTGCATTTGTATCACTTGCATTTACACTTGCACAAGATATTTGCATTCGCACAAAAAAAAATTCATATTTGCATAATTATGGCATCCACATCCTAAGAAAAAGTATTTGTAGAAGCATTTACATGAAAAAAACATTGTCATTGTCAAATATAGTTGCATCAAGCATTCGCATTCTTGCATTTGCATTGAAATTTATATTGTTATCAACATTTCCATTAGCATCATTTGATCAAGATGGACATTTGTATCATTGATTGCATTCATTAACTCTGATTGAAAAAAAAAACATTTTCAAACAAAAAAAATTTCAAATTTTAATGTTTCATCGCCTCTAATTATGAGGAGCATTTAAATATTTTGAGATTTGTAAGACCTCCGAACATAATCTCTAAAAGCCTCTGCGCATGACTTTTAAGATTAAAAGATTTTCAAATTTTAAAGTTCCATTGCCTCTGATTATGAGGAGCATTCAAAGATTTTGAGATTTGTAAGACCTCCGGGTATAATCTCTAAAAGCCTCTGCGTAAATTTTAAAGTTTCATCGCCTCTGATTATGAGGAGCATTCAAATATTTTGAGATTTGTAAGACCTCCGGGCAATTCTGTAAGACCTCCGGGCATGATTCTATAAGACTTTCGGACATGATTCTTAAGACCTCCAAGCGTAATTTCGATTCGCGGTGTTATCCTGATCGATTTCTTATCTTTTGACTTACGGTGTTATCCCAATCGATTTTGTAAGACCTTCAGACATAATTTCGATTCACGGTGTTATCTCGATCGATTCTTTATCTTTTGACTGCGATGTTATCTCAGTCTATTCTGTAAGACCTCTGGGCATGATTTCTAAGACCTTCGAGCATAATTTTGATTCACGATATTATCCTCGATCGATTTTTTATCTTTTGACTGCGATGTTATCCCAGTCTATCTTGTAAGACTTTCGAGCACGATTTTTTAGACCTCCGGGTATAATTTTGATTCGCGGTGTTATCTCGATCGATTCCTTATCTTTCGACTTACGATGTTATTCCAGTCGATTCTGTAAGACCTCCGGGCATGATTTTATAAGACCTCCGGGTATGATTCTTAAGACCTTCGAGCGTAATTTTGATTCACGGTGTTGTCCCGATCGATTCCTTATCTTTTGACATGCGGTGTTATCCCAGTCGATTTTGTAAGACCTTCGAACATAATTTCGATTCGCGATGTTATCCCGATTGATTCTTTATCTTTTGACTGCGATGTTATCCCAGTCTATTCTATAAGACCTCCAAACATAATTTTGAATCGCGTGTGTTATCTCGATCGATTTATTATTTTTTTAACTTACGGTGTCATCCCAATTGTTTTGTTTTTAAAAAAAAATTCACGATCCATTTTCGGACAAAATCGTTGTCTTCCTCTTTGTCCTATTCCTGATTCTCAGTAATGTGTAAAGAGGGGCAGCTGTTGACATCAATTTTATCCTCAAAAATAAAAATAATAATATTATACGAAATACAAAAAAATAATACAAAAAAAATTGTAGAAAAACAAAAAAAAGAAAAATAATTGAGGATAGCAGTGGTGCTGGGGATGGCACCACTGCCACCAGGCCTACCACCCATCACATACCCTGTTCATCATACCCTACTACCAAAAAATACAGAAGAAATAAAAAGGCATGAGGCTCGTGTTTACATACCGTGATCGAGCCCCATTTCCTTCCTTCCAAACACGTATGGCTGGAGCTCTATAAATAGAGCTCCTAGCGAAGCCAAAAAAGACAGAGAAGAAGAAGGGGGAGATTCTATCAAAAAAAAGAAAAAAAAACCACAAAAAAATCAAACAGTCCTCCCCGCAGGGAGGAACCCAGCACCAAGAGCCCCTGCACAAAAAAAAATCAAAGTCAGTTAAAAAAAATAAAGCCAGAATACAAAAGAAAAAGGGATCTGATCGAAACTTCACTAGCAGATCTAGGGAAGTAGGGATGTTTTTTTGGTGAAAAAGACCTTAGATCTGAACTCAGGAGGTCGAAGGGAACGTTTTGGTATTTTTTGAAAATTTTTTGATCACCGTCAACAGCAGTCGGTGACCGACGAACGACGGCTGCAGTGACGACGGAACGGCCGGCCAACCATCTGCATCTGGCCGAAGAGAGAAAAAAAATGAGAGAAAAAAAGGAGTTTTTTTTCTGAAGAGTGAAAGGAATGAGAAAATTTTTTTTTTTAACTTTTATATAAACTATCAATAGCCAAAACGACGTCGTTTCAATAAACGCCCAAAACGACGTCGTTTAAACCAAGGAGGATCCGCGCATTGACCCGAACTCGACTCGGGGTCCGCGCAACGGACCCGCTAACTCGACTTCTTAACGGCTCTGGATCGATTTGATCAGATCGAACCGAACCGCTCTCTGGACCGACATGAACCGCTGAACCAACCAGAGCATTCCCAAATCGAACCATCTAGCGGAATCGTCGTTGACCTGTCCGGTTCAGGTAAAAAAAATTTTTTTTTTTGAATTTTCCAATTTTTTTATATAATATTATTTTTGTTATTTTAAGTATTTTTTATGCATAAATGTTTAAATTTATTAGGATAAATATTTAATTGTTTTAATAATAATAAAATTGAAAACAAATAATAATTAAAATATATTAAAATGCTCAAAAAAATAATTTTTATTATTTTTCCTACCTAGATGTTGGAGGGAATAAAAATATTTTTTTAAAGAAATAATTCCGCTTAGATGTTGGAGAATTATTATTAATAAATTTTCATAAAAAAATAAACATAAAAATTTTTTAATTAATTTTAAAAAATTATAAAAATTTGAACCTGCTCCGAAAATCTGTCTAGATGATGGAGATTTTTAGAGATGTTCGCATTTTACTTAAACCTTAAATACTAATTTTTAATTTTTAAAATCCCTTAAATCCAAACTCTCCAAAATCCAAAATCCCTGAAATTCAAAGTCCTAAAAATCCGAAGGATACGTGTGAAAATTGTATTTGAAGCAATTTCTTCCTGAATGCCGCCTAGATGATTAGGTATTTAGGAAATTTTGCTTCGTTAAGTCTTTTCACATAATTTCTTAATTTACATTAATAATAAGATTAAGAAATAAAAACATAACAGTAAATTGGGATCTTAAATATAAACAGTCGCACCTAAGCTCTGCCTAGATGTTGGAGAGTTAGGGTGGTCTCATTATACTTAAGAATTTAACTTTTAAATTACATTTTATTTTACATAACATTCATTGACATAAACAAATTAGCATGTTATTATTAGTATTTATTTGTACTATTCTGTCTTTAATTTTTATTTGTACTACTTTTAAAAAAATAAATAAATAATAAAATATGATATTACAAAATAAAATAAAAATAACATTCCAAAAGAAATAATTCTTGGTACTCTGCCTAGATGTTGGAAAGTCACCAACAATTTTCTGTAAAGAGTGTTATTTCATTTTAAGGATTGTTGTGTTAAATCTTAAGCGAAAAGAGTTATTTTAAATTCTGCCTAGATGTTGAAGAATTTTAAGATAATTCTTTAACTTAAAGATTTTCTCAATATTCCTAAATAAAAATTTTAGCAAAAATATTTTTAAATGAAGGGAATTAATGTTAAATTTTAAATTAAACCATTTTTATCCAACGTCGAAAATAGGGTATAATTAAATGGTACCAATTTATGGGCGTTGTGGGGGTGCTAATCCTTCTCCAAGCGTAATCGACTCCCAAACCCAACTTGATTTTTCGCAGACTGAAATTTATCTTTTTGATAAACTTTAAACTCATTTTTATAGTTTTATTAAAAAGATAAACTTTTGGGTAACCAATCACACCCTAACAAAAATTGATGACGACTCTCCTTTTTATTTATTTTTTTTTATTTTTAAACTCTCATTTTTACGTCTGACGGTCTCAAAACCGTTATGATAATAATGTCTTATAACTTTGATTTTAATAGCCAAAACAAGAAGCTAGTTGTTACCTGAAAAAAATGACAGCAACAACGATGGTGAAGGATAAATGAAGTAAAAGCATACGGCAATTAAAGGAGAAAAGGTAGAGTGCGACGATTAGTCAGCGAGCATAAGAGAAAATAAAGAGAGAAAAGAATGATTTTTTGCAGGGAAACTAAAATAAACAAATAGCTTTGAAAATACAAAATATCTAATTTTAGAGTTATGATAATATAAGATGACAGTTTATTATAAAAATTATCGTTAATTGCTAATATGGATAACGTTTGGACCAACAATCATTGTTTTTTTACTAGTTAGATGACTTTTGGTACTTTTAACCATCATGTTTTTGAATGTCAAGTAAATCTCTTTTTTAAAATTGACATGAAATAAACAATATAATAATTATATGTTATATATATAATTTAATTACATGTAATATTTTTATATGTATTTTTATATATTTACATATATAAATGAATTTAATTAAATAGCTTGTATGTTGAATAAATAAATATATTATAAAAATATTAAATAAATCGATTATTTATATGATTTTATAAATACCATGTGTTACTTACGCATCATCAAAGGTAATATAATAAAATAATTCATTTGATATTCTTATTTTCATGAATCAAGTATCGAAATTTATATTTTTTTAGCTGAACCAAACATTGAAATTTTTTGTTATTTAAAATCTGTAAATAAAGTGATTTTGGGGAATCATTTTTCTAAAATTACTTTTCTATAAGAAATTTTAAATTTCATGAACCAAATGTTCCATTAGATGTTTTTTATAGTCAGATTCTCTAGATGGATTAGTTTTCGAGTTTATATTTATAAAATGAAAATAAAGTTTGAACAAATCAATATTATATATATATATATATATGGAAAGATCAAATTACACTAATATAAAATAAGTATTTTTTTTTACATTTTTTTTATAATTTCATGTATAATTTATATTTTCACAAAACGTAATTAGATTTAACATATACTCATATTTATTATGCATGTAAAGTTTCAAATCAATTATATTTTTATCATTTTGATGATGAATAATACTTTTTTAATATATATTACCAAGAAAATTTTATTATTATAAAACAAATAATTAAATACTTTTAATTAACTTAAAATTTGACATGCATGATTTATATAAGTATAAAATTCAAAATCTAAAACTTAAATTAATAAGTTCATAAAATCATTTTTTAAAAAATTGTATTTAATTAATTTGTGTTCAAATTTTAGTATCTATTATCCGTTTGCCTATTTTGAGATTATGACTTTTTTATTTAAAAAAAAAAAACATAGAATTCAAAAGTTGAATTAATATAATATAAATTATATAAAAAATATATGTGTAAAATTACATAAATTTTACACTTCTTGTTGTTAAGGTCGTTGCCTTGTTGGGGATAACAAAAAAGTCAAGATAAGCAGAGGAAATTGACCGCAATTGTCGAAAACTATCATTGAATGGAGACTTGATCCGGGATTGTGAGATCCAGTCTTCATCATACTTTCCTCTCCTCTTATTACTTAAAAAATTAAATAGTGTCGGGTTGACCTTTAAACGCATACATCAGCCTGGATCTGAACAGATTTGTTATAGTTTTACTTCGTTTCGTTGAATGACAACGTAGCCTGCCTGCAGTGGCTACTGCTACTGCAACAAACCAATAATTAAATAATCTGATCAAATTAAATTATTTCTTTGTGTAATTTATATCCAGCAGCTCCAGTCTCTGTACAAAGATCAAGTCAGTTTCGTGGCTGCTTGGAACATATTTCATTAGAAAATTAGAATAGTATTTAAAAGAAAATAAAGACCTGGGAAACTGGTCTTAATGGATCGATTCATAGAGGTGAAATATTAAAAAAAAAGGAAAGAAAGAAAATGATTTCGTGGGTCGTAAATGGCTGCATCAATGTTTGAGAATTATACATATATATTTGTGTATAAAATGGCAAAAAGTGTCAGGCCAAGTTAAAGCAAAATTAGTAAGTTTAAGGGAAAGAGTTGGAGAAAATGAAGGTTGAAATTCTCTCAAGAAAAACCATCAAACCTTCCATTCCAACCCCTCATCATCTAAGAACCTTCAATCTTTCTCTTTTAGATCAAGATATTCTTGGAATTCATTACTGCTCTGTCGTATTCTTCTATCCCTCAGACAATACCAGTACTACAAATGCTACTAATATGTGTAGTATGTCACAAAAATCTCAGTCCCTCAAAAACTCCTTGTCTAAAATCCTACTTCATTTCTACCCACTTGCTGGTCAGCTCAAGGATGCGGTAACCATTGACTGCAATGATCAGGGGGCTTGTTTTATTGAAGCTACATCTGGGTGCCACCTCACGGATTTTCTTACCCGTCCTGACCCTGATTTGCTTAAGGAATTGATTCCATCAACTGACCCCAACACGATCCGATCAACCTTGGCCTGTATCTTGCTTGTTCAACTCACTAGCTTTACATGTGGAGGAACGGCTGTTGCAGTCTGCGTCTCACAAAAATTCGGTGATGCGTCATCTTTTTGTACCTTCATTCGGAGCTGGACCGCCATCAGCAGCCGTGAATATAGCAGAGTAGTCGTGCCAAAACTGGTTGGGGCGTCTTTTTTACCGCCTTTAGATGCACTAATCACATCCATTCCTCCGCCCACAATTCGAAACTGCACGACGAAGAGGTTTGTGTTCCACGAACCGCAAATAGCAAATCTCAAAGTCAAAGTTGCTGCCGCCATGGGGCAGCAGCAGCACCGCGTCAGAAACGTAGAAATCGTTTTGGCAGTCATACTTAAATGCGCAGCTGCTGCTTCACAATCAAAATATGGATCCTCTCGATCTATGCAGTCTGCTTTGCTCAACGTTGTAAACTTACGTAAAAGAATAGTTCCGCCTTTACCTGGAAATACAGTAGGAAATCTTATCTGGAAATATGCAGTGATGTTCCAAGAGAGTGATGTGGAACTCCATCAACTGGTTTCTAAGATGAAGAATGAGTTTACCAACGTTTGCAACGAAAAGGTGAAAAGAATTAAAAGTAAAAAAGGTTATGCAGATGTTGGAGAGTCTCGTAAAAAGATTGCGCAGCTCCTGAATGGAAAGTTAGCAGACATGAACACCTATACTTGTACAAACTTGTGCGGCTATCCATTTTATGAAATGGACTTTGGGTGGGGAAAGCCGGTATGGGTGGCTAGTCCAAGTAAGTTCCAGAACTCGATTGTGTTGCTAGATTCTAAACAGGGAGGCTCCTTAGAAGCATGGGTGACCTTGGACGACGTAGAAATGGCCTTTTTTGAGCGTAACCAAGAGTTACATGCAGTCGCTTCCTTAAATCCTAGTGCTTTTACTAATTACAGCCGAATGTGATTGATCCATCTCCACAACCATGGATATATGGTTGCTTATTGTAGCATTCCTTATGGCATCAGTCTACCAAAAACAAAAATGAATAATGGTACCAATATGTGTTTGGTTTTTGACAATTTTATTTTGAGATAATGTTTTATTTAGTTTTTTTTTTAATATACGAGGTTATCAAATTTTAAATTTTAATTATCATAATTCAAAATTCAAAACTTTATCAAAATATCATGTCAATGTTGGCTCCATCTAGCTATTCTAATAAAATAAAAAAAATTATTAATGTGATAGATGTATTAAAAAATATATAGAACTTCATATTTTCAATTTTTATTCTGTTTACCTGTATGCTTCAACATCGAATACCATTGAGAAAATCCGATAACGTGTTAATGGGAAAATTATAACGTATCATTTGACCAAAATATTGTTACATCACCTTTGAGAGCGGTTGATTAAGATAGACATACGGCCTAATCGCATCTTTCTTGGCCACCACGGCCTAACCTAATCTTATTCGTTAAAAGTTTTAAATTGTATCTTTTGTTAAAAAAAAAAAAAAAAGAATTGTTAAATTTTAGAAAATAATTTTTAGATTTTGAAAAAAATTATAAAAAATTGTCTATTGAAAAATTATATTGGAGAGATTTTAAATTATTTTTTACTTTTAAAAATTAAAAAAATTGATTCTTTTAATTTTTTAATTTGTTCTGTTTTTCCCTCAAAATTTTTAATTTTAATGCTTAAATAACATAAAACCAACAATCTAAAAATTTTTTAATAAAAAGGAAATTTTAAATAACAATTTTAAACAAAAATAGAAATTTTTAAAAAATATTTTTTCCATTTTTTTCTTTCTTAATGATACTAAAATAATTTTATTTAAAAGCATTTTAAGTCCAACTAATGTTTATTTTTTAAAAAATCTATTCATTGGAATAAAATTAATATATAAAATTAATTAGCAAAACTTGAAGAAAAAAAACATACAAAGGAAACCAATAAAATGACAATGACAATGATACCAAAAAAAAAAAAGAAAAAAGGAAAGAAAAATGAACCTTGTATATAGCTATTGCATCACCATGAAACATTCAAGAAACTCAAAATGAAATATCAGTGCAGTGAACATATGATAGAGATTCTTACAAAATAATGATAGAGATCAAATGAGTGAAATAAAAAAAATCACATCTAAATCTATAAATAACTATAAAATGTGTATAAAAGTTTCAAAAATTATAAATAATTGATTTTACAAAAACCGAAAAAAATTAAACATATTTTATTATTTAAAAAAATTTATTTATATTCTCTTTCTTTCCAAAGATTTATTTTGAAACCATTAATCAATAAAATATGAAAAAAAATTCAATTTCAAATAATAGCGTAATTTGACTTTTCGTTTCCTTACGATTTTAGTTGAGAAAGTATGTTAGGAAAATATGAAAAGTCTTTCAAATAAAATTTATTCCAATTCCTTTTTTTTTTAAAGATTTATCTTTAGATAATTAATTAAGATAATATAAAAAATGATTCAACTAAGATTGGGCTTATAAAAAAAAATATAAAGCCAAAAACCATAACACTTTCTTTCTTCACCAAATCTTAATCTCTCTTCCTCCATCATTGTTCAGAATCAACATCTTCTAATAACATTTGAGACTCTCTTCAACGAAGGACAAAATGGGAAAATAACCATAAATTTTGTGTAAGGGTTGCAAAAACATAAATAATTAACAATTTAAATATTACAAATAATAAAAAACATTTCATTTTCAATTATTGCCTATTTAGAAATGCAAGACCTAACTACAATGAAAAAAAAGCCATATTATATTTATGTAAAATCTCATATACAAATTCCAAATAAAAGTGATTTAATTAATTGTTTTCTTTTTCAAAATCTTACAACTTGTATTTTTTTCTACTATTTGAGTTAAGTGGTTTTAGTAGAATATGAAAAGTTTTTTCAAATGAAATTCATATAAAAATATTAAAATCAATGTGATAATGTCTTATGACTTTTCCTCTCTATATAATTTATGAAGACACCAATATATTAAATAAATATTTATCAAATATTCAACATTTAATATTTGTATTATAGAGCATGAGATTTTGAAAATCAATATGATAATATCTTACGACTTTTCAATATTATATATATATATATAATTGAATGTTGAACAATAAATAGATTCATTAATAATTAAGTGTTTTAGATTTTTATATAAAAATAAAAATATTAAATATTTTATTTTCTAAAAATTAATTTAAATAAAAAATATGAAAAATTATCATATTAATTTTAATGCATTTTTTTTTATTACAAGATACATTGGGGAAATGAGGGTTTGGTACCAAACCCTATATCTTCATCAAACATCTTAACCATTAGTCTAAAGTAAACGTGTTTAAGGATCAAGTTATCCACTCAAACCTAAAGGTTCATATAAGTTTTAAGAAGACTTAGACAAAAAATTAAAACCCATTAAACAAATTTTAACATAATTTTTAGATCCATTTATATTTCAAATTGGATTTTAGACAAAGGATTAAAGCCTAAAGCTGACCTGGTCCGACCCAAATAAACTATATATAATTAAAATATTATAATTATATAAGTATATATATGTAAATTTTTATTTTTATATTTTTTAAAAGAATTTTTAAAACTTTTTATTATATAATTTACATTTAATAAGGGAACTTGAGATTTATTTTTTCAATTTGGGTCAGGTTTGAAAAATTTTTGAAGTTTTAAATATCAGGTCAAGCTGGACATTAGTAAACATATAAGTTATTAATACCAAATATGAGCTTGACTTAAATTCGATCCGACCTAATCTATGACCACCTTTAGTCCAAAGACTTAGAGACAATTTTAATGCATTTTTGTAAGTATTAATTATTTTTTATTAAATTAATGGAATAGATGAACTTTTTTAAAAAAAATAAAAAGGTTTGCTTATAAATCATAGAAAATTGCTTATACCATCGATGAATTACAAAGCATGTTTTGAAATCTAACATATTTTTTAATATTTTTAGTATATTTTGGAAAATACTTTTGAATATTTGAGTGAAAACAATTTTATTTGAAAGTAGACTTTCTAAGCTTCTAGTTACACGAAAATCACTCAATCTGATATCAGACAAGAAAGTAATAGTTGTTCAAAGTTCACTTTGCAGATATGGAAACTGGAATGTTTATGACACACTGAAGTGTTGGTTGACAATCAGATTTTTTTTTTTTTTTCAAAAATCATGGATCTAGATGCAATTTTTTACTTCCCAAGCCTAATATCAACCATAAAGCTGATTGACACACCTTAGTTTCAATCAGCGATGACCAAAATTTGATATAAAGATGACTTTGGCCTGACTTTCAATCTTTGATGAATTTAAGACTTTTTCTAGTGCTGATTGGCACTCGTGAGTACTGATTAGCACTTACATGGTGTTATTTCAAAAATCACATGATTTTACTTTAGTAATTTCTTGGAGAAAATTTCTTCTAAAACTCTCACTTTCATCTGATGAAATCTGACTTTTATAGCAAACTTAGTTCTTTCATCACACTTTGGCTATAAATACCCTCTCCCATTTTCTTATTTTCACACAATTTACCCTACTTTACTTCAAGTGCTTGGAAGTTCTTTTCATCCTCAAGTCTATGCTTAGTCATTTCTAGCTTTCCAAACAACTAGTCGCATCTTGTCACTACCAAAGTGCTTCAAACTTCAAATCACCCCTTGCCACTCTAATTTTTGATATATCATCCACCAAAAGGGCCATCTTCTACTGATAGACAATCATATTTTATTGTTGTTTCACTTTGTGATCCTAAAATTCAAAACAAACCCTATTGATCGACAATCGCATCTGGCGATTAACACTTTTTCATGCTTTATAGTCAAATTTTCATTTTTCTACCATTACTTTTTCTATTTGATTTCAAGTATAAATGTAAAAATTTAGCAAATTTAGTAATTGTCTCTAAGTAATATAGTGAAAAATAGAATATCCTCTAGTAGAGATTGATTATCAATTGATTCCTAATTAATAAGATGATAAATCTACATTTGGTCCCTGTTCAAATTAAATGACATCTCCAAATGTTGCTGTTGAAGTAGCGGCAAATTGTAATTTAATCTTTCATGCAAAATTCTATCAGAAATCAAATGCAACCTCAATATTGTTGGTATTGACAATTTGTGTTTTGACAGAAAACTAATTTTTACTAAATAGTGAATAGTTGCTCCAAAGCCACTAGAACATAATTTTTCAAATGATCATCCAAAATTGATATTGACTCAATCTAAATGGTTGCTTTAGTCTATGCTTTATGTTTTTTTATAATAATTTTTAATTGTTTTCCTAGAATGATAATGAATTCCAAACTTCACAAAACATTAATATTGTTAAAAAAAAATGTCTAAGTTTTTTATTTGTAGCCCATTGTAAAGCTTGTGTAAGTGTGGTATTTCATCTCCTATCATCTCCTAAAAGCTTAAATGCTACACTCCTTGCTTGAAAAGAGTGTTAAGTATCTAATCTAAAATTAATTAATATAGATGAAGAGATCTAATCTAAAATAAATTAGTATAGATGGAGAGGTCCAACTTGAACATAAGACCACAATAAACTCAATATTTAATAGATGTGAAATAACACTAATTTAATAGGCCCTATCACGTATAAATCAAAATAAAAAAAATTTACCACATGATAAATTTGAAAAAAGCAATAAAAATGAAATTTTGACTTGGATACTTTGTCAACCTAACCAATTGACAATAGATAAAAAGGCCTAACTTAAATATAAGACCACAAAGAACATAATACTTAATAGATGTAAGGTAACACTACTTTAACAAGCCTCTATCATATGTAAATAAAGATAAAACAAAGCTTATCACATGATAAACTTGAAAATGAGGTAAGAACAATAAAACAAAATCTGAGCTTTAATATCATATTAAGCATCCATTCTAAAATCAATTGACAATAAGTGAATGGACCAACTTGAATATAATATTACAAAAAATTAAATATTTATTATATGTGAGAAAATACTATTTTAATAAGCTTTCATCACATGTAGGTGAAGATGGAATAGGTTTATCACGTGACAATTTTGAAAAAGGTAATAAAAAATTTTTTTGGCTTTGATATCATGTTAAACATCCAATCTAAAACTAGTCAAAATAGGTGGAGATTGGTAACTTAAATCTAAGATTATAAAAAATTAAATATTTAATAAAAGTGGAATAACACTACTTTAACAATCATAATAATACATATAATTTGGCCAATCAACTTTCAAAAACTCATAATCTAACCAATCATAATTTTCCAATGAGTCATCATTTTTATCTTTAGATAAATTAAAATAATTTAAAATAAATTCAAATTTCAACCAATTAAGTTTTAAGAATTCATGGATCATCTAATTAAATTATACTTATGTATCATTTTTTTTATCTTTAATTAAATTAAAAATAATTAATTTAGAGATAACATAAAAAAAATTAAGTTATTTTCGAACTCCCTCACATAACACTATAAATAAAAAGTTTCTCTAAGATATTTGACACACAATTTGAAGAAAAAAAAGTAATTATTTAAAGAATTTTACCCACCATACTTTTTTTTCTTATTTTTTTATTTGAATGTTAAAATATTATTTCTTTTTTCTTTTTAATTAAAAAAATCATCTTTTATTTTTTTCTCACGCACATAATTTTTTTTTTAGATCAGAAACTTAAAAAATGTTATTACATATTCTCTAAACTAAATAATTTTTGATAAAATTTTTTAATTATTTTTTGGTTTGATGGATTAATTATTTAAGATCTATTCGAATGGAATGTAAAATTGACTTCAATAAGATTGAAAATAACCATGAATATGAACATGAGATTAATTGTTATAGTAATGATATTAAAATTAATAATAAAATATGTATTTGGATACAAATGTGACAACAATAGTGAGGTTAATTATAGTGAAAAATAAAATGATAATTAAAAACATTATATTAAAATTTATATATAATAAAATTTTAGTATATTTTTATAAATTTATTACAAATTAATAATAATGTTTTAAAATTAAAGACATTAATCTAAAATGTACAATTAAAGACATTATTTATTTGCTATGTAATTATATTATATAAATTTATTTATCACTTTAAATAATTAATTAATTAATATTTCTTAAGCAAATTTATATAGCATTTTCATTTTGTAATTTTTTATTTAATAAATAAATTGATTATATGTTTATTATTTCTTAGCTCTTTATTTTTGTTTATATGATTATTTTATTTCCAAGGAATCAATATTTTTTAAAATGATGATATATTTACAAATCTAAAAATAAAAATAACCAATATTTATTTAATTTATTATTTGTATAATTATCTATTTTAATTAATTACTTAATTATAAAGATGCTTCTTTTTGTTCGTTTACTAATAATTTATTTGATTATAAAATTGATTATTTATTTATGGTTTTTAGCTATTAATTAATTAAATAATTATATAAATGGTTTATTAAATAATTATAATGAACTTATATGAAAATTTTTAAATAAAAAAAGAGAGAAAAACAAATAAACAATAGAAAAGACAAGGAATAAAGGCTATAAATGACGGAGACATTTTCGTTCACACATTATAGTTCAAAAACATTATAGTCCAAAATGTATATATATATATATATATATATATATATATATATATATATAAAAGGGTAATAGAGGAAAGAATGTCGCAGAGAGAGTGGATTATTTTCACTGAACCTTAAGGACCCAATCAATTTTTAAGGCTATAATGCAATGAAAAAGTTTGAAACACTCTAAATTTTGTTTTCCGGATAATCCATCAATTTAGTTGTATCATATCACTGATGCTTTAATTGAAGCCAAATGAAGCATTAATCACCACAAAATTTTATTGTGGGAAATTGTAATAAAGTAATAAATTGGCCAAAAAAATAGTAAAGTAATAAAGGGATTAAATAAAAAGAAGAGCGACGGTGGTGCTTCCAGAATGATAACAGAGTGGGATTAAGAATAAACGACGTGTTGGAAACTTGGAGTGTGGAAACCTCGCCTTTCCATTGCCATTCAAAACACTTCTCTTCCTGTCTCTCTTAAACCCAAAGCTAAAGCCCCCAACCTAATGGACGAATCTGCAGACCCAATTTCGCTTTCCTTGTATTTAGATGAATGCTCAGAGGATCAGGAACCCTCTTCCCAGTCTTCCCCCGACACTTACTTGCTTGGCTTTGTCATCTCCAACATTGTAGGCCTTCAGCATTACAGAGGCAAAATCAGTGGTCGAGAAATGGTGGGTCTTGTGCGAGAACCTTTCAACCCTTACGACCCAAACGCTATCAAAGTTCTCAACACTAGAACCCTTCAAGTCGGCCATATCGAGCGTTCCGTAGCCGCCGTTCTGTCGCCTTTGATAGACTCTAACTTGATTATCGTCGAAGGTATTGTGCCTAATTCTCGTAGTGCTAGTAATAGGTTTAGAATCCCTTGTCAAATTCACATTTTCGCAAGATTAGAAGCCTTCAATTCTGTTAAATCCGCGATTTCGCGAGGTGGGTTGGAGTTAATTTCCCAATCTGACGTGTCTTTCACGTTGTCCGAGGCTGCTGTGGTGAAGGGAAACAAGGCTGGAGGGGAGAGTGTAGACAAGGTTTTCAAGTTGGTTGGGAAGAATGTTAGCAAGAAGGCAGCAATGGGACCTGTGGAGCCTCCGAATGAGGTTATTATATCCCAGCTTTTGTTGCATCAGAAGGAGGGTTTAGGATGGTTACTTCATAGGGAGAATTCGGATGAGCTGCCTCCCTTTTGGGAGGAGAAAGGTGGAGAATTTGTGAATGTACTGACAAATTATCAGACTGATAAACGTCCTGAGCCCTTGCGCGGAGGGATTTTTGCTGATGATATGGGATTAGGTAAGACTCTAACTTTGCTTTCTTTGATTGCTTTTGATAAATTTTTTAGTTTTGTTCCAAATTCTGGTGATGCTGGCATAGATGAGATTGTTGAGGAGGATGTTAAGAAGGGAAAGAGGGGTAGAGTTAGTAGGAAGGGTACTGGAACACGAAAAAAGCGGAAGATTGAGGATACTGAATTTGGCAGGAAAGCAAAGGGGAAATCTGTGAGTGTAGCTGATGACTGTGTTAGTTTTTTGGGCCAAAGAACGACATTAGTTGTGTGTCCTCCCTCTGTGTTTTCATCATGGATAACACAGCTAGAAGAGCACACTAATCCGGGAAAATTGAAGGTGTATATGTATTATGGAGAGAGAACTAGAGAAGTTGAGGAGCTTAAGAAGTATGATATTGTGTTGACAACTTATAGCACTCTGGCTACTGAAGAATCTTGGTTAGACTCTCCTGTGAAGAAGATGGAGTGGTGGCGAGTCATCTTAGATGAGGCACATGTGATTAAGAATGCAAATGCTCAACAGAGTATAGCTGTCACTAATTTGAAGGCCACATGTAGATGGGTTGTTACAGGAACACCCATCCAGAATGGCTCACTTGACTTGTTTTCTTTGATGGCATTTTTGCGGTTTGAACCATTTTCTATCAAGAGCTATTGGAGAAGTTTGGTTCAACGACCCCTTGCTCAGGGTAAAAAGAACGGGTTTTCTCGTCTTCAGGTGACCATATTTCTAGTAATTCTTCTTCTTATATAATTGATATTCTCACCACGACCTTGAAGAATGGATTGAGTACAACTGCCTGGTTTTAAACGGGATTCCACCCCATTACTTTTTTTTTTTTTTCATTATGTCCAGTTATTTTGTTTGTTGACATGGTTATCATGCCTGGCCAAACATGAATTTGTTTGCTCTTTTTAAAGCAATTTATTTCATTAATTTCATATCCTAGATATTGCTTGTTTGAGGGGACCGTTTGAGGTTTTCATATGTTTCCTAGTTTTGTCACTTTGACATAAGTAAATTCTTAGTGTTTGAGAAATGAATTTTTCTTTGCTTTGCTTTTTTTTTTTCTTTCTCTAGATGGTGAGTCACACTTTAGGATCATAGAAAGAATCTCTGTTGAAAAAAGAAACACTAAACTATGTTAGGTAGCCATGTAGATGTAGAAAATGGAAGATCATAATGTAGTGTGGACTCTGTAATAAGCTTTGTTATTGCAAGAACCATTTGGTTCTTGAATAACTTTGTATTATTTATTCAAGCAGCAAGTGTTCTAAACCCGATGACAGTTTTTGTATCTCAAAAATAAACTATTTCCAATATGAAAATGTTTCAATAAAAATAAGACCATTGCTTGTGAAATAGTAAATATATGTTGAGGGCATTTGACTAAATTCTTAAGCCAAGCAGGAGTATGTGATTGATCAAAAGGGAATCCCCCTAAGCTTGATCTTGACATGTTTCATAAAATTTAATTTCTTAATTTTTTTTAAACTGCTTACTTATAAATATATAACTTCTTTTTAATAGCATTGGTGGTGTAATCAAGTCAAGTTGGGTTAACTCAACAAATTAAGTGAATGTTGGAAACTTACCTGAGAGATACTGGGCACCTCTGAAATGGATTCAACTCAATTACCATACATAATTAAGATAAAACAGAGCTGGAAACATATATTGTTATTTGATATTTTTATTATATGTGTATAGTTTGTAAAACATTTTAAGAAATTAACTAGATTTGTGAGGTACTTGAGTTGTTTATGAAGACTAAAACTGTCACTTGAGTTACTCAAACTTGAATAATACTTGATATTCTTTAATTTGAACATGATAGTTGGCAAGTTGAGCACAAGTAGCTCACTTAGACCTCTATATAGGTTAGACTCCTTTTGGTTTCATTCTTTGTTATACATATTAATTTTCTTACAAATTAAAATTCTTTCAGGTTTTGATGGCAAGCATTTCCTTGCGGAGAACAAAGGGCAATGACTTACTTGGATTGCCACCAAAAACATTACAAACATGTTATGTTGAGCTTTCTATTGAAGAACGTGAACTTTATGATCAGATTGAAGGAAAGGCCAAAAGTGTTATCCAAGAGTTCATTAATGATGGCAATCTAATGCGCAACTATTCAACTGTGCTTGGCATACTTTTACGACTTCGGCAGATTTGTACTAGTGTGGCCCTGTTACCTCCAGATCTCAAAGCCTTGTTCCCATCTAGCAATATTGAAGGTATTTATTCTATACACTTTCCTTATCATTTCTTTAGGTTCCATTAAAATTAATCCTATAATAGTTTACAAGATTTTTATGTTTTGGAGATTAAGTTTGGTTGCTTGCTCTAACAAAGACTGGAGGTTTGGAGTACACATTTATTCTTTTAAATTCTGACAGCTTTTCTAGATCATATGTTAGTTAAGGTTTTGCTTTTCCCTAAAGATAGAAAAGAAAGTTCTATGTTAAGAGGATTATTTGAAAGGGCGATGACAGCATATTGCTTTTGCAAGGATTGTTTTGATTGACAAACATGTGGATATTTAGGCTATGATCAAGGCCGAGGAATTTATGAATTCTATATGGTGAAATCCTTTGTTGGTTCTAAGGAATTTATGATTCCTACATGCAGAATTTATATATGGTTTTCTGGACTATCGCAACTCCTGAAAGACATGCTACGCTTTTATGTGTAACTATTAAGGAAAATAAATAAATAAATATATAAATAAAAAGAAAAGAAGGATTTGTCTTGTAATTTAATATTTTGTTAAGGTTACTGGCGTTCAGAAGTACACCTGTGGTCGGGGAATGTTTTGATTAATAGTCATCAAGCAATTTCACAGAAAATGCTTGAATCCGTTTATTTGTTATTGTAAATTTCTGCATGGGAAGACGCTTAGAAGGAAGTTGAAGGTATAGATTAGGACAGTGAAATATATATGTGCTAATTGGAGGAAATCTTTCAGACTTCTGAGAACTAATGGGAGCACTTATGGACTTCAAAAACGTCTCTAGAAAATAAGTTTTTAATGCATGCATTTTTGTGTGGTGAGACACATACATAGAGTAGTATATGATGCTTCAGTAGATTTCTTAAGTTATCTTGTAAAGCAAAATTTATGATGCTAAGTACATTAGGATCTAGGTTTGTGATAAAGGAAATCCTCAGGCAGCTAAGATGGAATGTGAGAGTAAGTCAGATGGTTGAAAGATGTCTGTGGTATCTTCTCTCATATGTCAGCTCAATTCCTTTTTGTCTAATATCTGGGATTATCAAAGTTTGAGAGGATATAATTTGTGGACTCATTTAGAGTGGTTAGTAAGGATCATTAGCTTGTCAGGACTGGTCCAAGAATAATGGTGATCTTGATGTTGGCAACTTTATTTCCTGGATAATTTTCTGGTGAAGAATTGTGTAAAGATATTGCCACTCAGGAAAACTTTCTTTAACATATGTTAAAAAAAAAACACGGCTTCAGTTTAAGAAAATAAAGGGCAATGAAATTTTAAAACATTATACATTCATGGCAACAGAGAGCTATTAGTGTTTAGAATTTCACCCCTTTCTGCACTTGCCAGGGATTCCAACGAACGTATGCATTCTGCTGTATTTTTGTGGTATAGCTCCTTTCCTGCTTCAATAGATGAAGTTTGGGAAACAATCGTACTCCAAATTATAGAATTGCTCTGAAAAGTGATTAAACAACAATGTTTTCATATTTTTTATCAACATTTTTGAACCAGCATGCTAAATTTTGAAACTTTATGATTTAGAATCCAATGGGTTTGCTTGACTTTTGCAATGTATGAGGTCAGCCTCTAAATTATTTGAACTTATGATATTTTACTAATAATATCTGTTTTCAACATACATCTGCTTTGGGGTGTGGTAGTATCACTCTTGAAATGAATACTGCTGTTTCATTCTTTCAAATTGCTCGCTGTTTTCATCTTCTCTAGGCTGTTTTTTTTAAAATGTTTCTGCATCACAGAAAAACTTGAAACTATTAATCATGCATGTTAATGATTGTTGTTACAGTGCACTTATAACATGTAAATCAATTCCAAACAGATGTATCCAACAACCCAGAGTTGCTAAAAAAGATGGTTGCGATGCTACAAGATGGTGAGGATTTCGACTGTCCTATTTGTATCTCTCCTCCAATCGATGTAGTAATTACATGTTGTGCCCACATCTTTTGCCGGTCCTGCATCCTTAAAACCCTACATCGTACAAAACCCTTCTGCCCTCTGTGTCGTCATCCCTTATCTCAGTCCGATCTCTTTTCAGCCCCTCCAGAATCTTCTGATGCTGACCACACTCAAATATCATCAAGGAACACCGCATCTTCAAAAGTGTCTGCTCTATTAACCCTCCTTCAGGAGTCCAGAGATCAAAACCCTGCTACAAAGTCAGTTGTTTTCTCTCAGTTCCGAACTATGTTGCTACTACTTGAAAAGCCTCTGACAGCTGCTGGTTTTAAGATCGTGCGGTTAGATGGATCAATGAATGCCAAAAGGAGAGCTCAAGTAATTGAAGAGTTTCAAGTTCCAGGACCAGATGGGCCAACAGTTTTACTTGCAAGTCTCAAGGCTTCAGGTGCAGGTATCAACCTTACAGCTGCTTCTAGAGTTTACTTGTTGGAGCCATGGTGGAATCCAGCTGTTGAGGAACAGGCTATGGATAGGGTTCACCGGATCGGGCAGAAGGAGGATGTAAAGATTGTGAGGCTGATTGCTCGAAACAGCATTGAAGAGAGGGTGTTGGAGTTGCAGGAGAGGAAGAAGAAACTAGCAATGGAAGCTTTCGGAAGGAAGGGCACAAAGAATCGGAAAGAAGTCACAATAGACGATCTCCGCACTCTCATGTCTCTGTGAGTTTTCAGCATCATGTTAAATGTTCTAAACTTGGATATTTAGATCATAATTTTGTGCCCTATGCCCCTCCCCTTGCAGCCCTTTAGCTGTTTTTGTCATACGTGCAAAAGTGCAGCCACTGCGTTGTATGTTAGGATTTTCAGGACTTCCTTGCAAGTTATGTATATATATATGTGTGTGTGTGTGTGTGTGTGTGTGTGTGTGTGTGTGTGGAATCATTTGGAGTAGAGATCAACTAGGTTTCTGCTAGCTAGACCTTTAAAAGAAGGAAAACGATATGGTTTTTCTTCCACCAATCTCTGGGAGCAACTATGAATTTTTCTCCCTCGAAAATCTTCGAGTATTAGTTGGGGCTTAAACTTGGATGCTGGCAAAATGCCTTTGTGTTTAGTTGAGAAGATTTAATATACATATCTTCTTATAAAAGATTGGTTTCAATTTTTCATCTTTAAAAAATTATTCTAAAAATAAATAAAATTAAGCTTGAATATAATTTTCATTTGAGGAGGTAAAGCTGACTCAAACTCGAAAAATTTGATGAACTTGATTGAATTCAAATTCGATCTTATCTAATTTGATAGAAAATCAATAATTTAAATTTGTACAATTTATTACACATTGATTTTAATCCACATTGATATGATCTTGACTTGATTTAAATTTAAATTGATTTGAATCTCAAATAATTTAAATTAAATTAATTTGAATTCAAAATAATTTGAATTCGTTTGAAATATTTATTCGAAATTATTTAAAATTAAATTAAAAATAATTTTACTTTTCAAAATTATTAATGTAATTAAAAATAACAAATATGACATAAATTTATTAAAATTTAATAACTTTAAATTATCTTTTCAATTTTTTACTATTATTTTTTTAATTATGATTGAAAAATCTTTAACCAACAATGAAAAATTGACCTCATTAAAGAAAAAAACTCTATCTTCAACAAAATGAAGATTTAGCTTCATGTACCAATGACAAACACTTATTAGAAGTAATATTAAAAAAAAAAAACACTTATTAGAAGTAATAATAGCTACTCCATAAAAAATATCAAAGGAAACGAATATTAATGAAGTATGATTAGATCATTAGACCATTAGGTCAATTAAGTAATCTACAACAATAATATTTCTTTTATATTATTTTACTTTTTAGTAGTGACGTGTGTTTCATTGAAACTGTTTACTTGTTTAGTTTAATTTATTAGTGATGAGTAATATGAATAAGTATAATTGTGAGTACTAAAAATTAATAATCTAGTCATTTGTCTATTTTCAACTAAGTAATCTATGATAACAATATTCCGTTGAGAAGGTTTTTGGTTTTTTTTTTTTAAGAGTTGTTTAAAATCTTTATTTTTTAATAAGAGTTGTTTAAATTTATTTCCTCACATAAGATAATCTAAGACACATCAATTTCATATATTTTTATAAAATAAAATACAAAAAAAAACCTTTTATACCAATAAAAAAAATTTGTAAAAAATTTACAATAAAAAATATCAAATTGTCCTAACCTAGTGACTAAAAAGCCTTAAAAAGGACATGTAAGGCACAGTTTTGAGCAAACCCATCCTTCAACCCTTTTAATAAAAGAAAAAAAACTCAAACCTCAGCTGCTAAGCCTTTTTTTTCTACCTCCAAAAAGCTAATAACAAGGATAAGCTTTCCTTTGTGTCTTCCTTGGCCTTTTCTTTAAGGTTAAAACAAATAAGAACTTACTCTTGTCTTTTATCATAGGAGAATTTTTTTTTTTTTAGTTTTAGAGGGAGAAAAGTGCAACTGCTTCAGTGTTTGGAGTTAGTAATTTGTGCAAGCTTAGAAGTTCAAGTTGTGGCGATGGTAGTTTAGGAAAATTGGGTTCTAGGAAAAAAGATGAGTTGAATAAGAGGTTGTTGCATTAAGATGCTTTTACTAACAAATATACATTATTTGAATTTCGACCAATAAGCAATCAAGTTGACCTTTCAATCAAAAGGAATGATATGTTCATAGGTACTGTTTGTGCTGAGTTCCAAATTATGGGTAAAGATCTTGAAATCGTAAGAAAAAAAGAATGGTTAGGAGTAAAAGTAAGGAGTGTTCTCTATGTTTACACTCCGATGCTCAAGTTAAAACTCAGACAAAAAAGGTTAGAAAGAGAAGTAAGAAAGTAATAGAGAAAATTGGATTAGATTGGTTAGATAATATCAAGATGGCTCTATTTATAGGTAAAAAGTAAGAGGTCTGTGAGGTAGGATAGTGACATGGCTAAACTGATGTGACACTATATTTGTTAAGTTGATCCAAAAGTCACTAATAAAGAAAAAAACCAATTTGCCCTATTGACCCAAAAATACCCCTAACAGGTACAATACTGATATATTTGAAAATTGACGATTTGATTTGCTGCAATATTGCCTCTTTGCTTTGCTATTTGGCATGATCTTTTACATAAAGGCCAGATGCACATTCATTATTAGATGATGTTGGAAATCAAAGTTTTGAAAGGAATAATATTTGTCCCCAAGTGAAGGAGATGATAAATTTTATGAAGCACCTGAAAGTTTAGTTGATTCTGAGTGCACAACACTTACATTAAAAAATGGCCTTTCCAAAACTCTCTGTTCCACAATTTTGATGATAGAAAATAGCATTTAGGTTTATTAGAGATTATAATTTAGTAAAGAATCACACAATGTTTTGGCTTTAAAAAATTTTATTTTTTTTTTAAATATTATTTAAAAATTTTGACATGACGTTTACATGCCATTAAATGCCTTCTTTAAAGAAATAAGTTTAAAACTATTTCTACCAAGGAATATAGATTTTAAAGTACCATCCTACCAAAAAATACTCCTATAACTTATCACCAACATGACACTTGTATATATACTTTGTAGTTAACATAATAAATTTAAGCTTTCATTCACTTAAATCATTTGTTCTTTCATCCTAATATACCAAATAAGGGTATCATTTATTCTTTCATCCAAACATACCCTAACATGCCAAATAAAGGTATAATCAAGCCAAGCTAAGTTAATATAATGAAAAACTTGAGCTTAAACTCATTTTCTACTCTAAACTTAAGGCTCAATATTGATCAAGTTAAATATTTTTCACTTGAGTGAGTTCGACTCGAGATAAAAACCTAACACTTTGAGTTCAACTCAATTAGGCTTATTTATCAAATTATATTTAAGCTTGAGCTGAAATTTAGACATAAATTTTTCTACAAGTTATATCATAATAATATAAAGATCAAAATGTGCCATAATCTCTTTACTCTTTAAATTTTGGGAATTTAGTCCCTCCACTATAATTCAAAGAAAATTAGTTTTTGTACTATTGTAATTTATTAATTTCAATCCAATCGTTGATAGTCTTAAATTTTATCCATTAAATGTTGACATGGCTGCTAATAAGGCATTTTCATCAGTTTATATTATTTTTTGTGCTGACATGGATTAAAATATTAGCCACGTGGCCTACATAGATCCATGTTAGCATTAACAATTTATTGTAAATATTATTTATACTTAACATTTCTCTAATATCATTAACAAAAAATTAAAATTGATAGAGAACTAAAACAAAAAATAGAAAGAAAAATTGTTGAACCCAAATTCTTTGTTTTTAAATCCTTCGTTTCTCATTTGTTCTTAAATTTCAAATTGAAATTGTGAAAACCAAGTCGAAATCTTGGAAAAACAAACTTGTAAGAGTTGATTGGAAATGAGAGAGGATTCGAGTTCGATGTATCAATAAACCCTAACTAAGAAACATTGGATTTCTCTCATTTAGATTGGAACAGGCGCAATGAATCATTTTTCTTACTGGCTTATCATTAAAACTTTGTTGCACTTGATTACAATCTCTAAGTTTTTTCTCATTAATATTTTTATAAAACTGAAGAAAAGGATTTTTGAATACCCTAAACCCCAATTGCTACATTGAAAAGATTGGGTTGATAGGCTAGGGTTATATTCATTATTAGAATTATTTTAAAAAAGTTTTTATAATGTTACATTGATTGTGTTCATAAGTAGTGATTTCTTATTGTAACATGTTGGACTATCTTTTTTCACATTTTGATTGGGTTGAGCTTGTCTGAAGTTGAAGTAAAAGAAAAAAAACCAATGGAAAATTACAACAAATCCAACAATGGTAATTTTTTTTTTTAGTTTGAATGTATATTTAACATTATTTAGTTTATCGTTTACCAAAAAAAGTTAAGGGTTTAAAAAATGTTAAACCCTAAATTAACAACAAATTCAATTTTTTTTTTTAATTTTGATATTATGTTCGAATGTTGAATTGACAATAGATTCATATTTATTTTAGTAACTTATGACTATAGGTGAGTCTATAGACTATTATTGCATATTGAAGGCTTCTCTAATCATTTCAACAAGTGATGATAATCTTAAAAAGCATTTCTTTGGTTGTAGTAACTATCAGGTATATATGAAATAATTATGAATGTTGATTATTGATATTGAGTCTAAATCATGGTCTTGAAGTTGGATTAGCCTTGACATTGTATTTGGTATGATAATAGAATGTATAATTGAAATATATGATGTACACATGAAAATCGATGTCAATTTTTTGCTTGGCATGATAAGCCAATTAAAGATGAATATATGAAACTATGGATTATTGATTTAAGGGATGCCAATAGAGGTTTAAAAAGAAAAAATTTCAATTTTGAAGGATGAAAATAGAGCATTAAAAGGAATGAATGCCAAGTTTAAAAGTGAGAATGAATGTAAAAGAACAGTGTTTAGCAATAATGATTTATTTAACGAAGTTGTTGTATTGAAAGTTTAAAATGATGAGATACAAGCAGGATTGAAGAATGCTATATTATATACAAAAATGGAAGCAAAGTCACAGAGGCTATACAAAATGGGTTTGATGTTTAATTTGTTTTGTATTTTTTATTTGAAGTGGGTAAGGATGATATGATTAGGAATGATATGTTGGCTCTACCATGAGTAATTATATATGTATGAATCATATATTGTTTAATGATATGCAAACTTTTTCTGTTATTCAAGTGTATATATAATACAGAATTATGTTTTAGTTAATGATAGGACACCTAATTGCATTTGAATTTCTTTTATATAATACTTACAATGAATAACATAAAACTATATATGATCAATTGATACCACCAAACAAAAAATGATTACAACCATAAAACTATATATTTTTATTTACATTTGAAATAAGAAACCACAATGTTTGCAACAAGACATTGGTATCAACACCATTACATACAATTCAACTTTGGTACAAAAAAATGCTAAACCTTTTTCCAAAATCCAAAAAGTAACTATAGGATCTATAACCCAAAAAGTTTTCAATCTAATTGCGCAAAATGACTCGACTGTTTGCAACTATAAAACCTGAAGCTATAAAACCAGACAAGTATATTGGTATTAATAACATTATACACAATTTAAGCTTGGTACAAAAAATGTTAAACCTTTTTTTCAAAACCCAAACTGTAACTATATGACCTATTAAGTTTTCAATATGGTTGCACAAAATGACCAAATTGGTCAATCTTATTCTTTCCCTTTCATTAAAATTGATGCAAGACTTTTTTATGTTAAGCTTGTTGACATATGTTTTTGCAGAATCTTCTTATTCTTTTATGTTTAAGAACAAAAATTTAAAACAATAAATGAGATTCAATATCTAGATGCAAACAAAGGGTGATGTAATGATTAGTTATTGGTTAATTTACCAGTAATTTATTTTTGGTGATGTATTAATCAAACATTGTGCCGTTTCTTCCTATAATCAGCTCACTAAGTCATCCAAGTTTTTTTTATAAAATCCATAGTATTAATCTCAACACCATAAACCTTATAAACTAAATTAAATAAGTAATCACTTACATTAAATATTAAAATCTCACTATTCAGGTCTTGGTATAAACTAATCTCTTCACCAGGCAAGCATGATGTTCTTTCTTTGTCCTTGTTTGTGAACCCTAAAAAATGGCCTGTATGGTTAACAAGAAAGTTATTCAATAAGATAAAAACTTCAACTTAAACAATAGCAACAAAATTATAAGTCAAAAAATACATACACTTGTATTTCTATTAGAAAAAATAGAAAAAAATACTTTGTCACCTGTAATGGTTAACTTTGTTCTTGAACCTCCAACGGTGTCTTACATTAACCATGTATCTTGGGATTAGGACACTAAATATGTTAAATAAACAATATAACTCATTTAAAAATTATAAATATCTTGATCTTATTTGCAATACTCAAATCTGTGAGATTTTTTCTCTTTTTTTATCCTTTGAGGCTTTACCAGTAAAAGTAGCCTACACATATTTAAAACAATTAGTATAATAGAATTTTCATTCATTTAATAACATAAACAAGTATTAGAACACAACAATTATACCAACTAAGTAAACAAGTATGAAAAAGTAAATAAAAGTTAAGGGTAATTAGAAAAATTACCTTAACATATCATTTATCATAGACCATCAAAGTCTATCTTCAATACCTAAATCATCACAAAGTTGTTATATAAACCATGTTCAACTCTAAATATTCTCATTTTCCACCACTGCCCATGCAATTAAGAACATTTAATTGTTGCCATCTGTCCTTATAGCTATAAGCAGCTAATCCTTAAATAGTCGTTTAAGGAAATAACCATCAAGACCAATAACGTGTTTGCACCCTTAACAAATTTTTTCTACAGAGTCTTAAAACATACATATAATTTGTTAAATAAAGACATAGAATCAAGGGTTGAATTATTATATGTAAAATAAATGGTGTTCCTTGGGTTGGTTGAATTCGGCTCTTCAACATAATTATTAAGATTTTTTGTTGACTTTTCTTCTATTCTTTTAAGAATAGCTCCCTTAGCTGCTTTATAGACATCATACGACATAGTAACCCTTAATTTTTTTATAACCGGTGCCTTTAAATGCCTAAGTTTCATCAATGGCATTACATTAATTTGTTCACCAAACCTTCTAGCAATAACAGAGGTTGTCACCCTTTTATTCTTTGAAGTGGATAGGCATGAATGTTCAAATACATATGTTTCACAATATATGTCCTATTAATCTTATGCCATGAGTAAAGCATAGTCCAATTATAGCCCTTAGCACTTGAATATAGCTCTAACTATGATTTTATCATTTTTTTGTACTTGAATTCAAACTTTTTTTTTTGTAAAAAAATCACAAAGGAATTTTTTAAACAATTTCAGATTCTTGAATCTAAGCCCAAGAACAAAATCTTCAAAAGGCAATCTAGGATTATAATAAATATTCTTAGAATGCACTTTCTATGCATCATCTTCATCAGACCCATCACTGGTGTTACTATAACTACCAAGATCTAATGAATCAGAGTAATCACTCATGTACCCATCAATATTACCAGTTTAAGGTTTGGCATTATACTCTAGCTCTTACAACTTCACCACTATCTAATTCACTATCACAAAACCTTTTTTTCTCAATATAAACTTTGACATTCTACCTAACTTTCTCTAACTCATCATCAATTGTAGAATCATCATTAGAAACCTAATTTACATCCCCCTACCTTTCATCACCATCTTCATTTAAATTTTCATCATCATCATTAATATCGCCATCATTCATATTCATTTCATCTGCATTTAATCCCGCAGCAAAACCCTCAATAGTAACTTCATTATCATCATTAACTTCATCCATTTCCTTATCTAACTTCACTCTTTCTGAACCACTATGAAAATTAGCTGATATAAGGCCTTGTTTGTTTATTAAGTTCATTATTGTCAATCACAACAACTTCATCATCAACGTTAATTGAACCTTTACCAATTTCAATTAGTTCAAGTAAAGTATTTGGAATGCCACGATCACATTTAGAATCTAAATGTTTTGCATAAATATCTATAGATCAAACCATCTTTAATTGAGTAGCCAAGTCTATTATACTGTTATCCTTTTCTGTTAACAATTTTAGGCTTGTTTTTAATGTTTTACCATATTCCATAAAGTAAATTTTAATTGTATTCCTCAAATCATAACCTAAACTCTTCACAATTCCTAATATTGTCCAATAACAGATTCGATTTAGATCCTCATCAAATTCAGTCACTGACCCATTTACATATTTAACTAAATTACGACTTCTTTTGAATTGTCTCCCATGGTGGTATCTTGTTGGCATGGTTCCTAAGTCATTCTAACCTTTAGCCCCAATATCCAAATGAAATAAATAAATAAATATGTCTACTTTAAAACCAAACAGCTAATGTTATGTGCAACAAATGATACATATACATAATTCAATAAATATTGTATATACTAGAAAATCATACATGTTATTATACAGAAACTAATGTTGTTGGCAAGTTGTAGAATTATGTAATTTAACTATGCACCAATAATTATATTCAGTGGCCTATACAACTAGATAAGTGGGCCATAGAACCAGACAAAAAATAATAGAAAACAATAGGATCACATACCAATACAATCACCTATTACTAAAAAAAAGTTAAAATATTTAGCAAACATATTTATTAAATAGTGTAACCTTAAGTTGTCAACCCAGTCTATTCAGTGTTCAAATAAGGGTTTAAGTATTAAAAAAAATCCCTTTTTTTCAATTCTATTAAAATTTCAATAAGCAAAAAAAAAAAAAAAAATCAAATGAAAGTGTAGTTAAAGTGCAAAGAAGCTAAAAAGATGAGGACAATAAAGGACAAATGTTAAATCATCTAACATGTTCTTGTTTAAACGCGTGAAGAAGTGCAAGAACTTTAAAAAAAAAAACAGTCGAATCCTAAGTTCTTTCTAGTTGAAAACTTTCACTATTGGATTTTTTTTATTTTGATTAAGGTTAAAGGTTGTTTCAGATTTGGGGATTTTTGTTCAAGTGATATTCTAATTATGGTTAAAGATTATTGAGATTAAGGGTTTTGTAATTTTTTCAAGTAACTAATTATTTTTTTTTTTTTGAATTTTAAAGTTTTTTTTTTGTTAATGTTATTAGGCATAAATAATATTTAAAAGTAAAATAAAGTTTAATGAGCAAACATGAATTTATTTAAGCCACGTGACGAAGATTTTAATCCATATTATCATTAGAATTTAACACTAACCAATCAATATACCATGTTAGCAACGTCAGCTAACACGTAAGTAAATCAATAGCCATATCAACCAATTTAACGGATAAAATTTAATACTGTTAACAATTGGACTAAAATTATTAAATCTAAAAGGTACAAGGACTAATTTTCTTTGAATTATAACAGAAGGACTAAATTCTCAAAATTCGAAGAGTGTAAAGATCTACGGCACATTTGAACCTAATATAAAATATACAATTTATTTTAACTTGAAGTTTAGCATAATTGGATCATACAACTACCCTTAAAAGATAATATCTAGCAAGTTTGAGATTCGAATTCTAAGTATATGTAATCTTTTCTTCTACCCTAGATTATGGGTTTTTATGTAAAAAAAATAAAATATACACAATAACATCCATACATAGTTAAATAAAAAGCTATAACTTAACCTAATTAATCAATACAAAGTTTAGTACAACAAAAGTTTCAATATGTGAAAAAATAAATTTTAGGTGACTTTATTAGTGTTTTAAGGAATTTTTCTTGAAAAAAAAAAGGAAGAGCTAATTGATTCTTTTCCTTTCTCAAAAGTTTTGTGAAGTTTGAAGAATAAAAAGTTTCTAATAAATGAAAAAAGTCAAAATTAAAAAAATAAAGCATACAAAAATTTATCACACATTGAAGCCAAGAAACAACATAATTAACAAAGTTACGATAAGCTTGAGGCTTGAGCCAAATAACTCAAAATCTCACGAAGAAAGGTGAAAGATTAATAAATATAGATAACTTTGAATAAAAAAAGATTTTACAGAGAATGCTTATAATATATAGGCATGTTTTTAAATACATTCTAAACAAAACAAAACACTATCTAATTAAATGACAAAGGCAACACTTGCAATAGCAACAAGCAACAAGCATCAACAGATACAAATCCATCATGCCATGCCATTGCATACACCATAAACTTCCAACAATAATATATATATTTATTTATATAAAGAATGAGGAATAAAAGGCTTTGGGCTATTGGGTAAGGTTGTTCTTGTAGGGTTTGGGTACTTTAATGGAAAAATGAAAGATAAGGGAAAGGGAAAAAGGTTTAGAATTTTATTTAGAGATTGGCTCTTATATGATTAGTTAATTAGAACTACTCATGGGCTAAGTGGTCCATTCGAACTTGAAAGCCAATCCAAAATTTTGAAGGATTTGGACATAAATATTAAACCCATTAAATGAGTCTGGACAAATAAATAAGGTCCAATAAAAAAATAAGGTCGAGCTTAGGTTTTATCATTTAAGTCTTAGGTCCGGTCTGGTTCGACTTAAAAATTAAAAATTATTGTTTATAATATGAGATAAAGCTTATTTACTTTATTACTTATAATATGATGAAACCCATTTTTTTTTATATAAAACTCTGATATAATTTTAAAGTGCATTCAATAAAATTAAATTAATCTCAAGCTCAAATAAATCATAAATTCAATTAAAATTAATTAAATTAGTTAAATTAATAATTAAAAAAAACTCTTTTCTCTAATTTTAAATATTAGTGCCTTAAGTGGGTTTAAACTTTATTATTACATGTAGGAAAGAGCTTGGAGAAAAAATGAGGGCCAAAAAATCAAGTTGGGTCAAGCCTAGGCTTACTTAAAATGTTGAAATATCATATCAAGCTTAGTCTGAACTCGACTTGACCTAACCTATGAGCAAGTCATAGTTAACATTGGGTGGGTGAAGACGACAACAAAAAAAGGCTAGGGTTATTCTGGTTGAGAAAAGTGGTGGTTATTTAGATTTTAGGGTTTTAGATTTATCAATTATTAGGTTTTATGAGCTATCGACAATTTGATATGCTTGTAGACACCCCATTTAGTCTAGAGTCAATTCATATTTTAAGATTAGGTTGGTTTTGATTTATTTATTTATTTTAGTATTGTATTTAGTTTAGAGTTATTATTATTTTAAAAAAATGAAGTTCGGGTTAAATTGAATTGGTTCAGGATTGGAGTTCTTTTGGATTACAAAAGTTTTGATTGGAATCAAAGTCTGAGATTGAATTGAAAATGAAATAGAAATTCTTTTTTATCAAGAGTTCTCATAATTTGAAACAAGATACCTATAAAAACACCACAGAACCAAGATCAAAATGGGGCAATTTGTTCTAAGAAAATTTAGGCTTGTGAAATTTTTAGTTATGTAATAAACGGAAAGCAAGAAGCATCGAGAAATGAATCAAACAATCATCAACATCAACTATCAACAATTCAAAGCCATGTATGGGTAGGAATCAACAAGAAGAAAAATCAGCATAGAGGTAGTTTCAGGCAAAGTTTTCAGCGAAACTTCTAGAAACAAATTCACAGCTTAAACCCAGAAAACAATTCTCAACACAGAAGCAATAAATCCAAATAAATTACCCAAAAAATAAGCTCTAGCTAGAAAACCTAACCCCAAAATGAATCCATTACACAATCATCATAAACAATAACCCACAAACATAGAAAATCCAACCAAAAATTCAAATTGAAATAGAAAAATCAACTCACCAGTATAAACAATCATAGAGTAAACCAAAGCCAAGCAAAGAAACACAGACAATTAGACACAAATACTAAAAAAGGTAAACGAAAATTTTTAGGCAAGGAATTGTACTTTGATGTGTCGATTTATGTTTGGTATTGTTATAGGAAAGAAAGAATGTAGATTTAGGCGGTTACAAAGAGGTTTCTTGAAAATCTGGTTCAGTGAAAGTGGTAAAAATATGGTTGATTTTTGGTTATTTGGTGGTTTCTGGGTTGTTGATTGAAACCAAAAGAAAGATAGAAATGGAGGAAATGAAGTAAAGATTTTTGAGGGGGTTGTTGCTTGTGTTCAGTCAGTGATTGATAAAGTTGAACGGCAATGAGTAGCCAAGGCTGACGATTAATGATGGCCAAAGGTGGTGAAGATCAATCTTTGGGTAAAACAATGGCACAGTTGAAGGCTTTAAAGAAATTTGAATGAGAAGTTTTGAAAAAAGAAATACAATAGTGAAGGAAGTCTCAGACATGAAGAAAAGTCAAACATGGGTTCAAATATGAGGTTAAAATGCTGTTACTTTAGTGACAAGAGAAGAGGATCCATTTATAGCTTTAACCCACTTTAGGATCTGAAAACTATTCTATGGGTAGCCCGATCCAATCGCTAACCTTTCCAACTTTCAATTTTGAGCCATTACCTGCTGAGCCATTAAGCCAAATCGTGAGATGCGACCAAGTTGATCCTTTTTGGGGCCAAGTCAGTTTTGAGTCATTTAGCCATAATAATTTTTTTGCTTTTTTTTTAGTTTTTTTTATTCTTTTAATAGATTAAAAAGTTTTACCAATATATTGAAAGGTTTCTAAATAAAAAATAATAATTTTAGAAAAATAAAATTTAAAGAAAATAAAAATAAAACATTACCAACATATCGAAGGGTTTGTGATTTTTCTTTAAAAAAAGTATAACAAATAAGGTTTTACTAACATATTGGAGAACTTTATGAATTTTTCATAAAAATTAAATTTTAAGACAAACAAAAAAAATAGTTTTCAAAAAGTCTTACCAACATATTAGAGGGCTTGTGATCATTTTAAAGTAAGGTTTTACCAACAAATTGAAGAACCTTATGATTTTTTTAAAAAATAGTTTTCATAAAATCTTACCAACATATTGAAAGATAATATTTAGCAGAAAATCTTACCAAAATATTATAGGATATTTTTAGAAATAAAGAGTTTTTATAAAAATCAATTTTGAAACTCTGATGATGGAATTACTAAAAACGTTATAAAATAGAAAATTTTATGTAAATTCCTATGTAAGAAATTCTTTTTAAATTTTACCAACATATTAGAGAATTTAAAAAATATTTTTAATATTAAGATTCCTACAAAAAAATACCACTTATCACAAATGAAATTTTTTGATTTGAAAATTAAATGAATATGATGATGGTGCTTCTTCAAAACGTGACAAATAATCTCTTTAAATACTCCTGAGGTGAATGAATTATCCTAAAATTATTATCAGCATATTGGAGTAATTTTGATGATAATTTTTTGTAACTAATTATTTGGTAAGAATTTTAAGGTTTGGATAACATGAGATCAAACTGGTACCTTTTTTTAATAGACGTTATAAGGATGTTATAACCTTCCATGTTCGTAATCGTATTCTCAGACCTTATCTTGGTTTCATAGACATGAATTTACTTTTTAAAGATACTCAAATCAAGTTTGAGACTCCATTTCAAAATGTTATAGATTCAGTTAGGTGACCGATCGCACTTAAACAAAAAAGATTGGGGACAACTTCTTAGGTTGTGTCTAGTGATAGATCCACGGATCTATACATTATGACAATCTGGCAACTCTATTGGAGAGGCTGAGAGTCAAGCTAGTAAACTTGTGTTATCCAAAGCTTAAGTTAAAATTAAGAATTTTTCTTTAAATGTTATATCTATTTCTAATTATACCATATTCTATAATTCACTAGCATTTGCATAACTTAAGCTCTACACCTGAGTTTCATCCCTTAAGAAAGAGTAAAGTACCTATGTTCTCATAAGATTTCGTGTCTTCGCCCGGGCTAGTGAAATACTCCCACTCAAATTAAATATTTTTTGCTTGTAACCTATAATGGGTGATGACTGAAGTACTTTACTAGTCTATGATGTACAATAATGTGAGGAACAATTTGAGAACCTTTAGAGTTAATAAAAACCACATGTAGTAAAATATAAAAAATCAACCTTAGGTTAGAGTCATGTCTACCCATTATTAGAATGTAACCCTACTTAAGACATATGAGTAGACTTTTTGAATTTCATTTGTATCAATTTTATGTGAGATTTTATTTGATCTCTTATTATTTGATAAGTTATTATATGTCGTCTTTTAATACAACATCATTAACATATGCATTCATCCGTGCATTATAATATGACAAACATTAGCACATGCATTCATTAATCCATTCATACTTTGTTATACATACATTTATGTGTTTACGCATCATAATTTGATGTACCAAGTATTCAATGCATTCATTCATTCATGCATATAGGATCCTTAAACAAGTTAGGTTTTGAAAATTTTTAAGCATTTAATAATATAAGCATGCTAATTATAGTACATACGATTCAATGATAGCTCCGCCATCAAAGACCCATACTCAACATTAATATAATACTAAAGACTGAGCAAAATAGATGAAACAAGAAGACACAAATTATCTTAAGAAAATTAAAAGGACCTAAGAAAAACTTGAAGGGGAGTTAAGCAAGATTTTAAAAGCCTTAAACAAGTTGAATAAGGGAAAAGCTTTAGAAGAAGATGCAAACCTTAAAAACCATTCATCATAGGATATTGTTGAACCTTTATACCTTCTCGTGTGTGGTTCATCTCAAACCTAGTCCACTCAAGAAATTCTTTAACATTAATTTTCATTCTTGGCAGGATGTACCTACCCTAGAGTGTCTTTCGCATTAACTCAAGGGCATTTTCAAAGTTGTGTCAATCTTATCTTTATGAAAAAGAGAGTAGAATCAGTACAAGTCCCTAACCTAGATGATCTGAAAGAGAAAAAAAAGTTAAAGCTAAAGGTAGTTGAGACTTTAGAGGGCTCAAAAGCTAAATAGAAGACAAACTTGTTGGAAGAGAGATTACGATAAGTTGAAGGGATGGATTTTTATGGCTCTATGGATATAGTCGACCTTTGTTGGGTCCTTGATGTTGTAATCCTACCAAAATTTAAGGTCTCAAAGTTTAAAAAGTATGATGGTATTAAGTGCCTAATGACTCATATTACTATGTATTGTTAAAAAATTACTGCTTATACTAGTGATGAAAAACTATTGATGTATATGTTTCAAGATAGTCATACTGGTTCTGTTGCTATACGGTACATCCAATTGGACAAGGCTCGTATTACTTCATAAAAAGAATTAGCGAAGATGTTCATTACCCAATATCGAAACATCATAAACTTGGCTCAAAGTTGTCTCTCTTTGCAGAGCATGAAAAAAAGTGATTGAGTCATTCAAGGAATATGCCCAAAGGTAGAGAGATATAGCTGTCAAAGTTCAGCTACATTTGACATAAAAAGAAACTACAGTGCTATTTGTGAGTATCCTGAAGGTACTTTACTAAAAGAAGATGATAGAAAATGCAATGAAAAACTTCGCTGATATGGTGATTTTAGAAGGGATTATTGAAAATACCATAAAAAATAGCAAGTTTAAGGAAGAAAAAACCACTAGTACAAAGAAATGAGGGGTGCCTTTCAAACGCCTTTCAAACGCCTTTCAAACGCCTACATATGGTTCTAGTCATATCATTACACCAACTTTAAAGCCTAATAACCAAGCGAATGGTTTAAAAAAATCTATGAACAACAAGAGAGAGCTCATATTGATCATATCCCTATAACCTGTACTAAGCTATTCCTAAAACTAGTCAAGAACAGCTTCTTATCTCTAATTATTCTAGAACCATTGAAGCCACCTTATCCAAAATGGTATAATGGTAATGCCACTTATGATTATCATAATGGGAATGCGGGACAATCAATAGAAGGTTACCCTACTTCCAAACACTAAGTGTAAAGTTTGATTAGAGCAGGCTTGGTAAGTTTTGATAAGCCAGATGGATCGAACATTGGTAAAAGCCATTTGCCTAACTACATGGAAGCATAACTTTAACAATGACAAGGATAGTTGGAGTTGTTTAGAGCTGTTTGTCATTTTATGATTTCTTTTAGAATAATACTAAGATTTCTTTTATGTATTAGGATTTCATTTTATTTTTTATCATTTTAATAAAAGTTACAAATATGATGCATTTTTATGGCATTTTTTTTCAAGTAAATCACCATTATATACTTTTATCTTCTCATATCTTCTCATATACCCATTCTCATATCTAAATAGTGAATGTTCAGAGAATAATGATTATAATATGAGATTCAATTTTGGAAACTCATTCATATTGATAAACTTGATTTATGAAGATTATTTGAGCAATTTGTGTAAAAAAAGTTCAAAAACAAGTTGTGAAGATTATTTGACCATTTATTGAAAAATAAAATAGAGACGTCTCATAAGTATGTGGTCTTTTATGGTGATCTATCCACAAGCAAGTCTATGTTTAATAAATGGTCTTCAAAGAAAGTATTTATATTTGAGATGAGAAATGGTCATCTTTCTTTTACTTTTCATGAAAATTAATATTGAAATTAAAAGAAATAATGACAAAAATGATAGATGAGATTTCGAAATCAAATTCAAAGAAACAAGAATTAGTTAAAGCATTAATAATATGCTTAACAAGAGAGTTGCATTCGTAATGACAACTATTCGAAGCAAAAAAGATGAAGCTGAAATTGAATAAATAACTTGTTGAAACTCAAAATAAGAAGTAGAAAATTAGGAATAAATTAGCTAAATCTCATGTAATAGAGTTACAATTAAAATATTATCCTCAACTAGAAATTCTTGAGTAGACCTACCTATTTCTACCTTCTTTTCATTCCCAAATATAGTATTTGGATAAACAACAAAAAGATAAGGCTCACCGACTATAACATATATTGGAATGGTTTTTTTTCTTTTAATGACATAGAACCATATGCTCAATATGGATATCTAAATGAATAAATTTTAACCTTTCATCAAATGATAGCCCAAGAATACAATAAAATATGTCACTAGTTGTCTTGTACCCTAATTTAACAACCAAATCTTACAACTGAAAAAATGACATCTTATCTAAAAGGTAATCATCCAACCATGCTACATCACTTCCTACCAAAACTTTGTTAGGACTTTGTATAAATGACCCACCATGACAAATCCCAACAGTTTTCCTGGTATTCCACATTTGTAGTAAAATGAAAATTTTATGTTTTAGTGAAATTTTGATTTTCTTGTCATGTTAATAACATTTTAAAATTTCAAAAGCCCTAAATTGGTTCTGATATGGAGTTAGGTATAAAAAATTCCCAAATGTTTTTAATAAAACTTGCTAACCCTAACAATTACCTTAGAACCAATTGCATCGAAATTAAAGAAAAAATTGTATGTACCTTATTTGATTGTGTAAATCCAACGAAACACCTTCAAATTGTGCCCAAATTTCAATCACTACCTTTCAATCGATTTAGTGTAAATGCAACCAAAATCTTGATTTCAATCACCAACCAAAAAACCTTCACATCATAATAATCAAATGATTTTGAAAGTTGATTGTTGAAAGATGAGTTTTAAAAGATGAAGATCATATTAAAGAAAGTTTTGTTCAACTTTTTGTGAATTATTCAACAGCTTCTGTGATATTCATGGCTTGTATTATATGAATATCAATTTTGTCATTTTACTTCTAACGGCGTTAAATAGGTGATAACGGAATAGTTGCATAAGGTAGTTATGTTTTATGTTTTAAACTTCAAGGGCATTTGCATACTACCCTTAACCACAGGGTAAATTTGGGCTTGTAAAATTTATTAATAAAAAATATTTTAATATTAAGAAATAAATTGAGATAATACTTGTCTTACACCAACATTAAGAAAGTAAAAAATTTGTAAGTTTGCAAAAAATATTGTTTGAGTGTTAATCTAGTTATAATATAATGAATTAATTTTAATATTTTTTAATAGTAATGAAATTAGAATAATCATCATGATATTAATCTGAATGCTCTCGTGTATAATATTTGATTTTTATTTTTGGTTACATTTTTTAAAAGTTTGATAACATTTGATAAAATTTTGATAATCTTTAATACAATTTTTGTAACCTTTAATTCTATTTTGGTGACTTATTATATGACTTAGGTACTCATTAAGACAATTTTGGTAATTTTTAATAAAATTTTAGTAAGTTTAATATAATTTGGTACGTTTTAATATAATTTTGGTAGCTTATTATATAATTTTGATAACCGTTAGTAGAATTTTGGTAATCTTGAATATAGTTGTAGCAAGTTTTGATATAATTGATAACCTTTTATATAATTTTGATTTTGATAACCTTTTATCTATTAGGATGATCTTTGTTAGAAATTTTATAACAATTAATAAAATTTGCCAACGTTTAATACTATTTGGTAACTTTTGATACAACATGATAACCATTTATATAATTTTGATTTTGATAAATTTTGATATATTGCAATAACCTTTAGTAGAAGTTTTATAACAATTTGCAAAATTTTATTAACCTTTAATATAATTTTGATAACTTACGATATAATTTGGGTAACTATGTATATAATTTTGGCAACATTTAATAAAATTTTAGTAAGTTTGATATACTTTTGGTAACTTTTAATACAATTTTGGTAGCCTTAGATACGATTTTGATAAGTTTTGATATAATTTTGATAATTTTTTATACAATTTTGATTCTGGTAAGCTTCCATATATTTTGGTAATTTTTGTTAGAAATTTGATTAGCTTTGATAAAATTTCATAACCATCAATGAAATATTGGTAACATTAGGTATTAGTTTGGTAACATGATATAGTTTTAGTAACTATTAATATGTTTTGGTAACTTTTGATAAAACGTTGACAATCTATTGATGTAATTTTGGTAACCTTTTATACAATTTTGATAACTTATTAGATACTTTTGGTAATCTTTAATAGCATTTTGGTAACGATTCGTAAAATTTAAGTAGCCTTTAATAAAATTTTGATGACCTTTATTTCTATTTTGATAATTATGATATAATTTTAGTAACTATTTATATAATTTTGGTAACATTTGATAAAATTTTAGTAAGTTTGATGTAATTTTGGTAACTTTTAATGCAATTTTAGTAATCTTAGATACAATTTTAGTAATCTTTTATACATTTTGATAATTTTTTTGAAAGTTTTGATCAATTTTGATAAAATTTTATAACCATCAATAAAATATTGGCAACATTAGGTATTATTTCGATAATGTGATGTAGTTTTAGTAACTATTACTACAATTTTAGTAACTTTCGATAAAACATTGATAACCTATAGATAATAATTTTGGTAACCTTCTTACAATTTTGGTAGCTGATGATATATTTTTGGTAATCGTTGATACAATTTTGGTAATCTTTGTTAGCATTTTGGTGACATTAGGTATAGTTTTGAGAAGCCTTGATACAATTTTGATAAACTTTGATATAGTTTTTATTTCAATGATGTTCAACATAATTTGGTAACCTTATATATATGGTAACCAAAGACACATGGGAGAACCCATGCACCAACCTTGATTTTATATAAATGCTCCTCTCTCTTCCCATTTTCTACACTCAGAAACTGAGAAATCCAAGAGGCGTAGTTTTCGTTTTTATTATTAATCAAAAAAAAAAATGCCTGGCATCACCCTTGGAGACATTGTGCCCAACCTTGAAGTTGAAACCACCCATGGAAAAATCAAGCTTCATGACTATTTTAAGAATGGTTGGACAATCATTTTCTCTCATCCTGGTATAGGCTTTTTTTTTTGTTCTTTAATTCTTTTTTAAATTATCTTGGAATATAAGATGTTAGCTGTAATTTATTTTATGTTGGGTTGGGTTATGTTTTTGCATGCAGCTGATTTCACACCAGTTTGCACTACGGAACTTGGTAAAATGGCAGCTTTCCAGCTAGAGTTTGAAAAACGAGGGGCAAAGCTTTTGGCTTTCTCTTGTGACAATGTACAATCACATAACAAGTGGATCAAGGACATTGAAGCCTACACTGTAATATTTTTATTGCAAATTTTCAATATAACTTTTTTTTTAAGTTTCCTTTGAAACTTGTTTACATTTTTTTAAAGTTTCCTTTAAACTTAAATGAGAGAAGCAAGTATGGCTTTTATGTTCACTTTGTCTAGTTTCTTTATTACTTTGTTCATGTCTTAATTGATTGCATGGCAGCCTGGGTGCAAGGTAACATACCCAATCGTTGCCGATCCCAAAAGAGAGATTCTCAAGCAACTTAACATGGTGGACCCAGATGCTAAAGACTCTTCAGGGAATGAGCTCCCAAATCGAGCTCTTCATATCGTAGGTTCTGATAACAAGGTGATGTGTTGTTTTATACGTAGCTTTAGCATAATTAATGCAAATCAAAAGAAAGCCATCAAGAAAAAAAAGAATCCATAAAAACCATTGATTTGTGCTAACAAAACACATGGATGATGTAGATCAAGCTGAGCTTAGTATACCCAGCAACCACTGGTCGCAATATGGATGAAGTTTTGAGGGCCTTGGATGCCCTGCAGAAGGTATCAAAGTACAAAGTTGCCACACCAGTAAATTGGAAACCAGATGATCCTGTGGTGATTTCTCCTGCTGTAACCAACGAGGAAGCCAAAGAAATGTTCCCTCAAGGTTTTGAGACTAAAAAGCTTCCATCCGGGTTGGAATACTTACGCTTCACTCATGTTTGATGGTCGAAAAACTAAAAATATTTCTTAGTATCCAATAAAAAATATGTAAAAAGCAAACATATAGTACATATACATGACTATATGGCTTCGAACATATTATACTTTTCTTGTAAGTTTTATTATGTAAGAACTGCTTACAGTTAAATAAAGTTGAATTTTATTTGCATTTGTCGGGAGTTGAACCCGGATCTATTGCTCAGATGGCAATTATCCTAACTATTGAAGTACAAATGTGACCTATTCTTTAAATAGATATTTCTTTTTTGGTTGGGAACTTTCAGATGCGACTCAAACATTATAGATGGTAGGTAATATTCCTTTGTGTATTTTTCATTCAATTTTGTTTAACAATAGAAAATGAAATAATGTACTATACACAAAAAGATTGACACTGTCAGGCTTTAATCACATGCTAAAGTATTGGAAATAAAGTTCGATGGATCCAAGTACAAATTTAAATTAACACTTATTCGTATCTGGATAGACATTTGAAATACTTAGATCTAGAATCTAGATAATCTAAGTAATTTAAACACATTAGTTAATAAGTTTGAAAAATCATACCATACTTTAAGAAAAGGTAAAGTGTTTTAAAGTTTTAAAACGTGAAAGATAAGTATCTTGTGCCATTATTTCGTTATCACCTATTGAAAGCAGTTAGAAAAATAGTCACAGTAAGTCTTTATTTTTTGTTCATTCATTAATTAACATCTTCCTCTCTTTTAAAAATTCAAAAAAAAATTTTATATAAAAAGGCTAACAATTATCCAATGAAAATTTTAATTGAATAAAAAATTCAATGTGAGATAAAGTATATCATCTACTTCATGAAAAAATTTAAGATAAATTTTTTTTTATTTATTTAGAAAATCATGGAATTTCAAGAGGATTTCTTAAAATTAAATTCGAATTAGATCATGACCCTTATGATATAATCAATATCGAAATGGGTTTCATAGGAATAATTACTTTTCAGAATTTATCTTGTCATTTAATAAGGCATTTTCCTACTTTTATGAAATCAAAAATTTGTTATTTTGTTATAAACGATGAATACTTTTCATATATGCATAATAAAATAACTAGTTTAATAAGACTCTTTCAAAGAGAAAGATTTTTTTCAACCATATCAAATATGAGAAGTCAAAAAAGTGTTTTATAAACTAGATTTATTAGTACCTAATGAAATGAGAAAATTTTAAAATTTGCTTTTTCATAATTTAATAGAGCAATTTTATATAGTTTTTAAATCAGAATTATCATGATAGAAAAAGTGAAAAAATTATTAAATGAAATCTCACCAAATTTATGTACTCTTTATATCATTGTTACAACAAACGGTAAAATGATTTTTGTAAAAAAAATCTTATTGACACAATCTAGAACTAGAACTTTAGGTGGTTGAACTTATAGAAAAATTATTTAGCATAGAAGACCTAGAATACCCTCATTCTTTACTACTCAAGTATCATGAGGGATGAAAACAATGAAACAAGTCAAGAATAGCTTCACTAGCTTTTTTAATCCAAAAGATGAATAGACGATAAATCTGGCAAACCTCCAGGATGGATAAAAAAAAAGACAATTAGTCAACATCTGCTAGACTTTTAAACAACGAGTTTACCGTCAAACGAGTAAGATAATAAGTCAATATTTGTTGCTAAAAAGGCAAAAATATCATTATCTTATAGGTGTTAATTATCAATACCTATTGTTAAATGTCAATACCTAATGGTAACCACTTTAATAAATGTTACCTATTGTAATAAATTGACAATGACCATTGTTATGAGATTAAAAAGTAGAGACAGAGCTTAGAGAAGATACAGACTTTTTTCCCTTTTTTCTCTTGTCATCTTTTTCTTTCACTCTTGTATATTTCCCGCACACTATTATCTTTTCACTTTTATCTATAATTGGCATCACAGACTTTCATCCCCTTTTTCTGTTGTCATTTTCCTTCACTCATGTATAGTTCTTTTACGCTTTTATCTTTTCAGTCTTATCTATAAAAATTTCAAGGTATAGAGTTTGGTTAAAGCCGGTTTGTTAAACTTTGAAAAAGAAAAGAATCGAATGTTAATGGCAATCTTTTACCAAATCATACTAACCCAACAATTAATGTCGTGGATGATGTAAAGTGTGACATATCAAGAGATTTGTGAATAAAATCAAGACTTCACTTGAAAAAGTGTTTGATATATTGGTAAAGGCAGGTGTTCTTCACCTTTCAATCAACCAAGGTAATGGTCATACAAAACAAAATCTAGATCAAACTTGCAAATAGCACATGAGGGTAGTAGGGCACTGCACTTAAAATTGCAATACATTTCATCAAGTGTTGCAAACAATGATGGACTTATCCTTCATTGAGTTTTTTGACAAACATGATGGAAATTCAGTGAATGCTATAAGAGAAGAACTTTTGGGAAACAAACCTTTAAGAATTGTGTTCAGATATTTTATGATGAAAAGGATACTTTAGCAAAACAAAGAACATTCCTTTGTTCCTAAGTCAATTGTGACCATCAATGTCTTTGGTTCCTTTCCATACCAAGAAAGTTAAACAATGCCATGAAAATATGATTGTAACATTGTAATCTAAGGGCCTAATGGTAATTCAAGCTCGAGCAATTCAGATGTCCTAAACACTGTCAATATTGTCAAAGTGGGTGGTATGACTATGAATGGATGATGTTATACATTGGAATCTTTAGAGAAAATTTGAAAAAGGAAAGCAAAAGAATGGGGAAATGTCAAAATAAGGAAAGAAAACCCACCCAACTATGACTAAAGAAGTTGGTCTCCGAAGAAGAAGCTTGTGAATTCTTTCTCAAAAATTTTGTGAAGTTTGAAGAATAAAAAGTTCCTAATAAATGAAAAAAAAGCAAAATTAAAAAAATAAAAGCATACAAAAATTTATCACACATTGAAGCCAAGAAACAACATAATTAACAAAGTTACGATGAACTTGAGGCTTGAGCCAAATGACTCAAAATCTCACGAAAAAAGGTGAAAGACTAATAAATATAGATAACTTTGAATAAAAAAAGATTTTACAGAAAACACTTCTAATATATAGACATATTTTCAAATACATTCTAAACAAAACAAAACACTATCAATTAAATGACAAAGGCAACACTTGCAATAGCAACAAGCATCCACAGATACAAATCCATCATGCCATGCCATTGCATACACCATAAACTTCCAACAATAATATATATATATATATATTTATTTATATAAAGAATGAGGAATAAAAGGCTTTGGGCTATTGGGTAAGGTTGTTTTTGTAGGGTTTGGGTACTTTAATGGAAAAATGAAAGATAAGGGAAAGGGAAAAAGGTTTAGAAATTTATTTAGAGGTTGACTCTTATAGGATTTATTAATTAGAACTACTCATGGGCTAAACGGTCCATCCGAACATGAAAGCCAATCCAAAATTTTGAAGGATTTGGACATGAATATTAAACCCATTAAATGAGTCTGGACAAATAAATAAGGTCCAATAAAAAAATAAGGTCGAGCTTAGGTTTTATCATTTAAGTCTCAGGTTCGATCTAGTTTGACTTAAAAATTAAAAATTATTGTTTATATTATGAGATAAAGCCTATTTACTTTATTACTTATAATATGATGAAACCCATTTTTTTATATATAAAACACTAATCTAATTTTAAAGTGCATTCAATAAAATTAAATTGATTCCAAGCCCAAATACATCATAAATTCAATTAAAATTAATTAAATTAGTTAAATTAATAATTAAAAAAACTATTTTCTCTAATTTTAAATATTAGTGCCTTAAGCAGGTTTAAATTTTATTATTACATGTAGGAAAGAGCTTGGAGAAAAAATGAGGCCCAAAAAATCAGGTTGGGTCAAGCCTAAGCTTACTTAAAATGTTAAAATATCATATCAAGCTTAGTCTGAACTCGACCTGACCTGACCTATGAGTAAGTCATAGTTAACATTAGGTGGGTGAAGACGACAACAAAAAGAGGCTAGGGTTCTTCTGGCTAAGATAAGTGGTGGTTTTTTAGATTTTAGGGTTTTAGATTTATCAATTATTAGGTTTTAGGAGCTACCGACAATTTGATATGCTTGTAGACACCCCATTTAGTCTAGGGTCAATTCACATTTTAAGATTAGGTTTTGATTTATTTATTTATTTTTAGTATTGTATTTAGTTTAGAGTTATTATTATTTAAAAAAAAATGAAGTTCGAGTTAAATTGAATTGGTTCAGGATTGGAGTTCTTTTGGATTACAAAAGTTTTGATTGGAATCAAAGTCTGAGATTGAATTGAAAATGAAATATAAATTTTTTTTTATCAAGAGTTCTCATAATTTAAAACAAGATACCTATAAAAACACCACAGAACCAAGATCAAAATGGGGGAATTTATTCTAAGAAAATTTAAGCTTGTGAAATTTTTGGTTATGTAATAAACGGAAAGCAAGAAGCATCGAGAAATGAATCAAACAATCATCAACATAAACTATCAACAATTCAAAGCCATGTATAGGCAGGAATCAACAAGAAGAAAAATCAGCATAGAGGTAGTTTCAGGCAAAGTTTTCAGCGAAACTTCTAGAAATAAATTCACATCTTAAACCCAAAAAACAATTCTCAACACAGAAGCAATAAATCCAAACAAATTACCTAAAAAATAAGCTCTGGCCAGAAAACCTAACCCCAAAATGAATCCATTACACAATCATCATAAACAATAACCCACAAACATAGAAAATCCAACCAAAAATTCAAATTGAAATAGAAAAATCAACTCACCAGTATAAACAATCATAGAGTAAACCAAAGCCAAGCAAAGAAACACAGACAATTAGACACAAATATTAAAAAAGGTAAAAGAAAATTTTTAGGCAAGGAATTGTATTTTGATGTGTCGATTTGTGTTTGGTATTGTTAGAGGAAAGAAAGAATGTATATTTAGGCAGTTACAAAGGGGTTTCTTGAAATTCTGGTTTAGTGAAAGTGGTAAAAATATGGTTGATTTTTGGTTATTTGGTGGTTTATGGGTTGTTGATTGAAACCAAAAGAAAGATAGAAATGGAAGAAACGAAGCAAAGATTTTTGAGGGGGTTGTTGCCTATGTTCAATCAGTGATTGATAAAGTTGAACGGCAATGAGTAGCTAAGGCTGACGATTGATGATGGCCAAAAGTGGTGAAGATCGATCTTTGGGTAAGACAATGGCACAGTTCAAGGCTTTAAAGAAATTTGAATGAGAAGTTTTGGAAAAAGAAATAAAATAGTGAAGGAAGTCCTAGACATGAAGAAAAGTCAAACATGGGTTCAAATATGAGGTTAAAATGCTGTTAGTTTAGTGACAAGAGAAGAGGATCCATTTGTAGCTTTAATCCACTTTAGGATTTGAAAATTGTTCTATGGGTAACCCGATCCAGTCGCTACTCTTTCCAACTTTCAATTTTGAGCCATTACCTGCTGAGCCATTAAGCCAAGCCGTGAGATGTGACCAAGTTGATCCTTTTTGGGGCCAAGTCGATTCTGAGTCATTTAGCTAGAATAATTTTATTGGTTTTTTTTTTTTAGTTTTATTTATTCTTTTAATAGATTAAAAAGTTTTACCAATATATTAAAAGGTTTTTAAATAAATAATAATAATTTTAGAAAAATAAAATTTGAAGAAAATAAAAATAAAACCTTACCAACATATCGAAGGGTTTGTCATTTTTCTTTCAAAAAAGTATAAAAAATAAGGTTTTACTAACATATTAGAGAACTTTATGAATTTTTCATAAAAATTAAATTTTAAGATAAACCAAAAAAAATAATTTTCAAAAAGTCTTACCAACATATTAGAGGGCTTGTGATCTATTCTTTAAATAGATATTTCTTTTTTGGTTGGGAACTTTCAAATGCGACTCAAACATTATAGATGATAGGTAATATTCCTTTGTGTATTTTTCATTCAATTTTGTTTAACAATAGAAAATGAAATAATGTACTATACACAAAAGGATTGACACTGTCAGGCTTTAATCACATGTGAAAGTATTGGAAATAAAGTCCGATGGATCCAAGTACAAATTTAAATTAACACTAATTCGTATCTGGATAGACATTTGAAATACTTAGGTCTAGAATCTAGATAATCTAAGTAATTTAAACACATTAATTAATAAGTTTGAAAAATCATACCATACTTTAAGAAAAGGTAAAGTGTTTTTAAGTTTTAAAACATGAAAGATAAGTATCTTGTGCCATTATTTCGTTATCACCTATTGAAAGCAGTTAGAAATTAGTCACAGCAAGTCTTTATTTCTTGTTCATTCCTTAATTAACATCTTCCTCTCTTTTAAAAATTCAAAAAATTCTTTTATATAAAAAGGCTAACAATTATCCAATGAAAATTTTAATAGAATAAAAAATTCAATATGAGATAAAGTATATCATCTACTTCATGAAAAATTTAAGAAAAAAAAATTTTTTTTATTTAAAAAATCATGGAATTTCAAGAGGATTTCTTAAAATTAAATTCGAATTAGATCACGACCCTTATGATATAATCAATATCAAAATAGGTTTCATAGGAATAATTACTTTTCAGAATTTATCTTTTCATTTAATAAGGCATTTTCCTACTTTTATGAAATCAAAAATTTGTTATTTTGTTATAAATGATGAATACTTTTCATATATGCATAATAAAATAACTAGTTTAATAAGACTCTTTCAAAGAGAAAGATTTTTTTCAACCATATCAAATATGAGAAGTCAAAAAAGTGTTTTATAAACTAGATTTATTAGTACCTAATGAAATGAGAAAATTTTAAAATTTGCTTTTTCACAAAAATTTTATATGATTTTTAAATCAGAATTATCATGATAGAAAAAGCAAAAATATTATTAAATGGAATCTCACCAAATTTATGTACTCTTTATATCACTGTTACAACAAACGATAAAATGATTTTTGTAAAAAAAATCTTTTTGACACAATCTAGAACTAGAACTTTAGGTGGTTGAACGTATAGAAAAACTATTTAGCATAGAAGACCTAGAATACCCTCATTCTTTACTACTCAAGTATCATGAGGGATGAAAACAATGAAACAAGTCAAGAATAGCTTCACTAGCTTTTTTAATCCAAAAGATGAATAGGCGATAAATCTGGCAAACATCCAGGATGGATAAAAAAAAAGACAACTAGTCAAATCTGCTAGACTTTTAAACAACAAGTTTACCGTCAAACGAGTAAGATAATAAGTCAATATTTGTTGCTAAAAAGGTAAAAATATCATTATCTTATAGGTGTTAATTATCAATACTTATTGTTAAATGTCAATACCTAATGGTAACCACTTTAATAAATGTTACCTATTGTAATAAATTGACAATGACCATTGTTATGAGATTAAAAAGTAGAGACAGAGCTTAGAAAAGACACAGACTCTTATCCATTTTTTCTCTTGTCATCTTCTTCTTTCACTCTTGTATATTTCCCGCACACTATTATCTTTTCACTTTTATCTATAATTGGTATCACAGACTCTCATCCTCTCTTTCTGTTGTCATTTTCCTTCACTCATGTATAGTTCCTTTACGCTTTTATCTTTTCAGTCTTATCTATAAAAATTTCAAGGTATAGAGTTTGGTTAAAGTCGATTTGTTAAACTTTGAAAAAGAAAAGAATTGAATGTTAATGGCAGTCTTTTACCAAATCATACTAACCCAACAATTAATGTCGTGGATGATGTAAAGTGTGACATATCAAGAGATTTGTGAATAAAATCAAGACTTTACTTGAAAAAGTGTTTGATATATTGGTAAAGGCAGGTGTTCTTCACCTTTCAATCAACCAAGGTAATGGTCATACAAAACAAAATCTAGATCAAACTTGCAAATATCACATGGGGGTAGTAGGGCACTACACTTAAAATTGCAATACGTTTCATCAAGTGTTGCAAACAATGATGGACTCATTCTTCATTGGGTTTTTTGACAAACATGATGGAAATTCAGTGAATGCTATGAGAGAAGAACTTTTGGGAAACAAACCTTTAAGAGATGTGTTCAGATATTTTATGATGAAAAAGATGCTTTAGCAAAAAAAAGAACATTCCTTTGTTCCTAAGTCAATTGTGACCATCAATGTCTTTGGTTCCTTTCCATACCAAAGTAGTCAAACAATGCCAAGAAAATATGATTGTAACATTATAATCTAAAGGCCTAATGGTAGTTCAAGTTCGAGCAATTCAGATGTCCCAAACACTATTAATATTGTCAAAGTGGGCGGTATGACTAGGAATGGATGATGTTATACATTGGAATCTCTAGAGAAGATTCGAAAAATAAAAGCAAAAGAATGGGGAAATGTCAAAATAAGGAAAGAAAACCCACCCAACTATGACTAAAGAAGTTGGTCTCCGAAGAAAAAGCTTGTGAATTCTTTCTCAAAAGTTTTGTGAAGTTTAAAGAATAAAAAGTTCCTAATGAATGAAAAAAAAGGTAAAATTAAAAAAATAAAGCATACAAAAATTTATCACACATTGAAGCCAACAACATAATTAACAAAGTTAAGATGAGCTTGAGCCAAATGACTCAAAATCTCACGAAAAAAGGTGAAAGACTAATAAATATAAATAACTTTGAATAAAAAAAGATTTTATAGAAAACACTTCTAATATATAGGCATGTTTTCAAATACATTCTAAACAAAACAAAACACTATCTAATTAAATGACAGAGGCAACACTTGCAATAGCAACAAGCATCCACATATACAAATCCATCATGCCATGCCATTGCATAAACCATAAACTTCCAACAATAATATATATATATATTTATTTATTTATATAAAGAATGAGGAATAAAAGGCTTTGGGCTATTGGGTAAGGTTGTTTTTGTAGGGTTTGGGTACTTTAATGGAAAAATGAAAGATAAGGGAATGCGAAAAAGGTTTAGAATTTTATTTAGAGGTTGGCTCTTGTAGGATTAGTTAATTAAAACTACTCATGGGCTAAACGGTCCATCCGAACTTGAAAGCTAATCCAAAATTTTAAAGGATTTGGACATGAATATTCAACCCATTAAATGAGTCTGGACAAATAAATAAGGTCCAATCAAAAAATAAAGTTGAGCTTAGGTTTTATCATTTAAGTCTTAGGTCCGGTCTGGTTCGACTTAAAAATTAAAAATTATTGTTTATAATATGAGATAAAGCCTATTTACTTTATTACTTATAATATGATGAAACCCATTTTTTTCTATAAAACACTGATCTAATTTTAAAGTGCATTCAATTAAATTAAATTGATTCCGAGCCCAAATAAATCATAAATTCAATTAAAATTAATTAAATTAGTTAAATTAATAATTAAAAAAACTCTTTTCTCTAATTTTAAATATTAATGCCCTAAACGAGTTTAAACTTTATTATTACATGTAGAAACAAGCTTGGAGAAAAAATGAGGCCCAAAAAATCAGGTTGGGTCAAGCCTAGGCTTACTTAAAATGTTAAAATATCATATCAAGCTTAGTCTGAACTCGACCTGACCTGACCTATGAGCAAGTCATAGTTAACATTGGGTGGGTGAAAACGTCGACAAAAAGAGGCTAGGGTTCTTTTGGCTAAGATAAGTGGTGGTTATTTAGATTTTAGGGTTTTAGATTTATCAATTGTTAGGTTTTAGGAGCTATCGACAATTTGATATGCTTGTAGACACCCCATTTAGTCTAGGGTCAATTCACATTTTAAGATTAGGTTTTGATTTATTTATTTATTTTTAGTATTGCATTTAGTTTAGAGTTATTATTATTTAAAAAAAATAAAGTTCGGGTTAAGTTGAATTGATTCAAGATTGGAGTTCTTTTGGATTACAAAAGTTTTGAATGGAATCAAAGTCTGAGATTGAATTGAAAATGAAATAGAAATTCTTTTTTATCAAGAGTTCTCATAATTTGAAATAAGATACCTATAAAAACACCACAGAACCAAGATCAAAATGAGGGAATTTGTTCTAAGAAAATTTAGGCTTGTGAAATTTTTGGTTATGTAATAAAAGGAAAGCAAGAAGCATCGAGAAATGAATTAAACAATCATCAACATCAACTATCAACAATTCAAAGCCATGTACGGGCAGGAATCAACAAGAAGAAAAATCAGCATAAAGGTAGTTTCAGGCAAAGTTTTCAGCGAAACTTCTAGAAACAAATTCACAGCTTAAGCCCAGAAAACAATTCTTAACACAAAAGCAATAAATTCAAACAAATTACCCAAAAAATAAGCTCTAGCCAGAAAACCTAACCCCAAAACGAATCCATTACACAATTATCATAAACAATAACCCACAAACATAGAAAATCCAACCAAAAGTTCAAATTGAAATAGAAAAATCAACTCACCAGTATAAACAATCATAGAGTAAACCAAAGCCAAGCAAAGAAACACAAACAATTAGACATAAATACTAAAAAAGGTAAAGGAAAATTTTTAGGCAAGGAATTGTACTTTGATGTGTCGATTTGTGTTTGGTATTGTTAGAGGAAAGAAAGAATGTAGATTTAGGCAGTTACAAAGGGGTTTCTTGAAAATCTGGTTCAGTGAAAATGGTAAAAATATGGTTGATTTTTGGTTATTTGGTGGTTTCTGGGTTGTTGATTGAAACCAAAAGAAAGATAGAAATGGAGGAAATGAAGTAAAGATTTTTGAGGGGGTTGTTGCTTGTGTTCAGTCAGTGATTGATAAAGTTGAACGGCAATGAGTAGCCAAGGCTGACGATTAATGATGGCCAAAGATGGTGAAGATCGATCTTTGGGTAAAACAATGGCACAGTTGAAGGCTTTAAAGAAATTTGAATGAGAAGTTTTGGAAAAAAAAATACAATAGTGAAGGAAGTCTCAGACATGAAGAAAAGTCAAACATGGGTTCAAATATGAGGTTAAAATGCTGTTACTTTAGTGACAAGAGAAGAGGATCCATTTATAGCTTTAACCCACTTTAGAATCTGAAAACTGTTCTATGGGTAACCCAATCTAGTCACTACCCTTTCCAACTTTCAATTTTGAATCATTACCTACTGAGCCATTAAGCCAAGCCATGAGATGCAACCAAGTTGATCCTGTTTGGGGCCAAGTCGATTCTGAGTCATTTAGCCAGAATAATGTTTTTGGTTTTTTCTTTTAGTTTTATTTATTCTTTTAATAGATTAAAAAGTTTTACCAATATATTGAAAGGTTTTTAAATAAAAAATAATAATTTTAGAAAAATAAAATTTGAAGAAAATAAAAATAAAACTTTACCAACAAATCGAAGGGTTTGTGATTTTTCTTTCAAAAAAGTATAAAAAATAAGGTTTTACTAACATATTGGAGAACTTTAGGAATTTTTCATAAAAATTATATTTTAAGATAAACAAAAAAAATAGTTTTCAAAAAATCTTACCAACATATTAGAGGGCCTGTGATCATTTTAAAGTAAGGTTTTACCAACAAATTGAAGAACCTTATGATTTTTTAAAAAAATAGTTTTCACAAAATCTTACCAACATATTAAAAGATAATATTTAGCAAAAAATCTTACCAATATATTATAGGATATTTTTAGAAATAAAGAGTTTTAATAAAAATCAATTTTGAAACTCTGATGATGGAATTACTAAAAACATTATAAAATAGAAAATTTTATGTAAATTCCTATGTAAGAAATTCTTTTTAAATTTTACCAACATATTAAAGAATTTAGAAAAGATTTTTAATATTAAGATTCCCACAAAAAATACCACTTATCACAAATGAAAATTTTTCATTTGAAAATTAAATGAATCTGATGATGGAGCTTCTTCAGAACGTGACAAATAATCTCTTTAAATACTCCTGAGGTGAATGAACTATCCTAAAATTATTACCAGCATATTGGAGTAATTTTAAGGATAATTTTTTATAACTAATTATTTGGTAAGAATTTTAAGGTTTTGGATAACACGAGATCAAACTGGTACCCTTCTTTAATGGACGTTATAAGAGTGTTATAACATTCTATGTACGTAACCATATTTTCAGACCTTATCTTAGTTTTATAGACATGAATTTACCTTTTAAAGATACTCAAATCAAATTTGAGACTCCATTTCAAAATGTTATAGATTCAGTTAGGTGGCCGATCGTACTTAAACAAAAAAGATTGGTGACGACTTCTTAGGTTGTGTATAGCGATAGGTCCACGGATCTATACATTATGACAATTTGGCAACTCTCTTGGGGAGGCTGAGAGTCAAGCTAGTAAACTTATGTTATCCAAAGCCTAAGTTAAAATTAAGAATTTTTCTTTGAATGTTTTATCTATTTCTAATTATACCATATTCTATCATTCACTAGCATTTGCATAATTTAAGCTCTACACCTGAGTTTCATCCATTAGGAAAGAGTAAAGTACCTATGTTCTCATGAGATTTCGTGTCTTTGCCTAGGCTAGTGAAATATTCCCACTCAAATTAAATATTTTTTCCTTATAACTTATAATGGGTGATGACTGAAGTACTTTACTAGTCTATGATGGACAATAATGTAAGGAACAATTTGAAAACCTTTAGAGTTAACAGAAACCACATGTAGTAAAATATAAAAAATCAACCTTAGGTTAGAGCCATGTCTACCCATTATTAGAATGTAACCCTACTTAAGACATATGAGTAGACTTTTTGAATTTCATTTGTATCAATTTTATGCGAAATTTTATTTGATCTCTTATTATTTGATAAGTTATTATATGTCATCTTTTAATACATCATCATTAACATATGCATTCATCCATGTATTATAATATGACAAACATTAGCACATGCATTCATTAATCCATTCATACTTTGTTGTACATACATTCATGTGTTTATGCATCATAATTTGTTGTACCAAGTATTCAATGCATTCATTCATTCATGCATATAGGATCCTTAAACAAGTTAGGTTTTAAAAATTTTTAAGCATTTAATAAGATAAGCATGCTAATTATAGTACATACGGTTCAATGATAGCTTCGCCATTAAAGACCCCCACTCAACATTAGTATAATACTAAAGATTGAGCAAAATAGATGAAATAAAAAGACACAAATTATCTTAAGAAAATTAAGAGGACCTAAGAAAAACTTGAAGGGGAGTTAAATAAGATTTTAAAAGCCTTAAACAAGTTGAATAAGGGAAAAGCTTTAGAAGAATATGCAAACCTTAAAAACCATTCATCATAGGATATTGTTAAGCCTTTATACCTTCTCGTGTATAGTTTATCTCAAACCTAGTCCACTCAAGAAATTCTTCAACATTAATTTTCATTCTTGGCAGGATGTACCTACCCTAGAGTGCCTTTCGCATTAACTCAAGGGCATTTTCAAAATTGTGTCAATCTTATCTTTATGAAAAAGAGAGTAAAATTAGTACAAGTCCCTAACCTAGATGATCTGAAAGAGAAAGAAAAGTTAAAGCTAAAGGAAGTTGAGACTTTAGAGGGCTCAAAAGCTAAATAGAAGACAAACTTGTTGGAAGAGAGATTACGAGAAGTTGAAAGGATGGATTTTTATGGCTCTATGGATATAGACGACCTTTGTTTGGTCCTTGATGTTGTAATCTTGCCAAAATTTAAGGTCTCAGAGTTTAAAAAGTATGATGGTACTAAGTAGCTAATGACTCATATTACTATGTATTATTGAAAAATTACTGCTTATACTAGTGATGAAAAGCTATTGATGTATATGTTTCAAGATAGTCTTATTGGTTCTGTTGTTAAACGGTACGTCCAATTGGACAAGGCTCGTATTACTTCATCAAAAGAATTAGCGAAGAGGTTCGTTACCCAATATCGAAACATCATAAACTTGGCTCAAGGTTGTCTCTCTTTGCAGAGTATGAAAAAAAAGTGACTGAGTCATTCAAGGAATATGCCCAAAGGTAGAAAGATATAGCTGTCAAAATTCAGCCACCTTTGACATAAGAAGAAACTACAATGCTATTTGTGAGTACCCTGAAGGTACTTTACTAGAAGAAGATGATAAAAAAATACAATGAAGAACTTCACTAATATAGTGATTTTAAAAGGGATTATTGAAAATACCATAAAAAATAGCAAGTTTAAGCAAAAAGAAACCACAAGTACAAAGAAATGAGAGGTGCCTAAACAAAAAAAAGCTGAAGCTAAAGCTGTAAATTTTGAAAGGCAACAATTCAGGAGTTATGCACCAGTTTATCCTGCTTACTACCTTATAGTTAATAAAATTACATAAACCCCTTACTAACCTATGCCACATCTAGTTTATCCACCTACTTACTAATCAGCCTTTCAAACACTTGCATATGGTTCTAGTCATATCATTACACCAACTTTAAAGCCTAATAACCAAGCGAATGGTTTGAAAAAATCTATGAACAACTGAAAGAGCTCACATTGATCATATCCCTATAACCTATACTAAGCTATTCCTAAAACTAGTCAAGAAAAGCTTCGTATCTCTAATTATTCTAGAACCATTGAAGCCACCATATCCAAAATGGTATAATGGTAATGCCACTTATGATTATCATAATGGGAATGCAGGGCAATCAATATAAAGTTACCTTGCTTCCAAGCACTAAGTATAAAGTTTGATTAGAGCAGGCTTAGCAAATTTTGATAAGCCAGATGGATCGAACATTGGTAAAAACCCTTTGCCTAACTATATGGAGGCATAACTTTAACAATGACAAGGATAGTTGGAGTTGTTTAGAGCTGTTTGTCATTTTAGGATTTCTTTTAGAGTAATACCAAGATTTTTTTTATGTATTAGGATTTCATTTTATTTTTTATCATTTTAATAAAAGTGATAAATATGATGCATGTTTATGACATTTTCTTTTTCAGGTGAATCACCATTATATACTTTTATCTTCTCATATCTTCTCATATACCCATTCTTATATCTAAATAGTGAATGTTCAGAGAATAATGATTATAATATGAGATTCAATTTCGGAAACTCATTCATATTGATAAACTTGATTTATGAAGATTATTTGAGCAAGATGTGTAAAAAAAGTTCAAAAACAAGTTGTGAAGATTATTTGACCATTTATTGAAAAACAAAATAGAGACGTCTCATAAGTATGTGGTCCTTTATGGTGATCTAGCCACAAGCATGTCTATGTTTAATAAATGGTCTTCAAGGAAAGTATTTATATTTGAGATGAGAAATTATCATCTTTCTTTTACTTTTCATGAAAATTAATATTGAAATTAAAAGAAATAATGACAAAAATGATAGATGAGATTTCGAAATCAAATTCAATGAAACAAGAATTAGTTAAAGCATTAATAATATGCTTAACAAGAGAGTTGCATTCGTAATGACAACTATTCGAAGCAAAAAAGATGAAGCTGAAATTGAATAAATAACTTGTTGAAACTCAAAATAAGAAGTAGAAAATTAGGAATAAATTAGCTAAATCTCATGCAATAGAGTTACAATTAAAGTATTATCCTCAGCTACAAATTCTTGAGTAGACCTTCCTATTTCTACCTTCTTTTCATTCCCAAATAAAGTATTTGGATAAACAACAAAAAGATAAGGCTCACCGACTATAACATATATTGGAATGTTTTTTTTTTTCTTTTGATGACATAGAACCATATGTTCAATATGGATATCTAAATGAATAAATTTTAACCTTTCATCAAATGATAGCCCAAGAATACAATAAAATATGTCATAGTTGTCTTGTACCCTAATTTAACAACCAAATCTTACAACTGAAAAAATGACATCTTATCTAAAGGGTAATCATCCAACCATGCTACATCATTTCCTACCGAAACTTTGTTAGGACTTTGTATAAATGACCCACCATGATAAATCCCAACAGTTTTCCTGGTATTCCATATTTATAGTAAAATGAAAATTTTATATTTTAGTGAAATTTTGATTTTTTAGTGAAATTTTGATTTTCTTATCATGTTAATAACATTTCAAAATTTCAAAAACCCTAAATTGGTTCTGATATGGAGTTAGGTATAAAAAATTCCCAAATGTTTTTAATAAAACTTGCTAACCCTAACAATTACCTTAGAACCAATTGCATCGAAATTAAAGAAAAAATTGTATGTCCCTTATTTGATTGTGTAAATCCAACGAAATGCCTTCAAATTGTGCTCAAATTTCAATCACTACCTTTCAATCGATTTAGTGTAAATGCAACCAAAATCTTGATTTCAATCACCAACCCAAAAACCTTCACATCATAATAATCAAATGATTTTGAAAGTTGATTGTTGAAAGATGAGTTTTAAAAGATGAAGATCATATTAAAAAAAGTTTTGTTCAACTTTTTGTTAATTATTCAACAACTTCTGTGATATTCATCGCTTGTATTATATGAATATCAATTTTGTCATTTTACTTCTAACGACGTTTAATAGGTGATAACAGAATAGTTGCATAAGGTAGTTATGTTTTATGTTTTAAACCTCAAGGGCATTTGCATACTACCCTTAACCATAGGGTAAATTTGTGTTTGTAAAATTTATTAATAAAAAATATTTTAATATTAAGAAATAAATTGAGATAATACTTGTCTTACACCAACATTAAGAAAGTAAAAAATTTGTAAGTTTGCAAAAAATATTGTTTGAGTGTTAATCTAGTTATAATATAATGAATTAATTTTAATATTTTTTAATAGTAATGAAATTAGAATAATCATCATGATATTAATCCGAATGCCCTCGTGTATAATATTTGATTTTTATTTTTGGTTACATTTTTTAAAAGTTTGATAACATTTGATAAAATTTTGATAATCTTTAATACAATTTTTGTAACCTTTAATTCTATTTTGGTGACTTATTATATGACTTAGGTACTCATTAAGACAATTTTGGTAATTTTTAATAAAATTTTAGTAAGTTTAATACAGTTTGGTAGGTTTTAATATAATTTTGCTAGCTTATTATATAATTTTGATAATCGTTAGTAGAATTTTGGTAATCTTGAATATAATTGTAGCAAGTTTTGATATAATTGATAACCTTTTATATAATTTTGATTTTGATAACCTTTTATATATTAGGATGATCTTTGTTAGAAATTTTATAACAATTAATAAAATTTGCCAACGTTTAGTACTATTTGGTAACTTTTGATACAACATGATAACCATTTATATAATTTTGATTTTGATAAATTTTGATATATTGCAATAACCTTTATTAGAAGTTTTATAACAATTTGTAAAATTTTATTAACCTTTAATATAATGTGAACTTGTTATTTAACTATTAAATGAATGCTTGCCTTTTGTGAAACGAGCTGTGAAATGGCATTTCTTACTAAATTTCTTATCTTACAAATTGGCATTATGCTATTTTCAACCAAGTTGGATAATTTTTAAAGTTGCTAGAGAACAAAATTATAAGAACTACAGCATCCATTTATAAAAGTATAATGTAAAATATAGTCTTAAAAATTAGCATCCCTATTGAACTAAATATGGCCATTCTATTGAAGAAAATAAGGCCATCAACTAGGCCATCACTATTGAACAAAAAATGTCACTAGCTTAAAAAATCATCACAAAATGCACAAATAGTGTTTGACCAAATAGAAAAATGAAAGGCCTATACATCACATCAGTTTCTAAGAAAGACAAGTCAAATAACATGTATGAGCCTTTTTTAGATTTTAGCCGAACACCTTGGCTACTAGTTACTTTATAGTGAGTTTGTCGATTGTTGGTTGTTTGTCTATCAACATTGTGATTGTCAGATGCTTGAGAATTAGCAACTTGACCACCAGCACATATTAAGGTATTACTCGTACCCTTTTCTTTGATTGGAGCAACTTTGGCCCTAGCATCACCTTTTCCTTTGCTAACATTTCTAGCATCTCTTTATCCAACATTTCCTGTAGATTCACAACCAATACTAGATGCTTTATCTCTACTACCAATACCAAACGTTCTTCTTCTTTTGGTAAGACATTTTTTTGAACTTATGCTAAAATCTTGAATTGACCAGTAGCTCTTCTTTTTAAACTTCTATCAGTACCCCTTCTTCTTACAGTACGTGAATGTAACTCAATTCTAACAGCAACAGTAGTGACTAGTTTTCCTCTGGTTTTGCTTTTAGTTGTACCAGTATTTGTTCTTTAAAAAGATGCACTATTTGTCCTTTAAGAAACTTGTTAAATTCACCTCATTCATGTTAAATTTAATATAAAGATCAATTTAATTTAAAAAAGTTAATTACGTAAGGATTGGTAAACTGAGAAGGAATCTTGTTTAATCCCTTCAACTTCATCCTTTTTTTCCATAAAGTTTCTCCTACCACTAATGGTTTGCAACATTGATTAGGAAAATCTGACAACCACACAGGCTGTCAAGTAATAATAAAGACAATAAAGTCTGAGTATCGATACCTCGATGATTGGCTAAAGAAAATACCTAACCTAAGTATCAATGATCCTTATTCCCTGTCTAAAGTTGGTTTGGTCAGTCATTATCTATGAAAAAGAAAGAAGTAAACAAAATATAGTCATATAAGATTAACGATGCAGAATCAAATCAAGAAATAAGTCTTAAAAGAAAATATGAATTAAAATTAAGAAATAAAATGCAAAAACATGTAATGGAATACAAAATTAAAAATCGAATGTGAAGGACAATGGTATGTTCACATGAAAAGAGTACTTAAAATTCTAAAACCAAAATTCTATAAAAATAGTACCTAAACTTCTAAAAAAAATGAAAATCTAGGAATTGAAATCTAATGTATTTTATAAACTAACACCTACAATAAAAATTGGATTGGTTGTCTATTGATGAAACATTAAAATTAAACAACTCCTATATGAAAAACTAATTGCTGACTTATATGGAGAAGTTCATTGAAAGAAATATTCACATGCAAGAATGTAACAACACAATGAATGCATCTTCATATGAACGACTTTACTATCAAAACCAACTCAATCTAAATTCATCAAATGTATATATGATCTTAACTTTACTTGTACTTTATATGGAAAAAAAAAAGGCTTATTCAATGCAGTAAAATGTATTAACTAGCTCCAATAAATAGTAGAAAAAAATCAATTTCAAAACAGAACAAAGGAAGTAATTCAATTTAATGCATGTAATGAATGCATGTAACAGTGATTGAAAATGCAACATGCATATTTGGTACATGAAATCCCTATGCTAGCAAAGAAACCTATCTCTAATGAAGATTAAAAGATCAAAAAAATGAAGAAAAATAGAACCGAAATGTATAAACACAAGAAACTTTAACCTGAACTCCACCAATCACTGTTTCGCCATGCACTACATTGCATGAAGTTTTTTTAAACACAAAACTTTAGCAAATCATCATGAAATGTAATAAGAACTCTTCAACAACATTGTTAATATCAATACAAACAAATGTTTCATGAGAATGCATAAGAAAAGAGCAAAAATCACATGCAAAATCAACTTAGCAAAATGAATACGAAATAAGTTACTAACATGCTCCAATATAAAGTTTTTTAGCTTCAAATAGCATCTAAATCAAGTAAAACCTAAAAAACTCAATCAAGAATCATTAACTAAATCAAAAAGCTATGAATCTAAAGAGGAAAGAAGGCAAACAAGTCTCTTTGAAGAAAGCAAATCCACAATAACGGTGATCACGCCTAGAACCAACTGCTGCTACAATCGAACCTGTTAACCTTTAACCTATGCTTCAAGTTTCACTCTAAAATCCATAAATGTTGATGATTTGCAGCTTAGCAACCTATAAAAATGAAATCTAACAAAAGTTGCTATAGATTTAATGTAAAAATTTACTGTATATCTACCTAATCAATTTCACAGACAAATAGAAAAGTAAATAGAGTTAATCTGCTTAGAAATAAAAGCTGTTTGAATCATCAAATTTCATTGCAATATTTGAAGAGATCTGAAGAAAATACACTAAAACATATTACTGACAGCAAGTTTCACTTAAAAAATCTAGAGAGTAAATGTTTGGAAGCTAGGACAATGTAAAAAAATACAGAAAAAAGATATAAAAGAATAGAATTGAAAATTTTTACTACTAACTCCTCTCTAAGACCAGCCCTCTCCCTTATTTATAGCCAGAGGGGAGGGACTTTAAATGTTAAAAAATTTGGATGGTGCACACTTGCAGCTTAACCACTTGAATTTTTTTCTGCTAGGGCATTAGCACTGATACGCATGTCTGGGTTGATCTTGTGTTGCATGGTTGGGTTGATTTCCTTTTTGGTGCTTGACTCTTTTGCTGGCGTGGACTCCCTCCTAAGCACTTCATCAACCAATTACATGCTTTTTTTTTGTGCCAAATCTACTCATTTTTATTACTATTTATTATGTATTTTTGTTTTCTTTAAAAAAAATTCACACTTAATGAATGTTTCTATCACAAGTCTTACTAAAAAAAAAATTAAGAGAATAAAACAAAAAAAATTCAAGCAAGAAAAGTTTTAAAAAAACTCTCTAAAATCATTGTGACCAAATGACACTAATGAAGCCATTAGCCCCAAAATCTTTCATTTTATGTTCAAAATTCTTCATCTTCTTCACTTGCACCTACACATAAGATAATTATGATTTTATAAGTATTTTTGTTAAGAGATGCTAAAAAATAAGCTATAATAATAGTCAAATTACACTAAAATTAAGCGCTAAAAAGCTAAAATTTTTAATGCAATCAAACCCTTAAACTTGAACTTTTGCTTGTTCTCAAACAAAACATGATTTGGCAAAAATCAAATTATACTTCTAATACTTCATTCAACATTATAGCTTCATGGATTGATCGATAAATATAACTAAACTAAAATTATGAAAGAGTGCTATTGTACAAGAATCTACCTAGGTTGAAATCATTCTAACTAAGGTTCCACCAGCAAGCAACACTTTTTCACATATTTTTGAATGAAACTAGTAATGTTTCACATATATTAGGATGATCTTTGTTAGAAATTTTATAACAATTAATAAAATTTGCCAACGTTTAGTACTATTTGGTAACTTTTGATACAACATGATAACCATTTATATAATTTTGATTTTGATAAATTTTGATATATTGCAATAACCTTTATTAGAAGTTTTATAACAATTTGCAAAATTTTATTAACCTTTAATATAATTTTGATAACCTTTACTTCTATTTTGATAACTTACGACATAATTTGGGTAACTATTTATATAATTTTGGCAACATTTAATAAAATTTTAGTAAGTTTGATATAATTTTGGTAACTTTTAATACAATTTTGGTAGCCTTAGATAAGATTTTGATAAGTTTTGATATAATTTTGATAATTTTTTATACAATTTTGATTCTGGTAAGCTTCCATATATTTTGGTAATTTTTGTTAGAAATTTGATTAGCTTTGATAAAATTTCGTAACCATCGATAAAATATTGGTAACATTAGCTATTAGTTTGGTAACATGATATAGTTTTAGTAACTATTAATATGTTTTGGTAATTTTGATAAAACATTGACAATCTATTGATGTAACTTTTATACAATTTTGATAACTTATTATATACTTTTGGTAATCTTTAATAGCATTTTGGTAACAATTCGTAAAATTTTAGTAACCTTTAATACAATTTTGATGACCTTTATTTCTATTTTGATAATTATGATATAATTTTGTAACTATTTATATAATTTTGGTAACATTTGATAAAATTTTAGTAAGTTTGATGTAATTTTGGTAACTTTTAATGCAATTTTAGTAATCTTAGATACAATTTTAGTAATCTTTTATACATTTTGATAATTTTTCTGAAAGTTTTGATAAATTTTGATAAAATTTTATAACCATCAAAATATTGGTAACATTAGGTATTATTTCGGTAATGTGATGTAGTTTCAGTAACTATTACTACAATTTTAGTGACTTTCGATAAAACATTAATAATCTATAGATAATAATTTTGGTAACCTTCTTACAATTTTGGTAGCTGATGATATATTTTTGGTAATCGTTAATACAATTTTGGTAATCTTTGATAGCATTTTGGTGACATTAGGTATAGTTTGGAGAAGCCTTGATACAATTTTGATAAACTTTGATATAGTTTTTATTTCAATGATGTTCAACATAATTTGGTAACCTTATATATATGGTAACCAAAGACACATGGGAGAACCCATGCAGTAACCTTGATCTTATATAAATACTCCTCTCTCTTCCCATTTTCTACACTTAAAAACTGAGAAATCCAAGAGTTGTAGGTTTTGTTTTTACTATTAATCTAAAAAAAAAATGCCTGGCATCACCCTTGGAGACACTGTGCCCAACCTTGAAGTTGAAACCACCCATGGAAAAATCAAGCTTCATGACTATTTTAAGAATGGTTGGACAATCATTTTCTCTCATCCTGGTATAGGCTTTTTTTTTTTGTTCTTTAATTCTTTTTTAAATTATCTTGGAATATAAGATGTTAGCTGTAATTTATTTTATGTTGGGTTGGGTTATGTTTTTACATGCAGCTGATTTCACACCAGTTTGCACTACGGAACTTGGTAAGATGGCAGCTTTCCAGCCAGAGTTTGAAAAACGAGGGGCAAAGCTTTTGGCTTTCTCTTGTGACAATGTACAATCACATAACAAGTGGATCAAGGACATTGAAGCCTACACTGTAATATTTTTATTGTTAATTTTCAATATAACGTTTTTTTTAAGTTTCCTTTGAAACTTGTTTACATTTATTAAAGTTTCCTTTAAACTTAAATGAGAGAAGCAAGTATGGCTTTTATGTTCACTTTGTCTAGTTTCTTTATTACTTTGTTCATGTCTTAATTGATTGCATGGCAGCCTGGGTGCAAGGTAACATACCCAATCGTTGCCGATCCCAAAAGAGAGATTCTCAAGCAACTTAACATGGTGGACCCAGATGCTAAAGACTCTTCAGGGAATGAGCTCCCAAATCGAGCTCTTCATATCGTAGGTTCTGATAACAAGGTGATGTGTTGTTTTATACATAGCTTTAGCATAATTAATGCAAATAAAAAAAAGCCATCAAAAAAAAAAAGAATCCATAAAAACCATTGATTTGTGCTAACAAAACACATGGATGATGTAGATCAAGCTGAGCTTAGTATACCCAGCAACCACTGGTCGCAATATGGATGAAGTTTTGAGGGCCTTGGATGCCTTGCAGAAGGTATCAAAGTATAAAGTTGCCACACCAGTAAATTGGAAACCAGATGATCCTGTGGTGATTTCTCCTGCTGTAACCAACGAGGAAGCCAAAAAAATGTTCCCTCAAGGTTTTGAGACTAAAAAGCTTCCATCCGGGTTGGAATACTTACGCTTCACTCATGTTTGATGGTCGAAAAACTAAAAATATTTCTTAGTATCCAATAAAAAATATGTTAAAAGCAAACATATAGTACATGTACATGACTATATCGCTTCGAACATATTATACTTTTTCTTGTAAGTTTTATTATGTAAGAACTGCTTACAGTTAAATAAAGTTGAATTTTATTTGCGTTTGTCGGGAGTTGAACCCGGATCTATTGCTCAGATGGCAATTATCCTAACTGTTGAAGTACAAATGTGACCTATTCTTTAAATAGATATTTTTTTTTTTTGGTTGGGAACTTTCAAATGCGACTCAAACATTATAGATGGCAGGTAATATTCCTTTGTCTATTTTTCATTCACTTTTGTTTAACAATAGAAAATGAAATAATGTACTATACACAAAAGGATTGACACTGTCAGGCTTTAATCACATGCTAAAATATTGGAAATAAAGTTCGGTGGATCTAGGTACAAATTAAATTAACACTTATTCATCTCGGGATAGACATTTGAAATACTTAGGTCTAGAATCTAGATAATCTAAGTAATTTAAACACATTAATTAATAAGTTTGAAAAATCATACCATACTTTAAGGAAGGGTAAAGTGTTTTTATGTTTTAAAACGTGAAAGATAAGTATCTTGTGCCATTATTTCATTATCACCTATTGAAAGCAGTTAAAAAAATAGTCACAGCAAGTCTTTATTTCTTGTTCGTTCCTTAATTAATGTCTTCTATGTTCATTTCCTCCATATTTTTTTCTCTTCCTACTGTATTACTTTGAAAAATTATGTGAATCTGTCCATATAGATTCTTTATAATTTGTAGAAAGTAAAGGATTGAATGGTGTCAAAATATGCTATTTTGGTGTAGAATCTCCAATACAAACTTTTAGAATAAGTGGTAACTGTGGGCAAAATTTTTATGGTTGAAGAAAATTTAAGGTAAGGTTTTGTTAATTGTCGATATAGCTTTTAGGTAGAAAAAATGTTTAATCTTATGGTTTTTGCATCTACAGAGAGTACAAAAATATGAATTTTTTTAGTGGGTTGATGAGATGCCATGTGAAAATTGTAAGAAAGTGATACTAAAATTAAAAGAAATAATGACAAAAATGATAGATGAGATTTCGAGATCAAATTCAAGGAAAGAATTAGTTGAAGCATTGATAATATGCTCAGTAATAAAGTTGCATTCGTGATGACAACTATTAGAAACAGAACAAAAGAATCTAAAATTGAATGAAGTTCTTGTTGAAACTCGAAATAAGCAGTATAAAATTAGGAATAAATCAGTTGAATCTCATGTAATAGAGTTACAATTAGAGCAACAACAGGTTTAGATGCAATGCAAAAAAAAAAAAAAAAAGGGTAGTTGCTTTAGTTTATGGTAGTGTTATGGTGTTGTTGATTTTGATTTTGTGTGATCATTTAGCTTGAAGAAGCTTAAGTCTTGATTTTCTTAAATTGATGAATTGATGTTAGTAATTTATTCTAAGTTTGTTGTGGGTAGGATGCATGGTATGGTTTAGTTGTATACAAGATTGTAATGGTTATTAGGGTGTAGTATGTGGTACTACTTAGTGTTTGATGAAATGTCTATGTGAACTTGTTATTTAACTATTAAATGAATGCTTGCCTTTTGTGAAACGAGCTGTGAAATGGCATTTCTTACTAAATTTCTTATCTTACAAATTGGCATTATGCTATTTTCAACCAAGTTGGATAATTTTTAAAGTTGCTAGAGAACAAAATTATAAGAACTACAGCATCCATTTATAAAAGTATAATGTAAAATATAGTCTTAAAAATTAGCATCCCTATTGAACTAAATATGGCCATTCTATTGAAGAAAATAAGGCCATCAACTATGCCATCACTATTGAACAAAAAATGTCACTAGCTTAAAAGATCATCACAAAATGCACAAATAGTGTTTGACCAAATAGAAAAATGAAAGGCCTATACATCACATCAGTTTCTAAGAAAGACAAGTCAAATAACATGTATGAGCCTTTTTTAGATTTTAGCCAAACACCTTGGCTACTAGTTACTTTATAGTGAGTTTGTCGATTGTTGGTTGTTTGTCTATCAACATTGTGATTGTCAGATGCTTGAGAATTAGCAACTTGACCACCAGCACATATTAAGGTATTACTCGTACCCTTTTCTTTGATTGGAGCAACTTTGGCCCTAGCATCACCTTTTCCTTTGCTAACATTTCTAGCATCTCTTTATCCAACATTTCCTGTAGATTCACAACCAATACTAGATGCTTTATCTCTACTACCAATACCAAACGTTCTTCTTCTTTTGGTAAGACATTTTTTTGAACTTATGCTAAAATCTTGAATTGACCAGTAGCTCTTCTTTTTAAACTTCTATCAGTACCCCTTCTTCTTACAGTACGTGAATGTAACTCAATTCTAACAGCAACAGTAGTGACTAGTTTTCCTCTGGTTTTGCTTTTAGTTGTACCAGTATTTGTTCTTTAAAAAGATGCACTATTTGTCCTTTAAGAAACTTGTTAAATTCACCTCATTCATGTTAAATTTAATATAAAGATCAATTTAATTTAAAAAAGTTAATTACGTAAGGATTGGTAAACTGAGAAGGAATCTTGTTTAATCCCTTCAACTTCATCCTTTTTTTCCATAAAGTTTCTCCTACCACTAATGGTTTGCAACATTGATTAGGAAAATCTGACAACCACACAGGCTGTCAAGTAATAATAAAGACAATAAAGTCTGAGTATCGATACCTCGATGATTGGCTAAAGAAAATACCTAACCTAAGTATCAATGATCCTTATTCCCTGTCTAAAGTTGGTTTGGTCAGTCATTATCTATGAAAAAGAAAGAAGTAAACAAAATATAGTCATATAAGATTAACGATGCAGAATCAAATCAAGAAATAAGTCTTAAAAGAAAATATGAATTAAAATTAAGAAATAAAATGCAAAAACATGTAATGGAATACAAAATTAAAAATCGAATGTGAAGGACAATGGTATGTTCACATGAAAAGAGTACTTAAAATTCTAAAACCAAAATTCTATAAAAATAGTACCTAAACTTCTAAAAAAAATGAAAATCTAGGAATTGAAATCTAATGTATTTTATAAACTAACACCTACAATAAAAATTGGATTGGTTGTCTATTGATGAAACATTAAAATTAAACAACTCCTATATGAAAAACTAATTGCTGACTTATATGGAGAAGTTCATTGAAAGAAATATTCACATGCAAGAATGTAACAACACAATGAATGCATCTTCATATGAACGACTTTACTATCAAAACCAACTCAATCTAAATTCATCAAATGTATATATGATCTTAACTTTACTTGTACTTTATATGGAAAAAAAAAAGGCTTATTCAATGCAGTAAAATGTATTAACTAGCTCCAATAAATAGTAGAAAAAAATCAATTTCAAAACAGAACAAAGGAAGTAATTCAATTTAATGCATGTAATGAATGCATGTAATAGTGATTGAAAATGCAACATGCATATTTGGTACATGAAATCCCTATGCTAGCAAAGAAACCTATCTCTAATGAAGATTAAAAGATCAAGGAAATGAAGAAAAATAGAACCGAAATGTATAAACACAAGAAACTTTAACCTGAACTCCACCAATCACTGTTTCGCCATGCACTACTTTGCATGAAGTTTTTTTAAACACAAAACTTTAGCAAATCATCATGAAATGTAATAAGAACTCTTCAACAACATTGTTAATATCAATACAAACAAATGTTTCATGAGAATGCATAAGAAAAGAGCAAAAATCACATGCACAATCAACTTAGCAAAATGAATACGAAATAAGTTACTAACATGCTCCAATATAAAGTTTTTTAGCTTCAAATAGCATCTAAATCAAGTAAAACCTAAAAAACTCAATCAAGAATCATTAACTAAATCAAAAAGCTATGAATCTAAAGAGGAAAGAAGGCAAACAAGTCTCTTTGAAGAAAGCAAATCCACAATAACGGTGATCACGCCTAGAACCAGCTGCTGCTACAATCGAACCTGTTAACCTTTAACCTATGCTTCAAGTTTCACTCTAAAATCCATAAATGTTGATGATTTGTAGCTTAGCAACCTATAAAAATGAAATCTAACAAAAGTTGCTATAGATTTAATGTAAAAATTTACTGTATATCTACCTAATCAATTTCATAGACAAATAGAAAAGTAAATAGAGTTAATCTGCTTAGAAATAAAAGCTGTTTGAATCATCAAATTTCATTGCAATATTTGAAGAGATCTGAAGAAAATACACTAAAACATATTACTGACAGCAAGTTTCACTTAAAAAAACTAGAGAGTAAATGTTTGAGAGCTAGGACAATGTAAAAAAATACAGAAAAAAGATACAAAAGAATAGAATTGAAAATTTTTACTACTAACTCCTCTCTAAGACCAGCCCTCTCTCTTATTTATAGCCAGAGGGGAGGGACTTTAAATGTTAAAAAAATTTGGATGGTGCACACTTGCAGCTTAACCACTTGAATTTTTTTCTGCTAGGGCATTAGCACTGATACGCATGTCTGGGTTGATCTTGTGTTGCATGGCTGGGTTGATTTCCTTTTTGGTGCTTGACTCTTTTGCTGACGTGGACTCCCTCCTAAGCACTTCATCAACCAATTACATGCTTTTTTTTGTGCCAAATCTACTCATTTTTATTACTATTTATTATATATTTTTGTTTTCTTTAAAAAAAATTCACACTTAATGAATGTTTCTATCACAAGTCTTACTAAAAAAAAAATTAAGAGAATAAAACAAAAAAAATTCAAGCAAGAAGAGTTTTAAAAAAACTCTCTAAAATCATTGTGACCAAATGACACTAATGAAGCCATTAGCCCCAAAATCTTTCATTTTATGTTCAAAATTCTTCAGCTTCTTCACTTGCACCTACACATAAGATAATTATGATTTTATAAGTATTTTTGTTAAGAGATGCTAAAAAATAAGCTATAATAATAGCCAAATTGCACTAAAATTAAGCGCTAAAAAGCTAAAATTTTTAATGCAATCAAACCCTTAAACTTGAACTTTTGCTTGTTCTCAAACAAAACATGATTTGGCAAAAATCAAATTATACTTCTAATACTTCATTCAACATTATAGCTTCATGGATTGATCGGTAAATATAACTAAACTAAAATTATGAAAGAGTGCTATTGTACAAGAATCTACCTAGGTTGAAATCATTCTAACTAAGGTTCCACCAGCAAGCAACATTTTTTCACATATTTTTGAATGAAACTAGTAATGTTATGCAACTTATGAGACATTAATAACAATCATCAATAAAGTATGTTCATGTTTCATAAGTTTGCTTATCATATCTCTCTCTTCTAATGTAGATCAACACATGACCAGAGATCATTTAAGACTTTAGTAAGCTTGTAATGTAAGGCTACGATTAAGGTACAAAAAAGTCATTTAGGCTCAAGTACCCTAACAATGTATCGCATATCTAGGACCATTCATCATTGAGCTCTCAAGGTAGAAAGGTAAGCTTGACTAAAGAATCAACCTCTAAATTTTGATTGTATCCATATTTTTTTTCTTTTTTTTTATTTTTTCACTATTTTATTGTTTTTGTTGTTCTTATGGGTTTTTTTTTTTTTGTTTTTGTTTTTGTTTTTCACAACTCTTTTTCTTTTTTTTCTTTTGCAAGCTAGCTTGATTTTTTTTCAATTAATTAATTATTTGTAAATTTTCAATTCTTTTTTAAAGCTTCACATTTCCTCCCTAATAATGCATAGCTCCATAAATATCCTAATGCATATATGGCAAAGGACCAAAAAATTAGGATATATACAAAATAAGATTATAGACTTGTAATATGTGGTTTTAAAACAAAGAAAATGCATCATAAGACTCAAATTTGGTGATTATTTAAATATTATATCAAGGATTGCTCAAAAGGGTCAATCGATCCAAAGATGTTCTATATCATTTCTCTAATTATGTGTCCTTTAATATTTTGCCTTAAGATATGATCAAAAAAAATTTTAGAATTATGAAGTATAACTCTAAAAACCAATGCAAAAATAATCTCATGCCTGCATATTAATACTATAATAAAAAATGCATTTCAATGTTTAAAGCATCACTCACAAATGAATAACATATTCAAGAATTCTCTAAGTTTAAGCTCAATTTCAAAGCAAAAATAAAGGAAAATTTAAAAAATTTTGTAAAAAATTTTAAAAAGTTCTCTTAATACCCCCAAACTTAAAGAACACATTGTCTTTAATATGTAAACATCAAGCAATAAAGCACAAAAGAGAAAGACTAGAAAACTCTCCTATCAACATGGAGGCATGGTGGCCAAATCTCCTATGTAGCTTTGGCCAAACTAGTGTTTCCATTTTAAGCTCTTATTCAACCTACAACAAAAAAAAAAACAACTATACAAAGAGACTACATCAATATGTTCAAAAATTAAATGAACACAAAAACAACTATATACAAACTATGAAACTCAATTATGTACAAGAAAACAACATACAAACACATATATACACAACCATGCATAAAAAAAGGTAACATGAAAGATAAAACTTGAGTTACCTCCCAAGAAGCATTTTTTTAAAGTTAAAAGCTTAGACTATGATCTTAAGAGAATCAATCTTGATAATAAATTATTTTTATTACTCCATCAACTTCTCTTCCATAATAGTACTTCAATCTATGCCCATCTACTTTAATTGTAAATCTTTATTGTATATGAGAATCTCTAGATTTTTTTTATAATTGGTGTTTATATCTTTGTACAATTCTTATTTCACAGAAAATGCATAAACAGGGGTAGCTGTAGATACCCAATTTTGTTTGAGGTCAATTCACATTTTAAAATTAGGTTTTGATTTTTTTTTTTTTGGTATTGTATTTAGTTTAAAGTTATTATTATCTAAAAAAAAAGAAGTTTGGGCAAAACCGAATTGGTTTAGGATTAGAGTTCTATCAAATTACAAAAATTTTGATTGGAATCAAAGTTGATCTTGAACTGAAAATGAAATTGAAACTCTTTTCAATTAAGAATTTTCATATTTTGAAACAAAATCCCTATAAAAACACCACAGAACTGAGATCAAAGGGAAGGAATTTGTTCTAAGAAAATTTAGGCTTGTGAAATTTTTGGTTATGCAAGACATAGAAAGTAAGAAGCATCAAGCAATCAAATGAAACAATCATCAAAATCAACCATCAGCAATTCAAAGCCATGCACAGATAGGAATCAACAAGAAGAAAAATCATCACAAAGGTAGTTTTAGGCAAAGTTTTCAGTGGAGCTTCCAAAACCAAATCCATAGCCTAAACCCAGTAAATAATTATTAACACAAAAACAATAAACCCAAATAGATTACCCAAAAAATTAACTCTAGCTAGAAAACCCAACCCCAAAATAAATCTATTACACAATCATCAGCAACCTACAAACATAGAAAATCCAACTAAAATTCAAATTGAAACAAGAAAATCAATTCACTAGCATAAACAATCATAAAGCAAACCAAAGCCAAGCAAAAAAACCATAGACAATCAAACACAAATAATAAAAAAGGAAAAAAAATTTATGAAGGGAATTGTACTTTAAGGTGTCAATTTGGGTTTGGTATTGTTAGGGGAAAGGAAGAAAGCTGATTTAGGCTATTGCAAAAGGGTTTCTTGAAAATCTAGTTCAGCAAAGAAGGCAAAAAGATGGTTGATTTGGGTTATTCGATGGTTTTTGGGCTATTGAATAAAGCCAAAACAAAGATAAAAAGGAAAGAGATGAAGTAAAGATTTTAAAAGGGGCTATTGCTTGTGTTTGATTAGTGATTAATAAAGGTGAATGGCGGTGACTAACCAAGGCTGACGATCGACGGTGGCCCAAAGTGGTGAAGAACAGTTTCTAGGTGAAACAGTGGCACAGTTGAGGGCTTTGAAGAAATTTGAAAATGAAGTTTTGGACAAAGAAAGACAATATAAAAAGAAGTCTCAAACTTGAAAAAAAAGTCAACTATGGGTTCAAATATGAGGTTAAAATGCTATTACTTTAGTGACAAGAGAAGAGGATTTATTTTTAGCTTCAACTCGCTTTGGGATCCACGCACTACTCTATGGATGACCCGATTCGGTCATGACCCACTCCAACTTTCAATTTTGAACTGTTACCTGCTGACCCATTAAACCAAAACATGAGCTACAATCAAGCTAATCTTTTTTTTAGCCGAGCCAGTTTCTAAGCCATTTAGCTAAAACAATTTATTTAGTTTTTTTTTTAGTTTTATTTATTCTTTTAATAGATTAAAAGTTTTACCAATATATTAAAAGGCTTTTAAATAAAAAATAATAATTTTAAAAAAATAAAATTTAAAGAAAAACAAAAATAAAATCTTACTAACATATTAGAAGCTTTGTGATTTTTTTAAAAAAAATCTAAAATATAAGGTTTTACCAACATATTGAAAAACCTTATGAATTTTTCATAAAAATTAAATTTCAAGATAAACAAAAGAAAATAGTTTTCAAAAAGTCTTACCAATATACTAAAGAGCTTATGATCTTTTTAAAATAAGGTTTTATCAACAGATTGGGAAACTTTATGATTTTTTTTTTAAATTAAGTTTTAAAAAAAAAAATAATTTTTATAAAATCCTACCAATATATTGGAGGATAATTTTTAGCAAAAAATCTTATTAATATATTTCTGAAAATAAAAAGATTTTATAAAAATCAATTTTAAATCTTTGATGATGGAATTACTGAAAGCGTTGCAAAATAACAATTATTATGTAAATTTTTAGGTGAGAAATACTTTCTAAATTTTACCAACATATTGGAGAATTTAGAAAAGATTTTTAATAGCAAGATTCTCACTAAAAATGCCACTTATCATAGATGAAAGTTTCTCCTTTGAAAATTAAATTAATCTGATGACGAAGCTTTTTCAAAATATGACAAATAGTCTTTTTGAATACTCCCAAGGTGAGGGAATTATCTTAAAATTATTACTAACATATTGGAGTAATTTTAAGCATAATTTTTTATAACTAATTATTTGGTAAGAAATTTTAAGGCTTTGAATAACATTAGATCAAACCGGTGCCATCTTGTGATAGGCGTTGTAAGGGTGTTATCACCTTCTCTGCACGTAATAGTACTCTGCAAACTTAGTCTTGGTTTCATAAACATGAATTTACCTTTTAAAATACCTAAATCAAATTTGGGACTCAACTTTAAGATATGATAGATTCAATTAGGTGACTAATCGCACCTAAACAAAAAATATTTATGACAACTCCTTAAATTATGTTTAGCGATAAACTCACAGATCTATATATTATGATAATACTATGAGTTTAGTCTAAAAGAGAAAGAGCGAGCAAAAGGGTAGCCATGAAAAGGGGAAAGTAAATAGGTTGAAAATGAGTGATTTAAGGCTTTTTAGGTGTGTATATATATATTAAGGATAAAATCATATATTATTAATAAATATTAAAAATATATTAAAAAAACTTGCTTAAGCTTACAAGCGACTCAAACCAAGCATTAGATTATTCAAATTCGACTCACTCGATAATTCAAACTCAATTCGACAATAATCAAAATAAATTTGATTTTTTTTCAAATCAAGCTTGTATGTACAATTTTCTCTTAAACCACCTTAAACCCCTAGTACTAAACCTCATAATCCTAATCCTCACAATGAAAAAATAAAATCTTTTGCTATAATCTTTTATCTACAACTTTATTTGAAAAAAATCCAGAAAGAATTAATGATTTGATACATTTTTAATATTTTAAAATAATAATTTTACCTTTTTATCAAAATAAAAATAATCTAAAAACATACACCATATGAATTCATATGTTTCATCCTATTGTTAAGAATTTAAATATAATAATAAAAAATAAAAATATTCAAAAGTTTAAAAAAATCTAGAAAAAATACAATGATAAAAATCAATTCGTTGGCAAATATCATAATTTTACAAAGAGTTATTTTTTGGACTTATGATTTGAGGGAGTTGAAGATTTTTTATTTTTTTTTTGTAATATTTGATATCATTTTTAATATTATCTCAATGATCAGTGATTTAATCACTATTATGATACGATCATTAAAGTGATTTGATCATCAATGATCTTAAAGTATCATATTTAGTGTAATACTATAAATTATTATTAATCTTAAATTATAATTAGGATGATATTATTAAATTTTTTGTCAGAATAAATTAATCAAAAATAATATTAAAAATTATTTTTTCATGATAATAAAATTTTATAATCCTTTAAAATAAGAATTAAATCATTCTAAAAAATAATAATTTTATTACTCTAATGATTTAATATCATTATCATATAAACTTTTTAAATTATTATCAAACAAAATAATATAATTATCGAATATAAATCACTATATCTTTTAGATTAACTACCACATTTCAAACACTCTCTTTGGGTTTTCTTAACAAAGGAAAGTTTCAAAGTTGATTGTGAATAACTTCGGTGACAAAAGGCGGTGGAAGTCAAGGCGGTGTTTTTTGGTATCTTGGTTACTTGTAAGAAAAAAAAATTCAAGACTTTATGAAAGAAAAAAATCACGAATTTGGTATTTATAACCTTTAGTCAAACTGTGTGAAATAAAAAAGCACTATTTGACCTAAATTTCCATGACATGCAAGTCACATAATAAACAATTGTCAACAAGTAAAATCACAATCGTCGGGTCAATTACGTTCCAGTTAATTATATATTATACATTTAGCTTTGATTAAAATGATTTTAATTCTAATATTTAAAAATAATTTTTTTAACTTACTTGTGATAGTTAAAAATAATTTATTTATCTATTTTATTTTATTTTTTATTATTTTATATTTTTAAAAAATAAATTATTTTTCATTTAAAGCATAAACAAAAATCTTATGTATTGAAAATTTTTTTAAACATTTCAATATTTTGACAAATTAAAAAAAAAAATTTCACTTAAAAACTATTTAAGAACTACACTCTTAACTTTTTTAAAATTTCGTATTCAAAGTTTCATATTTACCTTTGTAATTAATGCATATCATAAGATGCAAACAATACAAACTACGCTCCTTTCACCGTCACCTTACCGACCGTCATTGTTTTTTTTTATTTTATTTTGTCACTCTTCATTTTTCGTCTAAAATTTCCTTCTCTCTCTAAAATATAACTCTTTATGATAAACTCTCAAAATAATCGACCACCATCAAACCCAGATTTCGGCCTGCTACCTTCATTACTCCCTTCACCAGTCACCATTACCGACTGTCACTTACTGACGACAGGTTAGTCTCAAATTTCAGCCACTTCTCTTGGTGCAAGACATGCCAAGTCAAACCCTACAACTCCTTGGTACAAGGCAGGCTAGGGCTGGCCCAAGAACAACCCATTTCTCTTCCTTCTTTCTTTTTCTTTCCCTTTTTTTTTTATTCTTTTCCTATTCCTTCTTTCATTTTCCTCTCTTTACCTTCAAACCTTCTCTCACTAGGATTTTCAACTGCCTTCTCCAATCATTTGTGCCGCCATTAGCTGATCTCTTTTTCAGCCCAAAATTTCAAACACAAAACTTTTTTCTAACATCCTTTTTCGCTTTCTTTGAAAAAATTTTCCAAAAACTCTCTCCATTTTCGTAGATCTAAACTCCTAACAATAACTTTTTTAAAAAATTTAAGGCCTTTTTTGTTTTGTAAAGTTATTTTTATCTATTTAATTATTGTTTATATATTGTTTAAGTAAAAAAAATAAGGAAACGATTTTTAATTTTTTTAAATATAATTAAGAAAAATAATAGTAAAGAGATTAAAAAGATAATTTAAAATTATTAATTTTAATATATAAATAATTTATGTTATATTTATTATTTTTAATTACATTAATAGTTTTAGAAAGTAAAAGATAGTTTAAAATTATTAATTTTAATATATTAATAATTTATGTTATATTTATTATTTTTAATTACATTAATAGTTTTAGAAAGTAAAAGATAGTTTAAAATTATTAATTTTAATATATTAATAATTTATGTTATATTTATTGTTTTTAGTTACATTAATAGTTTTAAAAAATAAAATTATATTTAATTTATTTTTAAATTATTTCTGATTATTTGAATTAGAATCGATTTGGATGTGTATAAACTTAAATTCAAATCAATTTAAATTTAAGTAAATTGGATTTAAGTCAATAATAATTTAGGTTATTAATTGAGAAGGATTGAATAAGTATTTAAATTTGACTCAACTTTTTCAATTCTACTTATTCCCTGTCCATTTAACATGCTTTTATCTATTTTTTAAAAATACTAACCAATGAAACTTAATTCTGAAACTATTGCACCTTATCTTTCAATTCCTGCGTTGACATGGATTTTTTAAAAAAAGTCTAGAACTCAAAAAAATATTTTTTTTAAATTTTATGTAAATCAAACACCAATATTTAATACGATATAAAAAATATTTAATCGATGATAATTTTCATTAAAAAGAAGTCAAAAGTTGAAAATTTTGTTAGCTAAAATATTAAATGAATTTTTAAATTTTTTTATTTAAATAATTTTTTATACTTTTATTATACCAAAATGAATTTTTTATTTTTTATTTTATTCAAATAAATTTTTATTTTAAGCAAAAAAATTACTTTTTATTACAGTCAAACTGCAATCGATTTTTTTTTTTTGTCTGCATGAAAATTGACGTGGTCCAAAAAATTGAAAAAAGTTATTTCTTCAAAAATTATTTTTCAATAAAGTTTTTTTAATAATTTTAAGTTTTATCTGAGTCATCGAACCAATTAAAAATATTTTTTTCTACTTTCAATGTTTGTCTACTTTATCAAGTCACGTGAGCTTCTAAATGAACAAAAAATTTTAGTTAGTTGACTGCAACAGAAGTTAATTTTTAGTTTGTAATAAGGATTTATTTGAGTATAAATTAAAAATTAAAAATTTATTTAAATATAATAAAAATATTAAAATTTGTCAAAAAATATGATAAAATTTAAGATTTTTTTTGTTATTTTAGCAAAATTTGTTCAATAAAAGTCAAAGTGTAAGAATGAGTACTGTCTATTGTATTAACTAAAGACGTAAAACATTTTTCATGTAGGAAAAAAAAAACATTTTTCATGTGATACACATTTCCATTATTTATAACGGGCCTTTGAAATTTTTTTAACCAAGTTGTATGAGAATGTTTAAAATATCATAGGAACAAAAAATGTATATACGTTTCATAAAAAAAAAAAAAAAAAAAAAAGCATTTGAGTAATAAAAATGTATGTTTAAGTAAAAAAAAAAGAAAATGAAAAACTCTTATTGCTAAGTATTCTCTGAAGCTTTTTTGAAAAGTTGAATGTGGAAAAGTTTTTCAGCCTTGAATTCAAAAGTCAAATCACAAAGTCAAAACCATCATTCCTTCTTAGTAAAAAAGAAGAGAGCTTTTATTGACATTTCAAAATTACTCTTCACACCTAATTATTATTTACACCCTAAATTTAAAATTTAAAAACCATTTTTCACTCATTGCACTCTCTAATCATATTTTTTTATTTCCTCCAACACTTTTTATACCCATTTCCATATCCATTTCCGGTTCAATCTAACCCCTTAAACCCTTACTCCAAAAATCATCCTAAAAATTTAAGTTTTGAAATTAACCAAGTCATCTAGCTTTAATTAGAGATTAAATTTTGGTTAAATTTGAATAAATTGAATTTTAAAATGAGTTATTGGATGTGAAATTGTGAATTTTGTATTTACATTTTCAGAATCTAAAAATATTCCATACTTGCATTTTAGAAAATTTGTAAAAATTTAAAAAAATACAAATTTGAAAACTTTTAAAAACTATCAAAAATACAAATCTAGAAACCTATCAATTCCCAAGCCACAAACCACAAATCACAAACCCTAAACACTTAATCCTAAACCTTAAACTATAAACCTAAAACACTAAACTTAAACCCAAATCCCTAATCCCAAACACTAAAACCCAAACTCCAAATCCTAAAACACTAAACTTAAATCTAAATCCCTAATCCCAAACACTAAACCCTAAACCCTAAATCCTATACACTAAAGTCTAAATCCCAAACATTAAACTCTAAACTATAAATCCTAAATCCTAAGCCTTAAACTATATATTATTCTATGTAAAATTATTGAATTGTTGAATTTGTTTGAATAAAATGATTGAGTATTTATTTTATTTTATGTGACAATAAATATGGCACAAATGAAATGATGTGGCATTGGTAAAAGTGAGGGATATGTTGCAGCCAATATTCAGAGGCATCCAACTATCTCGAAGAGGAGATGACAAGTCAAAAAACATGTAGATGAGCTATTGTTAGATCCCTAAAGGATGATATTGTTCTTAAGAAAGTGATTCCCATCCAACAGCGTAATGATAGAGATGGAAATGATGTTGATAAACTAGCTAAGCTTTTTCTTTAAAAATTGATAGATACTTTTATCTTTAATAGTTTCAAGTCTTCTATTATAATAAATATATGGAATGGTTAAGTAATAAATTCAATCACGATTGTGTTTATACTTTGTTATTGTTGCTTAATATTTGTAAAGTTAATAACTAGTTTTTATTTTTTGTTGTTGTTATAGGAGCAAGACTTGCTAAAACCAATCAACCATAGTCCAAAGTTACAGCACTAGCTTTTAAATGGTTCATGACAACGTATCCATGCCAACATAGTTCAATTTGGGTTGGCGCCATTAATATTATGCCCTATCATTTAGCTGATAATAAGATAATATCAGCATTCTATGAAAGGTGTTAGTCTAAGATGAACATTTTTCACTTATCATTAAATGAGATAACCATCACATTGTATTCGTAATTCTCCATATAGCCATTATAAGGGCAAAGTATCATTTTAGTGTGTGATAATTGATAAGGCAAATGAAATGTTAGTGTGGTTGCTTAAAGTGTTAGAGGCTGAGGCAACCAATGTGACCAAAGTTAGTTATGGCCCATCAATCATGCTGCAGTGGTTCATGATACATTTAAAGATATTGCAAATGCAACTCTTGATCAATACGTAAAGTGTGCTACTTGGGTTTTTTACTCCATTGTTTAGGATGTATGCTATTTATTAACAAAAGTGAGGATAAAGTATCAGTAGCGCACTTAACTCTTTTAAGCAACCTCAATACCTTCGATAAATACACTTGGGTGCAACTTATCTGACATACTTATATAAAAAGCTTGGTATAACGAGCAGTGCTGACGTTAATCAAATTACTGGTTATATTACATTTCTTCATATATGTGTAAAAGAATAGTTATATGATTTTGTGTATTAATTATGTCTTTTATTTAATGCAAATGAACATGTGATTAATGATTTTTCATGTATTTGATATAGACATGAATTTATGATCACTTTATACACTGGTCTAATAACTAACATGGAATATTTTGATGTTCAACCTTGTGTTCGATGGTGGAAGTCTTGTGCATATACCAATCCATTGTAACGATTATAGGAGCAACTAGATGATTTACTCCTATCTTAAGTGTGTTAGGAGCCTTATGTGGGACAACGATAATAACACCCATTATTTGAGATATCTTTTTTACAATATATGAAGTGTAAGGCTATTATAGAGCCATATCATCTAGAGAAGGTGACAATTTAATTATGTACAAACCACTTCTCCAATCTTTCTGGCCCATTTTTGAACCGAGCAAAATTCATCGTCCATCATATACCAAGTTGCATATTACTTTTTGGACCACTATTGGGAAAGATGGGATATGTATGTCCTACTCAGAAAGGATCAAGAGAGATGATAACAAACACCAATCAAAGTGTTTATTGGATTATAATGCTTGGTATACATCAATTTCACATTGGCACATTCATAATCCGAAACAAAAATCCCAATTTCATTCTCTACCAATGATAAAGAGCCTAGAAGTAAAATTGTAAGTCATCAATTTATTTGTTATTACTAATATTATTATCAATTATATGTTGTCAATAGTAATTATCTTGTTAAAATTTTATAACACATCTCGATGGCACTATCACTTATTGATAATATTATGTCAATGGCTTAGATCATATAGTGGACATATGGAGAGGAACATTTTTGAATGTATGGTCCATATTGTCTGGGATATTAGATTCAGTTTACTAGTTAGTCTACACCAGTTGCCAATCAATTTAAAACTCCTTGACTATCACCTTAGCCTTTTAAATCCCCTACATTAATAAATCATTCACCATTTTCGGAGCCATCCGACACTCCAGACCACCATTATCTTTGAGACCATTTGGCACTGCACTTTCTCGACCACCACTAATTCGCCCTCGAGCATTAACACTTCACCTTCCACTGCCTGCATTTACACTAGCATCCTCTCCCGCTTCCTCCTTCCAGCATCTATTATAGCATCGTTGGCTCGATCTCCACCTCTAACATCGTTAGAAGCACTACTCACCTGTTCTCCATCTCCAACATCTATAGAATTGCCCTTTTTCTCTCCTCTAACCCATCTTCAACGTGTATATTTACAAACAAAAAGGCTTAGCAATTAGGACTTTATAAATTATATACTTGTATTTATATGCGTATAATTTTTTCTAATACATTTATTTTTTTATGTTGAATAGATATCTGTTAAATTTTAACAAAATTTAATGATTGGCATGTTTATTTAGTTATTTATGAGCAAATAATCCTAAAATTTGGGTTATATTTTTAAAAATATACTAATTTTGTAATTTTATTTTATGTATATGTTGTATATTTTCGAAAATATATATCCAAAATTAATTTTATATTATCAGATATGCATATTCGATAAATTTCATATATCTCCAAATTACATATACAGTAAATTTCATATGTTATTGAATATAAATATTTAATAAGTTTCGTATGTTTTCAAATTTACATATTTGATAAGTTTTATATGTTATTGAATATATATATTTGAAAATATGCTATTGAAGTAGAAATGAGTAAACGAAAAGATTAAAATATAATTTATCAAAAGTTAATTAAGTAATTTTTTATAAAATATTTTTTAAATAAAAAATTGATATATAAAAAAATAGGAATGCAAATAAAAGCTTCTTAAAAAAAAAAAAAAAAAAACCTGATAAGCTTATTCTCTTTTACCAAAACACCCCTCTTCGACACTACTTAAACGCATCGTTAATCGGTGCTCGGCGTTTGGTAGAGGGCGTTTTAACTTCTAAACGGGACATCCTTTTTATTCCTGCTCGGTGCTACCACACGTGAATTGCCACATGTTGCATAAAATTCAAGTGGCGTAAAATATTACAGGAACCGTTTAGTCACAGCCATGTGAGTGTTGAAGAACAAGTCGCCGTGTTTTTGAGCAAAAGAAAGGGGATGACTCAGCGGTCTTAATAATGTCCTAATATCCATGACCCAACCAGACTGTTACCGAACACGACACGTTTCCAAAGAAAGCTGTAACTCACTCAAAACTGAGTCATGCTCAATTACTCAACTAACTTTAAAAAAAGAAAAAGAAAACCTCTCTTACAACAATAATAAATGGAGAAATTATGAATAATAAAGACCTTAAAAATTTTTCTATGATATAAATTACTATTTTTATTGGATAATAAAAAATTTATATAAAATTCTAATGATATTACTATATTTGGTGTGATATAGAATATTATTATTGGTTATTGTTAATTGACAGTTTTAGTTAAAGAATGTACAATATATACAAGCAAAATTGGGTATTTTGCCACCTAGACAGGTAGATATACTCGTATTCACATGCTGCCGACAAGGGTGATTAAAAGTCACCGATGTCCTTTCCATTCGTTTGGTTTTGATAATGATCGTTTGAAGAATATAATTTAATTAATAAAAATTTAATTGATTTTTTTACAAAAATATTTTAAAGAATATTTAATAATCAAATCGATATACTTTTAAGAATTATAAATATTACATTAATGGTAAAATTGTAATGTGACTTTATTTGATCAAAATTGTTATAGAATTATTATTTAAAATTAATGGCAAGAAATTATAAAAAATTTGATATTTTATCAAATTGATTGAACTAATTCATAGATAGTTTTTATAATTTTTTAACAAGACAATTAATTTAATTTTTAAAATTAGATGGATCGAATGCTCAACCAAAAAAATAAACTTTTATTGTTTTCTTTTTTATATCCACTATGTTATTTATTTACCTTTTGATTTCTTTATTTTCTCTCCATATCTATCAAATAAAGGAAAGACGAATGGGTGAGATAGAAAACACAATCTCTCTCTCTATCTCACTCCTATCCAAAAAGTTTTCCTTTTTTTCAATTTCTCTCTCTAGATGTTTTGACCGATCGAGTCTGACATTGGCAAAAGCCAAAAGTAAAGTATAATCAAGATCTAAATAAAAATAAAAATAAAAATATCCACTTTTACCAAACAGTACGAAATTGAATATTGTAAAATTTGAAGGGCAGAGAGACAGTGGTTTTAGGAAATCAAAAATCTCAGCTCGTTTGCAGCACCTAGTATTAGTTGGGAAATCAAAAAAAGAAAACCCAGGTGTTTTTTTATTGTCTGTCTGGCAGTTGGTGATTTTTTTCTTTTTGTTTATCTTTTTTTTAGAGGGGTTTTTCCTAGTTTCCTTTATAGTTTAGTTTCCTTCTCGAGAAAATTCTTGGTATTTTCTAGGAAAGTTATTTTTTTTAACAGGAATCTGAGAAAAACACTAACAACCCAACTTTTGTTTCTGCCTATCTTGATTTTTTTTGTTGGTATCCTCAAGTCCTATCTTTGACGTAATCCATTCAATCCTCCCCATCATCATCAGAATACCAGAACTTTTAAAAACACCCACAAAAAAAAAAAAGAAAAAGGAAAAGCCAACAATATTGAATTAATAGTTTCGAGGCCTTGATTTTGATCCTCTATGAGAAATATCGATTTCTGTTGGAATCCGATTCTTTTGATCTGAATTGGATTGAATTTTTGGTTTTGTTTTGGCAAATAAGGGGAAAAAAAAAGATGGCGATGAAACGTTCGGCATTAGAGCAGTGGAGGGATTATTTCCGGACAGCAAATTTAGACATATTTGATGTAATCGATCATGCAATTACGGTGGCAGCTTTGGATTGTCCTAAAGAGTTCAGATTACGTAGAGATCAGATTGCTGAGAAACTCTTTACTTGTAAATTCACTCGCTGTTCTGGTTGCGACCGTGTCGAGTTGGTGCTCCCTGAATATGAAGATGAAAACGGTGAAGGCTGCCGGGCTAGTTTTAAAAGAGAAACTGATGAAGAAGATGGATGTGAGTTTTTCGAGGCAGGTGGTAGCAAAGAGAGCAAGGCTAATGGTAGCAGAGATGATCCTTTGATGAATCAAATTGCTAGTAATTATAGCTATGGAGAGGCTGAGGCTTTGACTGATGAAATTGAAGAAGAGTCTATGATTGTTGGGGAAGTGTTCAGGATCAAAGAGATTCTTCACAATAGTCAAGATGAGGTTTGTTTGGAGGATTTCAACTTATTGCTTTTTTGGATTTGTTTCAAGGATAATTTTTGAGGGACAGTTTTTTTTTTTTATGTTTCTTGCAGCCTGATTCTGTATTGTTTGAATCATTGAGGAGACTTCAATTAATGGCTTTGACCGTGGATATCCTCAAGGTCCTCTGATTGAAAACTTTTCCACTCTTTTGAGTTGGTAATTTCCATTTTGTTACTCTACTCATATTAATGCTTGAATTGGTAATTTGTTTTGTTTTTTCTTTTCAGACAACTGGGATTGGAAAGGCTGTTAATCGTGTCAGAAAGCATTCATCAAAAGAGATTCGTCATCTCGCTCAAACTCTCATCGAGTATGAGTTTATTTCCTGTGCCTTTACTGAAATTGAATGTTTGATTATGTTGTGTGATGAACATGAATAACATGTGCTTGTTGAGCTTTACAGGTATGTATTGTTACCTGTCTTTTATATATCCTTAAGGGCTTTGCAAGATTGACTGTCTCTACAGATTATGAAGCAAAAGTACTTGATTCTGTAATGCATGTATTCCATGAGCTCAGATTCATAATTGACAATCATAGATCGGGTGTTAAGTGTGAAATTGTTAGAATATATTGATTTTTGCTCACTCCATATTTTCCATTAGTATAGTTGTTAGTTTTTTATTGCAAAGATCAACTTTACCCCAAGAACAGCCTACTTTAGTTTCTTCTTAGTTGTTAGTACGACAATGCTGATTATGTGTTGTTTTGCCCCTTCAATCTGTTAATATAGTAATTACTGAACTGCATGATTTGTATAGATAGATGGTTGTGCTCTTCTTGACTGGTTTCAGTTGTACTACAAGCATACTGATATTGGAAAACTCTGCATTCCTTTTAAAAATGATTGATGGCTTACTGAACACATCTTTGAAGCCTTAGATGATGCTAGAGTTGTTTACTTCTTTGACCTAAGAATATTAATAGCTTTTGTTGTGGCAGTACATTCTATTATTTTATATTGTCTAGACATTTATAGATGCACGTTTTCACCCAATTTTGTGGGTTGCAGTGGGTGGAAGGAATTGGTGGATGAGTGGGTTAGTGCTACAAAGGCTATTGCTGGTAAGAACCTCGTTTACATATTTGATAATTAATGGAAATTGGCATTGCTTCTTTTCAGTTTTTGATTTATTTGTGAATTTGTGAATGAAGAGGGTACTCCAGAATCTGTGAATCCATCTGTTGTTGATGAAGAAGAAGTAGAAGAAGAAGAAGAAGAAGAAGAAGAAGGGCTTCCATCTCCTCCTTTAGATATTGGAGCTTTCTTTGCTACTCAACCGACATCAATGGAGCTCTCACAGGTCTCTTTTTTTTTTATCTTTTTTCATTTCTTCTTTTTCATGCTCATTTGTAAAAGAATTTGTTCTTGTTATTATGCTTGTGACTGATTGGAAATTTTTTTCCCTTGTCACTGGTGCTGCATTATGTGAAGTTTTTTGACGGCATGGATGATGATGGAAGTGAGTTGAATTTGCCATCTCTAATGTTTCTATTAGATAGCTTTTTCCATTTGGCTATCTATTTGAATTCCCCAGAGCTTTTTCCATTTGGCTCTCTATTTGAATTCCCCACTTCTTAGATTCATGATTATGATCGGGGAATGTTGTTTCAGATCCTCGAAGCAGTGGGGAATTCATCAAGAGCAGGGATAACGGAAGAAAACCTTCGCAGGAGAACCAAAAATTTTCAAAACAGAAACAGCAGACTTCAAGCGAAGCAAATCTGCGCACCAAGGATGACAAGAGTCAACAAATAAAGAGACAAGAACCTGTTGCAAAGCCTAATAACAAGCCCTCAAGCACAAATATTGGCTCTGGGAGACCTCCAAAATATAATATGGAGCAAAAGGTCAACAATGAATCAAAGTTGCTGCAGAAATCAGATAAGATGGCTGTCCCCAAGAAGCCACTCAGCAGCCAACAAGATGTAAGTGAAGGATCTCTTTGTACTTTGAACATGCACCTTCAAACTTTTTTCTGAGCACTGCTCTTTTTTAATCAGAAATTCAAGACTTCAGATGAATTAGCCGTCCAGCGAAAGCTTGAGGCCACGAAAAGGAAGCTTCAAGAGCGATATCAACAGGCTGAGAATGGTATATCTTTTCCCTGCTAAATTCTGTATGAATCGTCTATTATATGATTCAAAATTTGTTTTAAACCTAATATTTTCAAAGTGCTAATGAAGTACTAGGTTGCCAAGGAACTATTTTATGTTTGAGTTAATGTCAAATTTTGATATTGCCCCAAAATTTAATTAAAATTTCCCACTCAATTATGGTTGCATCAAGCTACCAAAAACTACTCTGATGGTGTTTTCTGTGTTTAACAGCCAAGAGGAAGCGGACGATCCAGGTCATGGAATTGCATGACCTCCCTAAGCAAGGGTCTGGCTACAAAAACCCATATTTGAAACCCGGGAACCATAATCGGCACTGGGTAAATGGAAGGAGATAGTCCCTCTGGACTGGAAGACTGATGTAGATAGCCTTACAAGTTTCTTCCATTTTGCAAATTGGGTGGAAGAATAGCAAGAACAAACTGGTGCACAGCAACCTGAGCCACTTCAGCAATCTATAATAAGAATTCTTTTCAGCGATGATCATGCTACAAAGCTACAGTGGGACATTCTCAAAGTAGATAGAAACAAACTTTTGAGTCTTGTCCTCCTACATTTTGTAACTTTGAGGTATAGGAACTTATCTTTTACTTCTTAGATAGGAATTATTGGATGGGTAAGTCACACAACTGGAGACTGAATTCTTGAATCAATACTATATCTGTATAGAACCCTGGTTTTTGACCCATCCATTTGATTGACATCGCAGCATTCTTTTACCGGACACCTGAATTTACTTGGAATAAGTTCTTTTTAATGAAATGATGATTCTGATCAGTTTCTGAGCTCTGTCGTTCTTTTTTCAAGTGGAAAAAACACACACACACACAAAACTCTCTTAACTACAGTCCATGGAAAGGTGTAAGCTCTTTAGAAATGATGTAAAATCTTGAATTTTAATGTTATGTGGGAAAATTTGACTGTCAATTTCCCTCTACTTTCCTGTTAGGTTATAAGACCTGTTTTCATTCCTGTGATGGTAGCTCTCCTTTGTTCCAAAATGACCTTCACCAATCACCAACCATGGTGAGGTTAAGTTCTAATTGCAAATCCCTTGTAGGGGTTATCTTTGACTTGTTGCTGCTGTGGTCTTTCCAAGTTCGTAATAAGATAAATGTCAATATAACGTATCACGTTTTGCAACAATGTATCAAGATAAAAATAGAATATAAGACAATAAGTTAGTACATAACAGCCAAATTAAAGAGAAAAATATTGCTTTATTTTCTCAAGAATAAATAGCCATAAAAAAATAGAATAAAAAATGAGAGATTGCAATGGGTATTTTATATATGGGTATTCTGTACTATCTGACACAATTAAGTAGAATTAAGATATTTTATAAATGAGTTATAATAGTAAAATTATTACTCATCACAGAATCAGATAGAAGTTTGAATAATGATTTTAAGGTATTTACTATTCAAATTCGATTTTAAATAATTTTTTTAATATTATATTTTTATTTTTAAATTATTAATATAATAATTAATTAAATTAATTCATTAAATATTTTAAATTTAATTTATTTTTTATGTTAACTTTAATATTTTAATTTTTTAATAATAATATGCATTAAAATTATTAAAGTTAAGTTTAATATCAAATTTTAACTTAATAAATCAATATTTAACGAATTTGGATAATTAATAAATATATTTTAATTATAGAATTCAAATAAAAATTAAAAATATTTGAATAATTATTCAATTTAAAAATCATAAATAATTAAATTCAAGTATAAATATTTCGAAATTAAAGAACCTTACCAGCAATTGCCATCCTTACAAAATCTTACAAAAATAAAGAAAAACGATATTCACGTGCATATAACATGCATCCTCCATTTTAAGGAGTCCAAACGCGTGGCTTACACCCAAAAATCTCGACTGACTAGTCATGAAGGTCAAAGGGGTGCGTTTGTATGACGCCATGTCTTACCTCAGTTTCAATTCACAACAACAAATTCCACGCGCCAAAAGTCTGCAGGTCCCACACATTATTATTGTAATCTTAAGATGTGATGTGATGGGGAACATTTCATTTTCAGTCGCTTGGTCATGATTCATGAATCTTGATAAGGCTACCGGCGCAGCGTGGCGGCTCAGCCCCTATTATCGAATTTGACTAATCTCGATTAAATTATTTATTAAAAGTTTTTAATTTTTATTAGTTCTAATTTAAAACTATATCTTATATTATTAAAAGGTTAATATAAAATACTATTTATTATTGAGAATAAGCTCATGCTTAACTTTAAAAATAAAATAAAAAAATTTTAAAAAAAAAACGTTCGATAGACGCGTCCGAACCTTACTCGATTTATGACATATTTACTTGAAAATAGTGCGATCCACAAGTTGGGTTCCTTGACAGGCACGCTTGTCGACGGCCAAAGTCGTGGACAAAATTTTTAAGCCCCAGTCCAATCAGGAAATATTATTATATTGATAATATTTTTAATTAATTTTAGTTATGAAATATATTCAAAAATATTTTTAAATATTTTGATAACGCCAAAAATAAATAAATCAGTCAAATAAAGCTCAAGTCTAAACTTAAATTTTTTAGGTGCTAATGAAGTTTGACCTAAATGGATCCATTCAAATTCAACCCAACCCATAAACATTTATATATAAAAAAAAATTATATGATATTATCCTTCACTAAATTAAGTTCTTAAAAGTTTCGATTTATTTGTCAAAATATTTTCAATTAAAAATGATCAAATAGGAATCAAAGCTGAATCGACAAAGAATCTAAATTACGATTTTATTTTAAGTCTACCCCTATATAAATTGAGATGTAGCAAGTCCTTGAATTTAAACATAATAAAAATTTCAAGTTCTTAAAAGTTCTATCTCTTACTTTTTATACATTTCAAATGCAAATCTATTGTTTCAAAGAAATTCCAATTTATACTTTTGGGAATACTTCACAGACAGATAGATGGATAAGACATTGCATTACGATCCATGATTTTGAATTTGTCTAAGTGTTTCCAAGATGCCTGGCCTTGGCATCAGATGATTTTCCTTTTTCCACCAACATGATTTTAAAAATGTAACCATCTAATTAGATTCTTGTTCATGGGTGCCAATGCTGTAAAAATAAAATTAAGGTAAATTTTATCCGATCCTTCACTTTTTAAATATAATTTAACATAAATTTATTAATTTAAAAAATAAACAACTCGATCCAAATTTTTTAATTTCATAAAATAAGTAGATTTTTTCGTTGATTATCCATTAATTATTTCGATAAAACCTCATTTAAAGATCCTTTTATTTTAAAAAAAATTAATATTCTCAAATAATCACATAAAATAATATTTTATAATAACAAATTATTTTTATTCTTCTCAAAATATAAAAATCTATTAATAACAAAAAAAAATAAATATAACATATAAAAGGAAAACTTATAAGCTAAATTATAAATATGTGTACAACTAAATGAATATATTAAGCACATAGTATTATTTTGGCATATAATAATTTAAAAAAAAAGAATCATAAAGGATATAATATGAAAAAGAAATGTTTGATTAAAAAAGAAAAAAAATCACAATTGAATATTTGTTAATTTAATTTTAATTATTATAATATTTGTATATATATTAAATTTAAATCCACAAAATTGTGAAATATATGATAAAAAACTTTTTCATTTTAACTTTACAGTCAATTATAATAAGTAAACTCAAGCTCAAGAGTTACAATATTTAAATACAAATAATTTTATTATTGTATATTCGATAGATATATAGAATAAATAATAATATATATGCAATAAATTTAGGTTTGAGGAGCAGGTTTTTATATGCTTAAATTCTATTAACAGAGCTAAAGATATTTGGGGTGGACTAATATAATTGTGTTGAATTATTCTCAAAATTGAAAGATTTAAACGAAATTTACTCATAAAATTAGGATGCTTTTTGATAAATTGAACAAATTCAACACTAAAAATTAAATATTGAATTTTTAGTTCTAAAAAATTTAAGTATTAAATTTATAATATAAAAGTTGTCTGATATACTATTGAAAATTAAATGTTAATAGAACTTTTATTAATCTCAAATAAAATAGAGATATGATTTTATAATTATTTTTAATTGATAAAAGTTAAACAGGAAAGAATAAATTGTTAAAACATAAAGAATATAAAATTAATTCGATTAGATAATTTTTTTTCTTAAATAAAATTTACTTAATACATTATTTAACAAAAAGTTACTTGGAATTTTCAACATTTTTTTCATTAAAAATTTGCCATTAAATGATTTCTAAAATGATTTATCAAACACATAAAAACATAAGATTGTTAAAATTTTAAATTTTCAATAATTTTAAATTTTTTTTAATGATTATGAAACACATCCCAAGTACTGAATTTTACTTTTTTTTCTTCACAAATTCTGAAAATTTTGATGTATTGAATTTATGATATGAAATTTACTTGCAACTAAAAGTTAATTGTCGTGTAGTTTTTTACTAGGTGTGTTTGATGAACTAATGATAATGAAAATTTTCAAATATTTAGTATGTATTAGATTAATTATTAGTAATTTATAAGAAAAAATAAAAAATAAAATTTTATATTAAAATATAAAAATGATCCACTTATACTGGTGTAAATTTTACACTTTTTTTTTTTAATCTTTGGATAAAATTGATAAAAATTAAAAATATTATTTTGATCCAAGAATTAAAAAAATATATAAAGTTTATATTAATGTAAATGAATTCCTATCTTCAAAATACAGGACCGAAGTTACCCTAACACATGATGGATAGTATTTTTTACTAAGCAAACCTTACGTAAACCCGATTATACAGTTCCCTAACCCTATTTAACGGAATTGGATAATACAGATATCTTATTATATATAAGATACACATTACTATTTCTATGTGAAGACCAAAGATAAACTACACAAAAAAAAAAAAAAAAGGGAACTATTTTTCATTCCGTAAGTCCATGCCCCAAATGCCAAAAGGTTTGAATTTGAAGCTTGTATTGGAGTCCTTTACTTTAACTAATGAAATTATTAAAAATTGTTTGTCATAATCGAGAATACTTAGCTTATTAGTGTCAAACAAAACATTTCTAAAGGGACATTATTCACTATTTAAACTCTTAAGTTCAAGTTTTAGTACGTTAAAGGTATGACTATAGAATGATAAAGAGCTACTTCCCATTATATAGCATAAGACTCGATTATCATATGTTTAAGAAAAACATTAAAAGACTCCTAAGCATAAAACAATGAAAAGAAACTAAATTAATAGAAAATAATCAATTGTAAATTCAGTTTAATCAAAACAAATTGAAAAAAAGAATACTCATCGCTAGACTTATTTACGGGTTGTATTATTTGTTCAAACCTAAAAAGTTCATCCAAATTTTGAGAAGATGTGGACATAAAATTAAAATATGTTAAATGAGTTTAAGTATAATTTTTAGATCTATTTAAATTTTATATTAGATTTTAAACAAAAAAATTAAAGTTTGAACCCAACTTGACTTAACTCGAATCAAATATATATAATTAAAATATTATAATTATATAAATATATATGGTAATTTTTATTTTTTTATTTTTTGAAAAAAGTTTTTTTTATTATATAAACTAAGTTGAATGGATAGGTTTGAGATTTATTTTTTTTAATTGGGCTAACTTTGAAAGAATTTTGAGGTTCGAATTATCAAGTCAAGCTAAATATAAACAAACGTATAAATTATTAATATCAAATATAAATTCAATTTGAACTTAACTCGACACAACCTATGAACACCTGTAACCCTTACATCCTAAGGTCATGTTCCTAATTTTACTTAAATTCAATAGTTATAGAATATAAATTTTTTTAAAATAAATTTGAATATAAAAATATTTATTTCCAAAAAATTAATTAATAGAATATTAAAATATTAAAATTAGTACAATAACACTTTATATCGTTTTTTATCTTGATCATTTTACTTAAATTCAATGGTTATTAAAATATGGGAAGCTTTTCAAAATAAATTAAATATAAAAAATTGAAATCAATATGATAATATCTAATGGACTTTTTCCTACCACTTTAATTAAATTCAACAGTAGAAAATATAAAAAGTTTGAAATTTTGGTATATATATATATTAAATATTTATTTGCAAATCATTAATTGATAGAATATGAAAACATTAAAATTCATATACTAACTTTTTGTATTTTTTTTTATTAATACTATTTAAAAAAAATTAATACTTGCAAATATTACAATTAATATAATAAATCTTTTAATAATTTATATTTTTAAATGCTAATTGATAAACTAATATTTGTATTATTGTGTATACATTTAACTTTACATAACTTTTCATCTTTTATTTTTTATTAATATTAATTTAATAAAAATATTAATATTACCAACATATATTTGAAATTAATATGATAACTTTTCATATTCTTATTTTATTTAAATTGATTTATTAAAAAAAAGATAAAATATTTATTTATTATGTGGAAACCTGATATTTAATATTTATATTTATCTTATAAAAACCTAATACACTTAATCATTAATAATGAGCTTAAAGGAATTAAATAGTTTAAATGAATTTGGGTACAAAAAAATGTTAAGCCCATTGTTATTAGTTTAGTAAGAACACTGGCCCCAAGAAGAAAGTAAAATTGTATATCCAAGCTTTATAAGCCTTAAAGAAGGAAGACTGTAAACTGGGCGTGGCAGGAAACAGAGAGACAGACAACATTTGAGGAAACAAAAAACAATTTGACTCATGATCTGAACTTTGGAGCAAGGCCTAATTGGCGTAGTTGCACAAGCCTACATGGTAAGGATTGAAGAAGCAAGAATCAAGTATAAATATGTTTGAAGACAACCAGAAACCAAATCAGTACCATTTAAATAAGAGCTTCTGAGCTACATTTAAATAAGATTTTAAAGTTACCCAATGGATGGCTCAAGTAATAAAGAGAGTGTGTTTCTTTGCTTTTAGGTTCAAATCTGTTAGAAAGCTATGGGAAGCTAACTTCCCCATGAATTAGCTAGGTCAGGTGTAGATAAACCTGTTTACATCGGCTCGAGAAGGGGATATTTGGCAAAGCTCAAAAACCCCTTATCGCTTAATAAAAAAAGAGTTGGATTTTACTGGACAAAACAATCCAAGCACAAGTAAAAAGCCAATCAAACTGCAGATACAGCCAGAAAACTAAATCCATCATTGTTACATTTGTACAATAAAATTTTCTATGCAAGGCTCTTGATAAATTCTCCAGGAAGATATTGATATATGAAATGAAGTTTAAAGCAGGAAAGCAAAAAGAGCCACCTTAGCAAATGCCATTGCAAGCCATTAAACAAAGTAGAACAACTTCAAAACCCACATGGTATGATTCAAGATATTGAATCGTTACAAATGATTTTGCAATTAACACACTCAACAGCCTTATAGAACTTTACAAGATTCAGAAAAGAGAGTATAGCAACAACCTGATGGAGCAAAACTTGTAATTCATTGAAGAAGATATGTGAAAATACACAAAATAAACAAAGTTCTATGAAACAAATGTGATTCAGCAGGTTAGGTTGTAAATTTTACTGCTAAAATATGCATGTTTTTGCTATGTTACCAAAATCTGCCTACCTGTGTCTAAGCATTAAAAGCCAATAAGAAAACAGCTTTTCAAGGATCATAAGTTTCCCACTTTCCATATCTGCTGCACACTAAACTATAAACTAGGTCTGTAATCTTTGACGATTAACACTGTTAAACTATTACTATTGAGTATTATTTTATCCAAAACAGAACAGAGAAGAAAAAGACCAGTACCACAAAAGAACTCTGAGTAGCCATTTGGATCCCACGCACCGGCGATTAAGCTCACCATACCTCCAGTTGAATCCAAATGCTAACCCTAATGAGGTCAAATTAGCATAAATTTCTCATTAAATTTTTTTTTCAACCACAGCTACAGAAACTTTTTAAATCGCTGCTACAGTAAATTTTTATAATTGTTTTTAATCTCAACACCCAGCCAAATGGAGCCTGAATCTGTGACAGATAGAAGCTACTATGTAGATTTTCTTTAGGCTGAAAAATAACCATGTAAAATTTAGTCCTAAGCAAGAATGCTAAAAGAAAACCTTATTGATCAGGCATCACAGTTCAAAACCAACAGCATCAATGCTCTGTCTTGAAGACAAATTTCTGTTTTAACATAGAATGTAAATTACAAAGCAAGAAACATGATTGCCTGTTAACAAATCAGTTTAATAGCTCAATATACTTAGCAAAGTGTTATCTATGGACAGAAAGACCCACGCACATCATGATTGCAGACTGAGTAGTTTATAAATATATTGCCACAAAGATATCATGACAAAATACAACCCGCCTAGAAATCGGATGTCAGTCAGTGATTTTCTTTAGGAGGGAAAAGTTAGAACTTGTGCAAACTGTTTCTATGGAAACAACAGCTAAATCAGATGATGCAGTATCACAGAAAACTTGGAGCAGAAAAAGTGCAACATACCATTAGAACCTCATCATCTAACTAATGCTGGTGCCAAGGCGTTAGTGTCACTGAATAGTCATTGTTATCTTCTCATTCAGATAGAATTGCATAGAAAAGAAAACTGCTCTAGTAGTTCTTTTTTCCCCATCATAATGAAAAGTAGCAATCAACAATATAGTGTTACTTATAAAAAAAAGAAAAAAAAGCAATACAGTATTCAACCTTTTCCTAGATTTATTTATTCTTTTATACTATTGTCAGAGCAAAGGTTTTTCAGAGCTTTGGGGGTATTCCATACATGATCAAGCGACATATTATCTTGTATCAACTGAAAAGGCATACTGTACGTCATGGCTGAAAAATAGAAACCAGTGGTTATCTTCATAGATTTTAATTAAGAAAGGGCAAGAAGAGCGTCAGCAGGGTTAACCAAGATACAAGAATTCTATGAGTGAAGACAGCTCCGCACAAAAGCATTTAACTTCGATTTCCTTTTAATGGAGATAACAATGGCGTAGTAACACATACATCATAACAGTTGTCTAAACTTGTGAAAAGATGCCACTTTGGCAGGAATGTGGGAGAAAAGACAACAGAATAAATAACAGCTAAGTGGACTTAAGCAGTGGTGATATCTTTATCAGAAGATGCAACAGCAGCCTCCTTCACAGTTTTATCTTCAGTTTTGTTGTCATCTTTTACAGCTAGCATGACTAGAAGCACCAGCAATGGATAACTTACAGTGGTGAGTAACCAATTGACAATCAACTGGGAAAGCAGTGGAACCTTGTGCGAATCCACTTGCCAAGCAACCGCTGCTCCTGCGCTTTGCACTCCCTTATAAAATCCACTATATCTGAAATATTTTATACACATCAATATTGGTCAATTTATCCAAAAACAAAAGGATGAATATCAAAAAAACATACAAGAAGAAAAAGGCATAACCTGCTAAGGATCTGTGAATCATCAGCCAGGGCTCCTATGACCCAGTAAACCATGCTTTGAAACATGGCATCCAGCAATCCATAGCTGAAGTACAAAACAAAGGGCCAGCAAAAGCAGACTCCTTGAAATCCAACTTGGTAGGTGGACGATCATGGGAGTAAGGAAGTTGATTGGCGAGACCACCACCCCAAATTGCACTGCCAAGCAAAGCAACAACACCAATCCCAACAAAACCCCTCATCCTCCTACTCTGGAAACTAAAATCCAAGACGTAACCAATGCCAATAGAGCCTAGCATTTGTGCCCCCCCAATAAAACACATTGTTTAAGCCTCTAGTCCTCAGATTAAAAAGAAGACCATTGACATTATTGAACTGATAGCTGTAGAAGAAATTGCTGGCCCAAGCAGCAGGGACAATAAGGAGCATTTTCCAATTAAAAAACAATTTGAGAACCTCGGCTGCCTCTGTGGAGACATTGGAGTACTTAACATTGGTGCAACGTGTACCGTCATCACGGACAACACGGTCGGGTGGCAAAATGGCAAAGGAAAGAAGAGTTCCTGCTGACATGAAACACATGAAGCCAATATAAGTGGCATCATTTACAGAAGCTGCCTCGTTTCTGTGGTAATTTAGAATAAAAGGAATAAGTCCACCAACAACTCCACCCATGTTGAAAATGCTCCAAAACAGGGAGATATAAGTGCCCTTCCGATTTGGTGGAGGGTAAGAAGTCATAATAGCGCCTTCAGCAGCCCAAAGAAGGCCAGCGCCAATGCCGAGAAGGCCACCAGCAGCAATTGCAAAAGCCTGGTGTTTGTGATGGTTGTAGTAGAGGAAAGAACCGGCGTAAAGGACATAAGTGCTGCAACCAGCGGCAAGGGTGAGATGGGGTCCGAGGATGTTGTAAATGCCACCGCCCAGGATGCCAAATACAGCGAAAGTTGTGTGGAGGGCAGTGTTGGCGTTGTTGGCTGCGGTTGGGTCGACTTGGCCTCCTCCTCCCATACCAGACAAGGCGTTGAACATTCCAGGGCAGCAGAAACAAACCAGGCCAATCAGGCTTACTTGGACAAGTGGGGAGTTGTATCTGAATCTTGATTTTGAGGACAATATGGTGCCTGATTCTTCATCGTCAGACCCAATTCCGAGACCCATTTTTCCTATTGGTCAAAGGATTCGGAAAGGCAAGAATTTTGGGATTCAGGATTCAGCGTATCAAGTATGAACCGATTTTATGGAGGGCTTATTGCTTGCTAGCTTAACAAGGAAAAACAACTATGATAATATTTTACAGCTCTTTATTAACGTTCCGAGTATTAAGCCTGCTAGTTACTGGCTTGAGCATAAACGCTCATTGTTATTAATATGGTAAAATCTGGAGAGAGTACAATTACTTAAATAAAACCTGTATTTCACTTTTGTATTTATTTTATGAATTAACAAGCTTTTTTAACCCGTACAATGTACGGAGATTTTTTAATTAAATTTTTTATAATTTTAAATTTGTTTTTAAGTATTTATCTAATATATAATCATATATTTATAAATATTAAGTTATAATTAAATGATAATTTTTACATAATATATTATAAATGATATTGTTCATCTAAAAGAAATTTAAACTTTAATAAATTTTCAAGAATTATAAAAATCATTTTTTTCATTAAAAAATATTTTCTTCAATTTGTTTGTTAAATACTAAAAATTTTACTATCATTTTTTTTTATAAAAAATCAAGAATCAATATTTCAATAGTTAAAATTAATAATCGCTTTTATCATAATATTTTATCATAATATTGATTAAGTAGTATATATATATATATATTTGACTGAACAATAAATCATAATTATTACTTTTGTTATAATCATTTACTTTTTATTAGTTCTTATTTTTAATATACTTCAAGTAATTATTATACAAATATATTGGGTTAACAATTATTTTTATATATGTCAACAAAATAAAGTTATTTTTTAGATAAAAAAGAAACAATAATTTTTTATGTTATGCTTAAAAACTTGTTTTGAAATATTTTTTATTTTTAATAATTTTTAATGTAATTGATAGTATTTTTTATGAGTTAGATAAAAGATATCATCTATTGTAGATAAAGATATTTAATAATAATAAGTATAGCAAAAAGAATAGAGAATATAAATTTACATATTAATTTGTCAATATTAAATATATATAATAATGAAAGCAAATATGTTAATAAATTAATAGAGAATAAAAACATTGAAGAAATGAATAAAACAAAAAATATATATAACACAAAAAGTTAATTATAATCAATCTAAGCAAAATTAAAAAAGGTTATGAACTAAAGAGAAACAAATAAATTAACCAAATATATAACATAAAAATATTTGAACTAGAACATAAATAAAATATTATATTTGTTTTCAAAGCGAAAATATATTTTTATCTAACTTTTTTATCAACATTCAAATGTTTCATTTTTATATAAAAATGTAAGCTTTTATTACTTTAAAAATATATACTTTTTAGTCAATAATTCATTAACTTATCTAAAAGTATTAAATATAAATAATCTATTAAATAATTTTTAATTTTTGATAGATTTTAATTTGAATTTAAATAATTATCTAAAAATATTAAATTTAAATAATTTATTAAATAATTTTCTATGCAAGGCTCTTGATAAATTCTCCAGGAAGATATTGACATATGAAATGAAGTTTAAAGCAGGAAAGCAAAAGGAGCCACCTTAGCAAATGCTATTGCAAGCCATTAAACAAAGTAGAACAACTTCAAAACCCACATGGTATAATTCAAGATATTGAATGGTTACAAATGATTTTGCAATTAACACACTCAACAGCCTTACAGAACTTTACAAGATTCAGAAAAGAGAGTATAGCAACAACCTGACGGAGCAAAACTTGTAATTCATTGAAGAAGATATGTGAAAATACACAAAATAAACAAAGTTTTATGAAACAAATGTGATTCAGCAGTTAGGGTGTAAATTTTGCTGCTAAAATATGCATATTTTTGCTATGTTACCAAAATCTGCCTACCTGTGTCTAAGCATTAAAAGCCAATAAGAAAACAGCATTTCAAGGATCATAAGTTTCCCACTTTCCATATCTGCTGCACACTAAACTATAAACTATGTCTGTATTCTTTGACGATTAACACTGTTAAACTATCACTATGAGTATTATTTTATCCGAAACAGAACAGAGAAGAAAAAGACCTGTACCACAAAAGAGCTTTGAGTAGCCTTTTGGATCCCACCGCATTTGCAATTAAGCTCACCGTACCTCCAGTTGAATCTAAACACCAACCTTAATGAGATCAAATTAGCATAAATTTCTCATTAAATTTTTTTTTAATCATAGCTACAGTATTTTTTTAATCGCTGTTACAGTACATTTTTATTATTGTTTTCAATCTCACCGCAACCAATCTCAACGCCCATCCAAATGGAGCCTGGATTTGTGACAAATAGAAGCTACTATGTAGATTTTCTTTAGGCTGAAAAATAACCGTGTAAAATTTAGTCCTAAGCAAGAATGCTAAAAGAAAACCTTATTGATCAGGCATCACAGTTCAAAACCAACAGCATCAATGCTCTGTCTCGAAGACAAATTTCTGTTTTAACATAGAATGTAAATTACAAAGCAAGAAACATGATTGCCTGTTAACAAATCAGTTTAATAGCTCAATATACTTAGCAAAGTGTTATCTATGGACAGAAAGACCCACGCACATCATGATTGCAGACTGAGTAGTTTATAAATATATTGCCACAAAGATATCATGACAAAATACAACCGGCCTAGAAATCGGATGTCAGTCAGTGATTTTCTTTAGGAGGGAAAAGTTAGAACTTGTGCAAACTGTTTCTATGGAAACAACAGCTAAATCAGATGATGCAGTATCACAGAAAACTTGGAGCAGCAAAAGTGCAACATAACATTAGAACCTCATCATCTAACTTCTGCTGGTGCCAAGGCGTTAGTGTCACTGAATAGTCATTGTTATCTTCTCATTCAGATAGAATTGCATAGAAAAGAAAACTGCTCTAGTAGTTCTTTTTTCACCATCATAATGAAAAGTAGCAATCAACAATATAGTGTTACTTACAAAAAAAAGAAAAAAAAGCAATACAGTATTCAACCTTTTCCTAGATTTATTTATTCTTTTATAATATTGTCAGAGCAAAGGTTTTTCAGAGCTTTGGGGGTACTCCATACATGATCAAGCGACATATTATCTTGTGTCAACTGAAAAGGCATACTGTACGTCATGGCTGAAAAATAGAAACCAGTGGTTATCTTCATAGATTGTAATTAAGAAAGGGCAAGAAGAGCGTAAGCAGGGTTAACCAAGATACAAGAATTCTATGAGTGAAGAAAGCTCCGCACAAAAGCATTTAACTTCGATTTCCTTTTAATGGAGATAACAATGGCGTAGTAACACATACATCATAACAGTTGTCTAAACTTGTAAAAGAAAAAGATCCACTTTGGCAAGAATGTGGGGGAAAAGACAACAGAATAAATAACAGCTAAGTGGACTTAAGCAGTGGTGATGTCTTTATCAGAAGACGCAACAGTAGCTTCCTTCAGAGTTTTATCTTCAGTTTTGTTGTCATCCTTTACAGCTAGCATGACTAGAAGCACCAGCAATGGATAACTTACAGTGGTGAGTAACCAATTGACAATCAACTGGGAAAGCAGTGGAACCTTGTGCGAATCCACTTGCCAAGCAACCGCTGCTCCTGCGCTTTGCACTCCCTTATAAAATCCACTATACCTGAAATATTTTGTAAACATCAATATTGGTCAATTTATCCAAAAACAAAAGGATGAAGATCAAAAAGACATACAAGAAGGAAAAGGCATAACCTGCTAAGGGTCTGTGAATCATCAGCCAAGGCTCCTATGACCCAATAAACCATGCTTTGAAACATGGCATCCAGCAATCCATAGCTGAAGTACAAAACAAAAGGGCCAGCAAAAGCAGACTCCTTGAAATCCAACTTGGTAGGTGGACGATCATGGGAGTAAGGAAGTTGATTGGCGAGACCACCACCCCAAATTGCACTGCCAAGCAAAGCAACAACACCAATCCCAACAAAACCCCTCATCCTCCTACTCTGGAAACTAAAATCCAAGAAGTAACCAATGCCAATAGAGCCTAGCATTTGTGCCCCCCAATAAAACACATTGTTTAAGCCTCTAGTCCTCAGATTAAAAAGAAGACCATTGACATTATTGAACTGATAGCTGTAGAAGAAATTGCTGGCCCAAGCAGCAGGGACAATAAGGAGCATTTTCCAATTAAAAAACAATTTGAGAACCTCGGCTGCCTCTGTGGAGACACTGGAGTACTTAACATTGGTGCATCGTGTACCGTCATCACGGACAACACGGTCGGGTGGCAAAATGGCAAAGGAAAGAAGGGTCCCTGCTGACATGAAACACATGAAGCCAATATAAGTGGCATCATTTACAGATGCTGCCTCGTTTCTGTGGTAATTTAGAATAAAAGGAATAAGTCCACCAACAACTCCACCCATGTTGAAAATGCTCCAAAACAGGGAGATATAAGTGCCCTTCCGATTTGGTGGAGGGTAAGAAGTCATAATAGCGCCTTCAGCAGCCCAAAGAAGGCCAGCGCCAATGCCGAGAAGGCCACCAGCAGCAATTGCAAAAGCCTGGTGTTTATGATGGTTGTAGTAGAGGAAAGAACCGGCGTAAAGGACATAAGTGCTGCAACCAGCGGCAAGGGTGAGATGGGGTCCGAGGATGTTGTAAATGCCACCGCCCAGGATGCCAAATACAGCGAAAGTTGTGTAGAGGGCAGTGTTGGCGTTGTTGGCTGCGGTTGCGTTGACTTGGCCTCCTCCTCCCATACCAGACAGGGCGTTGAACATTCCAGGGCAGCAGAAACAAACCAGGCCAATCAGGCTTACTTGGACAAGTGGGGAGTTGTATCTGAATCTTGATTTTGAGGACAATTTGGTGCGTGATTCTTCATCTCCAGGCCCAACTTCGATACCCATTTTTTCTATTGGTCAAAGGATTCAGAAAGGCAAGAATTTTGGGATTCAGGATTCAGACTACCAAGCATGAACTGAATTTATAGAGGGCTTATTGCTTGCTAGCTTTACAAGGAAAGGCAACTATGGTAATATTTTACTGCTCTCTATTAACGTTCCGAGTATTAAGCCTACTAGTTACTGCTTGAGTATAAAAGATTATTATTATTTATATGGTAAAATCTGGAGAGAGTCCAATTACTTAAATAAAACCTGTATTTCAATTTTGTTTTTATTTTTTGAATTTATATTAGATAGTATTGAAAGATATAAATTTTATATATTATTAGTGAATTAAATGATATTATTTTATAAATGAGATAAATTATATAATATTATCTTATCAATTAATAAATTTTTTAAAATATTAATTTTTATAATTATTTTAAAAATTAATATTTATCCATCAATAAATAATTTAATTTAATTTATTAACAGTAAATTAAATATAAAATTTTATTTATTTATTAAAAAATTAATCTTTTTTTTCTTTATATTAAAATACGAATCTAGTTTTTGTAATTTAAAGACAAACAGAATTAAAGGAAATCTGAGCATCATACATTTTGGTAGTCAGAGCATGCGAGAACAGATGATATAAGTAAACAAATAATTCAGATTCAGATTCAGAGGATTCCGAAGATCAATTTCTCGTGCCATTAATATGGTATCGATGCCTAAGGTCCGAGTTAGGCAAGGAATTTTTATTCATTACAGACCCCACCGAATTGACAAATGACAATCCCACTATGTAACATTTTGTCTTTTTGTTTGTTTTGAAAAGAAAGTACACAAAAATGACACTGTCGTGACATGTGTCATCCCTTACGCGGGCTTCACCGGTTAAGAAACTATAATTTACCTTTCAAACAGCCAAACAAGTCTCGCTTGTGGTTATGGCTAAGTTTGCATCATTATTTTTTGGTAAAATCGATTCTTTGTATGCCATAGGAAATTGAAATATTTTATTTATGACGTGACATGTGGATATATTTTTGTTTAAAATATTATGTTGGAATCTCATTTTTAAAAAATAAAAAAGAAAAGTCAATGTAATGGAAAGCCAATTTGATAAGTTACGTTGAAACTGAAAGCAAAGTTTTGACAATTGATTTCTGAATTGGCAGCAAGCGTTCGTCTAATTACCCCCAAGCTGGCTGCCGGCTTCTACTCCCCAAGTTTTGATGGTCATCTCATCTATTCATTTCCCATCATTAAATAATATTGGGAGCGTAATCTTAACACTCTCTTTTCACTTGAATACTTTCATTTTTCTGTTGCCGGCTCTCTTTCTGCGGAAAAAAAATATTAACAGATAAGCAAGGTCAGCGCCCTGAATTTGATCACATAACCAATGTTTTTTAAATCCAACCCAAGATTAAATTAGTATAAGGATAGAATATTAATATTAATATTAATATTAAATGCATGTTTTCTTTATTAAAAAATTATTAAATGTAGTAACAATTTAATAAAAGGCTAAAATACTGAAAGAGCTCTTGATTTTTATCACTTTTCTTTAATAAGTCTTTATATTTTTATTGTACTAAAATAAACTTTTATTCTTTAATTTGTGTTTAAATATATTTTTATTTTAAACAAAAAATTACTTTATGTTAAGATTTTACTTAAGTACAAATTAAAAAATAAGAATTTATTTGAATACAAATTAAAATTTACAAAATTATTTGGATGTAAATTAAAAATTAAAAACTTAATTTGGTGTAATAAAATTATATAGGAATATATTTAAATAAAATGATAAAAGTTTTAAACTTTTTTTATTATTTTAACCTTAAAAAAAAGTACTTGATTTAGAGATAAGATTTCAAATGCAAAAATAAAAAATAATAATTTAAATATTTTTACTTACAAAAAATAATAAAATAATTAAACATAAAAATAACATTCAAAATTGATTTGATCCGATCTAATCAATTTTTGACCATAACTTAACAGTTTGATGTCCTAATACTATCGGTATTAAATGTGCCATGCTAATTGATATAATTTATTTAAACATTAATTCATATATTAATAGATCGTGCTAGTACAATACTATTTTTTAACATGGTCATGTTTCGTAATTATCATGGGTCATACAGTGTCAAGCACAATCGAGTTGGGTCAAAGATAATTTATTAATACTTTTTCAAAATTATAATTATTTTTAAAAAAAATTTCATCTATTATTATTAAAACTAACAAATAGGAGATAATAAATATAAAATGAAAAAAGGACACATAGTTTATATAATTTGACAAATTGGTTACTTTTATGAAGATGAATAATAGTATCCACTAAATAAAAATATTAAAATTACAATCTTAATTTAAAAAAAAAAAAAATACACACACAAACAGATCATATATCCAATGCCTAATAACACACATATAACTAAGGTTTTGTTAATTAGTTTATATGTTATAAGTACGTGAAATTCTAGAAAATTTTGTTGATAAACTAGATATTAAATTTTTTTTTTAAGAAAAGCTTATTTAACAACATTTCTTAAAACTGTTTTATAATTGGGTAGCATACTATTTTTAATTAAATTATTAAAAATGTTTATCATTTGTAAAAATAAAATGATTTATCAAACTGCACTATAAATTTAATTAATTGATTACGTCAATTATCTTGTTAAAAAAAAAACACCTAAAGACCCATTAGGATGCTAATTAAGGATAATTTGTGTAAGATTATTAGAAACAACATGTGTAGTCTCGTGTTTTTTTTTTTTTTTATATCTTTTCAGATACCTAATCTTTGTTTTTGTTTTCTAACTAAAATCCTTTATATATATATGTTATAAGTTTGAAGATTTTGATTATACAACTTTTAAAAAAAATTTTAATTTATTTTTTATACACATAAATTTAAATAAATAAAAATTTTAAATAATATATTACTATATTATTACATTGTCTATGATGAGTTCTCACGTCTCACATTTTGAAAAAAATGATATAATTTTATCATTCTTAATATTATTAAGTATATCCTTATTAATATATATCATTTTAATATTTTGAATTTGTTATGATTTAAAAGTGTTTAGAGAAAGTTTTTTAAAATATTCAAGAAAAAAATTTGAAGATACAAAAAATTGAATCTTCAAATTTTTTAATTTTTTAATTTTTGAGGTGTATGCATGCGTTCGTGTTCATTATGTCAAAATATGACAAAATGTTAGAGGGCTTATATATGGATATTATGATTACATAACCCAGGTAACTAGGTCATGCCCTAATAAAGTTTCAATTTAAAAAAAAAAGAAGAAAAGCTTCATAATTGTCATATGTGTAAGATTTAGGATTTGATTATATGATTTTTTTGTAATATATATATGTATTTACCTTAAATATTAAAAAATAAAGTTATAAAAGATTGTTAATTAATTAGGATTAGTCAAATTCTTACAACCTTTAAATATCCAAAAAAAAAAAAAATCTTAGTACTTTTCTTTTGGAACCACAGAAAATAGTTCCCAAAGCAAAAACAAACAAGCCACAACACAATAAGGAAAGAGAACCATTAGTTGTGACGGAGACTTAAGCTTTATTTAGATAAATGGTGAGATTAATTTTGATGAGATTAAAAATAATAATTATTATTATTATAATTACAATTAAAAAAAAATTTATTATAATTGTAATTGAAACAAAAAATTTTAAATTTATACTGAATGAATCTCATTGAAATTAATATTTGAATTCAACTAATGATATGATGAACTAAATTGCACCACATTATGAATTCAAACTAAAACTTACTATGTATGCATATGTATGTACCCCTATATATTCTTGATTGTTTCGGACGTAGGATAAAGAAATTGATTAACCTCCAAAATTTTACCTAATCTACAAATCACCTATCAAATTTCTATTGCATGCAATCAAGTCTTTTAACTTTTTATTGTCTTTTGATTTTTATTTTCAATTAATGTACAAATCACCTCTCAAATTTCTATTACACTCATAAAGTTTATGAAACGTAACGCAATATTTGGATAAACATTAATAAAGAAAAGAAAAAGAAAGGAAAAGAAATGATATATGTATCTCTTATTTGGATAATTAAAAATAATAAAAGAAATGAAAGGAAATGATTCGTTATAATAATTTTTTTTAATTATAATTTTTTAATACCCGTGATTTTAGAGCACTTCTAAATATAATAGTCTTTTAATAAAAATAAAATTTTTTCAACTTTCCTTTTCTTAGCTTAGGGTACTAAAAAAACGAGGATTGTAAGGAAAACCAAAAGTTATTGAATTTTCACATCTTTTCTTTTTCTTTAAATTAAAAATTTATTTAAACAAAAAAAATGTTTTTCTATTTCCATTACTTTATTTTATTTTCTTTTCCTTTCCTTCCCTTCCCTTCAATCCAAACATAGTGTAAGTCTCCATCACAATGTATGCTTCTCTCTCCTTATCGGCTTGTTTGTTTTTATTTTGGGAAGCATTTTCTGTGGTTCCAAAAGAAAAGAACTAAGATTTTTTTTTTTTGGATTTTTAAATGTAGCAAGAATTTGACTTGTCCTAATTAATTAACAATCTTTTATAACTTTATATTATAATATTTAAGGTGAATACATGCATAGATTACAAACAAAATTATGAATATATAATTCTATCACAAATCTTACACATATGACAATTGTGAAACCTTTTTTTTTTTTAAATTAAGACTTTATTAGGGCATAACCTAGTCATTTGGGTTATGTAATCATAATATCCATTTATAAGCCCCCTAAAATTTTGGCATACGTTGACATAATGAGCAGGAATGGATGTATACACCTCAAAAATTAAAAAATTAAAAAATTTGAAGATTCATTTTTTTTTTATATACCTTCAAAATTTTTTCCTAAATATTTTTAAAATTTTCATTCGAACACTATTAAATCATAAAAAAAAATCAAAATATTAGAATGATATATATTGAAAAAATATATTTAATAATATTAAGAATGATAAATTATATTAGATTTTCAAAAGGTGAGAAGTGAGAACTTGTCATAGACAATTGTAACAATATAACAATATATTATTTAAAACTTTTATTTATTTAAATTTATGTGTATAAAAATAAATTAAATTTTTTTTCAAAGTTATATAATCAAAATTTTCAAACCTATAACATATACATAAAAAGAATTTTAATTGTAAAACAAAATTAGAGATTGAGAATTTGAAAAGACATAAAAAAAAAAAAAACACAAGGCTACATCTACCACTTCTAATGATCTCACACAAACTATATATGATCAGCATCCTAATGGGTTTTTAGGTGTATTTTATTTTTCACAAGATAATTGACGAAATCAATTAGCTAAATTTATAATGCGATTTGATTAACCATTTATTTTTGTAGGTGATAAACGTTTTAATGATTTAATTAAAAATAGTATACTACCCAATTATAAAACAATTTCAACAAATACTATTAAATCAGATGCTTTTAAAATATTTTTTTCTTATAAAAAATTTCCTTTAGAATTTCACTTACTTGTGATATATAAACTAGTTGACAAAACCTTAATTATATGTGCATTATTGGACATTAGATATGTGATGTGTGTGTGTGTGTGTGTGTGTGTGTGTGTGATTAGGTGGTAATATGAATATTTGGTTAGATTTTGGTTCTCAAGAAAAAAAGAGATACTAATTTATAACTTTAATATTATTTTTAATAATAAAAGTATTTTATGATTTTAGTTGGTAATATTTGTATTTATGTTATATACCCAATTGTTTTTTATAATAGGAAAGAGAAAAGTTTAGGATTGCTAACGAAAAACAACATAAATATAACTACACGAGTGGATCAAAAAGCTTTGCAAGAAAGCAAAAAGAAAAAGTAAGTTAAGTATTAAATAAGAAAGTTACCGTTTATATTTATTTAAGACTTTTTATGTCGTTAAAGGGCAAAAATATAAATTTGCAATTTTTTTTTGCTTTAATAGTTTGGATAGCTTCAATTCATAATATTAAACTTGTTTGAATGATTAAACTTTGTTTTCACAATTGATATGTGTGAAAAAGTTATCGATAATGTATGTTTAGCACTTTTTATGCTGCTAAAAGGTAAAAATATAATTTTTCATGTATTTTTACATTTTTAACAATTTACACGGCTTCAATTTAAGATATTAAACTTATTCAAATTATTGAACTTGATTTTTACACTTGATATGTGTGAAAAAGTTACTATTTATGTCTGTTTGTGTAATTAAAAGCCAAAATGAAAATTTACATTTAGTATTCTATTTTAACAATTTAGATAGCTTAAATATATGGTATTAAATTTGTTCGAATGATTGAACTTGTTTTTCACGATTAATATGTGTAAAAAAATTGTTGTTTATATCTGTTTAGCATTTTTATGCCGTTAGAAGACCAAAATGTAAATTTGCACTTGTTATTCTATTTTAACAGTTTAAATAGCTTAAATACATTATAATAAATTTGTCTGAATGATTAAATTTAGTTTCCATAATTGATGTGTGAAAAAGTTGCCATTTATATCTATTTAGCACTTTTTGTGCTGTTAGAAAGCCAAAATGCAAATTGCGTTTATTACTCTAGTTTAACAAGTTAAATAGTTTAAATATTTGATATTAAACTTGTTCGAATGATTAAACTTGGTATCCACAATTGATATAGGAGAAAAAGTTGATGTTTATATCTATTTAGCACTTTTTATGCCGTTAAAAGGCCAAAATGCGAATTTATGCTTATTTTTCTATTTAAATAGTTTAGATAGCTTTAATATATGATATTAAATTGGTTGAATGATTGAACTTGGTTTTCATGATTGATATAGTGAAAAAATTATCTTTTATGTTTGTTTTGGACTTTTGTGCCGTTAAAAGGTCAAAATGCAAATTTATGCTTATTATTCTATATTAATAGTTTAGATAGTTTACATACATGATATTAAACTTATTCGAATGATTGAACTTGGCTTTCATGATTTGATGTGTGAAAAAATTATCGTTTATATCTTATTAGCATTTTTTATGCTGTCAAAAGGTCAAAATGCAAATTTACATTTATTATTCTATTTTAATAATTTAGATAGGTTAGTTATATGATATTAAATTTGTCTAAATGATTGAATTTAGTTTCTATGATTGATGTGTGAAAAAGTTATCATTTATGTCTGTTTAGTAGTTTTTATGCCATTAAAAAGGCCAAAATGCAAATTACACTTATTATTTTGTTTTAATCATTTAGATAGGTTAAATTTTTTTTATATTAAACGTGTCTGAATGATTGAACTTAGTATCATTGATTAATATGTATAAAAAAGTTACCGTTTATATCTATTTAGCACTTTTTATGCTGTTAAAAGATAAAAATGTAAATTTACACTTATTATTTTATTTTAACAGTTTAGATAAGTTTAATAAATAATATTAAACTTGATTTTTATAGTTGATATGTATGAAAAAAATTGACATTTATGTCTATTTAAGACTTTTTGTTCTGTTAAAAAGTAAAAATGTAAATTTACGTCTATTATTCTGTTTAATAGTTTAGATAGCTTATATACATGATATTAAACTTGTTGCAATGATTGAACTTAGTTTTCATGATTTGATATGTATAAATGAGTTACGATTTATGTTTGTTTAGGATTTTTTGTAATGTCAAAAAGCAAAAATGCAAATTTTCAGCTATTAAATAGTTTTAACAGTTTAAATATCTTCAATATATGATATTAAACTTTTTCAAATACTTAAACTTCATTATTGCTATGCTTGATAAGCATGAATAAGTTACAATTAATGGGTGTTTAACAATAATAATGTTTTTTATGTAAGAGATTGAATTGGTTGAAAAAAATCGGATGTGTAAAATTTTTTTGATTAACCTACACAAAAAAAGATAAATCTTATCTGGATGTCGAAACACAAAAAATTGTGATAATTTCTTAGATTCATTTTATACAAAAAGTAAATATTTACTATTTCAAATATATTCTGAATTAATTATTAAACTTGATAGTTTTATTTAATTAATTTATAATAGAAAGCGATAGAGAAAATGATTGCTGAGATTGAAGTAGCATTCGAGTGTTCTATAAACATGCAAGAATTGGAAGATCAAATTTTCATAAAAATTGTTAAAAAAGAAACACATGATGTGTCTAAGGCCTTGGATTGTGTCCAACAGCATTTAGCCATGGAAATAACTCTTAGCAATTTATATTTTTAACAAGTTAGTTTTCGTAAGAAATCTCAATATTGAGAGAGGAGTTGTAAACTATACAACAACATATCTAGCAAACGAAAGCAAAAAAAGCTGAAGAGCGTGCTAAAATGGATTAAAAGCATAAGTAGTTGTTTGATCAATTCAACACTCTTATGAATTTTATGTAACAATAATTTTCAAAAATCAATCTAAGTGGTCCACCAACTTATGTATTATATTTAGTATGATATTTAGTAAGTATTTATATTTTTTTAATATAAAAAATAACTTATTATTAAGTGTAAAATCTTGTTTTATTTTATTCAGTAAGTTCTTGAGCATGTTAGTGATCATGATGAAAAAAAAATATTTTATCAAATGATAGTGTTTCAATTTTTAGTGATCTTCAATTTCATATATTTTAAATTTTTTATTAATATATTAAAACGATTTAAATGTTATTGTATTATATTTTGTGTTATATGTATACTAGAATAAATTAAACATTTATGTTTAAAAATCTATTTATATTTAAAGATCTACAAGGTTAAAAGATATGAGCCAAATCTACCTTGAAACTCCCCGTACCCAAAATCCCTTTGTTTTTGGCTTCTCTTCCATTTTTTTTTTTTTTTTTTTTTTTTTTTACTTTTGATGCTGCTTCTCTCAACTACAGGGGATGTGTTATGTTTCTTTTGTGTTGTTTTTGGGTAGGTGTTTTGATGATAATGGCTGAGGGAGGCGGCTGCTTGGTTAAAAAGGTGTTTCGTCTTGGCCACTGCCTGTGATAGAGTGTCGGCATTGGCTCTGTTGAGGTAGCCACAGGTTTGGGCTATCAAAATTTTTGTTGCTTTTTCTTTGCTTTTTAGGAGATGAATCTATTAATTTAATTAGATTTTAATAATGCTGATGTTATAATGAGATGACTAATTAACAAAGCTTATATGGTAATAAAGTGGCTGATTTGGCACTCAAATGAGCAGTATAATTGTTGACTTGACAATAAATTGAAGATTGGAGACTACTTATTTATATATAGGTATAGATTTTAGTGATTTAATTATTATGATGGTAATGTATCAAAATGATTTGACCACTAATAATTTTTAAAATGATCAATACCTTATACCAAACGTTTTCTAAATGAAAAAAATAATTAAAACATTTATTGTTAGCGAAATAAATATGAAACTTAGAGAACATTACTTGATTTGGTGTCATTTAACTCGTGACCCCAAATCAAATTAGCCCCATCATAAATAAGGACAATGACTAAGCTATGATTTAGTTTAATACTCTTAACTCAAAGTCTTCGTTTCAAATATCACACGTAGCAATGGAGTGTAAGAATTTAATAGAATTATGAAAAATATTGCGATTAGGGGAGGGATAATTCGAATCAAACTTCTTGAACAAATAATGTAGGTGCTTTCTGTTTAAGGTAAGGGCATTTTTCTACAAATCCATTGATAGCATCGTTTGAGTAAAAATGAGGTAGTGAAACCAATGAACTGCTAGTTACTAAACTTCAAAGCCGATGGTTTCGAATACAAATCTCATTAGTAAACGAAACTAAAAGACAAAAAGTATATAGCGATTGCACAACACATAAAAACCAAAATGGAAACATCTCCAGAATACATAGGTGACACCAAATTACTATTTTCAAACAAATATACAACTTCCCCACTCATCCTATCTTCCACCATCATAATGATTTTCTGGGAGAAACCGGCATTTTTCTTAACCAACAACTGCACTTACCCCTCATAACAAAGACAACCTCAGGAAAGGGGAAGACTCTTCATTACATACAAACCAAACACAAGCTTCAATCATTACCATTGTACATTACCAACAGCTTTGTTTAGATTTTGCCTCTTCACATGGGTTCTGCTTCCTCCTCATCCTCGTATTCATCTTCCTCATCAGCAGTAGCATCCTGGTATTGCTGATACTCAGACACAAGGTCATTCATGTTGCTCTCAGCCTCCGTGAACTCCATCTCATCCATACCTTCACCAGTGTACCAATGCAAGAAAGCCTTCCTCCTGAACATAGCAGTGAATTGTTCACTAACTCTCCTGAACATTTCCTGAATAGAGGTTGAGTTTCCCATAAAGGTAGCTGCCATGGGGAGTCCTCTAGGTGGAATGTCACAGACACTCGATTTCACATTGTTTGGAATCCACTCCACAAAGTAGGAAGAGTTCTTGTTTTGCACATTGATAATTTGTTCATCCACTTCCTTGGTGCTCATCTTGCCTCTGAACATGGCTGATGCAGTGAGGTAGCGACCATGCCTTGGGTCAGCAGCACACATCATATTCTTTGCATCCCACATTTGTTGGGTCAACTCAGGGACAGTAAGTGCACGATACTGCTGGGAACCGCGGGAGGTCAGAGGAGCAAACCCAACCATAAAAAAGTGAAGACGAGGGAAGGGAATCAGGTTCACAGCAAGCTTTCGGAGGTCAGAGTTGAGTTGACCAGGGAACCTGAGACAGCAAGTGACTCCACTCATGGTTGCAGAGATCAAGTGGTTCAAATCACCAACTGCAACACATATCAAACAAAATAAGTAAATGATTTGAGCACTGGCAAAGTGATCAGAACATCAAGTAATTTGTAACAAACTTTGGCTATTATTAAGCTCACCCTTCTTCAAGAAAGGTATTTGTATTGCCAAAAAAAAAAAGAAAAAAAGAAAAAGAATGAAAGGCGACTTTGGGCTCAAACTGTATTTTTTCAGCAGAACTTAATGTGTGAATGGCATGTATACATGTGTGAGTACATATTTGCTGTTTTTTAAAAAGGATATTTGGATTTCATTAGGTCTTCAGCTACACAAATTGATAAGTAGCTCTACCCCTATTTGAACACACCATATCTAAACAAAAATCTCAAAACAAATCACTGGATTGCAACTTTTAAATTATATTTACAACCTAGATACATTTTTTGGGGTGATTAAGAATCGTAATTATAAAAATAAATAAATAAACAGAAACCTTAAGTATCAAAAGCTTTTTTTGCAGGATAAAATTACTTTTCTACATTAACTAATAGCCAACCACCATCTATAACCAGTTGTTGACCCAATGATTAAACCTCAGGATTTCAAGGCACCAAGCTCTTCAGCTTGGGGCAAAGAACATTATGACTCGACCACAACTAGTCAAGAATGACATGCAGTAAAAAGAATCAAACCAAATGGAGATTCAAAACACAGAAAACATATGCTTTTGTAGTCTCATATTTACTTACAGCTAGGGGTAGTCAATTTAAGAGTCCTGAAGCAGATATCATATAAAGCCTCATTATCAAGAACCATGCACTCATCAGCATTCTCAACAAGCTGATGAACAGAAAGGGTAGCATTGTATGGCTCAACAACTGTATCTGAAACCTTCGGTGAGGGGAACACAGAGAATGTAAGCATCATCCTGTCAGGGTACTCCTCTCTAATCTTTGAGATTAGCAAGGTACCCATCCCAGAACCAGTTCCTCCCCCCAATGAGTGGCACACCTGGAAACCTGCAATGGCAGATCAGATCGACTTCTATCAATAAAAATGCATAACTCTATGAAACATGTTTGGCAACTATAATTACCAGTCAGAACCTAAAAGAAACAATATCTTTACCTTGCAGACAGTCACAGTTCTCAGCCTCCTTCCTCACAATGTCAAGAACAGCATCAATAAGCTCAGCTCCATCAGTGTAATGGCCCTTAGCCCAGTTGTTACCAGCACCAGATTGTCCATAAACAAAGTTATCCGGCCTGTAAATCTGGCCATAAGGACCAGTTCGGATACTGTCCATGGTACCAGGTTCCAAGTCCATGAGCACAGCACGAGGAACATAGCGGCCACATGAAGCCAGATTGTAGTAGACATTGACACGCTCCGTCTGCAGATCTGAGGAGCCAATATACCTTCCAGTTGGATCTATGCCGTGCTCATCGCAAACAACCTCCCAAAACTTGGAACCAATCTGGTTCCCACATTGTCCACCTTGAACATGAAGGATCTCTCTCATTTTAGTCCCTAAATGAGAACAATTGAGTTAAAATTAAATTCTAAATACATAAAACTATTTCTTTTCAATAAATTATGATAAAATGAATCCATTCTTTAAGAAATAAAAAAAAAGTTGAGAGCAATGTGATGCTTCAGATCTAAAAACTAAACATATCCAAGGCATTCAATTACTTATTATGGAGAGACAATGCAGATTTGAACAAAAGTTAGTTTTTGGAATATTGCCAAAAGAAAAAAAAAAGACATAATCAGAGCATAATTTGAGTGAAAACGAACAGAAAAAGAAGCGCAAAATCAGAGCCAAGCAAATACCAAAAGAAATCTATCTACCACAAATGAAATGCAAAGGTAAGAAAGAGAAACAAATTTCTAAAAGAAAATTATACCGAAAATGTCATAAAAATTAAACAGAAATTTGGGATATATTTAATATAATTTAATTGAACAAGAAGTAAGAGAGATAGTCTTACCTGTGTTAGATTTCCGAAAGTTGCAGAAACTTTTCGAGGGAGAGAGAGCGAGGGAAGGAAGGAAGGGATTAGAGTGAAATATATTGGAAGTGAGATCGTACGGTAAGCAGTTGTTCCCTCTTTTTTTATGTGAGATAGCCGTTGGATGCCATTCCAAGGAGATAATGGACGGTCTTGATTGTAAAAGTAAGTTTCTTTGTTTGTTTCAAAAATCTGTAGACCTTCCCCTTGATTTTATTTTAGCTTTCACTCCACTCCACTCCCCAAATCAAAAATATCTCAACCAGCTATTTATCTAGCATGTGTAAGTTCATATTTCCATTAATAGACATCTTGTTTGAAAGATGGTTGTTTTAGATATGCTTTCATTATCTAGCATTTTTGTAGCATTTTTTATATATCTAAATGAAATTCGTTTATTTTTTTTTATTAAAATATTTCTTTAAAACAATTATGACTCATTTACTAATAAAAAAAAATTACTACTTTGCAAATGAATATTGTGTAAAGTATATTTCAATTGCTTTTATTTGTGGTTGCGACATTAGACATTAATTTGTAGGTAACTTAGAATCAGATGTAGAATATTTCATCTCATGAAAGCACTTCATAAGTGTAATATTAGGTCACTAAATTTATATAAAATAATTTTTTAAGGTGATAGATAAAATATAAATAATTATAAAATGAATATGAAAACTTTTACGAAATTGTGAGTTGCTAAAAACAAAAAGAAGATTGAAGGAAAATAAAAATGAGAATAGAAAAATAATTTTTAATTTCCATCATATCATTGTCCATTATAAAAAAAAAGATTTTTAAGCGTCAAGTAATTAAATTTGATGAAACAATTAGTAAATAATTTCATGCAATATTAAATTCTATTTTAACGTTGCATTTATTTTTGCTTAAAAAGTTAAAATCAATATTAAAAAATTCAATAAATGATAGATAAAAATTGTTTAATGTATTGTGTTAAAGTCCTTACAATAATAACTAATATTAATTCAATATATGTGATCCATAAATAAATACTTTAACCATTTACTCTTTATATTATTTTTGAGTTTAAGGTTGTTTGGATTTCTTAAATGTAACATATTTAAAGATGAATGCGGATAAAATGACAAATTAGATATAAATTTTAAAAAAAAGTAAAATTGCTTCAAATATTTTTAGTATTTGTATACTAGACATGCAATTCATTTATATCTTATTAAGGTGACAAGGTTTTGCAGCAGATGGTATAGTATTAAAGAACGTCATTAGTAGAATAAATAATTTAAGGATTCCACAAGGTAATGCTTAATTACATGATTACCTATTATCTTAGGGAATAAAACAATAATGTATATTAATTTAGTTGCTAATAGAAAGGTTAATATCATGAATAATTATTAAACTATAACAAAATGTTTAATTTGATATTTAAACTTTTAAAATCTTGAATATGGTACTTAAAGGATTTTTTGTTTGTCACATGTTTGTTGCATTTACACATATTATGAACTAACATAATTAATTAATCTAGGCTTAAGTCAATTAGCATCAAATTATGAATAATTGTAGTAGTATTATATTGTAATAAACCTAAATATGTAATGTGATTTTAGTTAAGTGTGTTTGATTTAATTTTGTATCTAAATTTATGATGGGATGGTTTAATTTTGACTAACATATTTGAAGAGATTTTTACTCTCACCTCTGTATATAAGTTTGACTCATTAGGTTTCATTACTTTAGTTTATACAGATAAAGAGCAATTCTCCCTCCCCTCTTGAGCATGTGTTTGATCAAAGCTCAGAAAGTGGCATTGAAAAACTTGTAATGATGGCAACACATTTGTGGTCTTAAATCTAAAGCTGTGGTCCACATTTTAATTAATTTCAATTTAAGTTAAATTGTGCTAATGATTCAATGAATTTTTAGATCAAATTCAACAATTAATATTAAAGACAAACTTGCTATAAAAGGTTATTAACCTTTTTTATTTGGTTTGATGTTATCGTTTTTGAAGCTCAATTCGAAGTTTTGGATTTTTAAACTCACGCAACTTTTTTTTTTTCGGCTCCAAATTGTAGTTTTGTTGTTGTGAAACTTAAAAATGGTTGAAATACGATTTTTTTTTATTCAAAACAGAGTGGAAATAGTGAGATTTGGGGTGGATCGGGTCGGGTGGGTCAAACAATCCGAATTACAAAGAAACAGTCAAGAAAAAGACTGTTCTACGTGCACCCGTTTCTTGAACCTCGGCGCATGCGTTGCATGCACCACATGCCCCTTGATTGGTACACGGGCTGACCTTAAAAAAAGGGGAAGGAAAGGAAAATTTACCAAATTTTTTGTTAGGCCGCTTCTTTTAATGGCTTTGGACCATTTTCTTTGGTCAATTTTAGGCTATTTTGTTTTGTTTAATTAAGTTGGGCCTTTCTTTTCATGTTTTCCTTTGGATCATTTCCTAATTGGATCAGGTCATTCAACGAAAATTAAAGGGTATTTCTTTTTATTATTTGACTACTTTTTTATGCTAAATTTAATAATTAAAATTTGGGGTCATTAACTTAAATTAATTTTGGTCATTTTGTTGATAAATGGGGATAAATAAATTTATTTGATTTTGGTCCACATTAAATTAAATTATGACCAATTTTAATGTTAATTTCATTTGAGCCATTTAGGTTTAAATCGTTTTGTTGGTAATAAATTTTGATCATTTTGTTTTAGACCAATTTTGTTGAAATTAATTTGAGGCCTAATTTGATTAATTTGCCCATTTTGCTTACGGTCATTATGATTAATATTTTTGTTGGTATTGAATTTTGGTCATTTTGTTTTAGACCAATTTTGTTGAAATTAATTTGAAGCCTAATTTAATTAATTTTGCCCATTTTGCTCAACATTATAATTAATAGTTTTGGTAAAATATTTTAGGTCCAAAATTAATGACTCCATTTGGTAAAATATGCAGCCTAATTAAATGGGTTCTAAATGAGTTATTTAGATAATATATTTAGTTTAATTTCAATAATTAATATTTACCCAATCCATCAATAATTTATTTAATTTCGTAAAAACCCGTTTAACTAATAAAATCATCTTATTATTTAAATATTCACTTTAAATCAAATTAATTAATTTTGTCAGACTTTATTTTTTGAATATGCTTCCAAACATAGCAAATTTTAGTTATATTAAATTTTAGTCTGACAATTTTGTAAATATTCTTAAACTGCACAAATCATTAATTGGATTTATTAGGGCCCATCTATTATGGGAGTAATCATGAATATTTTTTGGGATTTTTTTGATAATTTATTCTAAATAATAATAAGGCAAATCCCTTATAATAGTTGTAATACTGAGATTTCTAAAAGTGATAAGAAGTTCCATGTCTAATTGATTATTGCCTTAAAGGATGCTTGGGAATGAAGGGTTTCTAATTAGAGTATAATGCGATTTAGCTACCTTATCAATAGCAAGTCATTTTAGGGTTATATCCAATTAGTTCTATATTATCCTTTGTAATATGCTTGGAGAAAATTTCAATTTCTAAATTTAATAGAATAACTATTATGGCATGATTCTATTCACATGCATAATATCAATTTGAGTTATTCTATAAAACCTCCAACCTTGACTTTGTCTCTGTAACTATCATCAAATAGGATCATTTTGATAAATGTGGTGAATCATTCTTTATGGTTTTAGGCATAGAGAATTCAAAAATAGTCTAAAAGTTGATCACCTTCTATACCCACTTTTAAGAGCTTGGTTGAGGATAAAATGATAGTGTGTTTCCTAAAAATAATCTGATTAGAATTGTCTAATGGTATATAGGTATACCATTAGTAAATGCATCAGATAGATTGTCTTACACACTAATAATTAAAGATGTCGTTAGAGTCAGTTTAGAAAAGTTTCATAAAGTAGAAATATTGAACTGCATAGACTATTCACCACTACCATGTTGGACGAGGTAGATTGTTTCTATGAGCACATTCTGAAAATAACCAACGTTAACGGGACTAGTTCCTGCTGTGACAGTTTTTGAATAACTTTAGTCTGGGGTAACAAAGTGATAAAAATCCACTCATAAACTACAAAAAGAAAGTATGGAATTTAAATACCGTAAGTGTTATAACCATTTAAGAGGAAGAGATATTATAAGCCAATAATCTCATTTTGTTTTCTAGATGATATAGGTTAACACTACTGTCAAATGAAAAATCATTAAGAAAGGTCTCATTAAAAGTTATTTAAGAAGAAGGATTTGGTGAAACCCACTCATATTTCGATTCCACGAATGTCTTTAAATTTTAAAATCAAGGGAATTTGAAAATGTGTGCCACTTCTATTATAAATCAAGCACAACAGGGCATTCAGTAAAAGTTTTTTTGGATTGGAAAGTGAAACAAGGCATTCTGTTAACCTTTTTCATTTGAATCTAACCTAGATACTATACCTTTTATTTTTCATGATGGGATACTAGTGTTATTTATAGCATTGGACAATCCTCTTCAATTACGCATGCTATTAATAATGTGGTCGTTAATTCTAATCTTAGTAGAATAGATATGAAGTTTACAATTTTGTGGCATAAACATTAAGGACATTCTAAATTTGACACATGTATAGATTGCATTAAGAGTAATCTTACTACTAATATACAGTCATAATTAACAGATATAGATAAGTTTAGGAACTAACTTAAGAATTGACTTATAATGACAATTGTGAATCACTTCACTTATCACTTTTAGTAAATATAAGCGTTTCATCATCATCACTAAAGACCATTCAGATTTTAATCATGTAAAATGAGAAATCTAACTTAGTCAAAGCAGTAAAGTTTTTCAAAATCCATTGTTAGGTTTTTCAAAATACAAAATTAAGGCAATGAAATAAAAAATAGATGATGAATATTATAGTTGGTATGATGAAACTAGGTGAAATCCTAGATTATTTTGTTGAGTCTTTTGTAGGATTTTAGTGTTGACGCCTAGTATGCTTTTGTGGAAATATTAAAAAAAAATAAATGTTGCAGTAAAAAGGCAATCACACATTTCTGTGTATAGTGCGGTATATGCTAAGTCATTCCACACTTATGGATTTTATATGGAATGAATATTTTAAGATTGCAAGATTTAATCTAAGTAAAGTTTCAAGCAAAATCAGTTCCTAAATATCGTTGAAAATTTTGGTCAAATAACAAGTTGATGTTTTAGCTACTTTCAAGTTTAGGGTTGTAATATAGATTTATGGACCCATAACCCACAATTGAGGAAACTGAATTAGAAAACTATCAGCAGCACTCTGTTGGGTATTACATCAGCTTCAGAGATTCTAGATTTATTATTTATTGTCAAATACTAGAATAATCAAATCTAGAAAATGACTTAAATAGTGGGAACATTAGGTTTTAAACTCTGTAAAGTTATCCTAAAAAATGAACTTGTTATGCTAGTCCCATGTATGATTTAGCTATTGGTGGAAAATACCACAAGTAGATAAACCAACAGTTGATCCCGACAATCTCATTTTTGGAACTACATTTAAACCTATAGAAGAACATGAATATGGTGTTCATGTATCTTCTGATTCTATTTCATTTCAGAAGGCTGTTATTAATTTTAGACTTTTATTATGAAGATAAAAGATTTTTTTTAAAAAAAAACTTGAGCAAAAAAAGATAAAAAAAAAGACTCTCTCAATTAGCATTTAAATTCAACTTTCATACAAGTCATTAAGTTCATATGCATGTCTAATATAAAAGTGAAAAAGGAAACAAAAGGGGCACACTTTTTATTTTGAATCAATCCACATTTTTTGTAACATCAAGCGAACCACCATTTTTCCAGAAAGGCCACAGAACCACTTTCCAATTTTTTATCTGTCCATTGTTCCCAAATTATTCATGTCAATGCTTTAACACCTTTGGTTCACCTTTTTTTTTTTCTATATCAATATAGAGAATTTTCAGCAATACGATGATCTTTGTTAGTTTTGAATTCTATTTTTTTGACTTTAATGAGATCTCTAAACTTGTATTTCAGTGCATGATAGTTCTCTGTTGAGTGACCCTAATTTTCAGTATGGTAATCACATTTTACATTAGAATCATACCATTTTAGGTAAGGAAGTTGAAGGGATTCAAGATGCACAGGCTCCAAAAGCTGATTCTAGATAAGTTGAGATAATAATTCTTTGTAAGAAATAGGAATAAAATAAAAAATGGTTCTTTCTTTAGTATTTCTTGGGGCTTTCAAACCACTACTTGAATTGAATCTCTATTCTGATTTGGTAGGTACAACGAGATGGTTGTATGAATAGCTAGGTGTCCAAAAAGATGGATGAAAATGAGGTGGATAAGTTAATTGTTGTAGTGGTTGATATGGTTTATAAGGATAAGGGATGGATGTAACATTGTTTATGGGAGAATAATGGGTTTGGTACACTGGTGTAGGGTATGAGCTGAAACTTCTAAACTGTTACCCTACATAGTTCACTACTTGGGCTTCATTCTCTTTTTTTGAGAGGGCTTCACCTTTCTTTGCTTTGCTTGTCTCTCATGCATCGAGCTTGCTATTTTTTATGATGTTTTCAATAACTCACCAGATATCATCATGTCTATAAAGTTTTTGGTTGCATTGCCTATCAAGTTTTCATAGTACGATACTTTTAAAGTGTTTACAAACAAGAAAGTTATCTCTTTCTTAGTAAAAGAAGGTTAAACTTATACAGTTATATCTCTCCATATTTGTGCATACTTTTTAAAGCTTTCGGTTGCCTTCTTTTTTATGTTTTATAAAGATAAACGATCTAGAGCTAGATCCATGACATGTTGGTATTGTGTAAGGAATACCTTTGTGAGCTCTTGCTAAAAATGAATATAAGTCCTGTCTAGTTGAACATATCATCTGGTTGTAGATCTCGTAAGGCTATCTTAAAATACATGCATTAACAGTTTTTCGTTATAAGTATGTGCTGCTATCTTACAACAATACATGATGACATGAGTCATAAGATATTTTATGCGATCATATTTTTTAAACTCAATGACCTTGAATTTAAGTAGAATGACCATATCTGGGATAAAAAAAACTCAGTTGCATCTGTGGAGCCATAAAAATTCCTTCATTCTATGGTCCTAAGTCTTTCTTTTAATAACTTCATCTTTTACTGGGCACTGGTATCTTTTACTTTTTCAGATATCTTTCTCCTTAGGTTTTCCCTCTCTTTAGGATCATCCAAATTAGAAACCAAAATTGGGTCGGGTGGTTTTTCCATTATAATAGGATTAATACACCTTTGAAACTATCCTGGAGCAAGTGTGGATGTCATTCTTGGATAAAGATTGAAATATCTTCCGAAAGTAAAAATTTACACTTTGGTTCCTTGAGAAGGTAGGGTTGGTTGTAGCTCAAACCCTGAAGGGTAAATAGGATCCACCATGTTTGGTAATTGCTCTTGAAAGCTAAAATTTCCTTCCATCATTTTTCTTTTATCAAGCTTCTTGAGCATGTCTATTATCTTATTAATATCCTTTTTTAGTTCTTCTTGAGCCTTCTCTATCCTTTGAAATCGACTAGCTTGTTCTTATTCCATGATTCTTGTTCGAGTTCTGATGTTGTATGAATGACAGGTAGGTTAAGTCAAAAATTTTTTTGTGGGTGAGCTATTCTTGAACCTTTATTACCATAAAATTTTTTTTAAAAAATTAGAATGCCATTTGTTAAAATTTTTATTTTTTGATTTTTAATTTTTTGAAAAAGATGGTGCACATGATGCATGAATGTAAGTGGGAGATATTTTCTCTTGGATAAATTTTAGCACTAAAAATTCTCACTAATTCCATACAAATTTTATTGCATGAGATTTGAGAAATCTATAGTTTTATGGGATCTATGAAGATTTCTTAGGAAAAATATGTCCTAGAGCAAATATCTTGATGTAGAACTATATTATATGATTAATGTAAAAATTGAGTTAGTGTGAGGATGTGGTTTGAGATAAAAAAATTTTGAGATTTTTTTGTTTTGTTTTATTTTGTATTACACACAACTTTTATTCTTATACACTTTGGGTGGGCAAGGCTCTGTCTAAGGTTATCTTCCTAGGCTTATTACATGCTTAGTTTAGGTTGACATGCGTCTAAAGGTTCTCAAATTATTTTTTACTATCGTGCACGCTGGACTAGTAAGACATCCCGATCCTCACCTATTATAGGCTACGAACATAAATGGTTCAATTTAAGTGAAAGTATTTCACTTGCTATTACGGAGGTTATCATCTCACGAGGGCATAAATACTTTACTTCTTTTTATAAGAGATAGAGCCCGAGTATAGAGCTCATGCATGAGATGCATCTTGTCATTGTGTGTGTATATGTTTCCTAATTTATCAAGAGTAATATATACAGAAACATAAAGCATAAAAGGCATAGTAAAAGAAACGTGTGAAATTTTTCTTTTTATTGTCAATTTTTTTGCATTTTTTTACTGAAAGTGAAAAAAAATAAAAATAAAAATCTAAGAAATCGATTAGGACTGTTTAAATCAAAATTTAAGGATAGCACATAATTAATTTTAGCCTGACTCTCGAAAACAAATGGCATCCCCAGTGGAGTTGCTATGCTGTCGTAACGATTTTGTGTCTGTCTGATGAATTTGAAAACGAAATAAAAAATAACGAAAATCGGAGTCTCACCAATCTTTTTTGGCTAGGTGTGATTGGCCATCTATTAAAATCTAAACTTTTAATAAAATTTTTAAATTAATTAAAATTTATTAAAAAGCTAATTTTATGGTCTGTGAAATAGTCTGGGTTCAGGAGTCGATTACATATAGGGAAGGATTAGCACCCTCACAGTACCCGTTTAAAACGGTACCACTTAACTACATGTTATCTTTTAATTTTGATAAAAAATAATCTTATTTTCGGTGTTTGAAAAATAATCTTCTTGATTTTTTTTATTTATTGGAAATTATTTTTTTTATTTATTGATGCTCGAATTTTATTCGAAAAAATAAATTAAAATCTTTTTATTGAAATAGTTCTTAAAATGTTTAATTACGTTGGTAACATTAGAAGAACTCTTTCTCATCTAAAGATTTCTTAAGTATCGCTTCTCGGAATATCTTAGAATCTCATCCTCTGAGGTTCAAATTTATTTTTCGTAGAATACTATGCCATGCATGCAATGCAAATGATAATACATTAATGCACATATTTTATTTTTTTATTTAAAAATTTTATTAATTTTTATTAATATTTGGGTTTTAAAAAATAAAAAAAAAAGAAATTTTTATTATATTGAAGATTTTCTATAAATATTTCAATATACTGATAATATTTAAAAAATATCTTTTCACTTAAGGATTTTTTAAAGCATATCTACTTGAAATACTTTTATAATCCTATCATTGAATAAAAATTTCCTTTTCTTACATTTTTTTATTAATTAAATTTATTATTTTATTAAAAAAATATCAAAAAAATTTAATTAGGTATTCATTATTTATTTATTACTTCAACAAAAATTTATTCTAACAAATTTAAAATTTTTAATATGCATAAATACAAATAATAAAATTTAAAATAATAAAAATAATATATGAAAAAAAAATATTTCAAAAAAATCTAAAAAGAAAAAAGAAAAAAAAATTTTTTACCTTAATCGGATCGATCAACGATCCGATCAACTCCGACTTGGGTCGGTCTGGTTTGTTCGGTTCGATTTAGCATCGGTCTGGTCTGGGTCAGTTCACTTGGATCGATAGAGGATAAAAAAGAAAGCGAATTATCGAGTCGGGTGCGCGAAACTCTGGTCGGGTTGTAGGTCAATGCGTGAATCCTCTGGGGTTAAAACGACGTCATTTTGCTTCTTACCTAAACGACGTAATTTTAAAGGCCAAATCAGCCCATTTTTTAGTTTTTTTCTTCTTCTTTCTTTCTCTTCCTCTCAGATATCCTCTCTCTCTCTCTCTAAAACCTAAAATCTGACAACTGTTCCGTCATGCTGGCCACCGTCTATCGATCGTTAGAAAAACTAAAAATTTCCAAAATGAATGTTTCTAGCCTTTTGAGTCTAGATCCGAGCCTAGTTTTATGAAAAAGGGCTTCGAACAGCGAAAATTTGGCCTGAAAGGTTTCGACCAAACTAATTTTCTTGTTTTTGTGAGTTTTTTTTTTTAGATTGACGCTGTGGTTCCCGTTCCAAGGACTATTTTTTTTTTTTTTTTGTGTTTGATTCTTCTTTCTTTTTTCATAGGAAGCTTTTTTTTAATATGGCAATGAGTACCTTTTTTATTATTTTTTTATAGAGTTTTTGGGCTTCTCATTTTTTCCTCCCTTGTTGGTGTTTTTACAGCCTATTTATAGAGCAAAAAGAAAGATCAAAATCTTAAAAAATATAAAATTTTGATCACCTACAATTATGGTGGTCACCGGCTGTCAGGCGACCGATAGAAAAGCTATCAAAAAAGAAAAAAAAATGTTGTCTTCAACATCTTTTTGTTTTCTTAATGCAAATCCTTTAAATCCTTTTGAGCTATACTTTATTCTTGCATTGCCTTTTTTAGTCTACTTTTTGGGGCTTTTGTTTTAAATTTTAGTTATTCCATCTCTTTTTAGAGCCTTAAATTCTCTTTCCTCAAAATTTTTTTTTTCGCTTCAAGTTTTTGCCTAATAAGCTCAACTTCTAACAATGGTTTTTTTGCCCACGGATCCACTTGTTGAAACGAGAAATCATCCAAAAGGAGCACAATATCTTTAGAATGCTTTACCTTTCAAATTAAGTAATTAGGAGTGACCTTGTCAATGATAGGTCCTAATGTTGGCCTTTGAGTCTTCTTCCATACCTGAATTGACTGTTCCACTATTCTTAATAAGCCTACTTCTCCATAAGCAAATTCTACTTAAGCGAGTCTATGTGTTGCAGGGACAAATTGTTTTTCACCGAATTGACTTAACACCATTAGTGAAATGTAACTTACCACTACCCATAATCCTAAAAGTAGTACTTATGGATCATCTCCACCTCAATATAACATTGGCACATGAGGCATCCAACGTGCCATCTATTTGATTTGATCATTAGTAAGCCTTCAAAAAAATGCTACCCACTCTTTTTTGGATTTTAAGGTTGGCCACTGACTTTGAAAAAAACGCTTTGACCAAGGCTTTATTTTGAAGATAAGGCTTGGAAAAAAGGCTTTTCTTCCATCTGAAATGGCTTTTTATCCAAGCAAATAATAGCTATGCACTCCTTATGAAATGCCTCTCGTTCCAGTAATAAAAACTCAATAAACTGATTGTCTCAGCTATGATGGCTGGAATGAGATTAATTGCCTAACTTTTGATTTATTCGAATAGATCAACTATTGCCAATTCAAGTACTTCAAAGTTTTTAGAAAGGTCACCATGCCGTAAATTACTATAGTGAACACTACCATGCCTGAATCATCTTCCAAGTGTCCCAAAATGAAATCTCAAAAGAAATGCCATGGTAAGCCGACACTTTTGCCTTGTCTTTATTCAAAGTATCCATAACCTCTACCTTCATTCCCATCAATTTAACTATCTTCTTATAATACCCTAACTTTAATTTTCTGACATATATCTTATCGGGGTACTGTAATTTTATTCCCACCAAAATTGAATATTCCTCGATGGTCAATGTCAAATCCTCTTCATAAAATGTGAAACATTTATATATCGGGTCCCAAAACTAAATAGCTACTCGAATCAAATGCTCCTCAATCATTATTAAGATAAGAGACGTAATCTGCCTATACTTTTCACAAAACTTTTTCTTTCTAGTTTCACCCATATGATTCCAAATGGTAACCTAATCTCTAAATTATTCTGTGTAAGATTTAGATGCACTTTTTCTAATAACCCTAACACAACCAACATGTAAACAATCCCCTTTTTTTTGCTAAATTTTTTTAGACCATTCATGCACCTCATTGTACGATTCACACATAACACTTACAAAAGAAGAACAAATCTGTAATATGTGGAATCCATGAAAAAAACTTTGTTGAAAGATGTTTTGGAGCAAATACCTTACTATGTTATTGTAGTATGCCAATGTAATTTATGCAAAAGAAAAACAAAAGGAAAAAAACAATAAGTTAGTGTATGGGGAAAAAAAGAAATGGAAATAATAAATAAAAACTTGGAAAATGGTAAAGACAAAAGAAAAAGTTTTCTCTTTATATTTTTTTTTTAGAAAAAAAATGGAAATAAGAAAAAAGGTCATATTGTATTTTATTTAATTTTTTTGAAAAATCAAAACAAATATGAATGCATACATTAATGATTTTCTTTAGAAAAGTTTTACAATACAAATATTCTCCTTTTTTTTATCCTAATTTTTAGGGATGATCTATAGAGGATGGGCATGGCTTTACCTAGGGTTGACCCTTATGGCTTACTATATGCTTGGTTCAAATTGATTTGCATCTAAAAGGTCTCAAAACTGTTCCTTACTGGTGTCTACTTTGGACTACTGAGACACCCCAATCCTCACGTATTATAAGCTACAAACGAAAATGGTTTAATTCAAGTGGGAGTATTTTACTTGCTATTACGAAGGTTATCACCTAACGAAAGCATAGGTACGTTACTTATTCCTAAGAGTGTTGGAGCTCGAGTATAGAGCTCATGCATGATATGAATGTGTCATGTGCGAACAAGGGTTATTGTTGTTGTTGTTGTTTATTGTTGTTGTTATTATTATTATTACTACTATTACTACTACTACTACTACTACTGCTACTATTGTTAGAAAAAAATTAAAATTAAGAAAATTAAAGTTAAATACCAATTAAAATCATTAAAACAAAATTAAAAAGTAACATATTATTAATTTTTGGCCTAACTCTCTAAAAACATACGATGTCTCCAGTGAAGTCACTAAACTGTGGTAATGATTTTGAGGGCCACTAGATGAATTTGAAAACAAAAAAGAGTCCCCACTAGTCTTTTTTGACTAGGTATGATTGACCACCTCTTAAAACTTATCTTTTTAATAAAATCTTAAAATTAATTAAAATTTATTAAAAAGATAATTTTTTGGTCTATGAAAACAGTTTGGATTCGAAAATTGGTTACACATGGAGAATAATTAGCACCTCTACAATACCCGTTAAAAAACAATACTAATTAATTATGTGTTATTTTTAATTTTGACAAAATGTTCTTAATTTTGGAATTTAAAATTTAATTTCCTTAATTTTATTTAAAAACATATTTAAATTAATAGTATGCTTAAAAAATAAACAAGAACCTTACATATTAAAAAATTTCAAAAAATATTTCAATACTTCAACAATATTAAGAAGGACTATCCCACATAAAGAATATTTAGGAATCACTACTCAAAATTCTAAAAAATCTTATCATCGATGGTTCATATTTTTTTTCAATATTTATATTTAAAAAACCGTAAAGTATAATATCTATAATTTAAAATCAAATAATATTTTCTAAAAAAAAAATCATTTCTATGCCATTTATAAACAAACAAGAAATCTTTATCGATAATTAATCTAAATGCTCTAATATATTTGCAGCATTTTAGATAAATTTTCTTACCTAGAGATTTCTAAAAATTCACTACTTGGATTTCTTTTAAATCTCATGCTTGAAGATTTTTCATTTGCTTTAATATTTAAAAATCATGTAATAATATTATTATCCATGAATAAAATTACCAAAAAAAAAAAATGCATATTTTTACATAAAAAGACTACTCAAATTAAAAAAAATAATGATAAAATAGAGATTTTTCATATTGAAATAAAACTTCTAAATATTCTAATACTTTTATAATTTTTAGAAGACTTTTCTCACCTAAAAATTTCTCAAGAATCACTACTAGGACTTTCTGGAATCCCATCACTAGAAATTTAATTTACATTTAAGATTATGTAATGCAAAACAATAAAGTAGAATGTGCACATGAAAAAGATATATATTACTTATTTTCTTTATGTTACATTTTCCATTACTAGTTTTATTTTTGTTTTAATCTCTTTAATTATTTCACAATTGTCACTAAAAAATTTTAGAGGAACAAAGTAAATAAAATTTTTATTGAAAATTTTTCTAAAAACTTTGATACTTTGGTGGTATTTAAAAATTTTTTCACCTAAAGATTTCTTAAGAATCTCTACTCAAACTTCTTTAGAATCCTATCGTCGGAGATTTCATTTACTTTCTTCTTTCTAAATTTTTCATTCTAATCTTAATTTTTAATTTTTCAATTATATTATTTTTTATTAGAAAGGCAAAAATAATTAATCATAATTTTCAAATATCAAAGCATAACTCTAAAAATTATTATTATTATTACATTTTTATAAAATCATTTAATTAAAAAAATATTCTTAGAAAGATAAAAGAAAGAAAATTTTTGCGTATTGAATATTTTCTTAAATACTCAATTACTTTCGTAATATTTTTCTAGAAAAACATCATCACCTAAAAATTTCAGAGAATCGCTACTCGGATTTTTTTAAAATATCAACATCAGAAATTCCATTAGTAATGTTATTATTATTATTATTATTATTATTATTATTATTATTATTATTATTTGATGTGAAGCTAAAATGCAAATAAAAGATAAATTGCATAAAAAAATAATAATAGTAATAGTTTAATACGTGGACTTAAATTAAACATAAGAGCTTAAATACCAAAGAGATTATAATGTATAAGATTTCAACTTTAATTGAGCAAGAAATAAGTAAGCATGGACGCGTATTATATGAAGTATGCATGACACCTATCACGAGCAAACACACTTTCTAACCCATGCTTTAACATTTTCTCTTGTCAATGGATAAAAAAAAATAGACAAAACAAATAAATCTTTTTAGACCTCTACTCTACCCAAACTATTTTTCCATTACTATTTTGGATTAGACAATACAAGAAGTAGGAAGGAAAAAAACATGACAATGCACAGCTTATCTAAAGCCTATCCCTCATTTTTATTTTGCAAAATTATTATAATCCCCAAGCTTTTAGACTCTTGGTTTGTTTAAAAAGGAACTCTCTTTTTGTAACTTAAATCATAAAGGAGAATAGACTTAAAAGGCAAACTTTCATAGCAGGGAAATGCGTGCAAGTTGGGCTTGGAAACCCCTTTTATATTTTTTTTTTGTTTTTGCCATATCTTGGAAAACTATTGAACTCTCCATGCCTTCATAAAACTTTCATTTATCAAAAGAAGGATTTGGCAAACCAAAAAACATGAACTTTTAAGGCGACGAAAAGGATGGAAGTTGGTTTCAAAAACTTTTTCCATTTTTTTTTGTTTTTGTCGTATCTTGGAAAGCTATTAAACTCTCTATGCCTTCATGAAACTTTCATTTATCAAAAAATGGATTTGGCAAACCAAAAAACATGAACTTTCAAGGTAACGAAAGGGATGGAAGTTGGTTTTAGAAACTTTTGACTATTTTTTTAGCCATATCTTGGAAAGCTATTGAACTCTCTATGCCTTCATGAAACTTTCATTTATCAAAATAAGGATTAGGCAAACCAAAAAACATGATTCAAGGTAACAAAAGAGATGGAAGATGGTTTTAGAAACTTTTTGTTGCTGTTTTGAAAGTTTCCCTAGAATCTTTCATAAAAATATTCAACCCAACAAGACCCGTAAGCCAAACCCATGAGCTAAAGGGAATAAGCAAAAGAGCTATCGAACATGTCAACATTTAACCAAAGAAAACCTAAAGCAGAGTGGCTTGACCCTTCCAACAAACTACCAAATGTGCTCAAATGAGAGCAGTGGACAAGTTGAAACCTGAAACTTCCCTATACTAACAACCCAAGTAGGTGCAAGCATAAAAAAAAATTAAGCTTTTGTTTCTTATTGCACATTTAAAACTGATTTATAAGCTATGAAGGTTGTCATACTATTTATCCTTTTTATAAACCATTAGCTATCATACAAAAAAAAAAAAAGAATAGCAAATGCAAGGAAAATAAAGCTTTAAAATCTTATGTACAGATAGGGAAAAAAGCCATGAAAAAGGATAAAACTTTGGGCTTTTGTTAGCAGATTTCATATGAACAAACAATACAACACAAATGGTAATAAGTGATGGGCCAGACCAAAAAAATGGAGAGAAAAAAGAAACAAACTTAATGTTTTCATGCACAATCCACTCTCCTCCAATATTTCATAAGTTATTTTCCTACTAAAAAAACTCTTTTTTTTTTCCAAACTAGAAAGTCACTAAATCAGAGATAACAAAACCAAAAAATTGGCATTTTAAGCTTTCATGAACGGATCAATACGAAACCATAGCCATTTCCCAGATCAACCTTTAAACCCTATAAGCATGTGAAAACCTTCAAGGAAAAAAAAGTTTCAAAAATAATACCTTTTCCCAAATTCTTTTTTTTTTTTTTACTTCTGGTCCTTTTTTTTTTTATCTTTTCCTCTTGACTTCCTAAAAAATCCCAGATTGCTGGAAAAAAAACCTTTTTTCTCCTTCCTTTTTTGACCTCATTTCCTTTCCTTTTTAAACCCTAAACCAAGCCACCCCTTTGCCGCCACTACCGAATACCTCATTCACTACTTGTACTAGCCTATTAACCATTGTCTTTTATTTGTTACAGGTGTGATCATCCTACCTTCTGCTTCAGAAAACCAACTTGCCTTTTGCTGGATGTCTCAGTCGTACCTACATGCTCATACGTTCACATGAAAGAAACCAGTTGACTTCTTCTCCCATTTTTTTTTAATTTTAGTTTGGGTTTCCAATAACCTTTTGGGCCTTGTTTTACGCTAGAAAATGGGTTTTGTTTAAACTTCTAATGGGCTTTTAAAAAGCTACCCATTGGGCTTTAAATGGGTCACTTTAAATTACGAGTTTTGGTTTCTGTCTTAGGACTTTGTAAAATTGATCGTGCAATGAGCCCAAAAAACAATGATCTCGGATCATGCACAAAAAGGTTCCAGATCAACAATATTGATAATTTCAAACAAAATTCGGTGTCTACATTTTATATTGAGAATCATTCTAAATATTCCAATTCTTTGGTTTTGTTTTTTAAAAAAATCTCTCACCTAGGGATTTATTAAAAATCTCTATTCAGATTTCCTTAAAATGTCATCTTCAAAATTTTCATTATTTTTAAGATTATGTAATGACAAGAACAAGTGCAACATGCATATGAAAAAATATATTATACATATTAAAAAAAAACATATTACCTATCTTCCTCATGTTATACTTTCATTACTCATTCCAATTTTGTCTTAATTACCTAATTATTTCACTATCGTTAAAAAAATTTGAAAGGAACAAAGTAAATAAAATCTTTTATTAAAAATTTTTTTAGATACCCCAATATTTTAGTGGTATTCTAAATGAATTTTTTTCACTTAGAGATTTTTTAAAAATCTCTACTCAAACTTACTTAGAATTCCATTCTCGAAAATGTCACTTATTATTATTAAAGATTATTGTTATTATTATTTTTTTCTTTTTTTTCATTTGAAATTAAAGTGCAAATAAAATAAATTGTATTAAAAATAATAATAATAATTTATAGCATGAAAGATTAAATTGCATGAAATTAAATTAACCATAAAAATTTAACAATAAAAAAAATTATAATACATTAGATTTAAACTTAATAAACTTAAGTAATATGATACAAATGTGTATGGGATTAAAAGACAAGTACAATAACCTATATCAAACCCATTACTTATTAACAATTTTTATTAAACTTAAAGACAAAAACAAGTGGGTGGTGGGGTTTTATAGGAACAATTGCTTAGTTTTAAAGTTTATAAACAGCTACAGGAATGCAAAAAGGAAATAAACATAAACAGCCTACATGGTCCCAACGTCATGGCCTTTTGCCACTTAAATGGTGTTAGCATCCCATTTTAAACCAAATCACAGGAATGCAAAGAAGAAATATACAAAGAAAGCCAACATGGTCCCCACGCCACAGCTTTTGCTACCTATACGGTGTTTTTATCATGGCTGTGCTTTCACTTAAAAAGGGCCACCTTTTTTTTTTATTTATTTTACTAGTTTACCCGTAGATAGGAAAGAGAATTAAAGGTTTAACTTATTTGAAAAAAAAAGGCATGCAGTAGAGACTTAAACCATGTAATTATTGGAACTTTAAACTCTTGCAATCAAGGACTATCACGCAAGAAATGAAGACCAAACTTCAAGCTTTTATAAAATCGTCACACCAGTGCAAAAATCGTAAAACTAGCTTTAAAAATAAAAAAATATATAAATAGTCCATGTCTCTTCCTATTTGACAATTGTTCTTTTGCTAAAATAAAATCCTATGATCATGGAAACCAACCACCATCCTTTGTGGTGGTAAGAAGACTAAAACATTTCCAAAAAAACCTTCCCCATGAATGGCTACCATGCAAAAAAAGCAAATTCATGCAAACAAAAGAAATGAGGCCTTAAGTACATGTGATAGTCCATGTCGAATAATAAACAATAAAAAATGATCATTTAAAGCTTTAAGCTTTATAGAACAAGGCAGTAATTGCAAACATGGTGAAGTTTTTCGCTCTTAGATATAGACCTGCACAAAAAAGATAAAAAAAAAAAACTAACATACGCAAACGTGATGAAGTTTTAGACCTCTGCAAAAGATAATGCCAAAATAGCAAACAAGAAAAATAAAGGAGAAAATGATCCAAATTCTAACCTCTATCTTCTCTTTTTTTTTTTTTATAACCTAACTATGGACATCAATTTGTCTAAAAAAAATATAAAATACGAAATACAAAAAAAATATACCAAAAATAATATAAAATACCAAAAAATATACAAAAAAAATAAAACAGAAAATAAAAAAAATCGAGGGTGGCAGTGGTGCGGGGAAGGCAACATGGTCCCCACACCACAGTTTTTGCTACCTAAATGGTGTTTTTATCATGGCTGTGTTTTCACTTAAAAATGGCCACCTTTTTTTTTATTTATTTTACTAGTTTACCCGTAGATAGGAAAGAGAATTAAAGGTTTAACTTATTTACAAAAAAAGGCATGCAGAAAAGACTTAAACCATGTAATTATTGGAACTTTAAACTCTTGCAATCAAGGACTATCACGCAAGAAATGAAGACGAGACTTCAAGCTTTTACAAAATCGTCACACCAGTGCAAAAATCGTAAAACTAGCTTTAAAAATGAAAAAAATATATAAATAGTCCATGTCTCTTCCTATTTGACAATTGTTCTTTTGCTAAAATAAAATCCTATGATCATGGAAACCAACCACTATCCTTTGTGGCGGTAAGAAGACTAAAACCTTTCCAAAGAACCTTCCCCATGAATGGCTACCATGCAGAAAAAGCAAATCCATGCAAACAAAAGAAATGAAGCCTTAAGTACATGCGACAGTCTATGCCGAATAATAAACAACAAATAATGATCATTTAAAGCTTTAAGCTTTAAAGAACAAGGCAGTAATTACAAACATGGTAAAGTTTTTGACTCTTAGATATAGACCTGTACAAGAAGGATAAAAAAAAAAAACCAACATACGCAAACAGGATGAAGTTTTAAACCTATGCAAAAGATAATGCCGAAATAGCAAACAGGAAAAATAAAGGAGAAAATGATCCAAATTCTAACCCTCCCCGTAAATACCTCTATCTTTTTTTTTTTTATAACCCAACTTTTCTACTAACTGAAAAAAAAAATCTCTTTTTGCGTCAAAAAAGTAAAAAAATGGAAGCCCAAAAAAATAGAAACAAATACTGGAACAAAATCGCAAATAACACAAGCTATATCCCTAATGACTTGCATATAGAAAAACCAATAACCATATAAAGGTTGAAGCTTTTAACTGTTTTATGTTTACCTTCCTAAGGCAACAACTTTTTTTCTTTTACGGTAAGCTTCTTTTTTTTCTCCAAAACTCTTTCCCTCATCTTTTTAGCTCTAAGACTTATACTACTTTATTCTTATTTTTTTCTTTATTTTATGCTCTTTTACAAACCTATAGGACTCCCTCTTTTCCTGCTAAAAGACCATTTTTCTTTAATTTTTTTTTTATTTTCTCCAATTAAAAGACCTCTAGCCCCTTTTTTTGTATGTTTGTAATTACCTAAAAGCCTCTCTTTTTATGATTTTTTGCTTTACTCTTTTTTTTTATTTTGTTATCCTCTCTTAGTTTTCTAAAAAAAACCCCTAAACTACTAAAAAAACCTTCCCTTCTTTCTGTTATGTTAGCTGTTCTCGTATTTTGAAAACTTCTTTCTTTTATAGCAAATGCAAGCCTCTCTCTCAAGGCATGTCATTTGTCTTCTTTTTCAACTTATTTATCCATCCACTAACTTGGTTGTTTTTTCTACTGTAGGTGCCTTCTATCCCTCTTCCTCATGGCAAATCAGCTTATTTTTAATTGGTTGTGCCTTTCGTACATAAGTTACATGCAAACAGTTTCTTTTTTTCCTTTTTTGGTTTCAGTCTAAGCTTAAAAAAAAAAAAAAAACTTCCCAACCTATTGTTTTTTTCTTTTTGTTCCCATTCTTCCTTGTATGCGTGCCTTTGTTTATTATATTGATTAACCAAACAAGTCCTTTTTGGGTCTTTCTTTCTCTCTTTCTTTTTGTTTGTTTGGTATAAGGCCTTTTTTGTAAATAGTTCATTTGAGCTCATTTTTTCTTGTAATTAGGCCTAATAATAAGCCGTATTATCAGTCTTATTTGGGCCTATAAATGGACCTTTACAACGAGCTATCCAACAGGCTTTAAAGATGTTTTATCGATTGGGCCTTTTTTGGATTTCAAAAAAGCTTTACTTGGGCCTCTTTTTTTTTTTTTTATCAATTCCAAGCTTTGTTTGATAGTCTACTTAGCCTTTAATCGGTTAGAAAATGGATCATTTTAAATTATTAATGTTGATCTCTATTTTGGTATTTCGTAAAACAAGTCATGTTTAACAGTGTTAGATTATTTCAAATAAAATTAAATGTTTACAAGTACCATAATCAAAATACTAAAATTAGACCCTAATCCGATGGATAGTTATTTATCAAATATTTCTATTATTTTGAAAATATTTATGACTATTTTAATATGAAAATAATAAAAAAAATTAATTCACACTTGAAATAGTATCAAATATAAATTTTTTTTTAAAAACCTAATATTTCATGTATTCTTATTCTAATTTTATTGTTGGTTTTTTAAGTTATGTTATGAGTGAGATTTTTTTATTAATTATTTGATCAAATTTATAATTTTTAATTTATTGTAAACTATAATTTTTTTTGTAAAAATGTTTAAACGAAAACAAGAATAAAAAAAGAAAAGTATAACGATTATAAATTTGATGAAATGTTTTTATTTAGTTTTCATTTAGTTTTTATGTTTTAAAATATTTTATTTTTTGTTATTATATTCTTAATAATTATATATTTTTTATTTTATTATAATAATAAATAAAGTTTTTAATGTTTAAATCCTTCTCTTCCCTTTCGTCTTTTTGTTCTTTTTTTTTTCTTTTTTCCTCTATAAAAAATCTCGTAATAATCAATTGGGCACCTCAATTATTGAGGTGTTCTTCATATATGTATATGTAAAGTTGATTATTGATATTTTATATATATATTTTAATTTTTTTATGAAAATATTATTTATAAAAATGAAATGAAAAAAAAAACTCACTTTTTCCTTTTTCTTTTTTATTTTGCTTTTTTCTAACTTTTTCATGAAAATATTTTCAAAAAAATAGAAAAAACAATAAACATAAAACATAAAAAAATTTCACTTTTTCCTTTTTGTTTTTGTTTTTGTTTTTTTTTTTTTTGCTTTTCCTTCTTTAAAAAAAAATAAAAAATTATGTTAACATGTTAATTGCTTGACTTTAGTCAAGTAAGTCAAGCAATTAACATTGAATTAACCTTTTTTATAAGCTTACTTCTATTACAGTAAAATAAACTTTTTATTTTTTTTTAAACCCAAGCAAATGTCAAAAAAAAAAAAAAAAAAAAACTAAGGGCCAGGCCTTCAATGAACCTAAAGTTACTATTCTAATAAAAAAGATTACTTTTATATATAATCAAAAATTGATGTTAGAGATGTCAAACGAGTAATGTTGAGTCAACACAATCTATTTTAAATATTAACCTATATGTTAATGGATCATGTTGATTTAACATTATTTTTTAACGTGTCATATTGGTATAGCTTATAAAAATATGGCTTAGTATGATACATGATCCGTAATTCTCATAGGTCATGTCGTACTATGAACAACCTCATTTTTTATGTTGAAATAGGTCAAGCACATGTCTATGGATATTTTTTTTTCAAATTTAATTATTTAAAAAAAAATTTTCATTTATTATTATTAAAAATAATATGCAAGAAATAATAAAAACAAAATAAAATAAAAGGGATATATAATTTATGTGATTTGACAAAATGTCTACATCTACAAAGATGGATAATAAAATCTATTAAATAAAAATATTGAAATTACAATCCTAATTTGTTTAAAAAAAATGCATCTACATTATATATCCAATGCCTAGTAATACATATATAACTAAAATTTTGTGGATTGGTCCAATATCAAAAGTAAATGAAATTCTAGAGAAAAGTTTTAATAAATTTGATATTAAATTTTCTTTATAAGAAAATTACTTCAAAAGCATCTAATTTAACAATGTTTCTTTAAACTATTTTGTAATTGGATAGTATACCATTTCTAAGTAAAATATTAAAACATTCATCATCGACAAAAATTAATGGTTGCTCAAACTGCATTATAAATTTAACTAATTGGTTACGCAAATTATCTTTTGAAAAATTAAATACATTTAAAGACCCATTATGATATTGAATAAATATAGTTTTTGTGAGATTATTAAAAGTGAAAAATGTAGTTTCGTGTTTTTTTTTATGTTTTTCAAATGATCAGTCATTCTTTTTATTTTACAACTAAATTTTTTTTATATATATGTTATAAGTTTGAAGATTTTGATCATATAACTTTGAAAAGAATGTTAATTTATTTGTATACATAAAAGTTTAAATAAATAAAAATAATCTACACATTGAATGATTCATAAACTAGCTAAATCTAATTAATTTATCAATAATTTAAATATTTAATAAGTAAATTTATTTAATATAATTTTATTATAAAAATCACTCAAAAATAATTATAATTTAATTACAATATAAAAAATAACATAAATACACTCAAAAAACGTAAATTCATTTATAACAATTATGGGTGAATATGATACGATATATTTAAACTTATGTATTATACCATGTTAGCCCACATATCATATGTTGAAGCTAACTCTTAACGGGCTGTATCGTATTGACCTATGAATTTATAAATTTTTAGCTTAATACGACACATATAATATCATATTTGATCCCCTCTAATTATTTAACAGCAAACCATGTCCATACCATGCGGAAAAATGTAATGTCATTGGCAGTACAAGGCATTTAACACCTTTAATTGACACTTACCATGTCATGGTCTTAATTTTTTTCATTTAAAGATATTTTTATGGTTTATGTACTAATATTTACTATTATTTTAAGATTTCGATTTGAATATTTTCAATTAAAAATAATAATTGATTGAAAAATAATAATTAAATTTTGTAAGATTACTAGACTTTTATTAAATCTTCCAAAACATTGAGGAAGTTTTAAAATTTTTTCAATATGAAAATTAATTAAATCATAAAGAATAAAATAAAAATAAATGAAAAAATAAAATTAGTTACAAAATTCATAAAAATAAAACATGGTAAATAAATAATAATGGATGAAAACATATAATTAAAATAGAAGAATTTTTTTGTTTTACAAACAAAACCTCTTATATTATTTTATGCATGTCAATGTAGAGTGTAAAAATAGACATTAAAATTTTTAAATAATGAACTTCAAGGAAATATATAATGATATTAAATAAAAATTCATTTTCTTAAATTTGAGTAAAAAATTGATGGAGTGTTTTATAATATTTTGTAAACAAATTATTTGTAATAAATTTATTTTTTGGATAATTTATTATAATAAATTTCAAATTTTATGAATTTTTTTAATTAAAAATGTTTATAAAATATTTCAAGAAAGTGGGAGCACCATTTTAATAGATATAAATTCTCAGGGTTCACATTTACGAGTTTTTTTTTTTTTTTTTAAAAGATGCTTTAGAGTATTATATTTAGATCAACAGTTATATAATTTATTAATAAAATACTCGGCTTTTGTTCAATAATTAAAAATTAAAATTTAACAATCTAAAATATTAAAAAATTAAAATGCTCTAGGATAAGCCAAATTCAAATTTTCTTAGGCCTAAGAAAGGGAAATAATTAAATATAGAATCCATTAAAAAAAAAACCTCAAATACTCTATGAATAAGTCCTTTCAGATTTTTTTTTCTTTGAAAATGAAGATTTGAACACGTTTTTTCAACACTAATACATGCAATTATATTTTCGATTTGCGTTTCGAACTTATTGCGCATTTTTAATACACAAGTGTAGATTTGTTCATGGGTTGAGTCACCCGCCAAGCTTTACATGATTGGGCCGATTGGCTTAACTCAGGCGAGGCTTGGATTAAGATTTTTAACTCTAGGCTTGGCCTAGAATATTGTTTTATTAAATTATTTTTATTTAATTTTAAAATATATTTAAAGATGTAAAAACATTAATATAAAAACATTATTAATATTTTAAATAATAAATGATTAAGTGAAACGATTAAATTGAATCGTATTTTAAAATTTTGAAAGCATTAATTAAACTTGACTTGACTTGATTAATAAAAATTAAGAATAAATTTGAGTGTAATTGCACCTTTAATAAGGTGCAGTTAAATTCTAAAAATTATCATTAGAATTCAAATGAGAAATCACTGAAGTGTATTTAATCAAATGTAGTAAAAAATTTTCGCTAAATTTTTTAATATAGTGTAAATTTTTTTAAATTCTAATTATAATAATTTTTATTATTATTTTCAATATCACTATAGTTAACCTCATTGTTCATAGAAATTAAGGAAATTAACGGTAATATGTATTTGTAACGTAACCTTGCATTATTTTAAAAAGTCATTTTCTGCTTTCTTGGTTGTTGATATTGCATCATGAGATATTTGGGATAGAAAAGGGATCTCTAATGCTATTGCATGGTTAGGTAATTTGGCAGCAGCAAGGGCAAGAGCATTGGGGCATGTTTGTTACGTTGGAAGTAGCACAATGAAAGCTGCTGGGATTTTGGAGGACCCTACCATGTGCTGTGTTGAACAAATGTAAATACTGCAAAGCATTGGCTTTAGGTCCATAAAGCAATCTCCTCTGGAGGAAGGGAAGATGACAGTACCCCAACTGACTTTCAACCTTCATAATTGCTTTCAAGAACCCAAAAAAGGGTAAAGAAAAAGAAGATAATGACCTATTGACAACCATGGCCATCCCCAAGGGACTTCTTTATTTCTTCTGGGTGCCAGTTTTAGCTTTAATTTGTGTAAGTTTTAAGCTCAAAACATTAACCCAAGTTTGCCCGATTGTTTCCAATGAGACCCACAACGTCAAGGTCATCAGCTTTACATTTCATATATCTAAAAAGTTGGCTAAGGTTTGAAGAAGAGAGAGAGAGAGAGAGAGAGAGAGAGAGAGAGAGAGAGAGAGAGAGGGAAAGGGAGTTATGATCGTACTCGGAATTCCTACCGGGCCACATCTGGTTAGGCGCTAATCATGTTTCCATAGCTTTAGTAGTGTGTAACAATGATTAGGCAGACCATAGGGATAATTAAGTTTCTCTTGCCACCCACGCTTTTCTAACCCACTTTTCAACACCATAAAAAAATTAAAATAAACATACCTACTTTTACTACTCACGCCACAACACTTGTCTACACACATCACAGGTCGAATTGACTTAGGTTCACTTATATGGATAATAAAATTAATTTGATGAGATTAAAAAATTATAATTAATGATAAAAATATGTATTTATATGTAAATATAAAAATTATAATAAAATTAAATATGACAACTTATTATTTTATTACATAATTAAAAAAATTAACTATTTTAATTTTACATTAAAATCGTCCATGATTCTAAGATCTAATAATTCATTGGATCTTTCCCTTTTAATTGAAAATTGAAAGAATGATACAATTGTGAGCACTCAACTACATTGATAGAATACTACCTAAATACATCCCATAATTTAATCGAAGGCAAAAGACCTTTTAATTGTTTTCAAACAAAGCTTTAATCGTTTTAATTAAGCACACGATTAGCATGTCTATAACACTTAACTTATCACACTCGATTGTGCAAAATATAGACACATCACACATGCTGGTATATGTAACACAACCATAGTCTTAACATTTAAAATTTAGGTGAAAATTGACACCATAACCAAAATTTAATATCTTTTTAACTTTTTAATATTTGTAATTTTCATATATAATATGTCTCTAAATATATATATATATATATATGCAAATATTGAAATTTCAACATCAATATAATAGAAAAACATAAGTTAATATTTTTGGCACATATAACTATGAAGTAGTGATTTGACCTTAGACCCCAATCCCCCGATGGGATGTGAGCCTAGTTTCTATTTGTTAAAATTTTAGCAAGCAATTCTTTTTGTTTAGACAAAAAGGAGACTCACATCTAACTATTTGAGAAGAGAGTACATGTGCCTGTCATTAGGCAGAATATTTAGGTGCATGTAGTCATATGTTACAATTGATATTCCATTTGCTTGATATATATGTGTATCTTTATGTTATACAATATAGATGGAGTGTTTTTTTTTTTTTAATTCAAGAGGAATTTTGGAGAAATAAGATGGCTGAAGTTTGAATTTGATCTTATTACTATCTTAATTTTACTATTTTAGTCTCTCAACTTCAATTTTAATGAATTCAATCTTGTATTCATTAAAAATTAACTTAGAGACAATTGACAATAGAGTTAATATCACCCATAACCCTTAAATTTTGGTTTGTATATCATTTTGATCCTTATATTTTCAAATGTCACTAATTAATTCCTAACTTTTTAATGTTATAACGAAATAGTCATTCTGTCAATAACTCCATGATGCTTAATCTTAAATTTTAATTAATTCAAACTGCATTATTTGATAAAATATATTAAAAACTTATATTATATTCAAATTTTCTTTGAAAACTTATTAAAATAGAAAATTTTGACATTTATTTATTTCAAATTATAAAACTATATAAAAATATAAAAGTATATTATATCTAAAAATAAAAAACAAAAATTCTTAAAAATAGAAAATTTTAAAACTTATTTATTTTAAACTATAAAATTTGATAAAATATATTAAAACTATATTATACTTTTAAAAAATCAAAAAAAAATTTTAAAAGGAAAATTTTGAAATTTATTTATTTTAAATTATAAAAATAGATAAAATATAGAACTATATTACATCTAAACATTAAAAAAATTTAAAATATAAAATTTGATAAAATATATTAAAATATACTATGCTTAAAATTAAAAAAGAAAATTTAGAAATTTATTTATTTTAAATTAGAAAACTAGTTCAAATATAGAAATATATTATATCTAACAAAAATTCCTAAAAATAGAAAATTTTAAAATTTATTTAATTTAAACTATAAAATGTCATATTATATATTAATATATTAGATTTAAAAATTAAAAAAATATATTCAAAAAGAAATTTTGAAATTTACTTATTTTAAATCATAATATTTGATAAAACATATTTAAAATATATTATATTTGAAAAATAAAAAATCTTAAAAAATAGAAAATTTAAAAGCTTATTTATTTAAATTATAATATTTGTAAATGTGTTACAAATCTATGTTATGTTTAAAAAATAAAAAATATATATTTTAAAAAATATTTTGAAATTCAATAACATTTAAAAAAATGTAAACTTTTTTTTTTTTTTTTATGTCTAGGACCAAAATGATATGCGTCCAAAATTGTGAGAACCACATGTTATTTTCTGTTAATAATAATGTAAAAATTTTTTTTTAATTGGATGAAAATATATTTTGGTTACATGATAAAACAGTTCAAAATAGCTTGTTACATCATAAAATAAAAATCATATAATTGAATAATTGTAGAGATATAATATGATTATTAATTATTATTAAATTGATTTTTTTATAAAGGTATAAGGATTAAATTAAGAATTAAAATTATGATCCGGAAACCAAAATCACAAAATTAAGATAGTAAAAATACCAAATTCATATAATTTTGAGAAATTAAAAAGGATTATTTGTGTTAAAACTCAAGATTCAAAACAACCAGAAGTCGTACGTTGGTTTCAAGTGATTAAAGAGGTGGTTGGTTATGGATTTATGAATATGATATAGATGCAATTTTAATTGCAAAAAAAAAAAAAAAAAAAAAAAGAAAGAAGCTTGAAAATAACACCACCCAAGTAAGTGGCCATGATTACTTGGTATTTATTATCAAATTAAGAAAATGACCATCATTTATATAGCATAATGTGGACCGTGGAGCCTTCTTGCTCAAACCAATAAATTAAATTAAATTAAATATAGATAAATGCCCACACAAACCTGCTTTCTTCCATCCGTTTAAATATGGATGTACGACTATGTCCTCCATTTCTTCATCCATATCCTTTTCATTCCAAAATAATTTCTATCTCTACCTTTTCGGTTCGCTTATGAGACCTATTATAAATTGGAACTCAACTACTCAAAAAAAAAAAAAAAAACAAAATTGATGAATTAAAACTTTAAAAACTATAAATTACATGGGTTGGAATATAATATATATATATATATATGTATATATATTTTTTATATATATTGTTGTTGTTCCAAAGATGTCTTTATAGTTATGAAGATTTTGGACAAAAATTACATTGAGTTTTTTAGGAAAAAATTTATGAATTTTTTTTAAAAATAATTTATTAAAAATTTTAATAAAATATTTAATGATAGATTAATAAAATTTAATGTGAAAATCAATAAAATATAAAAATATTATTTAAAATATTATTTATAATTTAAATTTGAACAATATTTATTTAACGATAAAATTTCTTTAAGCATTTTTATTAAAAATATCTATCTAAAAAATATATTAAAATTTTTTCAAAATTTTCATATTTGATTTATGTAATGAAACATTTTATTTATTGATTTTGATTTTTAATTTTAGATGTTATTTAATCATTTTTGGTAAAAAAATTTCACTAAAAACTTTTATCTAAGTCTTTCCTCTATTAAATTGGTAATTGATTATTGGCATCAAAATGAAGAATTAAATACTTCAAAGAAAGGGGTCTGAGGTGCATTACTTTCTTTTAAATTTATTTCACTCTCACCAAATTTTTAAATGCAACAGAAGTTGATTGAATTTGAATTCACCATGCACTAATGAGATTCAAACTACTAAACACCGGAAATGAAAATATTTAGTCTTATACTAAGTTGTTTACAGCAAACAAAGTCTAAAATATTTGCTTCTATTTTGAGAGTAAGAGGAAGAATATTTCAAACTGTTTTTCTTCATCTTTCATATGTGTTCTTCCATCTCTACTTATAGAGATTTAATCTAAGGATTGTGACTTTTTAATTATGTTGATTTAATCAATAATTATGTTTTCACATTAAAATCACATTTTTCTAAAAAAATTACAGATGTAATTATTCATATTTTATAAATATACGATTATTTAGTGAATGATTATAGCTAATTTCAAAAGAAATTATTTTTTTTATTTAAAAAAATGACAACTTTGGAACTAGGGCAGTTAAATGCCATGCACAGACATCCAACTGCTTCAGTATTAAACGGGTTCCAAAACACTTTTGCCATTAGGGCAGCCAGATGTCTTATAATAGAATTCGACTGCCTCAGTGGTTTTCAGAAACAAAAGACGTATTACAAATAGGATAGTTGATTGCCCTCAGTTGGGAATCTGACAATTTCATTTTCTTAACAGAAGTTTTTCCTTTTGTCTAGAGGCCATGACAGTCGACTGTCTTAGCTAGACAAGCGGCTGATCCTAAAAAATGTCTTCACCTATCGACTCTTTTGTATCTTGAATCGACATTTTTAATTATGGATCCTTTACAAAGCTTAATCCTAGCTATGTATTGATTAAGTTATAGGCTCTACTTGAATTGATAATAGTTTTCTAGACTCGAATTCAATTTAGCTCAATTTGATTAAATTATTTTAGTAATAAAAGTAATATTATTTAATTTGATTTTATAATATATTTTAAAATATTAAAAATGAAAAAGGAAAAACTTACGTCAAAATAAGTTTTATACTTTTTTATACTTTTTTTAATAATTGATTTTAATAAATCCAAAAAATAATAGTAAACCGTTTTTTTATCTTTTTGATTTATCTTTCTCATTTTTTGAATTTAATAAAATCAATAATTAAAACAATAAAATTAAAATATTTTATACGATATAAGTTGATTTTGCCCTTATTAAAAATAATATATTATTTTTTTTATGGAAATGAGTTTGTTAACTTGGGTTTGACTAAGCTTTTAAAAAGTTAAGCATGAACCAAAATAGAAGAGATGTATGGACACATTTTCTATTATATATTTAGTATTATACTCATATATTCATTTTTAACTTTTCAATTAATCTAAAAATGAACAATAAGTGGGATCTAATCATTTATAAGCAAAATCATTTGGTAACTTGAATTTTAAATAAAAGATTTGCATTTCAAATTTAGTATAAATTATAAGTTAAAACATATGTAAATAGGATTTTTCATGTTTATTTTTAAATTTATGAGTTTGTTGGATCCTTATTTAGTGATGAATTTGAAATATTTATAGGTATTTGAATTTTAACTAATTTAAAATTAATTTTTTTATACAACCTTTTCAAATATTGAATCTTAATTAATTTGTACATAGTGTGTGCATTTTATTCTTGTAATTTATGTAACAAATCAAATTCAAATCCATTCTCTTAAATTTATCTTTCCAAACATAGCATTAATATTTTTTATTAAAATTTTGTACATTTTTATGTTATTGATTTTCAATTTTTTTAAAGTTAGAAAGTAAAAATCATTTGTTAGTAACTACTCATTATACAAAGGGGCACAACCACCCATTATGGGTTATAAACCCACGAAAAATAAAACTACCGTTAAACACTTATAGTGTAAAATGAAAACTACCTTGGGTAGTTAATTGTTTTTTGCCATTCATCTCATTTTCTTAATAAAAAAATGCTAGTCAGCCATTAAAAAATAGAATAGAGAGAAAAAGTCTCTCAATAGAAGAAAAAGAAAGAAAAAGAGAGAGAGTCAATGAGGCATTTTAATAACTTTTAGTAAAGAAATTCTTACATTTGGTGTTAAGGACTTATAATGTGGATATGAATAATTTCCTTATTGTGATATTGTTCAATGACTAGTAATTTAAGTTGAGTTTTCGCTTCTATTTTCACTTAACAAGTATGTATGATTATGTTCGTGTATATATATATATATATATATATATATATTGAGTGTGAATTTATCTAACACTGGTGTTAGAGCCATGTTGGCTTGTTTTGCTAGTTCATTTGTATGTTACTAATAACCAAAACATGATATGTTCTTGCATAATTATGAATATCCATAAGAGATAATTTTTTTTTTTTTTATGTTTTCTTAGCACAATTAATGTTGTGATAATTTTTGGAATAAAAAAAAGGAAAATGCTATTGATGTTTTGCCATTTTTGATCAATTTTTTTTCATTTCTAGATAGGGTGTCCGAATGCCCTAAACAAAAAAAAAATCCTTGATTGACTTTAGGATGTTAGATCACTTAAGAATGATTAAGATAAGTCTTAATCATTTTTTTTACTTGTGTTGACTCATGAATTCATGATTTTTTACTCAAAGAATCATGATTGCTTTTGTGAGGACTCCCATCATTATAAAGACACAGTATAATTTTTGAGAGTCATAAGGTTGACAGTAGAATTTATGCAATATGAAATGGATCCAAATGATGATATTGAAAAGTATATCATCAAGGTTAATGTCATGATCCAGTAATTGATCTAGCATGGCTACATGCACAGTAGGAATGACCAAATCAAATATGAAATGCTGACGGGTACACTTTTGACTCCTAGATAATATAATCTTCTTCAAGATATTTGGATGTCTTTAAAGAGTAATCATAAGTATGAAATATTAATTAAAAATTTTGTTAAAGAATACATAAGAATAAGAGCAAAGAAAAGTATGACCCTCTCAGTTTAATTAAGTCTCCCTAATGAGAAACACAAAATTCTTGCACCTCTGTGGTAAGCAATGTCAATGTATAACTATTAGAAGAGTTTTTAAAGTTAATACATGTTCTTAGACAAATCATTCAAAATGATTTGAAACATATTTAATTAACGCTTGGTATTTATATTTTTTTAAACATATTTATGGATTTGAATTATGTTTTTGTAAGACTTGCTTATTTGAAATTAATAAATATATGTTATTGATTATATGGTGGTAACCTTACGGTTAGTGGGAGTTTTAAGATAAATGATTTGTTCTATCTTAGAATGATTGATTTTGTACAATGAAATAAATTAATGATAATCAAACACATTTAAAAAATGAAATTTTAGTATGAAAATAGTGACATTTTGGTTTCATTTTTATGTGAATGATTGTCATTATTTTTTTTTGTGACAATGTGGCAAAATTAGAAGTGTGCAATGCTAGGTATTAATTAGTACATATATCTTTCGAATATAGAATTATACTTTAAAGTGGCTTCTATTTCTAAGAACATTATAGCTGAGTTAAACAAGGGTAACAAGCTGAATGAAGACAATTATGAGATTTAGAATATAAAAATCTAGTATATACTTAAAGAACAAGAGATTTTTTATGTTTTGAATAATGTTTTTGATGAGCCTAAGAAAGGGAATACGTCCTAGCACAAGAGGGATTGAGAGGCTTAGGAGGCTTGAAAAAATAAAAATTTCACTACATGTATTATGTTGCTTAGTAGTATGGATAATGATATTATGTGCGAGTTCTGATATCATGGAATAGCCAAAGAGATGTGCAGTGCCTTGAAAGTAAAGTTTGGTTTAACTTCGATTACCAAACCAAGTCAGCTTACTATCAAGTTTAACATATACAAGAAGCGATCTAATCATAACATAAGACAGCATATGAGAGAGATGTCAAATATGATAAGTAATCTGAAGGAAGCTAACCATACTTTGACAAATAAATAATAGGTTCAAGCTATTATTCGTTCTTTATCATACAGCTAAGAGCACAAAAAAGTGTACTTTACTCACAATGAGAGTATAAAGACTCTCGATAAAGTTTTTTCATCATTTTCAATTGGAAAAAAATAGTATGAAAACATCTAAGCTTAATGTTGATGCTTATATGACATAATCTAGTTTTAAAAAAATTTTGAGCTTCAAGCGCAAGCCATATGGTAGGAATAAGGAGAAAGCTCCTAAAATGCCAAAGAGTCGCCAAACCAGCAAGGGATAAGGTTTTAAGGCTCATTTTAAAAAAAATAAATTGAGAGTCAAGTGTTTTAACTATGGCAAAAGAAAGTAGAACCTTTAAAGCATTTTTATGTAATACTAAAAGTACTATGTTTGTTTGTAATATTGTTATGATGACTAAATCACATTCTCTGTGGATTGTAGATTCAGGGGCCACAAACCATGTAGCATGAGATAGGAATGCATTCATGAATTTTTTATCAAATTTCATTTGAAATAAAATGGATCTATATAAGAAACAATTCATGGATTGAAGTAAATGGAATTGGCACCTGAAAGCTATGCATGCACGGTGAAAAAACTTTTATCGTGCATGATGTACTTTTTTCACTTGATATACAAAAAAATTTGGTTTCTGTCACTATTCTTTTTAGTTTAAGATTTATTTTGAATTTCAACATTACTAATTTAAGTTTATATTTGGATATAACTTATTATAGATATGAATATTTATCAAATGATTTTATTATATTAGATATTATTCTGTACAATAATCGAAGTTGTTTCCTCATGATTGATTCTAACGTGAATATTGATGTAAATATATGGCATGCTAAATTTGGTCATATAAGTCAATAAAGAATAGATAGATTAGTAAAAGAGGGATTACTAGGCTTTATTGAGAAAGTTATTTACTATTATGTGAAAGTTGTTTAGTAGGGAAAATGATAAGAAAACCATTTGGTAAAAGAACTAGAGTTGAAGTTTCATTGTAGTTAATATATTATGATATTTGTGACTTGATAAATGTTAGGTCACAAAAAAAGAGGTTAGTATTTCATCACATTCATCAATGATTTTACATGCTTCAGGTTTATCAATTTGATTTTTCACAAGTTTGAAGCATTATAATGCTTTAAAAAGTATGCAATCTTGGTAAAGATCAATTAGACAATTATGTGAGTATTTGTGTGATCATTTTAGACAATTATGTGATGAAAATGGTATTGATAAGTAGTTGACCATTCCTAGGACTCTTCAATAAAATTGTGTTATAAAAAGAAAAAATAAGGCTTTTTTGGAAATAGTGAAGTCTATGATGGCTTAAGTAAATTTGTCAATCACTTTTAGGGTGATACATTGTTAACTATTGCCTATATACTTAATAAAGTATCTTTCAAATTGGTTACATCCATCGTTTATGAATTATAGATTAGGAGAAAACCTAATCTCAATAATTCGATACCTTAGGGTTATGCTGCATTTTTAGATAAGCTGCTCATCCACATAGCAAGCTAGGTCCTCGAAACAAAAAAAGTATATTTATAAGATATTTCAAGCATTCAAAAGAATACGTGTTCATAAGTGAACAGTCAAGTAAGAGTATAACTAAATTTGAATCTTGGGATACCATTTTTCTAAAAAGTGAATTTTTAAAGAGAGGTGAGATAGATCAAGAAATGTTTCCTTACGATATTTAAAAAGTAAATGAATTATTTATTTCAAATCAATTAATGTATGTTCCTAATTAAGAACCAATAGTATCTTATCCAAATGGGAGCTTGACTAAGGATGATGAATTTAGTCAATTAGTTTTTCAATAATCACAAGTTAGGCAAAGTAATCACGAAAATATTTTCTGATGTTGTTTTAGCATAAAAAAGGAAACGTTCTTGATTACCTCACAAAATGAAAAAGAGCAAAGAAATGTTAAAAAAGTTCTCTCATCTTTTGTAAAAGAAAAATAAATGAAAGTAATGAAAGAGGAGATAGAGTCTATGAGATTAAACTGTGTTTGGGAATTGGTTGATCATCCTAAAGGACGCAAAGTGATTAGGAACAAATGGGTTCTCAAGATTAAGCGTAAGTTAGATGAGATAATTGAAAAATATAAAGCCCATCTGGTAACAAAGGGATATACTCAATAAGAAGGAATTGATTATAAAGAAACTTTTTCTCTTATTATGAAATTTACCTCAATACGTTTAATTCTAGCTATTATAGTCAGCTTAGATTTGAGGTTACACCAAATGAATGTGAAAAATGCCTTTCTAAACAAAAAACTAGAAGAGAAAATATATATGAAACAATTTATAGGTTTTCTTGACAAGAGCCAAGAGCACAAAGTGTGCCAGTTGTTAAAATCGATTTATGGCTTTAAACAATCTTTCAGACAATGGTCATGATTAATGAGGACCAATGTGTATATGTCAAAAAAGATAAAGATAAATTTGTGATCTTGTCATTTTATGTAAATGACATACTATTACCTAGCAATGATAAGAAGTATATTACTAAGGTGAAAACTTGATTGTCCTTAAATTTTTGAAATGAAGGATATGGGCAAAACAGTTTACATACTTGGTATAAAAATTATGAGAGATCATTCCAAAAAGTTGTTAGCTCTTTTACAAGAGCAATACATTAAAAAAGTTTTAGAATGATTCAATATACAAGACTACAAGCCAATAGATACTTATATGGCAAAAGGTGAATGCCTTAGCTAGAGAATATGTCTTAAGACTCCACAAAAAAAGGAATAAATAGTAAGAGTTTCTTACTCTAGTATTGTTGGAAGCCTTATGTATGCTATGATGTGCAAAAGGTCGGAGATCTACTATGTATTGGGCATGGTAAGCAGATATCAATCCAATTCAGAATAACCTCATTGGAAATAATTAAAAGGATATTGAGATATTTAAATGACACTGTGGATTATTCATTATGCTATCAAGAAAGTGATATGCATTTGGTCAGCTATATAGACACTAATTAGGAAAGAGATTTAGATAAAAGAAAATCTACCTTTGGCTATATTTTTTTATTGAATAGTATGACTATTTCGTGTTGTAGAAAAAAATAAACTTGTATAGTACTGTCCACAATGAAAGCTGAATTTATAACATTTTCAACGACAGTATAAGAGGCTGTTTAGCTTAAGAGATCTTTGAATCATTTAAGTTTTGAAAAGAATGAGTCTAACTTAGTGTTAGTGAATTATGATAGTCAAGCTACAATTGCATTCACAAAAGATCTCAAATATCATTTTAAGACTAAACATATAGATATCAAGTATAACTACATGAGAGATATGGTTGCACCAAAAAAAAATTAACATGCAGTAAATTTTGATGCATAAGATTATTATATATTCATTTCCTAAGCCCATACCTAGAGATGTCTTTAAATACCACATGAGATCTTTAGGATTATGTAAATGTTAAAGCATATATACTGATTGAACAGTTTTATATGAATAATATATGATATTTTTCCTTTTGAGTTGACCTATATTGAATACAATTAATACTATTAAAGTTTAGTACTTTATTTTGAGATGCATACACACATGTATATATAAATGTCCATAGATGATATGAGACAAAAAGTATGTTTGATAAATGATTGACTTTCTCACATAAGTAATTGCCTCAATAGTTTAGCACCATAGAAATGATATTAGTTTTAAGCTATGGATTTAGAGCTTAAGCTTAAAATAAAATCACCTTGATAAGGAATCAAGATGAGGTTACTCAATATTGAGATTTGTGATCGAAAGTGAATAAACCTATAATTCACTTTGCCTGTCTTAGTATGCCAAGTAGAAGTCTTGTTGATTAAATGAAATCAAGTAGAGTTGTAGACTCAAGTTAGATATTGAAAGTATTTGAACTGTCACTTGTATGGTTTTGATATATAAATGATGAAAGACATGTTGGGATTTGCCTTGAATCTCAGAATCCCACATCGAAAGTTAAGTAAGTTTGAATTTGTCTTGTATCCCACATCGGGAGTTTAGTAAAGGTATAAAGGGTTTCACCCCTATAAATAAAATGTTTTGGTTTTAGTTTAGTAACCTCAGAGAGTTAGACACCAAGAGAATAGCTAAGTGAGTAGGCTATTAAAGGGTGTAATTGGGTTTTGGGTTAAGTTTTGAGTAAGGAGTTTTAGGAGACTTTTCTCATTCTAAAAGTCTCACAATTGTAAAGATTTATTTGATAGTGGATTAAGTTGGAGTAGGCCATTTTGAGTTGGGCCGAACCAAATATATTTGTGTGTTCTTATTCTTGATTTGAGCTTGTTATTTTGTGTGTGGTTGCTGCGCGTAGGTATTGTTGTTTTTCCCAACAAGTGGTATCAGAGCGAGGTTCGAGGTTCGAGGTTCTAGGTTCGTGGGTCCAAGAGATCGTGAAGCAGTGTTTGAAGATGTCTGAAGAAGGTATGTCTGGTATGTCTATGCCTAAGTTTGAGATTCCGTTATTTGATGAAAAGAGTAATTTTATGTTATGGCAAAGTACGATTCAAGATCTGTTAGTACAACAAGGATTGGATCAGGCATTGGAGAGTAGTAAGCCTGAAGGAATGTCTGATGCTAATTGGAATAGGATTCAGAAGAAGGCTGTTAGTACTATTAGATTGGCGTTAGCTCCAGAAGTAAAGTACAGTATGTTGACTGAGAGTACTCCGAAGAGTTTGTGGGATAAACTTGAAGGTATTTATGCTTCGAAGTCGTTGACTAATAGATTATGTTTGAAGATGGATCTGTATTCTCTGAAGATGGAAGAAGGTATGAGTCTTCATAATCACCTGAATGAGTTTAATAGATTGGTTTCTCAATTGCTAGCGATTTCTGTTGATGAGTTAAAAGATGAAGAGAAGGCTTTAATTTTGCTGTCATCTTTGCCCAAGTCTTATAGGCCTTTAGTTCAGACTGTATTGGTAGGTAGGTCTACTTTGAAGTTGGATGATGTGACTGCCCTGTTGCGTGAGAATGAAAGGTTTATGGGAGCTCAGAACTCATCACCTGAGGGGAGTACACTAGCTGTAGAGGGTTTTGATCGAGGGAGGACTCAAAAGAGGATTGATGGATCGAGATGGAGATCCAAGTCAAGAGACAGAGATTACAGTGATGTAGAATGTTATTATTGTGGTGAGAAGGGACATATCCAAGTGCGCTGCAGGAAGCTGAGAAGGGATATGGCTGATTTCAAAAGGGCGAATGATGAGAAGAAATCAGATGAAGAAAAGAGTGATACTGCTGCTGTCGTGTCTGATGATGATGATGTTGTTTTGACAACTTGTGTAGATGAGACCCAGACTTTGAAAAGTGATAAAAGTTGGGTTTTAGATTCAGCTGCTACAGTTCATGTTTGCAATGATAGAAGCTGCTTTGTGGAGTTGAATGAGAATGAAAAGTATGGGGATATTGTGGTTGCTAACAAAGAAAAGGTGCGGATTCAAGGCATTGGGAGTGTTCGCCTTAGATCTCACAATGGTGTTATTAGGACACTTCGTCATGTAAGGTATGTACCAAATTGTCACTACAATTTGATTGCTTTAGGTGAGTTATCTTCTCGGGGATACACATTTTATGGTAGTAATGATTGGTTGAAAGTGTATAAGAATGATAGTGTGATTCTACAAGGGAATATGGTCAATCACTTGTACATGTTTGATGGAGGCTCAGTTGCTGGAATGCCTGTGATGAAAGAAAAGAAGAAAGGTAAGCATGTTAGCTTTGCAGATACTGTTGAAGTGTTTGGAGATTCAAGTCAAGGGAGGATTTGTTGGGATTTGCCTTGAATCTCAGAATCCCACATCGAAAGTTAAGTAAGTTTGAATTTATCTTGTATCCCACATCGGGAGTTTAGTAAAGGTATAAAGGGTTTCACCCCTATAAATAAAATGTTTTGGTTTTAGTTTAGTAACCTCAGAGAGTTAGACACCAAGAGAATAGCTAAGTGAGTAGGCTATTAAAGGGTGTAATTGGGTTTTGGGTTAAGTTTTGAGTAAGGAGTTTTAGGAGACTTTTCTCATTCTAAAAGTCTCACAATTGTAAAGATTTATTTGATAGTGGATTAAGTTGGAGTAGGCCATTTTGAGTTGGGCCGAACCAAATATATTTGTGTGTTCTTATTCTTGATTTGAGCTTGTTATTTTGTGTGTGGTTGCTGCGCGTAGGTATTGTTGTTTTTCCCAACAAGACATACGTTCTTTAGGAAAAAGAGAGTAATATCATAGCATGTGTTTTATACCACATGTGCATTGTTTGACTAACAAGGGTAACAAAAGAATAGATCTTTGTTTCTTGCTGTGTAAAACCTTTGAAGATCTTATATTTAGTACCCTCAAGGATTTTTGACTGTTTATTAAAGTTAGTTCAATATTAGCTATCTTGGATTGTTGACAATAGTTATGGATGATTCAATCTAATGGGACATATCTAGATAGTAGTTGAATTAAAGTTGAGAGATTTTAGAAGAAAGGAAGATAATTCTAGTGTCACATTTGATTGTATTCACAGGTCGATCAATTATGTTCGAATTGTCGAATATAATATATATACAAAAAAAAAATAATGATTTTAGGTTAAAGAATAGTTTATGTACAAAAAGACTATGGTTTTTTCATAAAAGCATAGTCTATATATACAAAAAATTACAGTTTTTCATAAAATGTAGTCTATATACAAATTTATACAAAAAGGATTAAGATTTTTTGTAAAAACATAATTTATATATAAAAAAAAAGATTTAAAAAATTACTATTTTTCATAAAGAGCAATCTATATAAAAAATTATGGTTTTTCATAAACATTATTATTGTCATATATATACATCAGGTTAGGAGATTTCAGTATTGTTTGCCTCTAAAAAACTATATATTATATAAAAATTTTAACCTAAAAGAATTGAAATCGTGAAAAAGTTATTGTAAAACTATGGTTGTTGTACTTTTAACGAATAATTCTACTTTTAATTTAGACATATTACGAAATATTATAAATACAGATAATAAATAACATAAAAGCTATAATAATTAATGCTATCAGTAACTTCAAAAAATGATCTATAACAAATAGTTTTAAATAACAAAAAAAAGGAAAAGACGAGTATAATAATGGATAATATTTTTTTATTGTAGTTAAATAAAATTTATTAAATTAATAGACCCTACAAAATTATGTTAAACGAATTGAGAAAACTAAGAAAACAAATTCATTTTGCATTTGAAAATCAATAAGCTTATGATTGGTTGATGTAAATTGTTTATTTATTTATTTAAAATATAAATAATATTTAAAAATTCGAAAAGTTATAGTTAAATAAGAAAATCTTTATCATTTATGTTAAATCAAATTTAAATATAGTTATTTATTTTATTTAACATGTAAAATTAGTTTTATTTTGTTATATAAAAATAACATTACAAAATAGTTAACAAAAATCACTTTTCTTTTGTAATTTTAAGTGACTAAAAATGGTTACGTGATCCAAAACTGCAATTAATAGAGGATTAATGAAAAAAAGAATTACTAAAATTCTATTTCTCACCAATCAAATGCCTCCTAAAAGGAGTATATTGCAAATAATTATTACATTGTAATCAAACAATTAAAATTAAAAATTGTGTGAATTTATCAAAACTTTTAATGAAATCCATATTTATAAGTGATAAATTTTTATATAATTTTTTTATTATAGTTGAATAATTATATGATTACAATAAAAAAAATTAAAAGTAAAATTGCAATTGATTGATATATTAAAAAGATAAAAAGAAATTTTACACTCAAATAAATAATTTTGCTTCTGCATGATATTTATTTTAAATTTTTTTTAAGCAATAAAAAAAATGAAAACAAAAGATAAATAATAAATAATAAAAATATCAATCAATAAAATTTTAAATGTTTATTTGATATTACATTTTTCTATGTTAAAAATTGCTTTTTGTTTGACATTAAAAGGTAATGTCAAACTATTTATCCAAAACAAAAGCAATGTCAAACTCACTAGAATTTTAGTTTTTTTTTTTTTTTAAATAAAGGGATATAGCATTGGGAATATATTTTAATTTATTTTTTTTATTCATAAAGATAAATTTAATACTAAAAAGTTCAAGAAAGAAAAATAATGATTTAGTCAGAGTGAGCGTACTAATGTCCGAATATGCACGTCCGAAGGAAAAGAGTGCTATGTGCTATGCACTGAGCCAAAGAAGCAAATGGGGACCACTTGTTTTTAACTAATTGGTCAGTGGTCACCCATTTTTAGTTTTTTCCTTAACGGAATTATCACTCAAGAAAAAAAAAAGTTAAAGTTATTGGGACCGGAGACAGACAGGAACGCTCGACTAAATTTGACAATATGTTAAAATACATTAAAAAGATTTGAAAATGATGTAAATTAAAATTTTAATAAAAATTAAAAAATATATTATATATTTTATAAATTATAACATATAATTTTTGTATAAATTAAAATAAAAATAAATAAATTATCTGTATTTTAGATAAAAAAATATAAATGATCAAATCTGCAAACAAGTCAGTCAGGGAAGAAACAAAAGCTCTCTCTCTGTCTTCTTCTTTCGAAAAAGAAAAGCATTCTCCAAAACAAGCATACCCCCCAAAAATCAACCATCCCCTTTCCTTTCCTCTTCTTCTTTTTCTTCTCTCTTTGTCAGTCAGTCATTTGTAGTTTCTCCAGCTTCTACAGACTAAGAATCTTTCACCATGTTCCTCTGTTAGCTTAAGTCTATCCTTCTCTGCTTTGATCTTTGCACATTTTACCCACATTCCAATCTAGAATTTGTAAGTCATTTCACATTTTCACTTGCATTCTTTCTTTTTCTCTTCTGGGTTTTCTTTTTCCTTTTTCTTTGTTCATATTATTCCATTCCATGCATGGCACTTTCACCACTTGCTGGTTTTGGCTATCATTTTCTCTGGGATGGTGATTTCTTCTGGCTTTCCACTTTTTTTTCCCCTTAATTGTAATAATCAATGGGAATAATGTATAGGTTGGGTTTTTTTTTTGTGTTGTTTTTAGCAATGATGGAAGGGGAGAAAAATTAAATTTGGGTAAGAAGTGGTAATGTAGGTTGGAAATTATTTGAATGTGGTTTGGAAAAACTGGCAACAGGTAGCTGCTGGTGATTTCTTCTGGCTTTCCACTTTTTTTTCTCCTTAATTGTAATAATCAATGAGAATAATGTATAGGTTGGTTTTTTTTTTTTTTTGTGTTGTTTTTAGCAATGATGGAAGAGGAGAAAAATGAAATTTGGGTAAGAAGTGGTAATGTAGGTTGGAAATTATTGGAATGTGGGTTGGAAAAACAGGCAACAGATAGCTGCTTTTGTAAGTAAAAAAATAAAATTGTTGCAGTCCAGTTCATAAAGGGAGATAATATCTCCTTTTATTATTACAAAGAAAAGATGATACTAATACTGTAATTGATCATTTTTTTTTTTTTGAATTTATCCTTTATTTGTTGTGAGATGCATATATTTTAATCTATCTTTCCAGCTTAAAGGTCAAAGCTTTTGTTTTTATTTTTCTGAATAGTTAGAAATTCGAAGACCGTTTGGTCAAATATGGATGTAAGTAGAAATTTTGGAGTTGTAGCTGAATCTTGGTGCTTGATAAGTGCTTATCTGCAGAAACTTCTACTTGCTGACAATAGATTTATGCAGTTTTCCATTTTGCTTTTAATTCTTTCAATCTTTATTCTTTTTTTTTTCTTTTTGGTTGAGTCAATTTGCTTTTGTTACCCAAATATAGACCGTGTGTTTCTCATTAGCTTGATTTGAGTTTTGCTGTTGCTTGATGGTGGTTTTGCCAAAAATCGTTACTAAATGCAAGATTTCACTAACTATATTTAGGTTCAGACTGTGATTTTCTGATCCATATGCTTTTCTATTCAATGAATAAAATATAAATATTGTGTAAGATTAATTATGGAAATTAATTTTGAGGTGAAATTTAAATGTTTCTGAGTTCTTCATCTTCCTAAGATCTACGATTAAGAAAAATGATGTTTTATTGTTTTGCTAGAGGTCTGATCATAAGGTTGTTTCTTTTTGTGCTTATTTCTAAGGAGTGGAGAACGGACCTAAAAATGACGAAGATAAGTCCTGAAATTGATGAAACAGTGCTGACAGAATCAATTCTGGCTGTTTCCGCTGATGTGAGCTTTGCTTCTGACCACTTTCCAAAGTATAAATTAGGACCTGACAATCAGATTTTGGAGGAGCCAAGAGGGGACAACAATGGTCCATCACTGAAGGAGGTTGTTGAAAGGGAAACAACACAATTATCTGAGCAGCACAAGCGGCTTTCAGTTCGCGACCTTGCTAGTAAATTTGACAAGAACCTTGCGGCTGCTGCAAAGTTGGCTGATGAGGTTCCCACCATTTTATTTTGTTTGCTCCAATATTTTCGAATATAGAGAAGCAAAAAATCTTCTTTCTAACATTCAGCATGTAGTCTCAGACTCTCAGCTAATTGGGAGTCATGAGCCATCCGCATGGTTCTCTTTTTTCCATTCAACTCGATCTGGAATTTTCCAGTACCTGGATGGAAGGCATCATGTAGTTCAACAAAAAATTTAGTTCCCTCTGTAGTTTCTTTATTTAACTACTTTTTTTCCCCCTTATCTGACGACAATATCAAATTTAATGAGATGGATGATTAAGTCATTAAGTGTATTACACTCATTTTCTTGGAGTTCAGGCCAAACTTAGAGAGGTTGCTTCTTTGGAGGGGCATGTTCTTTTGAAGAAGCTTAGAGATGCCTTGGAATCTTTGAGAGGTCGAATGGCTGGGAGAGACAAGGAAGATGTAGAGAAAGCTATCTCCATGGTTAGTTGTTTTGCTTTACCATTTTTTTTTTTTTTTCACGAAGCCTGTTGTTTGAAACTTAATGTGTCACACCTGTCACAAATAGCTGTGTTTTATTCAAAATTTTGAAGCAGGTTGCTGCATAGTGTTTCAATTCTGCAACCTTTCTTTTTCATGATATAAGATAATCATGTGGCACAAAGTCACTTCATGCTCTCATATGAACAATAAACCATATTCCTTTTTACTCTTAGTTTATGCAGGCTAGCTATACCAGCTAATATGGCCAATCTGATTCTTGTTTTGTAGTTTATAGCTCTTTTTTCCTCCTAGGCATGCCTAAGTTATTGCACTGAGCCTTTTCCTTATGCATTGAATAAAAATGATTATTGCATGGAAGACATTCAAAACCGCTTGTCATGCCAAGGTAGAACATTATTTTGTGCCTCTATAACATCACAAGGATAAATCCTTATTTTCTATACACTTCATGACCCATATAAATACAGATAGGTCTAGCATCTCTAAATTCAGAAATTATTCTATTATATGAATATCTCAGGGGAAGTTTAAAAAAAAATTAATGCTTCAGGCTCTTTTCTCTTGCGAAATTATTAAGGAAAACTACCAAATGAAAGCAAGAAGAAAAAGCTTGCCAGTCCTTTAGCTGTTATGTATTTGTTTAGTTTTAATTTACAGATGATAGAATCTATTAGGAGCTAGAACACTCAGTCAAATCAAATTCTAATTGGTATCCCGTTTTATGTGAACTATAATATGCTTAAGTGTATGCTCCAATGGATCCAATTGATCTGAGCTATGTTCCAAGCATTTTTTGGTATGTTCTAAGTGTGTACATAAACATTCTTCATTGAAAGAAGTGTGTGCATAAACATAAATGCTCATTCAACTTAACAAGTGAATATTGAATAAGCAGAGAGAAGTCGACTATGCATGCTTCCTTGACCATGCATTTCATTTTCACATTTTTATGATAACTTATTATTTTCATGCCAAATTATCTATTTTTTCCAGTATTAAACGTATTCTTTGAGACCAAATAGACATGTGTATGTGAGTGAGCTTTGCATAGTCATTCATGTATGTGCATTCTCACCAAAGGAATTTTCTTCTGCATGATACAAAATTTTGTCTATGAACTGGATGAATCTTTTTATTGAAGATATTCTACGTCACAATTTTTTTAGCTATACCTATCTTCTTTTTCCTCTTTTTAAAACATTCAGGTTGAGGCTTTAGCAGTTAAATTGACTCAAAAAGAAGGAGAACTGATTCAAGAGAAGTTTGAGGTGAAAAAACTGGCAAACTTTCTCAAGCAGGTCAGTTCATGGCAGTCAAGTTTTGGATTGTGTGTGTTTTTCTGATTTATCATGATTCAGCATGTTTTCTATGTGGAAGGATGCAATTTAAAAATTCTAAAGGCAGACACAAGTTTATTTCCTGTATAAAGACTTGATTTGATTTAAACATTTTCATTTGTAAGGCCTGGTTAAGTCCAGTGCCTGGAGCAATGTTTTTTTTTTTTTGGCTTTTTACTGTTCTTTTTGGGTCCAAAACTGTTGATTCTCTTCATGTGTCAAATGAAGATCGGCCCTGTCAAAAGTTTGCAGTTTGAATTTTTATGTTCTGCTTTTCTTTGTTAAAAAAAAATCTCTGGCCATTGTAATATTGCTAATGCACTTTTGTATTGCCTGCTTTTAAAATTTTCCTTTTGAAGGATCATCTGTTTTAATTTTTACTGAATCAAATTTATTCTTTTACATATGCAGGCTTCTGAAGATGCTAAAAAGTTGGTAAATCAAGAAAAATCTTTTGCTTGTGCTGAAATTGAAAGTGCTAGGGCTGTAGTGCAGCGATTTGGAGAGGCCCTTGATGAGCAAGAAAGGAATACAGAAAATTCTCAAAAAACACAGGTTTCATTGAGTTGTTTAAGTTAGTTTTCCTCCTAATTCATCAATTTCCAAGATGAGAAAAGGTTTTTAGTCCTACTTTTAATGCCTAGTATATAGTCCAACTAGACACAGCATAAAACCATAATTGCACACTTGCACTTAATTAATAGTTTGGGGCTGTGTCCAGTCAGATGCTATTTTAGACTGCAAATTCAGATTATGTAATAATGATCTTCATAGACAGTATTTCAAAATATGGCTTGTATTTAACCAAGCTTTCCCTTGTGTCAAGGGGTGTCAACAAGAATGATAAAAGAGTGTTGATACCTTTTAATTTGTAACTTGCTTTTCATAGACATTATTGGAAACCGTGGCTTGTATTTAACCAAGCTTTCCCTTGTTGCAAGGGTGTCAACAACCATGATAGCAGAGTGTTGATACCCGCTTTTAGCCTGAAATCATGGGGTGTTGAAACCTTGAACTTATTTCTCTTATTTTCACGTAGAAACCTTTTAAGGTTTGTACAAGGTATAATCATTAAGAAAGTCGAATAAATAAAAATACTAGGTGAGTGCTTAGGATGAGATATTGGTTGTAATAGGGGATTGGAAGAGAGATAAACCTCATTGTAATCTCATACCATTGGTAGTGAACGTCTTCTTTCTTGCTCTTGTATGTAGGTAATAGGTTCTTGGACCATGTATTTCTTTTGTGTGGTCTTATGTAACTGTAATTGTAATTATCTTGTGTTGCAATTTTGGTTTGGAATAAGGTCCAAATCATAACAAATATATACAGTATGACATTTTTTTCTTAGAGTATTTTGTCTTTTATTTTTTGTATTTTGGAAGAATATTGCTTGGATTTGATTGATGTCTTCTGATTGAATAATACTTGATTTAAAAGAGTACATAAATATATAAGACACATACACACACTCACGTTGGCTATTGATGGCCTATTTTATACATGTATGCTGTTAACATACGAAACAATGCTATGTAGAGCATGGAAAGTAAATTTTACCAATATTTCTATTCAGTGCATCCATTTCAAAAATGCATTTATTTGTTATTCTAAGTTGTTTTGATCATTGGATGCTTGTGTATCTCAACTTCTAATGTTTAGTAAGCATAGCAGATTTGTAAATGCTAAAAATCCTTTTGTACACATGATTCATATCAATACAATTATTTTACTCCTCTCATTTATATTTTAGTTCCTGGAATCCCAATTATATGGCTATTATATACTTATTACTGTCAGAGTTCTTTTCAGTTTTTCTCTTTTCACTTCATTTCCTAATAAGGAAATCCATTAGTCAGCACAGAATTATGGTTCTGGATGTTTGTTGGTGGTATATCTGTTAACTTCAATTTTATTTGACTAAAAAGTTTTAGTTTTGTTTTAGTGGATTGAATATTCAAGGGTTAATGCCATGAATGACCCCTAAACTATAGTAAAATGTTCAATGTGATACTTGAACTTTAAAATTTTCTAATGTGTTACCTGAATAATGAATCTATTAACTAAAGTGGCACTTGGAGGGTTGTTTGTCCGCCATGTGTCATCATTTAAAGCTAGCCACATTAAGGGTGAGTACAATATTAGTTAATAGATTCATAGTTAAAGTACCACATTAGAAATTTTTAAAGTTCAGGTATCACATTGAACCTTTCACTATAGTTTAGGGGCTATTCATAACATTAACCCAATATTCAATGTATTAAAATATTCTTATTATCCTTCATTCTTGAATTTATATTGGAAATTGATCCTTTTCTATGTATGCACATGTATGTATACTTTGGGTTACATTGGAAATTGCCTGTCATGTGATTAAAACAGGAGATACATGTCAAAGATAGGTTTTCTGCATCATGTTTGATATTTTTATGTTAAAGATGGTACATATTTTATTAATCTTTGATGTTATGTCTTGCAGGAGGTTGAGGAGCTAATAGAGGAAGTTCAAGAGGCTAGAAGAATTAAATTGATGCATCAGCCAAGCAAGGTGCGTTAGTATAGTCTCCTAGGTCTTGTCATTGCACTAACATTTCTAGAAAATGCAGGTAGCAGAGCATCAGTTCTGTTGTATCAGATTATAGATATTTTTGTTGATAATCTCTAAATTTGGATATTTGTCTGTTTCAGTTCTCTTATGCATTATAATTGTTGCTTTATACAAAACTTTTATCTTTGATTTGAAGAGAAAGTTTTCTTTGCTTTTTGTTGCTTTGAATCAAAATGTCCAAATTCTTAATTTCTATTTGATCAGACAACTACTTGAATTGAATGAAATGGCTTTCATCAATTTAGTGAAATACTATTCGAAAAAGGGTATTTATAAGAAGTGGCTTTGTCTTATCTTAATTACATGCATCTCTTTCTCTCTCTCTCTCTCTCTATATATATATATATATATATATATATACACACACACACACACACACACACACACACATGTAAACTAGGAATCCGTATAAAGTTAGTTGTACCCTTTCATATCTTTTTTATGATATATATTTCGTTAATCCAACCATTGGATTTTATGCTCTATTTATGTAAATCATGCATGCTGATTTTTGCTGATTTTTTTTTTTTTGGTACAAAGGAGGCTATAGCCTAAGAATAGAGGAAGGGGTTGCAGGTATTGGGAATTGAATCCTAAACTTTGTATATGCCACCTCTTAAGGGTGGTTGCATGAACTAATTGAGTTAATTTCCGGGTTCGCTTGCCAGATTTCAAGTTAATTGAAAATATACTATTTACTTGATGACGATAAAATTTGAACCATTAAATTTATATTGATAAAGATAGTATTTTCAATTGATGTGATGTAGATACCTGATTGATTTGAAATTCAATGTGCATGATGGGTTTGAAAGGATTTTTAAATCCAATAGTTGGTTTGTTAGAATATTCATTGAACTGGAAGTTATAGAAGAGAGTAACGATAGGAATTGTTACACAGGTGCAATTTGACCCCTCCTCTATGTAATCACATGATTGAATGTGTACATCATTGAATAAAAACATAACTAAAATCTGCATCTAAAAAATAACTTGGTCTCATAGGTTTTAGGAACTTAGTGGCCAACTGATTGGATCATCATCTGTAGTGCTTAGTGAACATATTGAGGCTTTAATTGCAATACTGTTTATTACCCATGCCATTAATTAAGTTAATGTATCGGATTCATTACTGATTGTCATCTGTAGTGCTTAGTGAACATGTTGAGGCTTCAATTGCAACACTGTATATTACCCATGCCTAGCTCTTTCCATTCTTTCCCATAATAGTGAATTTCTTTGCCTCTTTCTTTCTTATAATATATGACATTGAACATGACACTTTTTTGGCTTTTTTAAATTAGCATCTTTTGTTGTGGTACCTATTTGGTGATTTGCTTGTATTTTCTGATTTTTAATATTATAGCCACACATTAATGATTTAATGCCTAGCTATGCTACAAATGATCACTTGCTATTCTTCATTTATTAATCCTCTTGTCACAAATTATAGATCTATTTTCATGTTCTAGTTTTCTCTTACCATTATTTATATTGCTTGGCTACATTTTACATGCGCATTTTAGTAGATGAAATTTTATTGTTAGATATATGGTTGTGATATAATAGCAGCTTTTGATCATTGGAATATGTGTCATATTTTCAGGTGATGGATTTGGAGCATGAACTTCGTGCACTAAGGAATCAAATTCGAGAAAAATCTATATTCTCAATAAAGCTTCAGAAAGAGGTCTGTTGAACTTTTATCTTACAATAATACCTTTAGACTGGCACTCGGTACTTTGATGATAAATATAATAGATGCCTCTTTCATGACACTCTTTAGTATCAGTTGCACCTATGGTTGTGGGTACCGTACTGGTACCAGTCTTATTGGCTGGTACATGACAGTTTTGAAGAAAACCGGTACACCACAATAATTTTTAGTTTTGCCCTTAATACTGGGCTCCATCAATTTTGTAAGGCTGGTTTGCCTTGTTTCATTTGTGTTGGCCAAAAATTTTCATTTTGATTGCCGGAAGATTTTGCCTAATTACTTTCTTTTTCTTTTTCCAAATTTTTTGGACCTATTTGACTCTCTTAATTAACTCAATTTTCTTTAAAATTAGGCTATTGGACATGTTTAATGATAATTCTTAATATCTTTAAATTTGCCTCCTTTATTTGATGTTTGGAAATTTTAGACAATAAATATTAGTATAGTTTTTAGGACTTGAATTTTCATTTATATAGAGGTATGCATGTATATGTACATATACAATATAAGGGTGTTTATATCTATATATATTTGAAAGAAAATAATGATATAATTAGGGATGATAATGATTCGGTTTGGTTGTTGTGGTTAAAGTTATGAATTTTCAAAATCAATCTGAATCTGAATCCGAACCAAACTTTCTTTGAAACCAATCTGATCCAAATCGAATTTTAAAAATTATTTTTAAAAAAAAAGTTGTTATAAAACTAATATATATATATATATATATATATATATTAAAACTAATATAAATGTATATAAATTTAAAATATATATAAAACAAATAAAAATATATAATCTGGTTCAATTCTGATATTTTTTATTTTCTTACTTTCCAATCCAAAAATCAAACCGAATAAAGAAACTAATCAGAACCAATCCCAACACTATCGTCTCAAATTGGTTTTCTCAAAATTTTTTTTAACACTAGATATAATGCCAATAAATTTGAAAATGGTGAGCCAAACCAGTATGATACATGGTACATATCATTTTAAAAGCATGAATAATGTATAAAAATCCAATTAGTCTTATGTGGCTCTAGGGCTGTAAACAAACCGAACATGAACGAATAAATGTATGTTTGTGGTTAGTTTATTTATTTTTAGAGGTGTTCGTATTTAGTTTGTGTTCACTAAGAAAATTATTTTGTTCGTTTGTGTTCGTTCATTTAAATAGTAAGTGGTTTAGCGTCAATTTATGTTTGTTTAATAAGTTAAATGAATTCGTTCGTGAACATGTTCGTTAATGTATTTACGAACATATATAAATGAATGTATTTATGTGCAATAAACAAATCATAATCAAACAAATTTAAACAAACAAACCCTAACAAACATAAACGAACCCAAAAAAATATAAATAAACCTTAAAATAAAATTAGGGTAAAAGATAAAAATATAATTTTATTAGTATTATTATAAACGAATAGCAAATGAATAATAAACAAATAATAAATGAATGAGTTTTAAACTAACTTTAAATGAATTTGTTCATGAATATAAACGAACCAAACAGACCTTTATTTGTATTAGTTCGTTTAATAAACGAATATAAAAATGTTGTTCAAGACCGTTTATAAAGCTTAATAAACGAATATAAATGAATAGAAACCGAATATGTTCACGAACAATTTATCGAAAACTTTGTTCATTTACACCCTATGTGGCCCAAAACTCAAAAAAACCAATAAGCTTTCCTATTTTTTATTGTTTAAAATGTTTCAAATTGCACTTTCTCTTTGTGCACCTTCATTTTTCTGCCTTTCTTTTCCTTTTGTCTTCTCTTTTTTATCTCTTGTTTCTTTTTGAAATTACAAAATCCATGCTTCCATGCTTCCTTTTGTTCTCTATTTAATCTTTTCCCTTTTTTTTTCCTCTTTTTATTTTGAAGTTTTAATGTTGGGTTTCTCTTTCTTTTGAGAATTTGGATTCTGGACCCTAAATTTTAAAGATCTAGATTGTGTACCATGAGGTTTGAGGTTGGAAAAGTACCACAATTCGGATCCTAATTTTAGGTATCCATATTTTCAAAACAAATAGGAACCCAATCTAACATGCAAAACAAAAACTAAAAGAATAAGAGCGAAGATTGAAAAGAGAACAAGAGAAAACTAGATTCTAGAATGTTAGAAAGAAAGTGAAGACAAAAGAGAGAGACAAGAAGAGTGAGTAAGACAAACAGAGGTGCACAAAGAGAGAGGAGTTGAAAATTTTAAAATAATGGTTAAAAACAAGAAAGCTATTGATTTTTAGGCTTTTGGGCCACTTGGACCTAATTAGATTTTTAAATTCTAATGATGCTTTTAAACATGATACGCATTTTTAAAACATAAAAAGCCGCATTTATGTTTTATGAATTGATACTTAGAAGCACATGTACAATATTTTTAGAAAAGGAAAAACCAATTGTAATTTTTTAAAGGAAAAATCACTTCTATAGTCCTCCAACATCTTTTATTAAATTAAAATAATTAATTGTAATAGCTTATAATCAACCAAATCAAGCTATGAGTGACTAGATACTTTAAAGAGTTACTATGGTACCACGAACTAAGAATACCACTCTCCTAGTAACTATGGTTTGAAATAGAATGTCTAGGTGGTGAAATAGAGTTAAGAGGAAAGTGCAAAAAACTCTTGCATGTGAGATTGATGCTCTTACAAGATTAGGATAAGGCATGTAAATAGGTAAAAAGGTGTACTTAATACAACTATGGGCTCGTGATAGGTTACTAGATTGAAATCTGTTGAATACAAGTCCTTCAAGGAAAATGAATAATTCGAGTAATTAACATAATTTATTTGAGATTTTATCAAACAAAAAATTTAAAATAGTCACAAAGATATAAGGAGATAAGTGTAATCAACTAAAAGGAAAAACAACATACCTTTGGTACTTGGTTGAAGATTTAGAACCTTGTTGAGAAGGCCTTTTTTTTTTTTTTAAGTTTACATGAATGTGATTTAATATTTGTGACAAGTCTATTACTTTTAAGGATTTGTGAATAATTATTATAGTTACAATAAATAGACAAATAATAATGTGATTTTAATTCTCTTAAATTACAAAGCATAAAATTAACTTAAAGATAAAAATGTAAAATTAACAAATAACAATTTTAATGTGAGAGTCAATTTAATTTAATTTAATATAAACATATATGAAATAATTATAGGATATAGTATATATTAAAAGGTTTTCAAAATTTTTTTGGGGGCTCCTAAGCTCAAAGGATGTTCCACCACTGTGTCATGTGGCAATATTCACACATGGGCGTTGTCAAACATTTCAAAGGAATAGATAACCTTTTAACTAGCACCATATTTGACCCCATTAAATCAGCACTCTCTACTATATTGCATAATAATCTATAACTGACCAAGGATGTTGCTACTAATTAGAGGGTACTCCCTTTAAGTAACTAGTTGTTGATGAAAATGTGCAATATTTGTAAGTAGTAGTTGTAGATTATATGATGTAGAACAATTAGGAGAAAATGGAATATAGTAATCTAGATGAAAAATCAGAAATAGACTGAAACAATTAGGGAGAAACAGAAGAAATGGGGGAGTAATGGAAGGTAAGAAACTAGAAAAGAATCAATAAAGGGAGAAAACGTTAATACTCATCTCAAGAACTCAAATATTCATCATTTAAAACCTAATTGAAACTAAAATAACATAGGTAACTAAACCCAAAACCTTAATAAAATGCAAAATACCAAATATAATCCTAAAGCCTTATACTTTGAAAAGAAGCAAATCCTATGTTAACTCAAGTGTAGATAAACAATACAAGAAGGGGTGAATTGGATTATTTTCAAATTTTTCCAAAATTAAAGTTAAATAAATATTTGTGAAAAAATAATAATATAAGAAATATATGTGAAATTAAACCCAAGTGCAATTGAAATCAAATGGAGAAGGAATAGAAAGAGCAAACTTAATGATTTATAGACGTTTAGTCATTCCTTTAAGCACCTACGTTTTCTCTCTTGGCTTGCCAAAATGTCTAATCCACTATATCAATAAACTTACAAATGCCTTTTCCAGGCTTAAGTATAACCTTTACAACCCTCATAATTAATCAAAGAAACTCAAAAATTCTATCAAAAGGGTACCTCACCTCTTAACCACCCAAATTCTAAGAACTTACAAGTGTTTTTGCAAAGATATCGACCTCTCAAAGGTTGGGTGTTTGCCAATTAAGTACAAAGAAGAGTATTATAAAGATATAATACAAAAGATGAAGAATTTAAGCTTAAAACAATTGGGTTCTCTTGAATCCTTGAAAAAATGAAGATATGAATTTTTAGTGCTTGTGCTCTTGCGTCACAAATGTGTTGGAGTACCCATTTATTGCTTGAAATGGCTTTGGAGCCGTTGTAGAAGGTTGGAGCAAAAAGTAGCTATGATTTTTTTGAAGAATTTGATTGTTGGCTGCTAAACTAGTTGATGAGATTGATCTCTAGAATGAGAGGATCAATCCCTTGAAGGATCTTCTTCAAGGATAGCTTTCCTCTAACACGGGATCAATCCCATCTGAAGGGGGTTTGATCTCTTCCAATAAACTTTAAGTTTTGCTTAACTTTTGCTTTTCAAAACTTGGTTTGTTTGATTTTTATTTCCTTTTTAATTGATCATTTTAATGTTTAAAAGTACTTACTTGTGGGTTGATTAAAAACAAATATTTGAGATAAAAATGCATAGGGTATTGGGAAACTTGTATGTTATTTTAAAAGAAATATTAACCAAGAATATTGTTTAAGCTCAATAGAAATATTTTTCTTTTTAAATTACTTGGACTTTCATTTTAGCTTAACCTTAAAAATATATATTTTTTAGTTTTAATTTTCTGCAAAATTTGATATGTTAAAGAAAATATTAGAGCTCAACATCATTTTTCCTTTAAAGAATAAGAGCTCTAGTCAAGTAATGCACATTGGCAAAATTTTCTTTTCTTGAAATCAATAATTCCAAAATTATATTACGGCGAAGGGAGTAAATTTTCTTTGACTATCAATTGTACTTTTATTTTCAAGTAAAATGCATAGAAAATTTTCTTTTCTCCAAATCAATAAAATCAAAATTATATTAACCAATGAAAATATATATTTTTTTAAATATCAATTGTACTTGCATTTAAAGATTAAATATTGAGAGTTTATGGCTTGGTGGTATCTGTTGTTGAATGGAACTTGTTGGTTGTTGTGTTCTCTGCAAGGGAGAGGTATTGCCTTTTGTTTATTTTAGTCTGTTTTTAGTTTGTATCAGAGATTTAAATAGTGGTTACAGTGGTGGTCACATTTTTGGTCGCATCACATTTATCTCGTTTTTTGATATAACGGAGACAATTGCGATTATTATGGTTGTGAATTTTTTTAAAAAAAATTTTGCGCAGTTTGTCATAAAATGTATTATTTATAATTATAATCATAAAAATATGATTTTTAAAGTAGTTTTTGACACTATGTTTTTTATTTTTTTAAAAAAATTATTCACAATTTTATTTAGGTTATAATAAAGCATTCATATTTGGTTTGGCAATAAATTATAAACTTCCCTCAATCTTTCTAACTAGATTTTTTCTAAAAGAATTTCAAAAATTAAAAATTAAAAATTTATATTTTAATAAAATTAATTACTAAATTAAAAAAAAAAAAAAAAAAAAAACCTCACTCCCACAGTCCCACCCCCAAATTTCCATGAATCGTGAATCCTACCCAATTCTCAAATTCCCTCCTCAAGTCTTCTTCATGGCTTCCCTCAATTCAACAACTCAAACTTGCTCAAGTTTTCTTCTTCTCAATTTCTCTGCATCTCTCACTGTCTCTCACGTCTCTCTCTCGCCTGCTTCAACCTTCGCTCACCAACCACTCGCGTCTCCCTCTTCTTCTAGTCTCTCTACTTTCTCGGGATTTGCTCCATAAAACCCAGTCCCAACTCACTGTATACAAAGTACAGCATTGGCCTCATCTCTCTCAGATTCTTGGCAGTTGAAATTTTGGGTTTTTTTTTTTTTTTTAACTTGAATTGGTGATAGGAAAACGGGAATAGCGGCTATAACAGACCGTGAACTGTTTCAAGTGTGATTAAATTTCACAACCGCATTTTCTCCGATAGTGGTGGCTAGGTGATGGTGCTACTGCAATTTCACAGCTGCTATTCTGCTATGAGACTTATATTTGATTCCTTGGTTTGTATGTCTCCTGGTCTGATAAGTGAAATGGGACTGTGATCATGTACTCGTGCTGTTTTCAAATTTACCAATGAGTAAAATTTTGGCTTTGCAGAAAAAAAAAAAAGAATAATCTTTAAAGCAAACTTTTGGTTTGAGAAATATACAAAAATCTTAAGCACATTTAGTTTGGAAAACAACTTAAAGTTTTTGTCATTTCAAAATAATGATAAATTTAAAGCTAAGATACTAATTAAATATAAAATAACCTAAATATTTTAAAATATATATGAAAATTACAATTAAACCAATAAAATATAAAACATAGCCGTAGGTAATTTAATCACTCATCTAGCATATGTGCATCCTCTGTCATATGCTCATGTGTAAAATAATAAAATTATAACTACTCAAAAAATGCATATAAGGATGTTGCAAGAATGGTTACATATGTATGATATTAGGACAACAAAAAAAGTTGGTATTGAAATCATTTAAAATAATATAACAAATTTTATTATGCTTGGTTATATACTTGTATAATCTTTCAAAATACAGGTTTGGATAAAATGGTAGTAGCTTACCAGTCACTAGTTAATCTTCTCAAAAAATGCTTATTGAATGAAACAAGAAATAGGAGCCAACTAGGTGAAGATCTGTGATAATGTTTAGGCAATTTCTGTGGTGCTGAAAGCCAAAGTGCATCCAACTGATAGCGCCAACCAAATGCCTCGTGGAAGTCATTAGGTTCTGTGAAAGTTGAATTTTGTAATATTACAATATTAGTTTAACTCAAAATATTGGAAGGTAGATGTCATGAGTAGGGAATCAAATAGCGGTCCTATAGCGGAATAACGGTCTCGAAATTGCAATAGTGCCACCACCCACACCGTTATTGGGGAAAATGCGGTTGTGATTTTCAATCACACTAGAAACGATGCGTAGCAACTGCTGGAACATGGGGTATTAGGGAACGGTCTGTTATAGCGTTATCCCTTTTTTTCCCATCACCAATTCAAGTTTAAAAAAAAAAAATCCAACATAGTCAAGAATCTGAGAGATACAAGGTCGAGGTTGACTACAGTGATAGAGGGTCAATGGGTGTGTGAGAGGGAGAGTTGGGACTTGGGAGGCCGACTTGGGACTAGGTTTTATAAAGCAAGCCGCGAGAGTAGAGAGGCTGGAAGAAGAGGAAGACGTGAGTGGCTGGTGAGTGGAGGCTGGAGCAGGCAAGACGGAGACGTGAAAAAGAGTGAGAGATGCAAAGAAACTAAGAAGAGAAAGAAGACTTGAGCATGGTTGAGTCGTTGACTTGAGGAAGGCCGTGAAGACTTGAGGGAATTTGGGAATTGGGTGGGATTCAAGATTCAGCGAAATTTTGGAGTGGGATGGCTAGGTGGGTGGGGTGGGTTTTTTTTTTAATTTAGTAATTAATTTTATTAAAATATTAAATTTTAATTTTTGAAATTCTTTTAGAGAAAATCTAGTTGGGAGGATTGAGGGAAGCTTATAATTTGTTGTTAAACTAAATATAAATGCTTTATTATAATCTAAATAAAATTGTGAATAATTTTTTTTGAAAATAAACAACATAGGGTCATAAAATACTTTAAAATCATATTTTTATGATTATAATTATAATTATTACATTTTATAATAGATTATGCATAATTTAAAAAAAATTCACAATCAAGATGATCGCAATAACTACAATAATCTCCGTTATATCTGAAAATACAATAAACATGACGCGATTGAAAACGTGACCGTGACCGCTATTTAAATCCTTGGTCATGAGCAATATTGGTCAAGTTGTAGCTGGATGTTAGTAGCTAATGCTTCTAATTCTTGAACATCATTTCCTGGCTTCCAACAAGGTCCTTGGTCAGTTTTAACATATGTTTCCATATTAATATTCTGTACTGACTATCGTTACCCTGGTATGTTATCTCAAATAGTGCCAATCAAGCCTTTAATTTTAGTGAGTGGGATGACTTAGTCTGGTTATTGATAATTTCTGACGTTCGAATCTATGCATTGTTCATTGCAGCTGGCAATTAACAAGAAGGCTGAGGAGAACAAATCCCGTGTATATGCTTTGCATGGTTCTGAAACACTTGGTTCATGCTTACGACTCCAACCTTGCTCTGATAATGCTCCATTGCTTTCAAAATCTTCAATCCAGTGGTTTCGTGCATCACCTGATGGAAATCAAAGGGAAATAATTTCAGGTATCCATTCCATGAATCTTCTTTTACCTGCAAGTCTCTTAACTGCACTGAAGCTGATTTGGTTAATTATGTCGTAAAACATACTGTATGGTGAACTTTCTATCTTATGTAATTGAGATATTCTAATATGAAGATTTAGTGAACATAAGGCCGTGAAATAATGCTTTGAAGACTTCTGTTATTGTATGAATACTGCTTCTACAGCTGGAGTCTAAGAAACATCCTTTGCTTTTGTTAATTGGTTGTTAATTGTTATCAAAATAAAATAGTTGTAACAGTACTTTCCCACACAAATGACATACAGGCAGATTTACAAAGGTAACCAAATTACTAAAGGGTTTTCAAAAGTTATTTAATGTGCATTTAATTGCACTAAACTCTACCAGATGTCTATGTGTTCTTCTCTTTTTCTGGTTTCTTGCATTTCTGCCATTAACCCCAATATAACTTTATAAATATCCTACCCACCTTGTTAATTAGTTCAGGTGCCTATTCATCCTTCTGTAAGTAGTGATTTAGGTCTAAGTTAGGTGCATGAGGCAACAAATTTAAAAAGTTACAGCTAGCTGTGCTGATCAGAGTTGCAATATATCATACTTGTGTCTTATCTAGTATAAGCATCTAAACACTCGTTGGAATTTTTAATTACTCACTTGAATAGGTTTGAAATATTGTTGCTGGATAACCTGTGTCATTTCCTTTGCATCCTGCTCTATTAACTGGTTCGATTTTCTGAATCATCAGGTGCCAACAAAACAATTTATGCCCCAGAACCCCTTGATGTTGGTCGAATTTTGCAGGTTGACATTCTCTCAAATGGCCAAACAGTCTCCGTGACAACTGCTGCTCCTATTGATTCTGGTTCGTTTACATCCAAATGTACAATTTTACTTGTCAAATGTTTGTTCTCTTTCAGTGTTTGCTGCCAGCTTTTGATCTGTTCCTAATTATTTAATGTTAAAATTCATGCATGTTATGATCAAAAGTTAGATCATGCTCCCTTGCTGTTCTTATCCCTTGCATTAGTATATTGATGCTTATCAAAGAAGGCAAGAAATGCTGATAAAGTTACTTTTACAGCTGCAGGTTTGGGAGGCTACGTGGAGACACTTTTGCGAAAATCCAGCAGTGAATTTAATGTATGTTTGCTTCTTTCCAGTTAGTTACTCTTACTCTTGCCATGCTGCCAAAGAGACCGGGCAACTGGTTTAGAATTATTCCTATCAATTTGTCCATTAATGATATAATGATCCTTCTCTATCTGTGATTTTGTACTGGTAAATGAGTTTATTGATATGATTCTGGTCTCTAAGCCTGGTTTCAGATAGTTTATTTATAACCTTTGATTTCTCTCTGGGGATGGGGTGGATGATGCAAATTTGGGGCATTTGCCCTTAGGCTTAGCTAAAGTGATTGGAAAGTAGGGGCAGGTACAGATCCTAGGTTTGAGCCTTATAGTCTCTTCTTGTGCCCCTAAAAGAAAAAAGGAAGCTTTCGTCTATTCCAAAATGATAATTCTGCTAATTTTTGTTAGATAGTTCCTGCGACTTTGTCCACCTGCATATGTGATTACAAATAACAAAAAGCATATTTTAAATGTGCATTTGGCTGTTAAATCTTATCTGGCTATCATCTTTTAGTTTTAATTGCTGAAGTCTGTAAATTGCATCCTGTCATGAACAAGATTTAGTTTGTCATCCCTAGTTTGTCCATGATCATTCTATTTTGGTTGAGAGATAATGAGTTGATCCAGGATGGTAATTGATGATGCTTATGATTTATTTAGTTTTGTTGTCAAAATGGACAACGGAAATAATAGATCAAAATAAAGAGGGAGGGAACCTCTTTTTAATTGCTTGGTTTCCTAAATAAGGAAAACAACAAGAAACTTAATTATGCATCAGTTTCTTTTAATTGACAGATTGTATCTACTGTTTATATATGTGCTGCACTTCCTTGAAAAGGGTTTCCTTAAAAATCTCCAATATTTTTAGTGTTTTTACATTTACTAAAAATCTCCAATATTTTTAGTAAATGTAAAAACAGTTTTCTTCTGAGGGAAAGAAACTTTACAAATATTTACTTGTAATTTCTCTTCCCTTCCAATCCGTTGAATTTGAATCAAGAAAAAAAAAATCCTAAGTACTTAACTTTTCTTTCCACCATAGTTTTTACTGAAAACAATTCTAAGATCGGTATTCTTTGAGTGCTCATTGTTTGTTGCTTCATTTTGCTAGTGCAAGGGCTGTGCTAGTCAAATTACTCCTAAGCTACCTAGACTCAACTTGCTGAATATTAACTTGACTTATTCATTGTCCAGCCATGCTTGAATAGAAAGTTGACTTTAGTTCAAGTATTTTAATATTCAGCTGAAGGAGCTGAAGGAGCTCAAGCGACTGACTTATCTTTCAATTTTTTATGATATGTAATTGCATTTTAAATCTAATATACATTTATAATAGAATTTTGGTTCTATTTCAAAAATAGAATATTTTTTATTTTCATTTGGGTTTAAGCTCAAGCTCAAATCTGAGCTCAAGTCTAGTTTGACCTTTTTATTCAAGTTGAATTTGAGTAGCTTAATTACTTTTTGAGCTGACCCTAATATAAGAAGTAAACTTGACTAAATTTAACCCAAGCTTGAGCTTTTCACTAGATTGGCTCAATTGCACCCCCTGGCTAGCACCAGCACTAGATGTGCAAAAAGTCAATGTTTCAGGTCTTTCTCTCTGCCTTCTCCTCAGCCTGCTGTCTCATCTCAATTATCATTCCAAAAAGTATTAGGAGTCTAATTGTCTCATCCAAACTATAGACTTTGAATTCTCTTATGTAAAATCTTTATCTTTTCTTAATTAGAATTTGGGTCCAATATCAGTTATTCTAATTTTGTTATTAGAGTTTTTTCTTTTCTTTTTTTTTTTTTTTTAGTTATTATTAGGTAGAGCTTATATAGTTATATTTGATCAAGTTTTATTTCCTATCTTTTGGTGTTTAAGTTGAAATTCATGGTTCTATGAGTTGGATTAAAGTCTTAAATCATGTTGATGGGATGCAAAATTGTCCTAAATATACTTCCCCCTAGATTATACTGAATTGAAAAGTTTGTGCTATTCTTTAAATATTTCAGCATCAACTAAACTTTCTTCTTTATTCTGATGTACGTTTGATAATTGATTAGAAGAATTTATAGATACATGAAGGGTTGTTCTGAATCTATAATTTAACTTTTTTTCCCATGTTAATTAACAATTTAACATAAAGAAAGTTAAGAAAAAAGCTTTATGTTTGGACTTAATTTCTCCGGAATATGTCAAAACAAGTAGTTTGTTTCATTTACAAATTTCATGCTAGTATGGGTAGGAATATTTATATCATCCAGTTTTAATGGAAGTTTTTTACACCATGCTTTTTCTAGGTAATCATTTCCCAGATCAATGGACAAGATCATCCGTCACATTCCACTCATGCTTTCAATGTTGGAAAGATGAGAATCAAGCTCTGTAGAGGATGGATCACAAAGTCCAGAGAAATATATTCCACATCAATGCTGGTAACTATTTTGGTTGCTCTATAGCTTTTTTCTTCTGTATCCGTTATGCAGTTAAGTATTTTCGCCAACAGCCATTCTCACATTTTTGCTTTCCAAATTAAGCTATGCGGAGTTCGTGGTGATGGTAATGCCCCGGCGAAGTCATTGTTTTGGCAACCAAGGAAAGGACTCTCTTATGTATTAACGTTTGAATCAGAGAGAGAAAGGAATGCGGCAATTATGGTTGCAAGAAAGCATGCTTTTGACTGTGGTGTAAGTTCATTTTCTTTTTCCTTTTTCAATTTTACTAAAGGAGGCATATGAAATTATCTAAAGATATCCTCACTAACTTTTACTCCCAATGTTATGAAATTTAAGTCTTTGGTTATTCGCTAATTTTGCGTTTTGGCTTATACTCCAATGGAGCTTGTTTGATTTTTTTTTTCCAAAAATTTTTAAAAACCAAGTTATGTGCTTTTCTTGGTACTTTATTTTTGCTACGAAGTATTGAAATGTGAAAAATATAATATGCAGGTGATGCTTGGAGGACCAGATGATCAAATGTAGAAGTAAAAATCTAACTGACAGTCTTTTACAACTGTGATACAATGAGGCTTTGGTAGTGTGAGTAATTACATTGTATGGTGTGTTTGGCATGATGAGGGAGAAAAAGAATATGTTTGGGTTTGGGTTCCACTAATTTGGTTGCATTGTTTAGGCAGTCTTTTTTGTTTTGCCTAATCACCGATTGTAACAAGTTTGCTGTTTTTAATTGATTGGTTGATTTGTGCTTGATTTGCTTGCTCTTTTTTTTTTTTTTAATTCTTTTGGCAATGGACAAAATATATCACTTATAAATTATCATGGGTAATGTTAACACTAGGGATGGGAGCTTAACTTATTACCGTCGGGATCCGATCCAACTTCTTAGGATCATTTTTTTTTTAATTAGATTTAAGGTCGGATCAAATAATAGTAAAAAAAAAATTAGGATTAAATTTTAATTAAATCTGTCCCGATTTGATTAAGTAACTATATAAAAAATATTTTTTAATTATATTTATAATTTTTTATATTTATTTAATTTTATATCTACATTAAACAATATTATTTTATATTTAAAAGATAATATTTTATTAATTTTGAATTTGATTAGATCAAATACGATTTTATATAATATCGGATCGATTCAAGTCAGATTTAAATATAAAAAAAATTGTTGGGCTAGGATAGGATCAAGGCCAAAAATAATTCACCTCAACCCATTACCATTTCTAGTTAACAAGCATAGAATATTATAATTTGCATGGGATATCATATTGATTTTGATGAAATTAAAAATAATAATGATTTAAGATTAATTATTGTAGAAATGAAATTGAGTATTGTAATTGTGAGATTAAAATAAATTGAAAGATGTAATATAATGAGATAAAATATAATGAGAGGAAAAAGATCATTAAAAATTAAATTAAATGTTGTACATAATAAAAATTTTAAATTATTCGATATATATATATATATATATAAATTTAAAACTAATTAGAATTTACTAAAATTGCTTTATGTCAATAACATTTTTGTTAATAAATAATTAAAAATTAATAAAAAAATAGTAATATATCATATTATTTCTTGAATTTAAATATATAGACTTTTCAACCTTTTCATTTATTATATATTTGATTATTAAATTGTATACTAATTTTATTTATTAAATTTTATTCACTTATTTAATTCTAGAGAACATATTTATTTATAATGTATTTATATTAGAGTTTAAAGTTTTTAAGAGGCATTTTAGGAAATATCAATTATTTAGATGGGTTTGGTCTGAGAAATTTAATTCTCTTTTCAGAATTTAATATTATATTATTTGATTTTTTAGTTTGGTTCAAAATTTTTTTCTACTTCAGGATTCTTACAATCCCAATAATGTCGAAAAGGAAAAAATAGGAAAATAAAAAAATTTCCTTTTTTTGAGATTTTTTAGATTTTGGAAGGTGAAAATTTTTCTCATTAGCTTCAATTTAATTGCATTTTTAACTATATAGATAAGATTATTTATTTTTAAAATGTAGTAATTTTATATTTTGTTTTTTATAATTTTGACACAGATGAATTTTTAAAATTAAAAATATAATCTTTGTTAAAAATATATTATAAAAAATTTATTTTTTAAAATTCAATAAAAGTACGTTTTTAAGAAAAAATATAATCTTAAAAACGTTGATTTTTGTAGAAAATATAAAAAAAATTTATTTTTTAAAATTCAATAAAGATAATTTTTTTAAAAGTAAAAAAAATGCGGTCGTTATTAAAAATATAACAAAAAAAATATTTTCAGAATTTATTAATTTCAACAAAGATTATATTTTTTAATATTAAAAATATGATTTTTGTTAACAATATATTACGAAAAAATTTTATTATTATATATCAATTTATTATTACATATATTATATGTGTAATAAAACCTAAAATATTATTACTTAAATAATTTAACAAAAATATCAAACAAACAATATACATATTAAATAAATAAAAATTTAAATAAATCACTTGTTATTCACGTGTCATATTTTATGAATACCGTTTGTTATTTATGTATCATTAAAAATAATATAATAAAAGACTTTCTTAGGTGATCTTATATTTCTCTAATCAAATACAAAAATTTTATATTTTTTAAGGTTAATAGAATCCAAGAATTTCACATTCTCTTTCAATATCATTTTTCTTCTCAATCACTTTATTTATTGAAATCTAAAAATCCGTGAATTAAATATCATTTTAAGGATATAATTGGACAAATAATAATGTGCTAAAAATAGAGTGTTATTTTTTAAATTTATTAAGATTATTTTAGACTTAAAGATATGTTTGTGCATAAAATGATAAATATTTTAAGAAGAATTAATTATACTTTTGGTATAAAATGATTTAATTATTTTAAAATAAATAAAATTATTTTTAATCAATGAAATTGAACTTAAATATTCTAGTATACTTTTAAAAAATATATTAATAATTTAAATTATTTAAACTAAAAATAATAATTTTAAATGATAAATAAAATATTTTATTCTAATTTTTATACACACAAAAATAAAATAAAATGATATTATTTGATTTAATTTTATTTATAATTTTATTTTATATTATTTTATTATAATTTTATATGCCGAACGTATCATAAAATTTTAAATATAAGAATAAAATTATATTAAAAGGACATCAATAAAAATAAAAATCAAAAGTAACGTGTAGTAAGTCATCGTACTCTTTCCCCAGCAGACGTGAGACAGCCACGCACCGAAGACACGAAAGGACAACCGAACCATGGTTTTGCTACTCAAACAGCAAATCACGATGCAATTGTGCCAAGAAAAAGACTTCATCGCTCCAATCCAAACCGAGCCTAATTCAATGGAACTTACCATCGGTCGCGTTTTATGTGGAAAATTTGATAACAACTAATTGCTGTAGTCTCTCTCATGCTGATTTATGGTCACTCTCGTGCTGTAGTTACTCTCGTCCGTCGTATTTATGGGTCGAATTAGATGAGATACGGATTAGATAGATTTAAATTTTAAATATTTTGTTTAAAATTTGGTTTATGAATTTAAAAATTATGTTTAAATTTGTTTGAAAAAATTTTATTTTTTATTTAAAATTTTTTAAAATTTAAATAAATCTTTAAATTTAAACAAATAATTCAATCTTTGAACAAATCTAACTGATCCTATCACATATTTATAATCTATATCAAACCCTAAATTAATTTAATTATTTTAATTTAATATAATATTCATAAAATAATATTTTTAAATATAAATTATATCTTCATATATATAAATATAATATTTTTATTTAATTAATTTTTTAAATTAAAATATTAAATAATAAATAATAATATACATTTTAATATACGATTTTTAAAAAAATACATATCTTATCACCAGTGCAATATCAAAAACAAACAATTGTCTTTGTCGATTCAAAATAAAATCCATTAAATATGAATTATTTTATCATTCTAATCTTTAAAGCTCATTTGATATTCATGATATCAATGGAGTTTTTAGTGCTACAGCTTTTTCAAAACCAATTTTAAAAAAAAATTACCCAACAATGGTATCCCAAGTTTTAAATTAAATTAAATTTTTACCAATCAAACGTATTGCAAATCAGAGTTTCATGGTTAATGATCGCAGAGTGAATGATAGTGTCTACTTTTCCTAACTAAAATCATTAAGGTTAAAAAAAATATATATATTTTTTCTTTTTTGTACGTAAGGTTTAAAAATATAATGCTATATTGAATCAATATATATATGGAGGAATTAATTTACATAGTATAAAATTAAAAAATTTTATATTTTTTATAATTGATTTTAATAAATCCAAGAGATGAGATTAAATTATTATTTTATTATTTTATCTATTTAATTTATTGAAATCAACAGTTAAAAAATATTTTTTTAAATTTTATATTATATAAGTTAATTTTTTCTATATTTTTTTATATATATATACGTGGGATAAAACCCTAACGATGCATTTGATTTGAGAAATTATTTTTGTTTTTATTTTTATTTTTTAGAAAATACTTTTTGTTTTCTATTTTTTTGTTTTTTAAAAAATCTATTTGGTGAATGAAAACAAAAAATATTTTCTAAAAATATATACAAATAAAAAAATAGTTACAAAAATAATTATTATCAATGAAATCTAATTATAAACATATAATATATATTTATTAATTAATAACTTTTAAAAATATTAAAATATGAGCCAATTTCTTAACTTGCATTGCCTGATCAAAATCAAAAGTATTGAGCAATTAATCTTTGCTATACGGGAACGATTTGGAAGTATTAAAAAGAGGTCACTTCTCCTTTGTGCAAATCGAGATCGGAAATAGTGAGAAAAGACTAGACAGACAACAAACTTATGTAATATCATTGATTCCTTTGTTATTATGCAAGTTACATTATTTAACCTTATCTTTCCACAATCGTATGTTAGTTTATTTAAATTATATTTTTAACTAAACAATATCAAACGCTTATACAATTTTGACCTAAATATCCCAACTTTAACAAGGTTCACTATCCCTTTAGTTCATTTCATGCCAGAAACTTGTTTTGGAATTGTTTGGTCTTAAAGCTTGTGTTTGTTGGCGGCTCATATTTAAAAAAAAAAAAAAAAAATTCTTAAACTATGCCTATGTCATTGCTATAGCCTCTTTACGTTGATTTTGAGTTGTTTAAGAATCAATTTTGCTCACAAAAAATTTTTAAAAAATCAATTTTGAAGTGGGATTCTGCTTGGAATATCAAACCCTAATCACTATAATAAGCTACAAACTATACAATCACATATTAAAGAAACATTTTTTCGAAATCAATAATTATTTTTGGAGACTAATAAATTTTTTTTTTTTTTAAAAGTGATTTGTCTCATAAAACATATATCGAAAATTTGCTAACTTACACCATGAGACGCTATTATCACACACTATTTATTCCCATCAACATATTATGTTCCCTCAATTTAAATCATGCCATGCAATAATGTTATTGGATTAAGTCAATTAGTTATTATACATTACATGTGATAATTAAATGATAAATATTTATTTTAATAAATTTATTCATGAGATGTATAATAAATGATTGACTTTTTAATTAATGTGATTTCATGATATAATTTAAATGGAAAAGACATATGATAATGTGAAATATTTTATTCATATAATCATTTTTTAATGTTAAAGATAGTTGAATGAAAACAAAAATTCAAAATCAAAATTGATATATTCAAAAAAATTCAATAAGCAAACCATATTTGTAAAGGTTTAAAAATTTTAAAAAATTTTGATATTTTATTCAAATGAATATTTTAACTAAAAATTATAATAAATTTTTTATATTCATTTAGAGATATCAATCTTATCTAAACTTGATGAAAAATTCGATTTTTTATTTAAATGAGGATGTGATAGATATTAAATTTTGAGGATGGGAACGAAGATAGATATGATTTTAAATTTTTTATCAGATATGAGTACGGAATGGATAATATAGCATGCGCCTCATAATTGTACCTTATATATATTTATATATTTAATAAATTAATTTTTATTTAATAATTTAAATTTTATTTCAGATTAATTAAAACTAATATATTTGTATTTAAAAAATACATATTTATAAAAAAAATTATTTAAATGTGCAAGATAAAAATTAAAAAAAATTAAAATAATTTATTTTAAAAAAAAACCCATGAGTATGAAAATTACTCACATCCATTAAATATCCACAGGAATATGAATATGAATGCATTTGAAATACTTGTTACGTATAGATACATGAATGGATATAATATAAAAAATAAAAAATGAGGATGAAAAATACTTTGCTTGCCTTATACCATATCCATTGACATCTCTATTTTCATCACCTATTGATTAATTAAATCTTGATAATATTTTTAGTTAAATTCTTACATATCATTAAACGATTTTAATTTTCAAAATAGATTTCATATATGTATATGAATGTATTAAACATTGATCATGCGGCTAATTCAAGTTTAAAACATTTATAATTTCATATTTTCTTTTTGGCATAATGCTTAAAATCACTACAATTTTTTTGTAAAATTAAATAAAATTTTGAAATGAACCAAAAGAAAAGGATTGTATACTTTTTCAATAATAATAATAATAAATAAATCAATCAATCAATATGTACATAGATTTATAACAATTGAGATTTTTAAAAAAATTTATTAATGAGCAATCTTCTGATTTTTCAAAAACCGAATTGAATGGATATAGAAATCAAATCAATGTGGTTAGTTTAAATTAATTCAGTTCATTAATTTTTTATTTTAAAAAAAATTTATATTTAATTTATTTACTTAAATTTATGAATGATTTTTTTAATAAAATATATAAAATTAATATATAAATTAATAAAAAATATATTTCAATTCAATTCAAATAATTTTGATTTTTTTATTATGAACCCGAAAACCGAATCAAATAAACATCTTTACAATATAACAAAATTCAAATTGAATCCAAACAAAACATTACTATTTGAATTGATGTTTGATTTTTTAAATTTTTTTCTCCACTCTATCAATTTATTTTTTTGGGTGAAATAAATAATTTTTTAATTTAATTAATTTATATAATTATTTTAAAAAATAATATTCAATACATTTTATAGTTCAAATCTCAAAATTTATAATTTTTGATTGTTTTATGTAAAAAAAAAAAATAGAAACTCAATTTTATCGTCTGGCTAGTTTAAGGCCAGGAAAAGAATTTAAAAAAAAAAAAAAAAACCCGTGAAAAGACCAACGTATACGGTTTTTATTTTCTTTTTGTTTTTGTAATAGTGAGAAAGGGCCTAAGTGTTGCAAGAAAGAGAAGGTAGCACAAAAAATTGAAGCTATTACATGTAACAAATATGGGACGCCCTTATAATAATAAGAATTGAGTTACCTTGTGAGTGTTGAGTAATTTTCCTTCAATAAATTATTATGAGGCAGAGGCAAAAGGCAAATGCAAACGGTAACTTTTTTAGCCCATAGACTGCACAACAGGGAGCATTACACTTCCAGGTAGGATAACGGCTATAAGTTGTAGAGGGGGTTGTCCACCGTTGGATTAGAAACTATCCAACGGTCAGAATTTGAAAAAGAAAATATGACCGTTAGGCTTACAAGCGAAGCGTCGGCTCCTCAGCTTCAAAAGGAAAGCAGTCTCTCCCCTTGTCTCATTCCCCAAAACCCACAGAAATCTACAGAGAAGAAGAGAGAAAGAGAGAAACTCATTGAAAATGGCTTCAAGACCCATTGTACCACAACAATCCAAAGGTATAATTATCATCGATTGCTTCTTTTCAATCTCTGAAGATTGTATTCGTGTTTCTCCTTCTGTTCTTTTTGTTTGGGGAATCCTGAATTATTTTTTGTTTCTTTTTTCTCTTTTGGATTTGTTTTGTTTCCCTTTATCAAGTGATTTTATGGTTTATCTTGAAAGTTTCATTGGCCAAAAAAGATAACGATCCTTTGTTTAATTGTAAAAGGGTCAATTTTTTGCACTTGTTTTGTGGGAATCTGTTGAAACTGTATCAATCATTCTTCTCCGTCTCAGAAGGAGTGAATCATTTGGGGGAATAATGATTTGTTGTTGTTTGCTGCAGGCGAGGGCGGCGTTGTAGAAGCAGCAGTTAATAAGCAGACAAAGAAGAATGCGGCAGGAGATGGGAAGAGCCGCCGTGCGTTGGGAGATATTGGGAATCTGGTAAACGTTAGAGGAGTGGTTGATGGCAAGCCCCAGCCTCCAATTCACCGTCCTCTCACGAGGTCTTTCTGCGCACAGTTACTTGCCAATGCACAAGCTGCCGCCGCCGCTGAGAACAATAAGGTATATTTTAATATATAATTTTATTGATTGCTTTGTAACTCTTCCATTTTTTTTTCTTTTATATAATCTTTCTTCGCTAGAAATTAAATAACAATGTAAAAGAGTTTGCAGCAAGAAGTTCTTTCTTTGACATGATATTTCAATTTATGGGTTCCTTTAAAATACAGAAAAATATTTGTGTTAATGTGGATAAAGCTCCTGTTCTTGATGGAGGCGCTGTGCCTAAAAGGGCTGCTGCACCGAAGCCCGCTCAAAAGAAGCCAACTGCTAAAGCCAAGCCTGCAGAAGTGATTGAAATCAGTCCGGATACTGATCAAGAAGCGGTGGAGGTGGAGGAGAAGAAAGATAAGGTTCCTGTGAAAAACAATAAGAAAGTAACTGAGGGAGAGAGATCATCCAAGAAGAAAGCACAGACTCTTACTTCAGCACTTACTGCCAGAAGCAAGGTGATTTTTTTTTTATTTGTATGAATCTTTTGACTAATTATTAATGAAACTTTCAGGGATAATCTGGTAGTCTGATCTGGGTTGTAAATTGCTAACAATTTGATAGTAGTGCAGGCTGCCTGTGAAATTGCTAACAAACCAAAACAGGAGATTGTTGATATTGATGCAGCAGATGCTAATAACGACTTAGCTGGGGTGGAATATGTTGATGACATCTACAAGTTCTATAAATCAGCTGAGGTAATAACAACAAATTCATCAGTGTATATTGTGTAGGTAAATAAATCAACATTACTAAATGAGTTGATGGTTTTGACCTGATGACATTTATGAAACGTTTGGAATGCAGAATGAGAGCAGGCCACATGACTATATGCACTTGCAAACTGACATTAATGAGAAGATGAGGGCAATTCTTATTGATTGGCTGATCGATGTTCATCAAAAGTTTGAGCTTTCACCTGAAGCTCTCTACCTTACCATCAATTTGATTGACCGGTTCCTCTGTGTGAAGATTGTTCCTAGGAGGGAATTACAACTGCTGGGCATGAGTGCCATGCTTATTGCCACCAAATATGAAGAGATCTGGCCACCTGAGGTATACGTACAATCTTTACTTTTTTCTTTTGTGTCGAATAGATCATTGGCTAACTGTGAATTTGTAAAAATACAGGTCAATGATCTAGTATGCATTGCAGATAGAGCATACACTCATGAACAGATACTTGTGATGGAGAAAACTATACTGGGAAAATTGGAATGGACTTTGACAGTTCCCACACACTATGTATTCCTAGCGCGCTTCATCAAGGCATCGATTCCTGATGAGAAGGTGAGGATTATTTTTCCTTTAACAGATTTTTTTGTTTGTTTGTTTTAAGATGGAATAAATAACATGGAATGTTTGATGTTTGCGTTATAGATGGAAAACATGGTATATTTTCTAGCTGAGTTGGGAATGATGCATTATGAGACCATAATGTTCTGCCCATCAATGGTTGCTGCCTCAGCAGTGTACGTTGCTCGTTGCACTCTAAACAAGACTCCTGCTTGGACTGACACACTCAAGTTTCACACCGGTTACTCTGAACCACAGCTCATGGATTGTGCTAAATTGCTGGCTTATTTCCATTCAATGGCTGCAGAGAGTAGGCTTCAGGTTATATACAGAAAGTACTCGAATTCTCAACGAGGAGCTGTTGCATTGCTTCCATCTACCCCAATTCTATTGAAACATTGATGCATCAATCATGTTCTTTATTTGGATTTGGAACAGTTTACTTGCTTGTGTTCCCCGAATGAAGCCATTGATGCATTCGGGATTATTCTTTTATCAGTTTCTTCATGGCTTGGCAATTTGTGTATTTGTCCCAAAAATTGGCCAGAAAAAAATTCTTGTCTTCTAAGTGAATGAGAATGATACAAAATTCTCAGGTTTTACAGAGAATTTAAAAAGTTTATTTTTTTTATTTTCATTTAAAATAATTTATTTGGAAGATTTTTTTGCCAAAGTTTATTTTGTCCGTGACCACCATTAATTTCAGAGGTAAAACTAGTAAACTCTCTCTGCTGTGGATACTGGACGAAGGAAGACAACAATGACTGTGATGTTATCTTTACTGCCGCGTTCTGCAGCTTCTGTTGCCAACCTTTTGGAGCACATAGCAGGCTCTTTGACCGTATTCCTGATGATGGTTATGACCTCCGTGTTGCTCACAACATCCCAGAGTCCATCACTAGCCATTACCTGCCAATCAAACCCTATTTTAAGATAATTTTTCAAGTCCAGGAACCACAGGGACTTCCACTGATTTGTGTGCCGGCAGTTTGCCTACTTATTGTAAAACCATCAAAAAAATTTTTGCACCAAAGGGAATAAAAAATTTCCAAATGTTGTTTTACTACATTGTCTCCTAAACAAGCATCGCATCAAAAAAGAAAGTCCTAAAACAAGCAGATTCAAATTCAAACTGTACCATGAAGATCATTCTAATAGGGCTTTTCCCCTTGTGTTTCCATCTTCATATGCTAATGATAAAGTCATTACAGTTGATCTAATCCGTCTTAAACTCAATTCTAAGATTTGAAGTCCAGTTATCACATCCACAACATACAAATTTCCACCAAGTCCAGGAACCACAGGGACTTCCACTGTTTGTGTGCCAGCAGGTGCCTCAACTTATTGTAAACCGCCAAAAAATTTTTTGCACCAAAGGAAATAAAAAATTTCCAAATGTCGTTTTACGACATTGCATTACACAAGTATCAAATGTCCTAAATAAGCATTGCATCAAAAAGGAAAGTCCTAAAAGAAGCAGATTCAAATTCAAACTGTACCATGAAGTTCATTCTAATAGGGCTTTTCCCCTTGTGTTTCCTGTTATCTTCATATGTTTCCCATTATAATGATGATAAAGTCATTACAGTTATAAAGATCTTTATATAATCCGTCTTAAACTCAATTCTATTTAAAGTCCAGTTATCACATCCACAACATACAAATTTCCACCAAGATAACGAGTCTTACCAGGAATTCATCCTCCACTGAAAGTACAGTTTCAGTTATCTCAGGTTCTGCAGTTACAGCAGGCTTCAAATCACCATCACCAATGGAGCGGGTTACCTATGAAAAGACATATCAATAGAGGAAGTATTTGGCATTTTTTAAGAGAGAAAAATCATTAAATTAATTCATGTTTCATTCCCAGCACATTACCACATGTACAATAGTCACCCAACCCAACTTAATACCCTAACCAACTGCCCTTTTATTTTGTAATTACAACCAACCATCAGCACTTGCCACCCACAACCACACATCATTTGCTATCTCTCAAGTTTCTTCTTTTATTTGAGATTAAATCATGCTATTCAGACTGAAAAAAAAATAATCATGCTATGAAATGGTAACAGTTAGCTTTAATTCTCAACCTTTATTTTCTTCTTTTTCCCCCAGATTTTTTCAAATTTCTCTATTCAAGTGGTACCATTGACCTCTTTTGTTTGTATTACAATAATTGAAGAATTTGAATCTGTTCCCAGTTGGTTCTCTCATCTATGTTTAAAAGAAAATTTAGGACATAAAACGCAAAAAAATAAAAAATAAAAACCTTTTTCCTGTGTCCGATTTTGTTATTATTATTATCCTCCTGTGTCCAATATGTATCCTACCGTGTCAAAAGCATGTCTATGTTGAACATTGATATGACACAGGTACACAAGGGTAATGATCATGTCTGTGCTTCATGGTAAGAGTAGTAATTATCTGCAATTGTCAATGTAAATAGAAGCATCATATAAAGGCGCTCCTAAAGAATGCCTCGAAAAGGTGATTGATTAGGTGCAAACTCATAGTTATGATTTATCCTCTAATTCCTTGCAACAGCCCTTATGAAGCACAAGCATGTCAGTTCCCCTTGCATATTGGTGTCATCTGTGTTATACATGACAAGATGCATGTCCGACAGGCGGGGATAGCTAAAAAATTTTTTTTTAAATTCAGACGCTGTCAAGACACAGCAAATACACATCAGAACACCAAAGGGACACAGAATGGAGATTCTTCCTTTTGCATTTTATGGCCTAAATATTCCTCTAAACATAGATGATAGAAGCTGACATAGGAATGATCAAAATTCCTCCTCAATTAAGAGAATACCTGACAGCAGTGGCACCACTTGACCAAAGAGATTTGAAATGATATGAGAGGACAAGAAGAAGAGAAAGGGGAGAAACAAGACTGCCTACTTGCCATTTTGCAGCATGATTTCATCTAAAATCAAATAATAAGCTAGAGAGATAGCAAATGATGAAGTGCCACCGTGGGTAGCAGGAGATGATGAAAGGTCAACTATTTAGGAAAAAAAGGACACTTGGTTAGGGTATATAAATTGGGTTGGGTCGAAAAGATTCTTAAGGCTTTAATCTCTTCAAAGCCCATCCATTTCAAGTTGCTTTAAAGACCAAAACTGATGCCTAATTCAAACTTTAACCTATACCCGTTTAAAAAAACATTTACAACAACAACATATTAAGTTTTATATCCCATAACTTTAGGATCGGTTGTATAAAAGTCTAAAAAAAAAAAAATCATGTAAAAAAACATTTACAGGATATAAAATTCTCTTAATAATTTCTCTTATTATAGACCAACTTGCAATATAAATTTTATTTATTAAGAGAATCATTTAGTGCATGTTCAAATGAAATATATTAAATATAATTTTTTAATTGCATCCTGATGTGTCATATCCTAATTTTTCAAAAAAATGATATATAGATGTGTTCGTCTCATGCCACATCCGTATCCAGTATCATGAATATTTCATTTATCAAAAACAAGATCCATAACTTTTTAACGAATTTATGAAGTATTAAACAACAATATGATACCTTAATATCTACTAGATCATAATGTGAAAATTAGATAGGACAAGCTTATATGTTAACTACTACGACACAAGTCTGAAGTGTTTATTTAGAAAATTGCTATAATGAACTGAGCAGTTGAGGAATCCTGGTTTTTAACCACCCATGTTGGATTCAACGACTGATTGCATCATTTTAATTTCCAAAAGAAAATTTAAACCTTTCAAAATTATAAAAAGAAAAAATATATATCAATGGTAGTGTGTGTTTTTATAAAAAGGATTTAAAAACCACAAAATCTGCTATTAAGTTGCAAAACAACCAATTACAAGTTCGGAAGCTGAGAACTCTGAGCTAGAAATTCACGTTGGATAGCAATTGATGTTGTTTCCTATTGGCCATAACGGAGTTACCTCCCAGGAAAGTAAGTAAAAAGTGAGGTTTTCAATTCTGATAGGAAACATGAATTTATAACCCAACCATAAACAAATAAATAAATGGAATGCCAAAGCTCTAGGTGGAATGAAAGGAAACATCTAAAAAACAAGTCTAACTACAAGGTTTGGTTTTGAATTATCCAGTCTCTTATTACCATGTTAGAAGACTTTTTGGTCTTTGTTGTATCAAGCAAATGGATTCGCAGAACCATTAAAGATGTTTAACAATGAAACTAATGGTAAAGAGTTTTCTTCAAAGAATTAACTTCTAAGTCAACATTGCAAAATTTTACAGAGGGACAAACCTGAAGTGCAGCAGGACCAACCCTCCAAGTATCAACTTGCCATTTTACTTGCCCCCCTGCACTCACAACACGCTTTCTCTCCTCAGGGCAGCTTGCGACATGATCCTAACATGTCAAAGTCAAGTAGTTTTAGAATAGTAACATGCAATAATGCTATAAGAACTGATAGAATTCAAATAAAATTAGCTAAGCTTACCCTACTTAGAGCTATGGGGCACCCGTTCCGACATAAAATTGTCCTGCAATCACCTGCATTAGCAACAAAAAGCTTGTTTCTAACTATTAAAGCAGCAGCTGCAGTGCAACCAGGATGCCAGTCCTTTTGAATAACCCTCTTGGATTTTCGATGAGAATCAAGTTCATCTCTGAATGCAACATCTGTCCTAACAAATGCTTCCAACAGTGCATCAGCAGGACTGCATTCATATATACACTTACTTAATCTAAGAATATTGATGGATTGAAGAAGGCATGACAGCCAAAGTGAAACACACCTGCATGTAGAACCTATGATTTTAAGAAATTCTGGCAATGCTTGAACTGAAAACTCAGCTGCTGCTGCACCTGCAATTGTTCCAGAATCCAGACACTAATATACATTACAAAGGAACAAGAAAATTACACTCAACTGCATCCAGAAACAGACATTTTACAAGAATAATTCTAGCCCATGATGTTTCTTAAAGATCCAAACAGGAACTTGTCTCTCCTCTAGAATTTGCAGATATCTCCTAGTAAGATTAGGAGACAGTTTACTCTAAGAGATCTACAAACATCAACAATTTTATTTTTTCAAAGTTCTGACTCCATGACAATCCACTACTTCTCACTTGATGCTAAAAATGGTTCTTGGATTATTAATTGTTAACAATAAGGTAACTGATGCAATTAGCAACAAAATAGGTTAAGACATTCCAATTATACAGACACACAATGCAGACAAATTTAGTAACTTTGAAGTGGAGACGGCTTCCAGTTTAAGCTATTCCAAAAATGAAAAAAAAAAAAAAAAAAAAGGAGGGGGGAGAAGTATTTGAATTAATTTCTTAGAGAAGATTGCCTTTTCTGAAGTGATTTTATTTAAAATTACCCAAAACTTAATCTGGCCTCTTTTTGTATGATTTTATTTAAAATGGCTTTAGAGTCACCATATTAATTGCCTAAAGTTTCTGGTGGCCGTTAGAAGTATTTCTCCTCATATCTGATCCCTATTGCATCTTCTCGAGTATCACTGTTTTGCATACCTCTATGGCCATCAAAGACACCAAAAACATGAACATCCTTCTCATCACATATGTAAGGCATAAGAAAGTGTGTGTCCTCCATACTCTCCCGTCTCCCACATGTAGCAAAGGATCCCCAAGAAAGCACTGGTTGGTATGTCAAAGAGTCATCAAAAGAATCAAGCCATATTCTGAAACCAGAATGTACTCCAACAGAAGCTTTTTTGGACAAATATTCTCCCTGAGTAGACCAGTTAATATTTTCCTGATAGCTATGAAGGTTGTTAATCCTATCCATAACTCGATGACCATGAGCAATGGAAGATTGATGAAGAGATAAATCCTCTTTCTCCATTTTCTTTCTTTGATGCAAAATACCATCTAGTTCTAACACTATATCGTTAAATGAAGGCCTATTTTGAGGATTCGCATCCCAACACTTTTGAATTAGTGACAGCATACTTGCTGGCACTCCAGATTCAATACCAGCAAGAACCGGTCGCAGTCCACCAGAGACCACAGCTGCAGTAAGTTGCTGTTCGGTATAGTTCATCTCCAGAACGGTATGGGCCTGTCAGTAGTAAATAAATTACAAACAATCACTAAAGTTTTTAACAGCATAGAGTGGTCAACAGCCACCCATGGTGTGAAATGTTAAAGAGACATGAAGCTTTGCTTGGCCGTGATCCAATGACAATGCTCCATGTTTAAAAATTCAAGCAGAAAACATAAATCTAAATTTTGTGGACATGCAGTTTGTTTATCTCTTCAATTCTAGACATGAAATGATTAGCATGAAACTTAAAACATAATATGCAAAGCAAGATTTGTTGTTAACATGATTTGTTAGAAGAGAATTATGGTGAGGCAAAACCAGTTAATGAAAATTAGTTGGCTAGATTTATACCATAAATGACCATTCATCCTAAGTTAATTCATATGCAAAAATCACTAAAATTCAGTTGGCTTATAATAATATGGCAAGAAAGACAATCAAAGTATATTATTCAACTTCTACTCAATTAATACTCACATAACTTGTTTAACATTTCTCAAAACTATCTTCTAAGGTTATTTCTTTCTACATAGTTAATTCAGACTGCTACTTGTAGCAGGTAACTCTGAGTTGGTAGAACCTTCTTCAGGAAGAAAAATGGCATAAGATCTTTTAAATAATAATGGAAAAGAAGAAGAAGAACCAAAAGAGGTTTATATGTTTTTTCAATCTGACAAAGTGTAACCATTGTAGGAATAAAAGGAAGCAATTTGTCATTGGAAAGCACAAAATGACAGAGAAAAATAATCCTAAACAAATAGATAGGTTTATTGAATTGGCCAACCAGAATATTTCTTCTACCACTAGAAACTTCAACCATAATATAACAAATTTTATTCACCCCTTTCCCCAAAAGTCTCAAAGTAAAAGAAAGCAGGAATGAAACTCTATTGCGTTAAAATGAGCAGCATGATACATATGAAGAATTTTCCTTGTTACATGGACCACACAGATCAATCTGGCAAGGTGATAGGCAGAGTAAAGTAAGATATTCATATGTAACCTAATCTGAAATTTTCTCTGTATAATACTAACAAATAACTTATGCTGGGCAATTGGGTGGGAAAAACGTTTGGGTTCAACAAAATCCAGGTTGTTTAGTGGGTTTGAGCAGATTTGAGCAAGTTAATTGCAAGCCAGGGTAGCATGAACCCAACCAAATCAAACTGCTGATTCATTGTTTGTATTTTAGCATATGCATCAAGCATTTTAATTGATAAGCATATGAATCAACCAAAACACTTTGTCTTGGACAAATGAAATTTCACTCGGTAAGCACATGCATCAATTATCACCATGCAAATGCAACCTAGTCTCGTACTGAATAATATGACTAATTAGAACATAACGACAAAAATACAATAAAAAAAAGACTGACCTGAGCTTCAGCACGAATATCAGTGTATGGGATAATGCCAGTTAGCAATTCACTGCAATTAAATGGAAATCAAGTTTCATGGTCATAACCCTACAGAGCAGCAAATAAACTAGATTAAACATAATGAACATAAATTAAAGTTTCACTGCAATTAAGCAACTACTAAATTTAAATGATGAACAGGGAAACATTACTCCATAATGCATAGTTACAATTAGATTAACCATGCTAGAGAATAGAAATCTAGCTCAAGATAATATCTCTTAACTGTTACTAAAGAGCTAATGATAGCACCCAGGAGAAACCTGATCCAGTGATTCACCTAATACGCTATTGTTATAGGCTTTGGGAAGCATGGATATCTCTACAGATGAGATATTTATGTGTCCAGTGCATATTGAAGGCAATGGCAGTAAAAACAGGACAAATACACACCAATAGACATATTGCTTTCCATAAAACAAAGAGGATGAAAGAAAAATGCTCAACCAAAAAAAAAAAAAAAAAAAGGATTCAACGTGTAAGAGCTGTGCCTAGGATATGCTTTCACTATCTTGCTCTGACTTCATTTTCCATGAGTACCCATATCATACACATGTTAACAGGTCGTGGGTATCAAGGTCCAACTCTCCAAGTATATTAGAAAATCTTAGAAAAATTGAATTGCATTGTATCAAACACATATCCATATCTGACACTCATCCCCTGAGTCCAAATAACATAGTCAACGTAGATTTCGTGAGATTCAAATTTCCACATCACAAAATCCAGCAAGGGGAAGCAAAATGATTTTGCATTTAAATAAAATGTAAAAGAGACTTCAATAGCACAAATCCCCTAGTTTCATACTAAAGAATTTGTTGTTATTTCAGGCCTAAATTCTTCTTATTATCATTTCAATAGTATCATCAATTATGCAAAGCTATTAAATACTTTCCAAAAGTTCCAATAGAAGTCTAATATGGAGATACAAAGCCCATACAAGCATGCGTGAATAGCAATTAAAGCCAAAAGCATAAACTGTTTCATGGTTTATTTCACAAAAATTCATTGAAGCATCAAAATGCTTTGAGCACTGTTTGTCATCTCATTCGATAAGAAAGATAATATTTGGCATACCATTGCTTTTTCTTTTCTCCTAACAAAGCCCACCAGATTCTTTTAAGGCCAAGGACCATGTAAAAAAATTAAAATAAAAAAAAACAAGTTGCATGCAAATGACAAAAAATCTAAAACCGGCCATTCATATTGAATAAATACATATCTATTACAAGAAGAGAGATGAAATAACCAGTGGCTTCGGCTAAACATACAAAGCAACAAAAGCATCCTTTATTTCTGGTTGATTTTGTCACAATTTGGATAGGAACATCAGTCACATATGTACATAATTAAATCTAGCCCTCTGGATAAGCTTATCACTTGGACTTTTCATCACTATGAAAAGATGCCAACTTCCTACATAGCTATCTGCACATAAAGTGGTAAGAATTTCTTAGGGGTAGTGGGTCACAATGTTGGACATTACGCGCAAAGATGAATCCAAGCTGAGGTTTTCCAAAAATCATGTTAACACGATTATGGTCAGAATTAATCATGTTGTATGGCGAGTTGACCTCAAACTCGGAAAAAAAAATAGAGGATAAGAAAGTTTTCTTTAGTTGGCCAGTTTACTCATCAACCAGGTGTGACATGTTTAACCAGTCATTATAGATATAATTTCATTTAATTTTAACTCAAAATTTATTTCCAATACTAAGTTATTACCACAAGATATTAACACAAGTATTTCAATAGACGAAAAGCGCACTTGGCAATTAATCCTTTTAAAAATTTTCATTTTGGTCTTTAACTTCTCTATTGTTCAATTTGACCGTTAAACCTCTTCAAATGGTTACATTACTGTCCTGTTTAAAAATCTAATGGAAATATACAGAAGCATTTCAGTGTCAAAATTGTTGGCCATGTATGCATTGTCCATTTTTACATAATTTGCTGATGGAAGGATTAAACCTTAACAATTTAAAGAGGTTTGGCACTTCAATACAACAATTAAAAGGTTAGATACTGAAATAAAACTTTGTTACAAGGCTAAAGACCAAAATGTTTTTAACCCAGTTTAAAATATTTCTAGAATCTTCCATTGCACTATAAAAGGATGATCTTAGTATTTTAGATTAACAGTTGATAATAACTAGCAATCTATGAGCATGGGCTGAAATTAGGTAAGCGTACAATCTAAATTGTCCTGGTTTAAAATAATAGAAAAGCTTTATAGGTTAGTATAGCTAGAATCCTTACTAAAAAATATAGACAATCCTTTGTTAAAAGCTGCATCAAGAATCCTTATTCTTACTTGATAGATACTCCAAAGCTGTAGACATCTGATTTCTCAGTATGAACCTCCTTGGTCAATATCTCAGGTGCCATGTAAATAAGAGTGCCAACCATATTTTTTTTGTGAAAACCACCTGTTGGCTTGCCAGATGATCTCCAATTCTCAGTAGAAACTCGTCTAAGATCTTTCTTATACTCTGCTAAACCAAAGTCGGCTAGGTGTGCAGAAAAGCTTCTGTCAAGCTACATCATATACATTAGTGTAGTTATATAACTTTGAGATCAAAAGTTACTCAATTAAAATCATTTTGCTAACAGTATCTAACACCAACCAGATGATATAGATAACTAAAGAGATCAAAAGCTTATAAAAGAAATTACAAGAATATTTGCCGGCTTCACATCTCTATGTATGATCCCTTGGTCATGCAGGTATTGCAAAGCCTTCGCTGGAAGAAGAAAACAGCAGAAAGAGCAAACCATGTAACATCATTAAAAAAGAAAATTTTAGTAAATTTTGGGGGAACCTAAACAGAAACCAAAAAAAAAAAAAAAGGAAAAAAGACAAATACGCAAGAGGAAGAACTTCTAGTTTAAGCTAGTCAAGAGAGTATTATGTCTAAAATAACAAATATTTCCATGTAAAAATGAGGATAACGCAAAATGTGAAAGTTCATAAAAAAGGCTTGTCAGATCTGATATTCACTAACCAGTTACTAAGATAAATTAACAAACTTAAAGCATGCATTCATCACACTGTCATATTCATCATTCAACAGCAATTGCCTTTCTGGCCATCAGGATTTCTATGTTTTCCCCTTTTTCACTTGTGCATTATTCTTTGTGATTTCTAAAGCCAATCTGAACCAATAAAAGTCAAATACAAAAGGCAAATAGCTCCCAAGTAACAAAGATATTTTAGAAATTAAACAAAAAAGAGAAAGAGCAACAAAGCCTTGATATTGCAATTGAAATAATAGATTTAGTTAAAACCAATATAAAGAAGTATTATGGTGTCTGCTTTATTTTGGAACAAATATAAAATATAAGAAAAATTCAGTCTATATCTCAGATATTAGCCATATATACTTTTGCGAGTTGTTTCAGGATACAGGTCATAACAAAGATGAAGAATTTGACTAAAAAAGAAAAGAAAATTCAAAAAAAAAAAGTAAAGGTACAGAGTTTCAATGGAGCATGTCGCTAGAGTTTATATGATCCAATAGAGCTTATAATATGAGAGGCTTTCTGTGATGCAGTAACAGCACTATGACCACCATATAGCATCTTTTATCAAAGAGAGGTACATTTTTAACCTACATAATTAGTTTGTGTCTAATCACAATTCATGTCTTCCTGTTTGTTCTATTACCAAATGCATTTGGAATGTAATGAATCTCAAATTTGTGCTTACCAAAATGATGAAGTGTGCAACATATGCTAGACAAGGTTGCCTTGGTTAATTTCCTTAAAAATTACTTTAAATATTCCATATCTTATTCAGTACAATTATCCTTAGTCAAGGCCATTTAAAGACATGTATCCCCTGAGTTCTTTACTAAGCACCCATAGATAAGTAATGCATTCACAATGAAAATGAATTATAACACATTTCATTCCTAAGTGACCATCTAATTCACAATGGATGATGCAACCAACAATAGAATATGATGAAGCAAGATCAAATTCTCAAGAAAACATAGATTAATGGTCTTTGTTTGTGTTTGAAATGGTCATTGCTCATGTTTGAGCCCCTTACAGTACATTAGTAATAATAGAGTCCTGATTCTATTTTCATTTCTGCAAGGTAGCAGAACTTTTTTTCCTGAACTTTCTTTATCCTTTTATGAGACAAATATCTTCTAATAGTTTCAAAATTTACTGAAACTGCAGCTATTTTAGCCCATATGATTATCCTTTTAAATCCTCTATAGTTTGAGTTCTTATTTTTACCCAACTCAGTTCTTGTAAGATTTGAATTACTAGAATTTGATCTTTGCAGGAATGAAATAGCTAGAATGTGTCTGCCAATTTGGGTGCATGCAGGCTCTTTCAAATATGAACAGGTACACCTAACCATTGGTTCTCCCCAAAAAGGGCTAGCAAGAAGTAAGCAATCAGGATTCTTGAGTCCACATACATACCAAAGAACTTTCTAGTTAAAATAACAAGTTGCTCTCGATTAAGATCATCAGCCTTTAATGGGGATGACACACTTGAACAAGTATTGCAAGATTCAGGAGGTGGCTAGCCAAACTTGCCTAGTGAAGCACCTTAGCTTGCATAGTTTAGTTTTGCCTATTTCTGGTCAATACAAGCTCTAGTACACTATGCCACAACATCAGTCCTTGAAGGCTAGAACCCACATACATGCCAAAGTGTCTTCTATATGGGATTGTTTGAAGAAACTGTAACCATCAAGAAAATTTAATTTATGTTTTCTTAAACCAAGCATTTATATTTCTAGCATTGTTTTACGTCAAAAGCCAACCTCAATTTCTCCCAATAAACATTGGAAAATACTTTTAACAAACCCCTGAACACACCAAACAAATCAACCATGAAAATCAAAATCGAAGTCACCGCTAATATCAAGCAGCCAAGAACATAAACTCTCATTTACCCCCATTTTAATCCTATACCATAACACACTATAAACCCCCATTGCTTTCATAAAAATACTAGCACCTAAAGGTATTCTCTGTTGACCAAGCTATTTCAATATACTCTATGATTAGCGCTTAGTTGAATTGAAAATTGAATTCAAAATTCAACAGTAGAAGCAGCAAATGTTATTATCAAATTAAAAAAAAAAATAGAGAAAACAATGAACACTTTAATGTCATCCTAAAACACTGATAAACAGGAGAAAAAAAAGGGAAATTCTGGAGAATGCAGATATACCTAACTGGAGCGTGATTAAAAGAGCCTGATCAAGATCGGGAATCCATTCTTGAACGTGTAATTTATGAGCCAGATTGCTTTGTTCATAGAATTCAAAGAAGAAGATATAATTGGGGGGCTTGGCATGGGCAGCGAGGAGGGTTGCTATTCCAGGATGATGAAGCTTGCATAGGAGCTGCAATTCCTTGTGAAATTTATCCAACTCCTCGGAGGTAGACAGGATTGGTTTCTTGGCAGCAACTTTCTTTCCGTCCAAAATTGCCTCGTAAACAACGCTCTCAGCCCCTTCACCCAAAAAAGATAACAAAACATGAGCAAGTGAAAAGAATAGCTAAAGAAGAGAAAGCAAAGAATTTGGTAGTTACCCTTGGCAACTGGGGAAAGAAGAGTGAAGGAAGGAGGAGGGAGGTGAAGAGGGATGGAGTTGCTTGAGCAGCAACCTCTGACGCAAGTGTTTGGCTCCACGATGTCTAACCCCATTTTCCCCGACTAACTTTGCTGTGGCATACGCAACAATACTACTATACTTTGAAAGTAACTTGGGTATTGGAATTGGAAATGGGAAGGTGTCTGGGAAATTTCCCAGCAACAGCAGGCTCTTTGGGAATTTCCTAAATCTTGGGGAAGAACAAGCAACAGCCAGACGTACACCCACACTGGCATGCAATGCAATAGCAGCCACAAACTAACATCCCTCAAAATCAAATTGTAAGTTATAGTTCGGCGGAAAATTATTTTCAAAAAATAATTTTTAGAAAATATTTATATTTTTTGTTATTTGGATAAATTAATAAAAAATATTTTTTGTTATTTGGTTCTTTTTTAAAATTTTTTTAATAATATTAATATAATTATTAAAATATTCAAAATTATTTATTATTAAAATATATTAAAAATATTAATATAAAAAATAATTATATTTGAATAATAATATAAAATATTAAAATATTATATTAATATAAAAAATACTTAAAATAAAACTATTTATTATTCTTTATATTATTTATTAATATATTATAATTTTTTTATTAATAATATTTATTAATATATTATATTAATAGTATATTATTTATTAATATACTATTATAATATTAATTAATTAAATTAATAATATTTATTACATTATTTATTAATATAATTTTATTATTTATTAATATATTATAATATTATTTATTAAATATATTATTTATTTATGTAATATTATTTATAAGTAAAACTATACTCAATAATATTGATAAATAATTTACTCATAAATAATTTTTTAAAATATATTTTTTTAAATCTGTAAGATAATTTTTTAAAAAATGATCTCATTTTTTATTGATAAAAATTTAATTTCTGTTTATCAATTAAAATTTTTTCAAACAAACATTTAAAAATACAATAATTATTTTTTAAAAATAATTTTTCGTTAAATAAATAAAGCCTTAGTCTACTTGCACAAACCAAGCACCCCACTTTTCTCTCTCTTTCCCTCTTTCCAATGTCAAGAGTTGTAGAAAAATTCGGAACAAAATATAAAAAAAAATTAGCAAAAACATTGCTTGTGTTTTTTGATTGCTGTAAGTGAACGACAAAATTTTGGACGGTGAAACTGAAAATGTTTTTGAATTGAAAGCTCTATTTGTCTCTTAAAAAATAATTTTTATATTTTTAAATGTTTGTTTAATAAAAAATTAATTAATCAACAGAAAATCAGAAAATTTTTTATATTTTTTTTAGAAAAAATAATTTTTAAAAAATATATTTATGAGTAAAATTATTTATCAAAGTATTTGAATATAATTTTACTCAAATTAGAATTTATATATGGTTTTTTAAGTTTAAAATTAATTTAATCCTACTCAAAATATTATTTTATTAATAAATAATATTTTTATTTAATTTTATTTAAAAAATGAAAATATTAATATTAAAAGTCTTTTAATATTTATTATTAATTCTTAAATAATATTTTAAACATAATATTTTAAATTTAAATTTAATTTAATTTAAAATATTATTATATTAGTAAAAATGTTTTATTTAATTTCAATTAAAATATTAAAATATTCACATAAAAAGGTCTTTTGACGTTTGGATAAGCTAAGATATTCTGCAATTGTAGTTGTGGAGGAATTAGTTCTCCAATCACATTGATTTCTATAGTGATTAGAATAAAATTAATGATAAGATATGTATTTTAATTTTAATAATAAAATAAAATATAATGAGAAAAAAATATTAAATTTTGTATATAATAAAATTATATAATTATTTATTATTTATAAAATTAATAAATTATTAAAATTATTTATTTTTAATAAATAATATTTTTGTAAATAAATATTAATAAATAAATTTAAAATATTATTTTAACTTTAATTATCTTTATATAAAATTAATACGCAAATAATAATACTATTATTGTATCGCACCTTTGGCATCCAGGCAGCACAATTAAAACCAAACAAGATAGCCTTATTCGTATACAAATGAGGTATAAATACATAGATTTAATTGAAAAAGTATATTAATATGAAAGGGATGACTTTGATATTAAACTATTTAAATTCCCGCAATAATAAAAATTTTAGTCAATAATTAAAGTTAATACAAAAATAATTATTTTACTTATTTAAGATAATTAATTTAATTATTGGTTTTTATTTTTTATAAATGAGTTTTTATTAAGTGGAACTTTTTATTTATTTTTTATTTTAGTAAATATTCTTTATACCTTAATATATATTAATATTAATACAGTCATATATATTGATTATAAGAATATATTTATTAATATATTTATATATTCATTTCCTTGTAAATCCTTTTATTGTTTTTATTTTTTCCTACTTCTTTTATTATTTTTATTCATTCCCACTTCATTTTTTTTATTTCTTCCAATTTTTTAAGTTTTTTTATTTTTTAAAATTGGAAATAAATATAAATCCTTGACATTGAATTGTTTTTTAAAATCTTCAACGTTTAAGCAAAATTTTAAAAAAATTCTCATTTAAAATTTTTTTAAAAAATTACATATTTATAATTTTCTTAAAATTTCATCTCTAATTAAATATATTTATTAAGTGAGAATGAAACAAATAAAAATATAAAGATGCAAGAAGGGACGGATGTATAATAGAGGCAGTGGGGCAACTGCTCTCACTGAGATTTTTATACCTGTTAAAAATATATTATAAAAATGCTGAAAGTTTTTTATTTCCTTTATAATGCCAAAATTCATCAGTTTGAATAAAGAAAGATTTTAAAGTTATTATTAAAAAAAAAAAAGCAAGTGAAATGATTGTAAAAAAAAATCAGTTTTCCTCTTCCTTCCGTATTTATAGCTTTTATTTTTCAAAGTAAGAAAGCAAGGCCAATTTTTAACATAGAGAAGCAGTGAAGGGAACTAAAGAAATTAAAAAAGGGAAAAGAAAGTCACTAAATTAAATAAACAAATTACAAGTTGAATATTTATTTCTTCCAACAAAATATTCAAGGAAGTAATTTTTTTTATATATTTTTATAATTAGTCAATAAGTCAATGTGGTAGAGTGTGTATTTACTATTTAAAATTTGTTATATTGATGAAATAATTTGATCATATTATTGATAAAATACATGTGCTTTATATTTTTTTATTATTTAGTTATTACTCATTTAGTTAAATTAACTTTAAGTTTGGCAAAAATTAAGTTTTATATAAAGATTATAAAACCAGTTAGAAATTCTATCCAATTTCTAGCATGATTACAATATATGAATTGCATTTCTACTCATATATTTCAAATATTGAGTCGGTTAATCTTCGTTATCATGTATAATTGTATCTTGAACATGCTTTTTTAATTTTTATAAATTACATAAACTAAACTATTTAATTTAATTAATTATAAAGACATATCTTATTAAAGAAAATCAATTTTTAAAAAATCATTTGGAATCAATACTAATGTCACACAACATTATACAAAGCAAGTTTGTGTTGAATTAAATTTAGATGATCTTCCTTCGGATCTTAGGTTATGAAATTTTTTTTTGACTATAACACTAATGATAGAAAGAAGGTTCGAAGAGCCTATTTGCAAAAAGGTCCATGTCAACCTTATGAACATAATTTTTCTAAAAAAAAATTGAAAATGCATTACGTCATTTTATTCCTACATGATTCAAAAATTATACTAATTTATTGAAATATAGTATAGAGAAAGATGTTGCTTTTTGTTTGTATTGTTATCTTAATATAACAGATATTAGAGAGTAAATAAGTAGTAATTGTTTTGTTTCAGATGTATTCACAAATTATAAAAAGAAAAAAATATTTGCTATTTATGTTGGAGGTCCTGATAATGCTCATACCAAAGCTTGGAAGTATTGTCAAGATTTGCTAAACAAAAGCAACATATTCAATTTACTTTTGCAAAACAATATGATAAAGCACGAAAAGATTAGCGAGTTCATTTAACTGTAACACTTGATTATTTTCACTTTCTTTTTTGTCAAGGTTTGGTATTTCATGGTAAAGATGAAATTAAGAATTCTCACAATCAAGAAAGTTTTCTTGCACTTCTTAGATTTCTTGCCAATTATAATGAAACCATCAATGATGTTGTCTTGGATAATGTATCAAGAAATTCAAAAGTGATAGCACATGATATTCAAAAAGATATTATTCGTGCCACAGCAATTGAGACTACCAATACTATCATAAAAGATCTTGGAGATAAATTATTTTCTATTTTACTTGAAGAATCTCGTGATGTTTCAATTAAAAAACAAGCTGCTATTGCTATGCGCTATGTGGATTCTAAAAGGCATGTTATTGAACATTTTCTAGGTATAATACATTTTAATGATACAACCATTTTGTCACTTAAAACAAGTATTGAAGTATTATTCTCTAAGTATAATTTGAGTATGTCAAAAAATTCATGGGCAAGGTTATGATGGAGCAAGCAATATACAAGGTAAATTCAATAGATAAAAAACTTTGATCATGAAAGATAATGCATTTGCTTATTATGTTCATTGTTTGTTCATCAACTTAAATTGACATTATAGTCGTATCAAAAAATCATGTTCAAATTATATTACTTTTCAACATTGTGATAAATATAGCAAATATTGTTGAGGTTTCATGTAAACAAAGAGATGTTTTTCAAGAAAAAAAAAACTTGATAAAGTTGTTAAGGCATTACAAGTCGATAAACTTTCTACGAAAATGGGTTTAAATTAAGAAATAAGTCTTCAACGAATTGAGGATACATGATGGGGGTTCACATTATGAGACTTTGATAAATTTAAACCTTATGTTTAGTTCCATTATTGATGTGCTTGAAACTGTTATGGAAGATGGGAATAGCTCAAAGCAAAAAGGTGAAGCTTCTGTTTTATTAGATTCAACTCAATCTTTTGACTTTACTTTCAACTTACATTTGATGAAAAATATCTTGAGGATTACAAAGGAATTGTCCTTGGCATTACAAAGGTGAGATCAAGATATTGTGATTGCAATAACATTAATAAAAGCAGCGAAGTAATTACTACAAATGATGAAAGACAATAAATAGGAATCTTTGCATACTGAGGTTTCTTTATTTTGTAAAAAAAATAATATTGGCATCCCAAATATGGATGATATATTTGTAACTTGTGGAAGACCTTAACGCAATACTCAAACAATGATAAATTTACATTATTATCAGGTTAAGTTGTTTTATACAGTAATTGATATGCAACTTTAAGAGTTCAACAATCGTTTTAATTAGGTGAATATGGAGTTATTTCTTTGTGTGACTTTTTTAAATCATTGTGATTCTTTTACAGCTTGTAATAAGGAAAAGTTGATTCATCTTGCTCAATTTTATCTATTTGAGTTTTCTAATGCAGAGCTACTAGTTCTTGACAATCAACTTGAAACTTACATTATTAATTTAAGTTCTCATAATGAGTTTATAAGCTCGAAAAGTATTAATGACCTTTCAATGAAACTTGTTGAGACAAAAAAATGTTTTGTGTATCCATTGGTATACTTACTTGTGAAATTAGCTTTGATATTATTAATTTCTACTACATCAGTTGAAAAAGCTTTTTTTGCTATAAAGATTATGACAAACCATTTGCAAAACTGAATGGAAAATTCTTAGATGAATGATTGCTTTGTTACATATATAGAGAAAGATATATTTTGTAATATTGATAATAAAAAGATTTTATAATGTTCTCAAAATATAAAAACTTGAAGAAAACAATTGTAATATGTTATTTATATATATACATAAAATAGTTTTTTATACATTTTAGTTTACTTATATATATATATTCAATATTATATATATTTTTCCCCCACTAAATATAAATCTTCAATTTGTCCTTGGATACAAGTGACTTAATTTATTTCCATACATATATATATATATTGTAATAATTTAATTATTTAAATTTTACTTAATCATTTTTTTGTTTCTACTATCTCTAATTCTAATAAACTTAAAATATGCATTCAAAAATAAATAAAATATAATAGTAAATGACAAAAAACTGAAAAGAAAGTTTTATGATTAATATTGGATTAAATTCAATTCAAGCAAAAAGTTTAAAGCTAATATATACCTCTATATATTTTTGTCTACAGATCATTTGCCTCTATAACACTTGTTCTTTTTGGATTAAAAAAAGGTACTACATAATTTGTTAAGGATGTTCGTGGCATTTTACAAACAATGGCAAAAATCTAAACATCTAAACATATATATAATTTTGTCTACAGTTATTTATCAGTGTAACACTTGTCCATTTTAGGATATAAATTTTTTTTTTTACTTTTTCAATGATATTTTTGTATGTCCACACACTAAAGATAAAGGTCATGGCACATTAAAAATACGTTGGATGTCTATTCAAAAGTGGAAAGTAAGCGAAAAAAAGATAGATAAGTCTGCTTGATCTTATCTAAATCTTAAAAATATTATTTAGATAGTTCTAAAAACTAATTCCTTCTCTACTGCATTCTTTCTTTACTGCCTCTGTTAATATATTTCAATTCTTTTTTTTTTCATTTCTTGTCTCCCTTTTCTTCTATAGCTTGCTGATTCTTCAATTTTTTATTATTCATAATTTTTCATCTCTACTCCTATAGTTTTTATGTTTCACTTGAAAAATAATTTTGATTCATAAGCCTTTTTCTATTTATTTAATTAGATACTTTTTACAAATTAGTATGGGTTTTTAGATATTAATAATTTAGAATATGTTATACTACCTTTGATACTTTGTATCCTCTATTTTTAATTTTTTTCATAATTTTTCTCTTTTTCCCTTAAAAAAATTTAGATCAATAAAGAGTATACTGATTATACAATGTTTCATTGTTTCATAGAGTTTTAACCGTGAAAAACCTTTTTTCATTGGAAATAGAAGAAAGGGCAATTGAATTTAGGGTCAAAATGAGAAGAACATTTTTCATTCCATTCGTTCTACTTACGCTACCACCTTTATCAATCTCAAGGTCTATCCCTTTTTTTTCTCCCCTTTTAACTTTCAATTATTTGTTCAAAATCTTGATTTTTTATTTTTTAAATCTTTTTAGGGGGTTTTCTAAATATAGATCATTTATTTATATATGGGTTTCGTAGTCTTCACAGTTCTGATTCATGTACTTTTATTCATCTTCACAAATACATGATTTTAATACATACATATCCTTTACGTAATGTTTAGTGGCTGAAAATATATTGATTTGCTCTTAAAGGCTTTCCAATTTTTTGCTTTCTCGCTATATTTCACTCATTATAACAGTCTTTTTTGAATATTGCACTTAAAAATAGATGACTAATGATAACAAATGAGAAATACAATTATATACTTAATGAATTAATGAGTTTAAAGTAATAATATTGAACATTTTAAAATTCCATAAAAACTAACTTACGATAGAATGTAACAAATGTTTTTCATTTTTTAATTGTTGGACTAAGGTCATTTATTTTTTGATTTTGCTCGATTACTCTTCATACTTTTTCCTCCACCCTTTTGTTTCAACCTTTTTTTTTTCTTTCAAATGGTTTTATCCCAATATATTTGATTGGAGGAATTTAAAACAAATCACTATTATTTTGTGTTTTTAACCGCAACCATAGAAAAATAAGTTTAGTTGGTTAAGTTAAGCTTGATGAATTTTTTAAAAGTGAGATTTCACATCTTTTTGTATTTTTTTACTTTTTTTATATGAAATTTGATGTATTTTTTTAAAAATAAATCTTTGTAGCTAAGGTTTGAAAATACTTTTCAACTTAAATTCTTAATCACATGTTTTGTTTTACAGATGCTCTTAATGCAAGTTCAAATTTATATTTTAAGTGATGTAGATTTTAGGATTAAGATATCTTTCTTTAGATGAAATGTATTATCTATAAAAGTAAATGGTTACATATGACTGGATTTGATTTTTTTTATATTTTTACGGCTTTTGCTATCACTTTATTTTAAGTCTTTGTACTATATGTTAAATGCATTAATAAAAAATTTAAAAATATGTATGTATATATGTATGTATGTATGTATGTATATATATATATTATGTGAGAAAGGAGATGATAAAAGATTCATGAACATCCTTTACCAATAATTTTGACATTTGTATTAGCTTAACTAATGAAGAAACTTTTATGGTCAAATTGTTTAGATTTTGAGTTTATTAAGCATGCATTTTAGATTTTTAAAATTTATAAGTAATATGATTAAAAAATAATATTGTTTTATTGCTCTCTTTAAGTAAGGCAGAGCATTTGTTAGTTGAAATTGACTGAACCGACAAAGCTGCATATATTCGATAAACTTGAATCGATTTATTCAGTTTAGAGGCGTATATCGGTTTCAATCTCAATTTTATTAGTTTTTTAGATCGATTGTCAGTGGTGAATTTTTATATTCGAACCAACCAAGGAAATTCAATTACACAAAATTAAATTAAATAAATATATTACTAACATTTTTTTTTAACTTTTTACAATTTTACTCCCATTTTATTAAATAAAACCTTAGCCTTTTCTCTCTCATTTATTCTATTTGTCACAGCCTTACCCTTACACCTTCTCCACCTCACAGATATTTTGATTCCTCTCATAGTTGGCACTCAGTAGCTAGTAACTACCAAGTTCCTCTTACTAGTGACCATCAACCAACCCACCACTAGCCAGCATTTCACCTTTTCTATTTTTAAGTTTTGATTATTTCTTCTCTTTCTTTGTTTCTCTAAATCATAATTTAGCTAGTAATAATCATAAATAAACTCCACCACCATCAATAGATAGCCACTGGTTAGGTTTTCTTCCTCCAATACTCCACTAACAAGTCTTACACTAGTGAAGAATTGAAGGTTACCACTATTAAAGGTTAGTGACCCAAATTGTCAAATAACTAATTTTGTTGTATTATTTGTTTTATTTATTTCATTTTACTTTTACGTACTGTTTATACTGCTTTAGAGTTGTTTTATTATAAAACATTGATTGTAAGATTCTGTTGTATGGTTTTGCTTTATATTGAGTTTATATGATTGTTGAAGTTGTAATGTACTGCTTTAGGTTTTGTTGTAAGGGTTTGTTTTGACTTTTTGATTGTTGAATATTGGTGAACAATAAGGCAAAACCGAGATAAACAACCATAACGGACTACTTAAGTCAATTCAACTACTTTCAGTTATCATTAGTTTCAACAGTCGGTTCAATTTTTTATAAAATTAAATCAAATAGATTGGTTTTTGAAATTTACACGAATTAATCGAACTGACCAAATGCTCTGCCTTATCCTTAAGTTGTTGCAAAAGATTGATGATATAAGTTAAAGGTGTTAAACAACTGTTGTTTCTTAGCTTTTTAATGGTTGTAAGTATTTACAAGCGCGTGCGTATTTATGTTAATTTCAAAACTTATTTATTATATGCATAATATAAAGAAAAAAAGAGTTATCTTTTTCTTTTCTAAACATATTTGTTTTAATAATAGATCTATATTCTAGCTTTTGGTATGAAAAAATTAATCAAGAAATAATTGCTTATTTTCATAACTATTAATTTCTTTAACATATATTTCATGTACTCATTTTATCAAATAAATTTGGTATTGTAACTTTTGTAATTTTTGTAGTTGTAGTTATAGTTGAATTTACTGGTAATTAAGCACCATTTGCTTTTGTGGAAAGAGTTAAAGAAAATTTCAATAAGATACATGGTGAATGGAAAGGTTCATAATAACATAATGTAGAACTTTATTTATCTTCTTAATTTATAAATAAATTTGTATATCTTTTATTATTGTTATTGTAATACACTAATTTAAATATTCAAGTACTTAAAATATCGAGATTTAATATTTTTATTTTTCCTCCTATACATTTTTATTTTTTAAAAATTAATTGCATTATTAATTTTTAAATAAGATCACATTATATTTTTTAATTATTGATTATGCTTTTAATAAGTTTAGTGCAGGAAACTTATCTAATTTAATCAATCTTTTTATCTTATACTCTTTTTAATTTTTGTCTATTTTTTATGTTTTCAAATTATGTTTTTTTTTTTTTTTGACAATAAAAATATGAAATTTTAATTTTAATATTAAATATACTAAAATTAATTTTTTTAATTTTATAAAAATTAATACATGATAAATATTTAAAAACGAGAAGCAAATAAACTTGAAAAATTACCTATTCGGCAGTATCCATTCAACCGATTCTACCCATCCATTTCGGGCCCATTTTTTAACCATTGAAAAAGTCAAAATGCGGGTCCGAAATTTGTGTGTGTTTTTTTAACATGAATAAATTGTTATAATTTTTCATAAAAATATTATTATCATTTTCAATGGATGAAATTGCTCCGTCATTCCATAACCATAGATGGCTATTGGACGGACGAGCGTGTGGGTTTTCAATTCTCTAGTAAAATGCTCTATTTCGGCGTTTTGATAAATTGAAAATTTTACACTTTGGAACAATTAAATGCTCAATTTTATGATAAAAACCATTAAAAATTTTTAATGATTTTATTTTTTTAATGCCTTTGATAATTTTTATTTCATTAGGAAATGATATATTTTTATTTAATTTTAATTTAAAATATAATTTAATAATACTAAAATATCAATATAAAATAATATTTTTTAATGAAATTTTAGAAATGGTTTCGCATGATGCATTTATTTTAAATTGAAATCTTAAAAAATTTTCATAGTAAATTCCAATATTCATTAATATTAAATATAATTAAATTTATTAGTTGTAATAGTGTATTAAGAAATAAAATAATTGTTATAACTATGGTAATGAAAGTGTTTCTCAATAAATTAACACACAACTTGCATGTTGATAGAAATTTCAATTAATGTTAAGATTTTTAAACCTTGAAATTAATATATTATTAATATTTTTTTACTTAAATAAATAATCAATGATATGATTAAATTATGAATTATAATTACAAAAAATATTAAATATCAATTATATATGTGATAATTTTTATAATAATAAACTCAAAAAGTGTCGTTATTTATTATCTATTTCATATATTTCAATAATATAATTATTATTAATCCTATTTAATTGGGCTTGCTTGACAGCACATTTTCTTTCCCTTTTTTTTTCTTTTTTTTATGATGTGAAAAAAAACTAAGAGTTCAATTTTAATTCATTGGAACCTAAAGATAAAATGAAATAATAAAAAATTTGATTAATTAAAACCTTAATTGAAATAGTACAAAATTCAATTTTAATATAATTGTATAGATATATAAATATATGAATAAATAATAAATAAAGAGCTAGTTAATTAAATATATAATTTTGTATCGTATAAAATTTATTTATATTATATTTTATATAAAAATTATATATTATAATTTATATTGTAAAAAAATTAAATATATATTTTATTTTTATTAAATTTATATATAATTTTTAATAAAATTTTAAATTATATAATTTTTATTATTTTTATTATATTATCTTAAGTAGTAAGTTTTATAACAAATGGAACTCAATTTAACTTAAAATAATTATTAATTTAAATAAAATAATTAAAAAAAAAAAAAGCCATGGGCAATGACAATACGAGGAGGTTGGAGTAATAGCCACGGCACGGATCCACCTAACGTTCCAAAGTCCAAACACACAAGAAAGTAAATAAATAAATAAACCGGGCGACCACAAGAGTAGTAAAACTAACCTAAATCCAATAGTCTAAAGAGAAGGAATCGGATCGAAGATGAATGGTTGGAGGAGATTAACTGTTGTTGTAATTGTGCTTTGTGCTTTTTGGGAATTGGGCGATTGCAGAGAGAGAGACGACAACCTTATAAGGATGAAGTTAGGAGGTTTCCGTGATTCTCATAACTCCGCCGCCGAGATTCAAAGTCTTGCCCAATTTGCCGTTCAACAGCACAACCAAAAACAGGTTTTTTCTGCTTTTTTTCTTTAAACTATAATTGCTGTCAATGATATTGATTATGGGTTGAAAACAGAGGAAGAGAAAGAAATAATTCTAAAAATATGTGAAGTAAAGAGATAGATTAGATATAGTTATATTTTTATAAAAGTTGGATATTTGCAGAATGCTTTTCTTGAATTATCAAGGGTGTTGAAGGCCAAGGAACAGGTGGTTGCCGGTAAAATATACCATCTTACACTGGAAGTTGTGGATGCCGGTAAAAATACTGTGTATGAAGCCAAAGTATGGGTGAAGCCATGGATCAACTTTAAGCAATTGCAGGAATTCAAGCCTGCTCTAGGTGATTTTCTATCCTTTTTATTATTTATTTATTTTTTTGTCATTTGCTGTTTGTTTACATATCAGTTATTCATGTTATCAGAGATAAAATGTCAGATAAGTTGCTTTGTATAATGAAGCGCGAAAGATAGTTGTTTATGGTTTTCCTTGCAACTCGTTAGATGCCTGATATACTTTTGTAGCAGCCCTGTTGTACTGTAGCTCCGTGTAATAGATAGATGCCAATTTGAACGAATGATGCACTGTCATACTATCGCATAGACTAGTTATTATATGTAAAATGCTGATATTTTCTTTACAGTCTTGGAACTTGCCTTTGCTAGAAGTTTTACTTTATCCGGGTGCATGGTGGAAGGAAATAAAGATTTTAGTGCTTATTGTTAATCTTAATTCTCTTTGGTTGAGGCATGACCAAGTCATGTAGGTTTTGGGTTTTCATTCGGCTGTTTTAGAAATGTTCTGGTAGACTTTTGTGGCTTCTATTTAAACTGGTAAATAGTTTTATCCCCTTAAAATTGACTTAAATCGTAATCAGAGATTTGATATTTTTGGAAGCTTTTTTCAAATGGTTAACAGTGGATTTGACTTATAAAAATTCACTGCATTATGATCTGGAGTGTAGTTTTTCATACTTTTATGAACGTGCTTGCTATTAGGATTCCTTTGGTCATTATTCTTGCACTTGCTTTCTGCTTTTGAAAGCCAAAAAAAAAAAAACGCCAAAGCTGCATTTCAATACAAAACCAAACAATATTTTGAAGAATTAAAAAATGGAATTAAGCATTTATTATTTTTTATATCTTGCTTATTTGTCTTCTGCTATGATTCCGCATGAACTAAACAGATGTTCCATAGCAAAGAAAGAATAAAAGATTAAGCATTTAATACTTTGCGAAAGATGAAGATGCTTAATATTTTATATCTAGTATGTACTAGTTTTCTGTTGTGATGTTCTTTTCTGCTTAGTTTCTTTCATTTCTTCATTCCTTTTCTTCTTCATGTTTATTCTTGGATGAGTTTCAGACTGAATGAACTTTTTCTTTTCCATCATTGTTTTTCTTGATGGTAAGTAAAGTTTTCTTCGTTATCTTTTCCTTCATCCTTTTTCTTGATGATAAGTGAACCAATTCTCCTGATTTCAGTTCTGTGTTAGATTTATTGTGTCTATTCCTTACAAGGAAGATGAAAAGAAAGTACTATTATAGTTTCATGTGCTTGAGAGGATATATATTAACTATATTTATGCTACTTAACAAGATATTTCCTGTCACATCCTAGAAACCGAGACTGGCATTTTTGCTTGAACCCCTGAACCAGCTTTTGTTTAGAATGCTAAGTTTTCTTGAGCTTCATATTGCTTTTATGCTTTGAATGAAGTGTTTAAAAAAAATTTTTGGCCTTCACATTTAATTTCTTCTTGTTTGAAAGCATCATTGAGTCATTCAGTAATTCATATAAAAAAGAAAGAAAGTAGTGATATGATTGGTACATTCTGTAAATCAGATGGTCCTAAACTAGGATGGCAAACAGTGCCAACAAATGATCCTCAGGTCCTAGATGCTGCAAATCATGCTATTAAGTCCATTCAGCAGAGATCCAACTCATTGTTCCCTTATGAGCTTCTAGAAATCCTTCTAGCTAAGATCAAGGTTGGTTTTTTCTTATGTTCATTTTTTTCTGCAACTGTTGTTCTATTGGAATGAAAGCATTTGCATTTGTGAATATAGTAATTAATTTATTAGCTTAAACCACATATCAAGCCCCAAACTCTCCTGCCTCTAGGTCTCCTTCCAAAGACAAAAAAAATCCATTTGTTATCTTTACATTTCCCCTCTGGGCAGGATCATTTTTTCTCACTTAAAAGTTTCATAGTTTATTGAAGAAGTTTCTTTGGTTAAATGCAGGTAATTGAAGATTATATAAGGTTTGAGTTACTTCTGAAGTTAAGGAGGGGCAATAAGGAAGAAAATTTCAAGGTTGAAATTACTAAGAATAAAGAAGGAAAGTTTCTTATGAACTATGTGTAATATCATGTTTATATAATCAAATAACTGTTTACTGATATCGCTATCCACTCCATTTCAACGCAAGACAATAAGGAACTTGTTTTTGTTCTTTAATATGTATATTGTGTCTGCAGTCTTGTCTGTATAACCTTTCTCTTCTCAATGCTTTGTATACATGTCGATGTCAATGAATTGGATTTAATTATATACTTTTCTTTGTTGCTTTTAAATATCTTTTTCTTGTTTATTTCTTAGAGTATGTTTAGATGGGCGGTCCGTAGTTGAGCCCTCTTTTCACTGGACCAAAGGGTCTCAACTGGGGGTGTAGTGGAGTGGGGGGCACCCCCGACTTCATCGCACCACCCATCCAAACATAACCTTAAGATTCTTTTGATTGCTTGTATGACCTGCACCCTTTTTTGGCCAAGTTTGTATGACTAGCATTAATGGGATTGATGATTGGCGTTAGTTAATTTCTTTTGCAATTCTATATGGTCTTTCGTCTGCACCAAGGATGCAATCACTGAAAAGAAAATATATTTTGGAGTGGAAAATACCTTTCAATTTAGGTTGGATCTCTACAATATAGCAATGTTATGTTAATTGGAGTTCTTGATTTTGATTATTTGTTATTGTAAGTTACACTTGACTTATAGTGTGCAGGTTCTCATGATTAAAAGAAAAACAAAAGAGGAAAAGTAGGTATTAACTTGATGATTAATATCCTATTAAGAAATAGGTTAACTCTTATGGCATTGCCAGGTTTCATAGATTTGGATTGACGACTAATACTTGTGTAAACTCTGTTTTAATCGGCATCTGCATTTTCCTTGAAGTCTTACCTCGCCATAGAAAAATAGTTTTTAATCAGAGTGCTTATGAGATGAAAGATTCTATGGCATTGAATTCGAAAATTAACTCAATTAATTCTTATAATTATTTTTAAAAAATAGCTTCCAATAAGTATTGTATTGATTCAAATTTTAGTATCTCCTATCCTCTGTACTATCATCTCTTTTGTAAAAAATATAAAGACAATATGGCATTCTGTGATTGGGTGAAAAGATTATGTCGTTGCGTTTTTATTTGGTCCTCTTCATCCAACCAATCACAGATCACTCGAGACATAATTGATGATACAACCGAACTGGTAAAAAGAGTTCAACATCCAACATATTAAGGATAACAAGATGAAGAAATTGAGGAGAAAACTTAGATATCAACAGCCACTCGTGAGTACAGATGGGAAGGCAGCCTAGGATTGGCCATAGCCTGCAATGGAGCCCGCATGTAAGCAACCAGTCCAGGATTTTCAAACATGTCAATTTCCTCAGGCTTGACTCCCTCGGCTGGTGTCCAAGTAAAATGGTGCAATAAGTGACCCAGCATGGATGTGACCAGATTGATCCCAAGTTGTGCACCGGGACATACCCTCCTCCCTGCACCAAATGGAAGTAATCGAAAATCATGACCCTTCATATCCACATCCTCCTCCAGGAATCGTTCTGGCCGGAACTCTTCAGGGTCCTTCCACACAGCCGGATCACGGGCTACTGCCCATACGTTAACGTGCACATTTGATCCCTTGGGGATGTCATAGCCACCAATTTTCACATTGGCATTGGCACGGTGGGGCAGCATTAGAGGAGTTGGTGGATGCAATCTTAGTGCCTCCTTGGCTACGCTTTGAAGGTAAGGCAGACTTGAGAAATCAGTTTCAGACATCACCCGTCCGAATCCAATCACACGATCTAGCTCCTCTTGTGCCTTTTGCTGTACTCTTGGATTCCTAATTAGCTCGGCCATTGCCCACTCGACTGAGATTGCTGTTGTGTCCATGCCTGCAGTGATCATGTCCTGCATATTCAATTTATTTTGTTAGAATTGACTTTGCTTGCTATGGACGCCAACTTACCAGTAATCTCCAAAATGTAAACATGCTTACCCAAAGAAGTCCAATAATAGTGTCCTCGCTAAGGTCATACTTGTCTTGCAATGTAAGCAAGGCATCAACAAAATGCTGCTTTACACCGCCGCTCTTCTGGCGGGCAAGGGTGTGCTCTTCCATGATAGCCCTAGTGAGACGGTCCCTCCGTGCCCCATGCTTGGCGAATGACTCCTCTTCCAATGGAAACATCCAACGAAGCCATGGAATGTGTTCAGCCATGGCAAGTGATGCACCAAGCTTAAGCCCATTTGCCACAATGGCCTTGAATTCTTGGCCTTGCTCGTCCATTATGCCCTCAGAGTTCACAAAACGCTTCCCAAAAGCTAGCCTTGTTATGTTGTTGAATGCTACCGCTCCCAAGTATTTCCTTACTAGCAAACTTTTACCCTTGCTTTCTGCATCGAAATTTGCATTCAAGTTCAACCAACTTTTACGTATTGTTGGAATGCCACAAAATTAACTTAATTACACAAACCACTAAATTACTCATAACAGTTTATAGATTAGATGTATTATTAGTATATAAATATCATGCACTGTTAATAAATTATATAATATTTTATATAAAATTAATTTTAAAACTAACATTTTAAAAATATATTTAAAATTAATTTTTTTTATAAAATATCAATATATAATTTATTAATAATATATAATATTTATATATTAATAATGCATCGAATATAAATTTTACAAATATATCACTTAAGGTGAATAAGTTGGGGGAAAAGCCAGTATCAAGGGGTCAACGCGGAGCAAATCTTTTAGTTGAATCATTCAATTGCCTTTGAATTAAAGAGAGTCCAGATTTACTTGATCAGACAGCCATTTCCACGAGAGATCAAGTGAAACACCGAAAAGCTTGTGGCGACAGAATTGATAGGTGGGTTATTTTTATTGAAATTTTTTGGAATTTGCTAAAAAAAAAAAAAAAAAAAGGAAGAAGTTGGTCACACATCCTAGTCAAGAAACGTATTCACGGCTAATGAAAGTGAAATTGCAACGTCAAACGGAAAAAGTCAAAGATTACCTATATCTAATCTCTAATATTTTATTTATTTTTTGGGGTTAGATGAGGTAACAATTTCCTGACAAGTTTTGAGTAAAAAAAAAATTCATTTAACATTAGTACTTCATTATAACCTTATGAAGAGAATTTTGTTGGCCGAGAGGTAATTTACGTTTCAACCTCGAGAAAAAAAAAAAAACATATATAGTAAAGATTAAACTTTTTTCTTTTTTTAAGAATTATCTTAAATGACATGCAAAGTAAATATACTCTTAAAAATAACGTTTTTGGGGAGGGCGGCGGCCGGCGCCAATTGCGCGTAGCTATTGTCCAAAAGGAAATGGCTAGAGTCAAGTCGAAGCGTTTGTTCTACTCACTTATGACGCGTTTATTATAGTTTATAATCACTACTAATTTGTCCTAATTCTATCATTTTCATTCATACGTGGTCTCGTTAAAAAAAAACTATTAAAACACTTTGATGGAGATTTTCAAAACTAGAAAAAAAAATTTGTATGTTTGAAAAGGAAAAAAAATGAAATGCTAATTTGGTTCATTGAAATTTGTATGTATTCTCTATTTCAAAAGTGGATTCGAATAATTTTTTCAATTAATAAAAAAAATGAAAGAAAAGCAAAAGTTTCATACCAGGGTTGGTACAGTCGATGAAGATGGATTCAACCATGGCAGTCACCTCATCTTCTCTGATAGGTCTCAGAGCCTCAAGCCTCTTTGGAGAGAAAAGCTCCAGCGTGCACACTTTCCTTACCTTAACATAATGAGGGCCATAATCAGCCCAAATAAGGTCCTGTCCATCTCTGCTAAACTTTGCTGCTGATCTGCTCCTGTGCCTATCAGCCAACTGTTGATCGTGTTCTTTTAAAACTTCCCTAGCCAGTTCCGAATTCGACACGATCACGTTCAAAGTCGAACCAAACCAAACTGATATAATCGGACCGTATGCCTGCGCCCATTCCGTATAACACCGGAACCTAACAGGCTTTATGTCGTAAAGATTCCCTACCACCGGCCATGCTCGTGGACCTGGCGGGAGCTTGAACCTTAGCCGTTGGTAAAGCGTGTACGCTAAGAAGATGGCGATGATTGAGATGGTAATTATTAGAGGAAGACTCATTTTCTATTTTTTTGTGGTTTAATTTTGATTTTAGGGAGAAAATGGTTCTTATTTTATGATCAAGCGTTGGGTAGGAAGTTGATATATAGGCGAGAGGGAGTTGGTGAATTGATTTTTCAAAGCTTTTAGACTTATTATGCAATTGGGAGGGGCTGATATCTTCACTTGTACAAAGCAGAGGGTGCTGGTGAAGGGCCAATGGAGTAAGCACACATCAGAGGCATGCCTGGTTAGTGGTTGGTGATGGAATAGGTGCGCACTGGGTAATATTGGTGGGATTGGTTGGTTGGTGAGGTGAAAAATTGGAAGGAAGTATGTGGATTGCGGGGGAATCAAAGGTTGGTGAGGTGGTGGGCTCTCCTAATCCATAGCCCATAGATAATCAAGTTGTTTTAAATAAATAAACATGTTAAGAAAAATGAACAAAAAAAGTCATTTTTATTTAAGGTAAATGTCTTAAAAACAGTATAAGTGGCATTGGAGTCGAGCTTTTCACTCTCAGTGGTCCCTTTTGGTGCAAATGAGGAAAAAAAAAAAAGGATAATTCTCAATTTCTCTATACTAAAGTAAGAGTTAGAACATGATGTTTTCTCTCATATATATATATATTTTTAAGAATGAAATATTAGAAGAAGAAGAAATTAATTTGTCTCATCAACCACCATGTTGTAACATCCAATTTAGGTTGATTTCCTCATAGCTTATTAAATAATAAAAATAATAATTTAAGAAATAGAACACAATAGTTTTTTTTTTTTTTGAATAATTAACAATTAAATAAATTTTAACTTCAAATAATTAAAATAATTAAAATATGTAAATATGTTATTCATGAATTATTATATTTTCATTAAAAATAATTAAAACCAAATCATTAAATGAGCTAAATAAATAGAGTTTTTATTAAAATAAAACTTTAAGTAATTTATATTTTAAAATAAAAATATTTAATTTCAGGCAAAACCGGGGTTACACACTCGTATGCAGCTTAAAAAATAAAAACCAAACATGACAGTTTTTAATTAACAATTATGGTTGAATCCATATAGAAATTCAAAGTCCATAATACTATGTGCGTTAGGGAAGGAAAGCCGCAAGTATTGGAGTCTGTGCCGCTAACCATTTTTGGCCATCGGGTGACGCTGGCAGTCCGCCACCACTCCACCACCAACTCCCTGTTTCTTTATGGATATCAAACAAACAACAAGCACGATCAACTATTTGACAAGTAAAAATTAGAAATAAATATAAAAAAATTTTAAATTAAAATTAAATAATTATTCAAAATTTTATTATTTTATTTTAATTAATTAAATTATTAAATATTTATTTTCAAATTCATATAAAATGAAAATTTATTAACTGTCAATATTTATTTTCATTTAATTTAATAATTTAATTAAATGAAAATAAATATTTAAAAATTTAATTGATTTTAATAAAATAATATTATTTTGAATAATTATTTAATTTTTATTTAAAAAATTTTTTATACTTAATCATTAAAACTATTACATTTGTTTGTTTATTTGTGTTTTCTGAATGAGATGCAAGCCTGGCCAAAGGAAGACGTGGACTCAAGTTCCGTGTAAAAATACTTCAACACTTGATCAGAGTCAAGTTTACAACTTAGGTTGAAATTTTGAATTTGTCTTTTTTTTTTTTCAATTTGTTTGCTTTAATCATTTTACTTCAATTTTAATAAATTTAATATTTATATTTTTATTAAAAATTAATTTAAAAATAATTATTAATAATGTTAAAATTTTTTCATTATTTTAAATTTTATGACATTCTGATTGATTTTTGACGATGACATGACATCATAGTATTTATTAATTTTTAATTAAAAAATTATACTACGTGTAACAAAATAAAATTGCGTTGGCATGTTACATCATAAAAAAGACACGTTGCCAAAATTAATTGCAAATTTTATCATACTTATCGATTAATCAATTTTAATAAAATTATAAAAGCGTTAAATTTATTAAAATTGAAGTAAATTCGTGTAAATTAAGTAAAACAAGATTAAACATTTAATGCTGTTTTCAAGCCTATTCAGCCATCTATGCTCGTTCTACTGGTTGGACCATTTGAGGTGAGACTTGTTTTTTTTTTTTTTTTTAGCCAAAAAATTTGGTGTAGAATTGAAAAAACTGACCCAAATCCTAAACTTCGTTTAAATCAATCCAACACAAAACACAGATTACTTTGGATTTAACAAAAAAGAATTTCAAAGATTGAAACTTAAAAATTTTAATTGATATAAATTTAGTTGTCAAAATATTTGAGATTGATATAATTTGAATTCATAATGATTCGAATTTAAAATTTATTTAATAAAATATTTTTTAAAAAATTAAATTATAATTTAAAAATGCTTGAATTGTAATTATATGATTTTATTTTATAAAAATAAAAATAAGAAAATGATAAAACATTTTTTTAACTATAAAATTTAAACCGATGTTATATCAAATAATTATGTTAATTACTTTATTTTTAATTAAATTTAGATAAATAAAAAAATATAAAAATTTAAATTGCCTCAAGTTGGAGCCAGTTGGATTAGCTCAGCTTGGAAATGCCATTGAATTTAATAGAGCAATGAATTTATTTTTTTCTTACTTTGTTGTGATTATAAATTCACAAAGTACCATATATCCAGTCTAATTAATGTAATCTCTAAAGAGTGTTGTCTTTTTAATTATGTTAATATGTACATGTCACTGGATGTTTCGATTGTTTCTTTCAGTTGAGGAATGCCTATATATATATATATATACATCGCATTAATTTTCTTTACATTAAAGTACTTTGTAACTGATTTTTCAATCTTTTCTTTTCGATGTGTGTTGTGCTAGCTGTCTTAATAGGTTTTGAGGCTTCATCATGAATTTTACATTTAATAGTTAACATTGAAGATTCTTTGACCCTGAATTTTATTTATTTGATCAGGTGAGTCTAGGAGGACAATTCAATCCGTTTTTTTATGGGTTTTAATTTGATTTGATCTGATATTTTTTTTTAAATCAAATTTTGAGTCAAATTAGATCGAATAACGTTAATAAAAAGATTAGATTTAGGTTTTAAACAAATTCGATTCGATATTATATAAAAATAATTTTTAAATTAAATTTTTATTTATATATTTATATAATTATATATTTAAATATTTATTTTAAAAAATAATATTTTATTAATTTTATGTCAAAGTTAGGTACGATTTATATAATATCGAGTCGAATTTGGATTTGAGTATTAATAAAATAAAAAAAATTAAATCAAATCGAATTCGAGTTTGACAAATATAAAATCAGATCAGATTCGAGACGAATAAAAATCTGTCTCGATTCAATCCGTTACCATCCCTAGATGAGTCTTTTACTTTAAACTCTTAACTTTTTTTTTAATTGTTTACCTCCGAATAAGATATATCTAATTATGAATTTTATTTTTTTCAAGTACAAAATTGACATAAAATATATAATACATGATATTTTTATATTTAACCCATATATTAAGTATTATTACACATAAAATGCTCAATAAAGCAGAAAAGAGATACTCCAATATAATAGAAGCAATAGTTCAATTGAATTTAAAATTATATTTTTTAAATTAACGGATAAGCTTTACTTAACTTATTGGTTTAAATTTTAATATACCGGAAAAATAAATAGATGAACAAACAAAATGAGAGGAGTAATATGCTAAACTCTAACATAGATTTTGTGTAGTACATTCATCATTTTAATTTTTTTTTATTATATACAATGTTATAGACTAAATTTAGTGTTATTCGTTAAGTGATTAGTATTGTTAATGAATAAAATGTTTGATCAATAATTTGTGAATAGACTCTGTCTTTATTCGTTTATATTTGTTTATTAATATAAACTATATATTAGGGTTTGCTAATTAAATAAACAAATTATAAATATAATAAAATTCATTAATATGATTTACATCCGAGATATAAATAAATAGAATGTTTAACGAATAATTTGTGAATATATTTAGTCTTTATTTATTTTTATATTTCTTTATTAAGTTTAACAAAAAATTATGAACAATATTCCAATATTCATCAATTAAATGAATAAATCATAAATTTAATAAAATTCATTTATATTGAATTCATATTTATGATTATACATAATAATAAAATAGAATAATAATAGGGTTTATATTTGATTAGATACTATACATTATCACTCCATCACAAAATTACCACATCATTGATTAACAAATTTAAAATTTTAAAGTATATAAAAATATTTTTTAAATTTTAAATATTTAATCATATTAAAACTTTTTAAATTTTAATTTTATTTGTTAATAAGTGGATATTTATAAAACACTAAGATCATATTTGATGCAAAAGATGATAGATAAGATAATATGATAATTATTTTATATTATGTTTAGTTTATATATAATTGAAACGGATATGATTACAGAAAGAATTATTATCTTCTTGTATATGATGAGTCAATATTCTAAACGTGAAAATGATTATTTTTAATTTATAATATTAAACTTATATTTTTTATTATATCTTTAAAAATTACATCAATAATTTAAATTATATAAATTTTAAAAAAATTAATTTTGATCAATAAATAAATTATCGTATCTTAATTCTTACTCATATTAAATATAAAATATAATAATATTATTTAATTTAATCATATTTATAATATTATTTTATTTTATTTCATTATAATTTTATATATCAGATGACTTAAAATTCATAATATCTATATAATAATAATGTATTAAATATAAATTTATAATAATAATAATGTAAAATTTGAAATGCACATATCATTTTATTTTTTATTAAAAAATATTTTCTTAAAAAAAAAAAAAAACTCACTTTTTTATACAATGGTAGGTTGTGGTTGGGAAAAATTATGATCTGAAATAGAGGTAATGGGACCCACTATCAGTCGGTGGAGGGTTGGTGAGATTGAGAAGCTTTTTCCGTTTCAATTTGCTTAACAACTATAATGATAAAAGCATTGCCAAAGCCACTTTGGCGGACCTAACATTTTCGTCTTTTTGTGATCACAACTACCACTCCAGTTTTCACTCGCTCGCATCGCTTTCCACGTGCCAGGTAATTAAAACTCAAGCGGGTTGCTAAACGGACGGGTATGATATTGAATATATCATAAATGGGTTAGGTATATATAGGTGGCAATTAAACGGGTCAAGTCGGCTCACGGTTTGATGACAATTTCAGTTATTTTGAATTTTGGTAAATTATATTATTTAATGATTGATTTTTAAAAGTTAAATCAAAATTTGATTTGAATGATTCATTTGAATTAGAGTTATATTTTATTAATTTTAATTTAAATCATTTAAATTTACATTTTATCGATTTATAAAACACCTTCAACTTTTTTTTTATTTTAATTTTGGATCGTCAATTAGGTTGTAGCAAACCTTCAATTATTTAATTGTCTAGCTTCCAAAGGTACCACACAAATAAAAAATAAAAAAAAGCTCAAGATGAGAAAGGGATAGCCAAAGCCGAAACCTAATTCCAGCCTCAAGTTTTTTTTATTTCTCCACAAAAGAGACAGCTAAAACTAATGAATAGCCTTCATAAGGGGGATGGCTAAGCCTTGTTAAATAGAGTGGAGAATGGGCAGCCCTTGATCAGTTTTATGATTGTATTGGCACTTTATATATTGACCCCTTAGAATATAGAATTTAGTCAATTAAATCTCTACAATTTTAAATTTTATTTCAATCAAGCTGAACTTAATTTTTCCATTTTAATTTCTCAATTTAATTATTCTTAATGTATGTAATTCTTTAAGTTCTGTTGATAATAAATATAAATGACAAAAAATAACTTATCCTTCTCCTAATTCCTTCCCTCTTTCATTTTTTTTTTATTTCTATTAATTTTATAATCAATCCATTACAGGAAATAAAAAAAATGAAAACTATAATTCTTAAACAAGAAGAGTATCATGATTTATGAACTCAACTCTATATATTTGACAAAGAGATATGATATGAAAGAAGGCAACTGATACCCAACAAAAGATTGAAATTTTTTATGGATAACCAATAACAAATAACTTGCAAAGTTGTCCTTCATTTTTTTTTTTTTTTATATTGAAAAAAATTACAAAGATATTATAATTTTGCCCTTTTTAAATGTTACAAAATACTGACATAGGTCAAACCACTCACAAGACATTTTGTTTGATATGATCCAATATTTATAAAAATATTAAAATGTCCATAATTTGATTATTCATTAAAATAAAATACTTATGAATTTGTTATATTATAACCTTCATACCCTATTTTGTGAGTAGTCGAACTAGGATAAAATATAGCAATAACACACCATCTTTCTTTGGGCATTTTTCCATCTGTTACCACTGGCTCACCAACTCTCAATCCTCCTGGCAGTGCACAAAACAAGAGAATCCAAATCCTAAAAACCTTCAACTAAAAGCATCATTAGGCACATTATTGGATTTTCTAACACTGAAATATGATGAGAGGAAAAGAGGAATCAAAGATAGGAAAACTAATGGGAGCAAAGTTGTGCTTCTTTCCTCTTTCTTTTCTTTTTGTCTGTCTATAAGACTGACTATATTTGGATGGCCATGTGATGCAACGAAGAGTGCTCCCTGCTATCCAACCCTCAGCCAGCCTCCTCGGAAGCTCTCCAATGGAAAAAGGAGCTGTGCTTCAACTACACCCTTATCTTTCTTCCAAATTTAAAAATATATAATATTTTTACTTAAATTATACATTTTATTTATAATTTTACCATTATTTTATTTTATTTTATTTTTTCTTTCATATGGAATACAAAAAAAAAAAAAAAACTATTCTTCCCTTTCTTTATTTTTTCTTTTCCTTCTATTGTCCTTCCAACCAAACATAATGTAAAAGTATAGCTCCAAACTTTTCCATACAGATGAGCAGATGGCATTATGGCATGGCTCTAAATTTGAGCAAATATTTCCATATTAGTACAGCGGTTTGTCATGGTATAGCAAAGTTAAGGATATTAAAAGCAATCCAAAGTACATAGGGAGGTTAAAATGTTACAGAAGTTATTCCCAGACGCTATAGCTAATAATTAGTCTATCACATCATATTAGAAAGAAGAAACTAGAAGCCAAAATAGCAAGCCTTTCTCTCACTACAGCATCTAGTTTTTTGTCCTTATGCAGTCACCAAATGCAGACCAGATCGCGGAAGCACGCAAGAATATGTAACATACTTGACACTATCTAAAAGCACAACAACAAAGATCCGAGAAAGCGACTTGGGTACAATCATCTCATCCATGTCCCCATTACCAGCCTCCCTGGGATCAATAAGCACGGAGACTACCATAGAAGAAGCAGTTTTATTACCTTGAAATTTTTGCTTTTGAGAATTTCTTCCAACATGCTTTTGGGTTATGTTACGATCAGATCCAGAGAGAGAAACAGGATGACCATGGAGAATCCTTCTGTTTCTTCCCTTGTTAAGCTGCGTAGCATTCTGACTATGTTCTGCAGAAACATTGGTAACAGAGGAAGCAGGAACAATGGCTCCCGCAGCAGAGACATCAAACTGGAACACTTCAGTGCACATGCCAGAACTCAACATTGGTCCTACAACAGAGAAGACAAAAGAAACACAGTCAAAATAGTACGACACAAGCACGAATAGCATAGTTGGGAGCATTTCACCTACAATTTTTTTTATTGTAGTCTTACAATTATCCAATTATAATAAAAAATTATGAAAGAGTTCACCATGAAATGTGGGCTCCATATAAAATTTTGGTGGATCTTAAACAATTATGAATTATAATTGGTTAATTGTAATGCAATAATTAGAGGTGATATACTTCCATTCATCTCTATACAATTGATTTTACTTCAATTTTGAGACAAAAAAAGGCTAAAAATATAATGACAGGCTTTAAAAAATTAACAATATTACCAAGACATGATAAACTAATTTTTAAATCCATGCTTCAGATCCTAGTTAAGAGTTATTTTTTAAATCTTGTGAAAAATTATTAATTTGTTCTTCACATTCAAATCTACTGTTAAATCGCGTGTTAGCTACTAGCTATCATTAATTCCTTTTACTTATTTTTCTTTCCCTTTTTTTTTGGTTGGGGAGTGGGGTTGCAGAGTTTCTGCCATCTATCAACCACAACAAAACCAAGACTATTTGAACAGAAAAACAAAATTCTACTCAGCACACTGATTGCAGCAAATGGTCAAGAGAAGCAGAATAGGATAAAATTGATTGTGTTTGTGCTGCAATTATATAACAATTACGAATTCATACTGATTGCAGTAAAGGTACCTAGCCTTAACCTGCAAACCAGGTCAGTGGCCAAGCAAAAATTTCTACACCTTATTTGGTTTCCAGCAATTTCCAACATCCAAGTTAAAATTACATCCCATTTTATAGAACATTCACATTCAGAAAATCACCCGATGTACATAATTATAAAATGTAATAGTAAAATAATTACCTGCCACTCCTTCCCGGAACCACTGCTGCATCTTACCATCAGCAGCAGTTGACTTGAAATGGTCCTTCAAAGCGTTAGCAGAACCTGAAGAAAGAGCCATCTGTCTTTCTGCAGGATTTCTGTATTCACGTGAATGCTTTTCTCCATCCTCTCTGGCATCAGGAATTGCAACTGCTGGAGAGACATTCTTAGGGATCACCAAACCTGTCTCCTTATTCTTTATTTGAGAAGCCTCATGAGAGGCCACAGCTTTCTCGCTGGCCAGAACAGAGTGAATTATCAGGTTGCCATCAATTTTCACAAGCTTATCATTTCTCGGTACGTACAAGGAAGCAATGAGAGGCTCACTTCCATTGCCCATATAAGCAGGTACACTGTGTGCACCAATCTCTTTCAGATCAACAGCAGACTGTGATCCTCTACCATCAACTCTATTGCTAACGTCAAATTTACCATAAGAAAACACTGCATCCCTACTATCATTAGACCCATTTAATTGACTATCAACTCTCAAAACTCTCCCACGATGCACCTTGTAAAACCCATCTCCAACAAAACCCAACCCAACAGGCGTATTATCATATCTAACGTTCACAATTGGGACCAAACCACCAAACAATAATATGAAAAACAAAATACCCAGTAAACTAACACTAGCAACCTTCTTAGTTTTGCTCTCTTTCTTTTTAGCCTTGGAAACTGGTATGGCTTGCTGCTGTGGTTTCAATCTAGGAATAGGTACCAATGGCACCTGAGACCCTGGTGGCCTCATCATATAGGGCGGTGCACAGGGCATCCAAGGATAAGTCATTGGTGGATACATTGGCATAGGCAATGGCTGTGGAGGGCAGACTCCAGTGCCTGCACCTCCAGCACCACCAACAGTGCTCAGTTGCTGTCTCAAGGTAGCATTTTCAGTTATAAAAAAAGCTATCCTACCATTCAAATCAGCAATAGTAGAATGCATAGTCCTGACCTTATCCTCCAGTTCTTCCACGTAATGCTTCTTCCTCTGCCTTGACAGCTGTGCACTCTCTCTGTTCCTCATAAGCCTCGCCGTCCTTTTCTCCTCCTCTTCGCTCAGCGCATTCGAATTATTATTAGAATCGGAGTTAGAGTAATTCACAGTGGACAGCAATGATCTTCTACACTTGATGGAATCAGTTTCTTCATTGTCTTTCTTTCTTTTAGACACTCGCCTTTTACCCATTTCTTCAACATTAACCTTTAGATCGACGATGTTTCCGAAATCGGGGAAGGCAACATTTGTGGCTTCGGAAACGGCCGAACCACAATTTCCAGAGCCTAAAGAGGAGACAGGAGAGTGGGAATTAGCCGAAGAATCAGGGCCATTGCAACTGTCAAGTTCCGGGGAGGAAGAGTTGAGATGCCTTTCCACGTCGGATTCGGGTGTGACGGAAAAGTCGGGGATGAGCATGTGCTCGGAATCGGAGGGAAAGTAGAATTGGTCCAGGTCGTCGAAGGTGAGTTGGAAATCATCATTGTCGTCGAGAGAAAACCCCAGATCAGAGGATAGATACAACGGATCCATTGGTGGTATGGCCAGCGATTCCAGTTCGGAGCCCAGATAGGGTTCCGTCACCGCATCAGCCATTGAATTTTGGGTTTAGGGGGAGGTTGCAGAGCAAATTTAGAGGGTTTGGATGTTGGAACGTGATGGTTGACTGAAAGACTCAAGATTTCTTTAGGTTAGGGGATTATTAGATTCCCGGAAAAGAAGTAGTAACTTCGGCATTGAATTCGCAAAATAGGATTCTTTTGAAATGGTCGGTTTTTTTCTTTTTTTTTTTGAAAGAGTCCGAAGACTTCCCTTGACGTTGTTCCTCTGCCGCGTGGGCACAGGCAATGGTAACCCTTTTTTTTTTTAATTAATTTTACATCCTTTTCTTTTCGGTATGTATATTTTGCAACCTTTTCTTCATCGTTTGTGTTTTGCAGGAGAAATTAATCATATAATATCAATTAAAAAAAAACTAATCCTATTATACCAATTCTCAAAATTCATTCGTATTTAGTATGAAGTAATTAATTAAAATATTATAATAATTTATGCATGGTGATTTATGCATCGTGATTGAATCTTTATTTTTAATAATCACTTAATAATTTTATATGATAGTGATTTTGAATTACTTAAAAATAATCAAATCATTCTTTTAAATAATTATTTAATTTTCATTACAAGGGTGAGAAGCTTTTATCATCGAATTTAAATGATATATAAAATTAATAGTAGTCATTATTATTTATTTAATATATAATTAAAATTTTATTTTTTTTTAAAAAATTAATTGTAATTATTTTATATATATGTGATTTTTATATTTTTAAATTAATATTCATTGTAAAAAATTCAAAAATAATTTGTATGATTTTTAAACTTTTTTAATGTTTTATATATATAATATGATCTTTTTAATTTTAATAGATTAGTTTTTTTTTACATAATGTGTACTATAAAAACTAATTTACCTATGAATAAATGTCTTGTTTTAATTTAATAATTTAATTATATTTTATTATGAAATAAATAAAATATTACTAATATTTTACAGTTCCTATTTTTAAACAATATTGAAATCATCAACTTATATAATTATTATAATCTACATGATTATTTTGATATTTTGAAACAAAATAACGTTTGACCTTTAGTAAAATACTAAACACAATGATATTTAATTTTTAAAAATTAATAATTGTTAATAAAATAAGCAATTTTAAATCACAAATGATAAGAATATCTTAATAATAAAATCATCTTATTGATTAAATTATCATGATAATCTTGAAAATAATATCAAACATTATCTAAAATATGTTTTATTTGTAAAATCTTAAATTACTTTTGGTAGTTGAATTCTTTACTACAAAATTATATTCAATTAACGTGCATATAAACTTCTTATGTTTGGTTTACCAAGCATATAAAATTTTTAATGATATTTTTTATTAAATTATTATTAGCCTCCAAAAAAATAAATACCATACAATTATATATTTGAACTTAAAAGAAATTAAAAATAACATGATATGAACATGTTATGATACACATGCTATACATAAAGCATATACAAATACAATGAAATATTTTGATAACACATTTAAGTACAATAAAATGACCAAAAAAGTACCATATAAAGGATCGGGTTTATAAAAAAAAAAAAAGAAAGGCAAAAGCATTCGGTACAAGAAAATTATAATATTATAAAACAGTATTCTGTAATCAAATGTATGCATATAGCATAGTTAAAGATAATTAATACCACCAACAAAAACAATTGAAACATATCATCCATCATCTTCAAATGTAAAATAAGCAATATCACCAATTTCAATTGGTTTTTTATGATAAACAAATCATAACTGTATTTAAAAATAAAATAATTTAACATACACATGTTCAAAACAATCCAAGAAGAATCATGACATGGATCAGAAAATAGTTGCCATGGATACACTGTTACAAAACATCTCAATTCTCAATATCCTTTATAATGCATTTCTATGTTTGACAACAAAGAAAAGAACAATTCAGGTTCTTTCACAACTACACAAGTTTCCTACACAAATTAAAGAGAAAAAAAAATAGATATGTTTGCTTCACAATTGCATATAATTCATTTACAATTTCATATCATTATTTTTATATAATTACTTCATAATTTCATATCATTTCAGATAAATCCGTATCATAATTTTAGTAAAGAAATAAATTTGAAATTAATTTTTAATCTTCAATTACATAATTGCAAGGCCTAATCTTCCATAACATCATCAAAATTAATTCTCTATTATAATTAAAACCTAAAAACCAAACTATTGTTAAGAACAAAAGGATCAATCAACCTTGAATGCAATGCATAGAAAGCCAAACTTTTTATAATGTAAAGAAAATAAATAGTTGGTGTGAAAGGGTTATTTGTTGACGTGATGAAGCGTTGAAACTAAGTAGAATAAGATGTACTGAGAAAGGGTGGAAAGGAAGATTGGAGCAAACCCAAAAGTGTTGAGTGCAATGGCGTGTGGCTGGGTAGAGAAGAGAGTAAGGTTGATAAAAGGATTTAGGAAGAGAGAATTGTCGAGAAAATTGTCAGAAGTCTCCAAAAGTCCCCTAATGAATTGAGAAAACTCATATTTATAGGTTTCAAGAATAGGAGTTACATTTATTGAGTATTGAATAGTAATAATGGTGAAATTGATAGCTATAAAAGGTATTAATGTATTAAATATAAATAATAATGAATAATGGGGAATTGGCTATTACAAAAGATGTTAATGTATAGGTTAATGAGATTTTAATTAACTTTTAATATTAGGTATACTAAACATAAAAGTTCACTATCTGTTTTGAAAGAAAATGGAGAAACACTTATATTTCAGAGAAAGGTTAAGAGAAAACCTTTTAAATATCTCTATATTTGATCCACCAAGCCAAGCTCTTTGAAATATTCCAATAGTGAAATTAGCCCAAGAACTTTGTCATATTCTGGGTTTATTTTCACTTTTTCTTTCGGTGAAGTAACATTCAGTGAAGCACCTTTTGTAAAATAACTCTTACTGAAGTAACTTTTGGTGAAAAAGTTTTTGGTAAAGGTGTTGATGTAGTTTTTTGAGGAAGTTATTCCGATAATAGTTGTTCTATAAAGGTGTTGTTACATAGAGAAATTATTTTTTGAATAGTTGTTCCCTAAATAGTTGTTCTATGAAAAAGTTATTCTATGAATAGCCGTTTAGGAAAGCAATCTACACAAAAACAACCTTATTACTTGTTTTGACTTATCTTTAACTTTAGCAATTTTAGAGAAATTTAAAAGAATAAAATATTAATAACCAAAGTTAAGTATCTACGTTTTACTTTTCAATGAGAATTCTTAGTATAAGAAGTTCTCAAGCATTAGTACAATTAAACAGTTAAAGTAAAATATAAGATATATATATTCTCATAATTTTATAGACGAATGATAGAGAAATTTAAAAGAATAAAATATTAGTAACCAAATTCAAGTATCTTAATTTTGCCCTTTACATGAGAATTTTTAGTATAAAAAGTTCTCATGTATTAATACAAATAAAGAGTCAAAGTAAAATATAAGATATATTTATTCTCATAATTTAAATATGAATGATATAAGTTTGTCCCCTGCATGAGAATTCTACACATAAGAAGTTTTCATGCATGAGTATAATGAAAGAGCAAAGGATGAATAATGTACACCTTATTAAAAAACATATATATTTTGATTGCTTATTGCGCATGGTAGGTTCATTGCCCACTGCATGAAATTTCTTTGATAAGGATCAAAGAATGTTCCATGTATAAAATAAATAAATTTTAATGTTATAAATGAAAGAATTACTTAGGAGATAAGTAATGTATGAAAGTATAAACCATAACATTAGTATTTCTCTAAAAATAAAAAAAAAAAGAATTATCAAGTGGAACGAGTAATGAAAGTGTTTTCCTAATGAAAATAGGAGAATAAGTAACATAAGTGTTTTCCTAAAAAATAGGAGAATGAGTAATGTGAGTATTTCTTTAAAAAATAGTAGAATAAGTAATGAGGATGTTTACCTAAAAAATAATAGAATAAGTAATGAGGATGTTTACCTAAAAAATAATAGAATAAGTAATGAAGATATTTCCCTTAAAAAATAGGAGAATAATTATTAGGAATGTTTCCCTTAAAAATATAAGAATAAGTAATGAGAATGCTTAATTAAGAGATCAAGTAAAATTAATACTTTCCTAAAATTAGTAGAACAAGTAATGAAAATATTTTTTTGAAAAAAATAGAAGAATTATTTAAAAGAATAGGAAAACAAATATTGTAAAATAAATAAAGTATTGTTTAGGAGAACAAGCAATGAACATCGGTTTTATTTTTCTAAAATAAAACAAGATAGCTAAAAGGCTCATGACAATTTGAATCACCTTTTTTTAAAAAAAAAAAAATAGTTCTGCTCATAAACCGATTGTTAAGATGATATGCTAGTAGTTTGGATTTTTTTTTCATAACGAGAAGAGCTTCGTAGAGTAACATATGAGAATCATTTTGAAAGAATAATGAAAAATTCTTCACGAAAAACATTACTTGGAAGTGTGTTCAAGGAATACTTTTTTAAAAATATATTTATTTTAAATGCTTATATTTATTTTAAAAATATATTTATTTATTTATTTTAAATATTTCTGCTCATAAACCGTTTGTTAAAATGATATGCTAGTAGTTTGGATTTTTTTTTCATAACGAGAAGAGCTTCGTAGAGTAACATATGAGAATCATTTTGAAAGAATAATGAAAAATTCTTCACGAAAAACATTACTTGAAAGTGTGTTCAAGGAATAATTTTTTTAAAATATATTTATTTTAAATACTGGAAACTCTTCTTAAAAAAATATAGAAAAAGTTTTCTAAGAAAAAATGCGGGTACATCATAATTTTTTTAAATATATTTCAAAGAGTTCATAAGAAGTGGCTTTTAAAGTAGCATATTGATTTTTTTTTATTTTATTTTAAGAATGCTAGGTAACAAATATTTCTTAGATAAATTTTCTTTGAATTATACATAAATAAATAAGATATATTTCTCGACAATTATCTCTTGAAATGTAGGAAACATTCCTTGTAAGAATGCAAGAGATGTATATCTCATAAATTATGAGCGAAAATACTTCTTGGAATAACACATGACAAATTTATTTTTAAGACTCATCATTTAGATGTGAAAAAAGGTTTCAATATAGAAAAATGAATGAGAGATATTTTTTTAAAAAATGATAAGTAATGAGAATTGTTTCATGAGAAGCATCTTTTAGAAATAAGCATGAATATTTTGAGAATACTTTTGAATAATAAGAAACAACTTTTATAAAAATAGACGTGAAATACTTATTAAGATATTAAAATAGTACATTGAAAGAATTTCATTTTTTAATGAGAATTGCTTCTTTGAGTAATGCATGAAAAATTTATTATAGGATAATTCATGAAAACTTATTATGAAAAGAACTTTTAAAGATATGCATGAAATTCATTTCTTAAGAAATATCTTTTAAAATGAAACACAATTATTGGCTAGGCATTTCTCAGATAAGATAATTTTTTATGATATTGTGCATAAAAGAAACAATTATTAAAAATGGCACATAAAAACGACCTTAAGATGTTAAGTAAGAAGCATTTTTTTAAAAACGTTTATTGGAATAATGCAAGAAATGCACTTTTTTTAAAAAAAAAATCTTGAAAAAACGCGTATAAGTGAAACATTTCTTAGGATAATGATGATGTTTTTAGCTGTTACATAAGAAGTTTTTCACAATAAAAAGTATGCAAAAGATTTCAATTATCAATTGATTTCTTTTGAAAAAAGTTTTATATAATAGTAAAGTAATAGCAATAAGAAAGTAATACAAAAGACTTCAATGGTCATTTTTTTAAAGTACTTGTATATAAGGTATTGTAGTAGTAAAAAATACTATATCAATCAACTTTATTTCAAGAAAAACTTATACATGAGAGCAACATGAAACTTTCTTTTTTTAGAAGAGTGACAGAAAAAACTCAACAAGTTACAACGTCAAACTTTTGTTTATTGGAAAAAGTTAAAAATAAGAGTAATGCAATGCTACAGAAATTTCTCTTTGAAATATTTGATATGTGATAGTGACAAAAATAATACAAGACCATAAGACTTTTTATTGTAAGAACTTGTATGTAAACTAAATGATATAGTAAGATTTTAGATGTTTCACTTCTTTTAGGAAGATCTTTTTTAGGTAAAATTTCAAGTTTGGAATTAACTCTTCTTTCAAATTTGTATCATCATATGTATGCACTATGTATTTTTGCTCCACTATATTCTAAAAAGTTTTAAGTGTTTCATATGCAAATTACTTTCGTAGCAAGGTGAACTTCTTAGCATATAAAAAATATGTGATATAATAATATGTATAAGATGTAGTACTAGAGAGATTTTTCAACTTTGATGTTAAAAAAATCTTAATAGTATTAGCATTTCATTATAATTGTAATACCTCCACTTATAAAGTAGGTAAGGTGTATAATAGTAACACTAATATAATTGTGTGCACGGTCAAAGAGAACTCTCAACTTTATATTAGGGAGATAACTTTTCAACTTAATACAAATAAGATGTTAAATCCAAATAAAAACAATGAAGCTGTAGCCAAAAAGCATCAAGAGAAATGATTTACATCATAGTATTTAAGAAATTATGGCAAAAAAATAAGCAATAAAGTTGTGTCCAATAATTATGTTCTCAATTTATAAGATAAATAATTCAAAACTTAATACTAAGGGAACTCACTTGATAGCAAGTATAAATAATAAAGTTATAGCCAGAGAATGAGTGATATAGTTGTGACTAAAGAACAATTTTCAATTTATATATAAAAAAAAAAGATGATTCTTAACTTGGAACTGAAGAGGTTCATTTGATTGTAAGTATTAACAATAAAGTAGTTGCAAAAAAATGAGCATTAAAGCTGTGGCCAAGGAGTGACTCCATTATGTATTAAAAATATAATTTTTTTCTCAACTTTGTACCAAAGATATTAATTTGATTCATAGCATGAACTATTAAATTATGGTCAATAAAAGTGTATCGACACACCAGCCATGTCTACTTTGTATCTCAATTTGGTTTTGAAGATTAATCTCATATACAATTAAAAAAAAGTTTTAACAAACATTTTCATCTTTTTTACAATATTTGATAAAGGAGTATGCATTAGAATAGGTATTTGTTCAAATAATACATATTTTTCATTTTTCTCACGTTAAGTTTTTTTTCAATTTATTGAAATTCTTAAATATGTATGCATTAAATAATAGTAGTAAAGAAATGCTTAGATAGTTGAGAATAGTAAAAGATAAAAATTAAAATATTTGTAATTGATTAAACTTATAATATGAAAGAATAAACATTCTAACTAGATTATTGCTCCACCATTGAGTATTTTTGTGGTATTAGGATTTTTTATATTTAGTAGAGTTGCTCATATTATGTCTCTAGTGAAGTTCTACCCAATGTAATCACTTATCTCTAGTGGAGTCATCAAAATGTAAAAGGATTCTTTGTTGAGGTGAGAAAGCATTGTAAAAAAGTAAAGCAAGATATGCTAGGAAGAGATGGAAATAAAGATTAGAATAGACCTTAAAGTGTTGAGTACAATAATATGTGGCAAAGCAAAGTTGAGTAGAGAAGAAAATAAGGCTGAAAAAAGGATTTAGGAAGAAATAATTGTCAAGAAAATTGAGTAAATTTCCTAAAAGTCTCCAAATGTCTCCTTATGAACTGGGGAAACTCCTACTTATAGGTTTAAAGAATAAAAGTTATATGTTTTGAGTATTGAATAGTAATAATGGTGAAATTGACAGGTATAAAAGGTGTTAATATATTAAATATGAATAATAGTGAATAATGAAAGAATTGGCTATTACAAAAGGCGTTAATGTATTTGTTAATGAAAGTTTAATTAACTTTTAGTGATAGGTATAGTAAATATAAAAGTTCACTGTATGTTTTGAAAGAAAGGAAGAAGCATTCACATTTCAGTGAAAAGTTAAAAGGAAACCTTTGAATTATCTTCATATTTGATCCACTAAACCAAATTTTCTAGAACATTTTAATAGTAGAATTAACCCAAAAACTTTGTCATATTCTAGAGTTATTTTCACTTTTCTTTTGATAAAATAACATTCGGTGAAATATTTTTTATGGAATAATTCCTAATAAAATAATTTTTAATGAAAGAGTTTTCGGTAAAGATATTGGTGTTGTTCCTTGAAGAAATTGTTTTGAGAATAGCTATTCTTCGAAGGTGTTGTTTCATGAAGGAATTATTTTTTGAATAGTTGTTCCTTCAACAGTTGTTCTATGAAAAAATTGTTTTATAAATGGTTGTTTTATAAAATAATGTTCACTGAAATAACCTTATCACTTGTTTGGACTTATCCTTAACTTCAACAACTTTAGAGAAATTTTAAAAAATAAAATATTAATAACAAACATCAAGTATCTACAATTGGAAACTCATAAATTTTTGAAAATAAATTGATACCTTATGCTGAAATTTAACATTACCCATATGCACTTTTCTTCCATAACTCAAATAAAGGTTAAATATAAAAATGTCCATGTACTATATATTTTTTATTAGTTTAGGACCTAAAGAAATAAAATTTTTAATTTAGTACTCCAGTTTTTATTTCATTATTTACTTTGATACTTGAGACTAATATCGTTAATCAACTTATTGATATGACATAAATATCTTTATTGATGTAGCATAAATATCTTATAAGATGCTAATACGTGTCAAAAAGTTCAATTAGTATTATATCATTAATGGTCATGTCAATATTTAAAAAGTTTACAAAAATTCACAAAAATTTAAAAATATTTTTAAAATATGAAATATTTTTAAAAATTATTAAAAAACTAAATATTTTAAAAAATAAAATTTAAGAAAACTTAAAAACTTTTAAAAAGCTTAAAATTTTAATAAAAAATCCAAATAAATTCAAATACATTATGAAAAATTCATAAAAATGAAAATTTTAATAAAAATAAAATTATCTTAAAATTAAAAAATCACTGAAACTTAAAAAATTGAAAATAAAAAATCTAATTTTTTTTGAAAAAATCTAAAATTGTTAAAAAATTTGTAAATTTTTTTTTAAAAATTATGAAAATTTTGTTTTTTTTTTTTATAATTTACAATTTTAATTTTTTTTTATATATTTTATGAATTTTTTAGATTTTTTTGGATTTTTATTTAACTTTTAATTTTTTAACTTTTTTAAATTTTTAATATTTTTTAGAATATTTTAAATTTTTGAAAATTTTTTAATTTTTTTAATTTTCAAGAATTTTTATAAATTTTTAGATTAAAAAAAAATAGATTTTTTTAATTTCAAAATTTTTAAAAAATTTTAGATTTTTTTATTTTCAATTTTTTTTAGTTTTTGTAAATATTAAGAATTTTTTATTTTTTTGAATTTTTCAAAAAATTTTAAAAAATTTTCAATTTTTCTTAAAATTTTTCAATTTTCATAATTTTTAAAATTTTAAAAATATTTCATTTTTCATTCACTTGATACTTAAAAGTAATTACGTGAGTCTTACTGGGAATTTGCCAAGATTTTACAAAGCCCAATAACCACGCCACAGCAGCTCAGCAAGAACTTCTACTTGGAAACTGAACTTTTTGACAAATAGTTGAATCTTGGGGTTTTGAGATTCTCTCCAAATGCCATGTGTTTGTCATCTAAACAATATTAAAAATATAAATTTTCATTATCAATGTTACACTAATCGAAATTAAAATCAAATTCGAAATGATTTTATCCCGATGTAATCTGAACTTTAAATTACCACTGCGTTTGATACATATATAATATTTTTTATATTTATATAGCTATTTATGACTTTGCTCGAAATCGTATAACATATTATTGGTTTTATTATTCAAAACTTGTTTGTAATGATTTATAAATAGTAAAAAACTGTAACAAAGATCGAGTACCTAAATTTAATCCGTCCATTTCTATTCCTACCTCCATGCCAAGATAATCCCATAACTTTGAGCTGTTTTGGATCATCTAGGATATCATTAGATACCATGTTGGTAATTCAACTTAGAATTTGTTGAGTTCTTATCCTATTTAATTTTATAGAGTTAATTTTTTTTTTAATTTTAAATTGAATTTTAGATTGGATTGAATTGATTTTTTTATTAAAAAAATCAAGATCGAAGCAAGTTTTAGATAATTTCACTCCACCTGACTCGATATATATATAATATTTTTTATTATTTATTTAATTATATATTTATTTAATTTTATATTTATATTAAAAACAATATTTTATATTAAAAATATTTAATTAATTTTGAGTCAATTGTAATTTTATTCATATATGAATCTGTTATAAAAAATAATATTTTAATATCAAATTAAGTTTAAAATTTTATTATATAAAATCAAATCGATTTTAAAACAAATAAAAATTTGTTTCATCTCAACTCATTGTCATTTTTAAATATTATAATACGGTGTGGTGGACCGAGCCCATCTAGAAAGTTTAATACAACCTTAAGTGATATTTAGTATAAAACTATCATCTCAAAAATTATGATTATTAGATTATCATTTTTTTAAGTAAATAAAAAGATTATATTCATGTTATAATATTAGTAACATCAGATAACATCAGATAACACAGCTGATCTAATACAATCAGGAGTTTCCTCTACCCAAGAGATGCTCTTCCGTTAATGATAGTCCCTTCCTGGCTAGCACATGTGCTGCTTCATTGCCTTCTCTTAATGTGTGCTATCCACTCTATTTCCTGCCATCCTGTATTATTGGCCCAATGTATGAAAGCCCCTCTTCATCCTTCCTCAAACTGTTGATTACACTCAGTGCATACCCCTCCACAATTATCTGTATAGATCCCAGCTGAGCAGCCATTTCCAGTGCTTTAACAGCAGCTAACGCTTCTACTATATTCGCATCAGTCACCAGTTTCACGTTCCCTGCAGCTGCCCCTATCACTTGTCCACTATGGTCTCTTATCACTACACCAATACCCCCTTTTTTAAGCTGACAATCCATTGCTCCATCAAAGTTGACTTTGATGTGGGTTCTGGGAGGAGCCAACCATTTTATGTGTCCCCTGGAAATTTGATAGCTGGTCTTGCATTGTGATGCTCTTCCAGATAAGTGACAGCCAATGAATGCTTGTATCATTCAGCTACTTATTCTCCTTTACCTCCAAGTGTCGACCATTCCAATTGGACCAAAGAACATCATAAATAGCTCAAAATCTATTTTGCTAAGAGAATTTGCTCCAAAATCCAGCCATTGTAGCACACTGTTGGCAGATGATCCAGCCTTTTGCTGCAAATTCGACCATGAAGCTCTCGAGGATCCTTTTAATTGTGCTCATAGACCTTTTGCCGGTCCTAGCTAAAAGGATTAAATCATCAGCAAAGAACAGGTGAGAGAGGTGAGGTCCTCTTCTTGAAACTTTAATTGGCCTCTATAGTTTTTCCTCAAAGGCCTCCTGGATTATGAGGTTAAGGAACTCCATGCAGAGGATGAATATATAGGGAGAAAGAAGATCACCTTGGCGGATTCCTCTAGTTGGCTGGAAACTCTTGAGTTTGCCCCCATTGACCACAATGGCCATGCTTGAAGTAGTAATGCAGTTCATGATCAAGTTTATCCATTCCCCAGGGAATTGAAAATAGGTAAGAACCTTCTTGATAAAACCCCATTCAAGTTTATAATAGACTTTCTCAAGATCAGTTTCAATAAGCATATCTCCATGCCCCCATTCTTTCCTTTTCATAAAGTGAATGACTTATTGTACGATGATCACGTTGTCCACTGCCTGTCTTCTTAGGACGAAACTTCCGTGCAGGGGCGATACGAGTTTCTCAAGAAGAGGTCTTAGATGATGGACCGGCACCTTGGCAACCATTTTGTAGGTAGTATTGAGAAGACTAATGGGACGGTAATGGTTGATAGATGAGGGTGACTTATTCTTTGGGACCAATGTGATTAGCGTCTCATTGATGCTTTCCTAGAGCTCGCCAATTTTGAAGAGGTCCAGGATTGTAGAACAGGCCTTCTGTTTGTCTTTCGACTAGCATTGTTGGAAGAAGAAAGGATGGCGACCGTCCGGCCCTGGAGCTTTGAAGGGTTTTAATGACCAGAGGGCCTTCTCAATGTTGCTTTCGGTAACCGGCAGTAACAACTGGCTGGCTTCTTCTCTCGTTAAGGCAGGCCACCTGAGATCCGTGGTAGGGCAACTTAACAATTCTTATGTTCTGTTTGTGGAGAAAAGGTTGGTAAAATAATATTTGATTTATAGTAATACTAAATAAAGTGTCGGGCAAAAAAAAAAACAATAATTTTAATTATTTAAAAATTAATGATTTTTAATTAAACAAAATAATTTTTAATCACGAATGATGAAATTACTTTAATAATAAAATTACCTCTATTAAATTATTATGCTAATCTTTATAATGACACCAGACAATATCTTAAATCTAGGGTAGACGATAGAGCGCCAAGCTTGAGCCACTTTGCTTGGGGCCGGGCCACTGCCCATGCGATGCACCCCGATTGACAACATGCATGGCCCGCTTTATATATATATTGGTCTTGAAATATTTTTATTACAAAATATTCCTTGTCAAGTTGCAATTTGCACGCGTTTGGGCATTGGGTCAAGTAGTATAAAATCTGAAATTTTGCCGCAGCCTCTTCCTTTCTTCTTTGGTTAGAGATACGACCAAATCTTTCTCTCTTTTCCTAGATGCTTAGAAGAAGGAAATCTCTTCTTCTTGATTGATCGATTCATTTCGTCATCAACAAGAAGAAGAAAAGCTAAAAAAAGGAGAGGAGAGAAAGAAAGTTTCTGCCCCAGGGATAGAAAACGAGAGCATATATATCACCATGGACTTGACTTCGACAACGACGACATCAGCCGCCGCTGCAGTTGTCAACGACAAAGAGTCAGTCGTTGATCCTTTCCTGGTTGAGGCTCTTCAAAATCCCCGTCATCGTCTCACCAGTAATTTTTCTTTTGCTTTATATTTCAATTTTGCGTTTTCATTCGATCTCTTTATAAGTTGTTTTTTTGAAATTTTTTTCTTTTTGCGAGTTTATGGTTTATCGTGTGTATGGGATTTAGATGGGATTTGTTTTAGTTGGGTCAATTAGGGTTAGGGTTTTTGTGAATAGAAAAGATTATTTATCAGATTTGGGTTTTGCTTTTCAATGATTTTTAATTGGGTGTTGAGAAATTGAGGGGGATAAGAAACAAGCTAAATTTGTTGCTTTTTTTATTTAATTCTGATGGCTTAATATTTGGTGCAATGCATGATTGAGCTCACCTAAAACAAAATTGGGTGAATGCTTTTGTTTTAATTGGTTTCCTCAAATAATTTAAAATTTTAATGAAATCTTTATTTCTCCTAAATTTTCCACTTGAATCAGTTATAGTACCTGTAATCTGACCAACATTTCAGATGTATCTACGACATACAGTTTAACTATAATCATGGCTACGTGTATTTTGACTGACCAAAATGTTTGCAGTTTTGCTGTTATTATTTTGAAAATCTATGTTGTCTTCCAGATTGGAATAGACCATAATTCTTTGTTCTGAGATTGTTCATGCAGAAGGGTTATGTTGTTTTTTATTATGTACTTCTGATATAGCTTTCTGATTTCTTCAATATGTGGGCCTTGAGAGGTTATGACTGCATATGCATTCTTCCAAAGGTCTAGGATGGGTTGTACATTGAAATATGGTAGTTTTATATTGTGTTTATTGGTATTATCCGGCTCCAAATAATCAATTTTAATTTGATGGGCCTTTTAGTTTGGACATATGACATGAGAGATTTGAAATTTGGTTCTGGTTTTTGGAAATGACATAAGAGGTGCACCAAGCTCAAGAATCTTAATTAATATAAGATGACCCTTGATTTTTATGGCTTTTAAATTGTTAGATCATAGAACCTTGAATGTGTGGGAAGATTTTCTATTTAATAAAGATATCAAATATGCAGAACGGAGATTAAAGTAGACTTTGTCATGTGCTTTTCAGCTTGAGATAGATAGTCTTGTTACATGATTCTCATGACATAATCAATATTTATTATCTTTAGCATTACTTGGGAGGGCGTTAAGGTTAATGGTCTCATTCAAGCATTAAAATAGGTTTCATAATGTTGGATTTCTTTGTGATTGGTATATTGATGGTAGCTGCTTGAAATATCACAGGATTTAGGGCTTTTAATGATTTAATAGGTAAGAATGTTAGGGCCAATCTATGCTGCATGGACTGGGGTGTAAAAGTTCAACATGCATATGTGCCCAACACAATACATTTAGTTTGGCCTTATATATGGAGGGTCGTACACTTAATACCCATGCCTATTTTGAGCTATTGACACAACTGCTTTAGGGCAAATAATACTCTGAGTGGCATAGTTTCCATTTTTGGTATAGCCAAAAAGTTTCTGTTCTGCTTTCCTTGCAATGGGTGTTAATCTTGTTATTTAAGCATCAGTGTTTTGGTATGTTAAGATTTTCTTGTTTAGGAAATATAATTAAGGTCTAATAAATCAAGTAGCTAATGTCTTTGTCAGTCAAGCATATAGTGGTGCAAAACTAACGATCTGATATTGTGTGTGCAGGGGTTTGTAATTAGCAGGAGACATGCCATGTCTCAACAAATATAGGCTTAATTAATAAAGCATATGTTCAGAGAAACATGTGCAGGGCTTTGAGAAACTGGAGACTTTTAGTTCCTTTTAATACACAAAATTTTATTCGATATAAATTTTAGTTGTTTTGTTCACTTTTAAAAGATTACAAGATTATAGGTTTTTCATGTAAATTTTAGTTTGATTACTAGTTTGGTATTTGTCCATGTAGCTGAAAATACAATTTCCATGATGGAGCAGTTGCCTGTTTTGATTTCTTGAGTTTACATGGGGTAGTTTCTAACAAGAAAAAAGATATGAGGAATAGTTCTCTAGCAGTAGGGAAAACAGGTTAGGAAAAGAGGTTCATTCAGATCCATTAATGAATGCTTATTGTGTACCTAGTGGATGCTTTGATAAAATACTGCAGTTGTCTACTTGTCTTCCTTATTCTCTTTTCTTTTGTTTCTCACATGTATGCATATTAGTGTATTTATATTGATATTTACTTCTTTTTTCTAGTGAACAAACTATTACAGGGCCTGGGAAATTATCAATTTAAGTGTTCTAGGGTTTAATTTCCTCATATTTATATTTTACCAGTGGTGTCTTCGTCTTTTCCAAATTAACCTTATGCATGGAATGTAAAATGGACAGAAAGAAAAAAGACAAAAAGAAGGACCACATTTTTGTTTACTCCTGTGGTTTGTTTATAGTATTATGCTGTATACATCTTATCAAGTGGTGCCCATGCATGTTTAATCTTTCTTTAATTTGCTTTTCTCATATTAGATTTACTGGATTTTTCTATTTTGTGGTTTTCTGGGAGTTAGTTCTGCGGATGGAACTTGATATCCAGAGGTTTTTGCAAAATTCTGACCAGAAGCAATTTGAATTCCAACATTTTCCCACTTCCTACCTTCGGCTTGCAGCACATCGTGTTGCTCAACACTATGGGCTGATAACTATGGTTCATGATAATGGTTTGGATGGCCTGGGAAGCAGAATCGTGGTGAAGAAAGTGGGTGAAATCAGATGGCCTGCTGTCCGTTTGTCTGAAATTCCAGATAAACACTCAGAAAATGATAAAACTGAGCAGATTAAAATTGCTATCAGGCCCCGGCCACATAATGGATCTGTAAATGAAGCTAATCAAACTGGTATCAAAAGAAGTCCTATGAGAAGTGTGGAAGAGAGGAAGGAAGAGTATGACAGGGCACGAGCACGTATTTTCAGTAGCCCTAACAGTCCTGATTCTGATGATTCTTCACCTCAGATATCTATTGATGGCAAAAATGAATCTCTTATCAGAGATGAAAGTGAAAATTACAGGAGCTTGATGGTTGAGCTAGAGAAAAATATTACGATCCGGGATGGCACATCTCGAGTAGCCATTTTCAGAGACAGAGAGAAGGATCGCACTGATCCAGATTATGACCGGAGTTATCAAAGGTGGGATTAATGCTCTTAGCATTTTAGGATTTTGGAGATTTCCAGGTGGTTGATTAGTATGTACCATGTAGTGTTGTTTCTGCAAATTCTTTAATTGACCAAAAATTTGTAAGGGCTCCTATCCCATTTTCTCATGAAAATATAGTGTAGGTAAGGTGCAAATGTAAAAGCACTGATGATTAGAATGATAAAATAGTTGCCTCTTTAGGAATGAAATAGGAATGATAATTGGTGGCACGGAATACGGAGTGTTATTTTGTACTGGGGGGTTTATTTTTAATTCTAAACTAAATTACTTTGAACTGATGCAGGTATGTTAGAAGCATTCCCAGCAACCAGAGCTTTGGTTTGGCTCCTTACAATATGCAGAAGATTCAGCTTCCATTCATGCAGTATGATTCTGCTTTTCCTCAGTTAGGTCAGATTGCAAGTACTCAAGCTTCCCTCTGTTATGGTGTTCCTGCAAGGCCAGCACTGGGGCCTTTTTGTGACCTGGGATTGAATCCAACTTCTAGCAATGGTGCTTATATGCAGTGGCCAAGTGCTACAATGATGTATTCTCATTCGCATGATCAGTTTAGAAATGATGTATTTCAGGTAGGCTGCAATTTCTTATTTTATCTATTATGCCAGAATTAAGCTAATGAGTTGCGTTTATTCTTTTATCTCAGTAAGCATTAGATTGGTGTCTTGTCCTTTGCATTCCTATGGTGTTGCATTTTGCTTCTATTTGCCAATTTGTTGGCAGAAGCTCATGAGAAATTCACTGGTATATTGGTTTTGTGATCTGACTTTGTTTTAAAAGTTTTTATCTGTTTTTTATTTATAATATATAAAAATCTATGGACTGTTCTTGTTTTTGTAGCAAGTATTCCAACTTCTGGTCATGTATGTAAATATGGATTTTTCCCTGAAATTTTTTGGTGAGTTGTGAAGTTGTTAAGCTTTGGTTTCTGGTTGTTGCTGTTTTGACCCTTTGCTGCATGTTGTTGTGCTTTTTCTCGTGTGGCAGTGGTTATATCATTTTTTACAATTAAGACTCAGGTGTACCTGTGTATTTTTTAACATTCCATCCAAATGGCTTTCTTGGTATTATTTGCAGGCTCCATTTTGTCATCAACCTCTGAGCTTCGATTACACGCAGAATGGTTAACGGTACTGGCACTTAACTGAGTTGCATCATGCAAATTTCTCTATCTGTTAGGGTTTAGTATTGCTGAATTGGTAGGTTCATTGTTTAAAGACACTCTTAGACCAAATATTCATGTTCATCTAGCTTCCTTGTTTGTTTTGTATTTTTTTATGGATTATGATTGTAGTTAAGGAATGTAACAATGATGCTTTTACACTGTTTGAAAACCTTGTTATTTTGGTTAATCAACTGGTGGGTGGGTGCCATATTGTGGGAGGAAACATTCTTCGGTCCTTTTTAAAAATTTTTTTTTTTTGGGATTTCGCGGCAATGGGGTACTAAGTTTTGGTCGGTACATCCTTTTTCTGGATTAGTCCAACTAAGTTTATTTACGTTGAGTTTAGCGAATTCATGAAAAATCATTTTCTCACAAGATTTGAACCCAAACAAAAAATGAGAAGTATAGTCTTTTTACCAATTGAGCCAATCATATATTCTCTGGTCCTTTTTACTATACCTACTTGCATGACTGGACTAGACTGGAATGTTATTAAACCCGCCACTCGCTTTGGTAGTAAAGGAAAGGAGGAAGAAGGTAAATGATTTAGAACGTTATTAAACCTGCCCCACGCCCCCTCTTTGGTAGTAAAAGAAAGGGGGAAGAAGGAATATGTTTTAATCTAATGATCGAGTTATATAATATCATTAGCTATTTACAGTTTTAGATTAAAATTTTTTAATTTCTTTTTTTTTTTTTTTTTTTATCAAATGGATAATGGAAGAGAATTTTGTTATGAAGTCTGGACAATCTTAATCATAGTTTTTAGAATCTTAATAATAGTTATTAGTTTTTAGGATCTTAATCATATTTATCACCTAATAGAATAATTTTTTAGAATATTTATATTTTTAAATATTAATGTTGGTTTAATAATTATTCCATTAATCCAATGATTAAACCAATAAGTTACATTAATTGATTTATTCAGTTTGAATAATTATGATTTTAATGTCCCTTCCTGTGGATTGTCGCATTGAAAAATAAACGGCTATTTCTGAACTTCAGAAAATTGAAAAAATTTTTTTCTTGGCTTCAGAAGGCCGTTAGACTAGAGTTACATGAGAAGAGTGTTTTTTTTTTTTTTTTTTTTTTTTTTTTTTTTTTTTTTTTATCAATAATATATTCTTTTTCTTTTCATGATAAACCTAAAACTTTAATATGAGCAGTTGTTTGAAATGTAAACAAATTTAATATTGAAAAATTAAATATTGAATTTTTAGTTTAAAAAATTTTAAGTACTGAATTAATGGTATAAAAATTATTTGATGTGTTATAAAATCTAAATGTCAAATTTTTACCAAAAATTTATAAAAAAAATGCCATTTTATAAGTCTTTTTTTTTATTACTTTACTAAACGGAAAATGCTTTTTGATCTTACACGTCCCTCTTAGTAAAAAAATTCATTGGATTTGGATTTAAATTAGTTAAAGTGTAAGGTCAAACAGCATTATTCAAGTTAAAAAGGCAAGAATAAGTGGTTAAAAGGAAATTATATTCGATTAATAAATTAAATAATTTTTTAAAAATAAAATTGACTTAAAAATATAAGATATTAAACATTTTTTCAACGAAAATCATAAAATTGTTTCTAAAAGAAATGATCAAACAAATTAAAAATCAAATAATCGGGAATTTAAATTTTTAATTTGTAAATTTTTAATGGTTTATCAAAATTTTAATAGTTGGATTGTCGGTATACTGTTCTCTTGAGAATAAATATTTAAATACTAATTTCATGAAAAATAAAATATTAGTAAAACCTCAAATAAATGGAGAATTTTTTTTTTTGCTTTTTTTTTTTTTTTCTTTTTAAGCAATGATCCATATATAAATATATATATATATATATATATTTCTGGACAATAATTAAAATTAGAAGTTAGTTTACCAATGTCATGATTCATCTACTTTTAGTTTGCAAAAACTCCTTATTCTTGAGAGTTCAAGATCAAGGGGTTGAAACCTTTAAGTGAGTGTTTGATATAAAGAGCAATCAATAAAAATATTATGGTGGTTTATGTATAGTGATTAGATCATTGTATTTGATAATTTTAATAATTTTATTTGACAATAATTTTGAATCATTCAGAGTAATTATATTATTGTTTTTAAAAGTAATATAAATCTCATATAAAAGGGTGAGAAATATTTATCACCAAATTAAAGTGATGCGTAAAATTAATTTGTTCATTTAATATGTGAATTAAAAATTTATTTTTTTACAAAATTAATTGGAATTATTTTATATAATAAATTTTTATATTTTCAAACTAATAATCAGTGTAATAAGTTCAAAAATTAATTTGTATGATTTTCTTTTAATTTTTTTAGTTATATATATAATATAATCTTCTAATTTTAATATATTAGTTTTATTTTTTAATTCAAATATCTTTTTTACATAATTTATACTATAAAAAATAGTTTACCTATCAATAAATATTTTTAATTCAATAATTTAATTATCTTTTATCATGAAGTAAACAAAATATTATTAAATTTTACAAATTACTATATTTTTGGTACATAAGAGGCCAAAACCTAAGAAAAATTTGGAGAAAGAGAACTCGTAAGTGCTGGAGGTTGAATCCTGGCCTTGCTGAAAACCACCTCCTAAGGAAGATGGGTGAACCGTTTGGGGCTAACCCTGGGGTTCACAAAATACTATCTTTAAACAATATTAAAATTATCAACTTATATAATTATTTTGATACTTTGAAACAAAATAATGTTTGATTTTTAATAAAATATCAAACACAATAATATTTAATTTATGAGAATTAATGATTGCTAACTAAAGAAAATAATTTCAAATTTCAAGCAATAAGATCATGTTAGTAATAAGATTAACTCGATGATTAAATTATTATGGTGATCTTAAAAATGATAACAAATACTACTTAAGTAATTGGTAAGAATTGGGTAGAAACCAAGTGCATTTGAGTGAAATTGCAAACATTATACCTTAGCCTTGATGAAATAGTAGATTGGACTTATTGATAAGAGAAAATAAAGAAAGCAAACATAAGTGCCTTAAAAGATGACTAAACCCCGAGTGGCGTTTGAACCAATTTATTTGATAGTTACGAGACTTGTGGCCTTTATGCCTTTAACATAATCGATTCTCGATTTTGATTAAAATCAAGTGATGATTCTGAGTTGTTTCAATTAGTATAATATTGGGTGTGGTTAAAGTTTCAACACATAGGAGCTTAAAGGTGATACACATGTTGCTCACAATATGATCAAGTGATTTTTTTTTTCTATAAATAAATTTTTATGATATAAACAATTAAAATTAAAATATATGTCACAAATTTATAAAAATGTGACCTTCAAAATAACTTAATTACATACTAATAAATTTTGAGTAAATTGATGATTTATTTAAATCTATGTATTGATCTTAAAATACTTCAAATTTAAATAATTCGAATTTAAAATAATTTAAACAAAAAATGACACTAATTTATTTTAACCGAAAATAATTTGATCCAAATTTGATTTAACTTGCCCATCTACCACTAGGGTTGTAAATGATACATTAGTATTCACAAGTTATTCGGATTCGATTTGAATAAAATTCAAATTCGATTCGATTATTATCGAGTCGAGCTTGAGCTTAAGCAGTTAGACTCATCGATCGAGTCAAATTCAAGTATTTTTATACCCGACTCGAGTAATTCGTGAGCGTAATCGAGCTTTTATATTTAAATATATTTTTATTATTTTAATTTATAAAATATCTTGAATTGGAGTTCGAACTCGAGCATAAATAATCGAATTTTTATCGAGTATACGAATCGAGCTTATTTTTATATATTAATCGAGCTTAATCGAACAAACTCGAGTAACTCGATTTCGATAACGAATCGAACTCGAACTAAGAAAATAAAATTCAATCGAGTTTGAATTAAGTATCAAACCACGAGTTGAAAGTCGAGTTTGAACTCGAACTGCTCACTGTATCAACTCGATTCAATATAATTACACCTCTATCTACCACCTTTAAATGCAATCTCTTCAATATCATTAGATAATAAGCCATCACAAAATTTTATTTAAAAAATATATCTATTAAATTTATTTTAAAAATCGTATAGCTTGTTGTAACATAGAATGTGACTTCCATCGTGAGCAGACCTCCATATCTCCACTAGCAAGGTTATAGAAATGCCACATATCTTTATGGAGATGACAAAATAAAACACGAACCAAAATATTTATCTGAATTTGAATTTGACTGTAATTTAATAAAAAATCAAGATCGTAATTTGATAAAATTTAAATTCAAGATGATATGAATTTTAAAAAAAAATTTCTAAATTGAACTCAAAAAATATTTTAAAATAGATACATCTTTCATAAACTGAAAAAATAAATTTGATTAGTTTGAATTTGAATTTAATTTAATTTTAAAATGATTTGGATTTGAATGGATTCAAAATTATATTTCATGAGGGCATATTTAAAAAATAATAATGAAATATGTGACATAATTAAAAAATAATAAAAAAGTCATATATAAATTATAAAAGGAAGGTAGGAGGATTAAAAAAAAAAAAAAAGACTGGTTGGGAGTGAAAAGGGTGGCATGCATCAGAATAAGGAAACAGTAAACGAGTAGAATGCCGTGAAAGAATTCAATAAAGAGAAATGTGAGAAAGGGAACAAACTTTGCATTCCATCGTCCATTTCCGTTTATATATATAAAGATTCTGTTTTAAGTTGGGCAGTCCAATTCACTTGAGGTGGACACAAATAGCACACCGCTTTGTCACGTAGCTGAGCAATGAATGGCACGCATGACAAGACGCGTCAGCTTCTTTCTAGGCATGTGGCTGCTACTTTGGTGCTGGCTCTGTCAGATCCGCAAAAGAGGAACCATCAATGAAGAAGGTACACCATTCATGACCGACCATAATCAGTTCAGTTTGTCTCCAATGATGGAGACGCGTGCTGTCACGCGCTGTGAAGAAACAGTAGGATTGAAGCCAATCAAACCAAAGCAGATCCCCCCACCAAAAAAAAATCTAAAAATCTTACAAATCTGGTTGTCAATTCTCAAATCAAGTTCTCTCTCCTCAACTCTCAAATAGCATTGTAATGAGTATTTTCTATAGGAAAAATATATTATTATTTTTTCCTTTATTTTAATGTTTAAATTTTGAATTTAAAAATTAAATTTTCGAAACTTAAATTTTACGAATTTTATTTTAAAATTAAAAAAAATTAATATAATAATACAGAAAAAAATAATATATCAAGAAGATTGGGTGAGTTAATGATATCATTAATGGTATCCATACAAGTGATTTTGGGTTACATTCAAAGCTTTTTATTGCGAACCTGTTTTAGTGTCATCCAATAATTCGCTGCGTCTGTGTGTGTTGTAATGATATACTAAGTCATGATTGGAGTAATTTTTTTAGAAAAAAATAAAATTAGAAATAAAAGATAGAATTTAAGGAAAGTATCCCATTAATAAAAGCTGAAAAGAAGAAAACCAGATCCACCTCGAACCTCCCTCCACTCTCTCTCTCTCTCTCTCTCTGTCTGTGATTCTGACCTCGAATCCAAACTCGAGAAGGGACGCGATCTTTTTCCTCTTGGATTTCTTGTGCTTTGTGAGTATTACTTGCTTCTTCTTTAATTTTTAATTACGTTATTGTGTTTTTTGTATAAATAATTAAATTCTGAAATTAGATGATTTTTTTTTTTTTTAATGTTCGTTGCAGTTGCGGCAGAGTTAGGAGCTGTTTGTCCAAATTTGGATTTGGATTTGGATTTGTTGCTTTTAAATTATAGTTGTAATAATTATAACTTGTGAATAATAATGAGGGAAGAAGACTCAAATTGGTTCACAAGATGGGAGGAAGAGCTGCCATCCCCGGAGGAGTTGATGCCTCTTTCCCAAACCCTAATTACTCCTGATCTTGCTCTCGCCTTCGACATTCGAAACCCAAGCCACCACCCCCAACAACAACTGCAACCGCCGCCTCACCCTCCTCCTCCACCCTCAGCCCTGCAGCCTCCTTCCCAACCCACCTCAGTCGAATTCGCCGCCGATTCCGGGGACTTGGGGTCCGGGGCTGCCGGAGATGAGCCTGCACGCACTCTCAAGCGGCCTCGCCTTGTCTGGACCCCACAACTCCACAAGAGATTCGTTGATGCTGTGGCTCATTTGGGGATTAAGAACGCTGTCCCGAAGACCATAATGCAGTTGATGAGTGTTGATGGTTTGACCAGAGAAAACGTTGCTAGTCATTTGCAGAAATATCGCCTTTATTTGAAGAGAATGCAAGGTTTATCTGGTGGGGGAGGTAGTGGTGGTGCTGGTGCCAACGGCGGAGCAGGGGCTGCCGGATTGGGGGCCACTGCTGATCCAGCTACTGACCATTTGTTTGCAAGCTCACCGATTCCACCGCACTTTCTTCATCCTGGTAGGGGTAATTCAGAACATTTCTTGCCGTTTGTGCCAATGCCGGCACTGCAGCATCACCAGCAGCAGCAGATAGTGGCAGCAGCAGTAGGACATCCGCATTTGCAGACTCAGTATCATAGGCAAATGGGGCATTTTGGGTCATCACCAAATGGCCAATTCGAGCATCCCTTCTTAGGCAGGCAGACGCAGCAGCCAATGCATAGGATGGGAGGTGCACCCGTGCATAATCAAGTTCCCAATAGTTATGTGGAAGATTTGGAATCTGCCAATGGAAATGGTGGAAGGAAGGTTCTTACTTTATTTCCAACTGGGGATGATTGATTCAAAAGTTGGGTAATTATTGCGACTCCATTTTCGACATTCAACTTTTCTTCTTTATTTTGATTAGTCCTTTTGTTCGAGTTTCATCATATAGAGTCTTGGTGGGTAGTCATTTGTCTTTTTGGCTTCTTTCTTTTAGTCATAATGAGGGTGTGGTGGTAATTGGCAATGGTTTTCAATTTTAATCTGAATTTTCATCTTTAGCTGGTGGGGAGTGTACTTTTAATCTGGTCCTTTTTCTTACTACACTCCGTGAGCCATTAGAGTCGGTTGTAGTGTCAGTTCTTTTATAATTTTCAGTTCCTCAGACTTCTACGCCTGTAGTTAAGTTGTCAGCGGCAGTCTGTGATCTCAGTCAGCTTCCAGTGACGGGTGTTGATAGTGATGTCACTCCAAGCGACAATAAGTTCCTAAGCTTATCAATGCTTACAATTACTTTGGTCTGGTGGTTTTGAGTTAAGGTTGCTTAGAGGTTGTCTTACCCAATGGTTGTCTGGAGAGTCAGCTCAGTTTACTTAAATTTTGAGTCAGCTTGCCAGGGAGGTCTTTAAGGTTTCAGCCATCAAGGTGGTTTTGAGGCAACATTGCTAAATTTTGATATTGCAGGTGGGAAAAAAAACGTAATGCTCACAATCCCTAGTTGGCCTCTCTGTTTGTTACAATCGGCATTGGGGTTCTCGAGTTTCCAAAATTCTCTAAGTTGTAATCTCTAAGTTGTTTAAAATAGTGATCATATCTAAAATTTAACCCTGTAATTGTCATGATTGTCTACTTTAACTTTTGAGTGAGTTGCAGCAGTGATATAATTTGTTGTGTATATTCGAATTGCTGTTTATAGGTAATTAGTATGTGATCTTATCGTCTGAAATGTATGTTTTTCCATTTAATTTTGCCATAGTTGTATGATGTTCCTGTTTCCAACTTTTTCCTTTTTTTTTTTTTTTTTTGTTAATTCTTCTAATTCTCAAGATGGTCTGAACTTCTTTAATGAGGAGCTAAGAGGTAAGCAAGGCATTTCATGTGTTTAACAGCCGATTAAACTTGAGGGGTTTTGCTCAGGTAAATATGCATGAGATTGGATCTGCGGTTCATATTGTAGCTGTGATGAAAAAATTCCTCTGCTTATGTTCTGAATGGGTGAGAGCAGAAACAATATCTTCTCAAGTAACTCAACAACAATAGCCTTAGCATTTAACAAATTACTGATACTTTCGAACTTTTAACAAGCGAAAAATATAAAAATTTCAGAATTTCATTCAAAGAGGGATGATATTTCAATTCTATAGATATATGGTGTTTCAAGGTTTTAACGTCTTCTCCAGTTTGATAGTGTCAATGAATTTTGAAAATCGAAATTAGCAATTTCCTTTTGAATTTCTCTGGGATTCTGCAAACACCAACTAGTTGCGTTTCTAATCTAAAGTATATTGTTACTTTGATCAATATATGTCGCATGGTCAGCGTTTTCATGTAATAAACTAAATTGTCAGCAGGGGATTAAACATTGCAAAAGCTTGGACATGAAACCGGGATTTATTTCAGTTTATTTATGTAATCAATTTTAAAAAGTAATATCTAATTAAGCCAAGTTGTTGGCTATAAAACATTACCATATCTGTATTAAATCAAATGTAAGACAGACAATCCCAGAGAGGCAGAGTTCAATAATTGTGGCAGGTTCGACTTCGGGGGAGTTTTAAGGAAAGAAAGACAGGGTGTCCCTTTGTCCAAAGCATGTGAAAGACACCTTGGAATTGGATCTCACTTTATTATTGGACATTTTTTTTTTTATATATTCGTGGCGAATTTCAAAGTTTAATTTTGAGATAGTCAAAATAATATTTTATAATAATAATTTTTTAAAAAATAAATCAAATCTGCTAAGAATAAAAAAAACTTTTTAGATGTAACATATAAAAATAAAATTTATAATTATAAGTATATTAATATGCAAATATATGTATATAAAAATAAATATATTGAGCAATTAATTTTATGATTTCTACTTATAAATCATTAGCAATATTCGTTATAAAAATAAAATTATTATATTTTTTTATGTTATTAATATATTATCTTATTATATTTAATACTTTTAGTATTAAAGTAAAAAGTAGTAAGAAATTATAGTTTCTAAATAAAAATAGATTTTAGAAAAATAGAATAAAAACTTTAGTAGGATAAGTTAAAATTTTATAATTTTTTACAAGATATTTTTAAATTAAAAAATAAAGAGATACTTAAGTTAATCATGTTAATTGTTTTTTACGTGTAACAATTTTTAAAGAACCATTTTGATTCCACCAAAACATGGATGTACTATCTACGTTACACAGCCTACATGACATGTTATATAAATATTTCCTTATCATATCATATGGATTTTTTTAATTGTTAATAAAAAAAATAATATAACAGAGCATCAAAATAATTTTAAAAGATTAAACTAATTAGGTTTTAGTTTAATGGCGAGGAGGAAGCTTTAGAATTATGAGATCCTAAATTCAAGTGCTATTTTAGTAAATTTGGTTTAATTTTATGTTAGATTTGATTACTAATTTATTGGTTGCCTTGTTTGTTTGATAACTCAACGATTTTTTATACATGGATAAATATTTGATTACAATTGCTATTTCTTATGTATTTGTAATTTTTAAAAAAATTAGAAAATTATGGATTTAAATGAAATAATTTAAAAATTAAAGTTTAAAGCGAAACCAAAATGAATGTTAGGGATCATAAATAGAATTTACCCAATTTTGTTCCTTTTTAACATTAATTATATAATGTAGGCATTTTTTTTCTTTTTTCTTTTAATTAAGATTAATATTTTCTTTGCTAATTTAATATCAAATGCCATAAAAACATTAGTTAATGTTGTGTGTTAAGTGTTATATTTATTCAATACATTAAAAATCACCAAGCTTTTATTATGGCATTCAATAAAAATCTTTTACTATTATTTAGGTTGATGCAATCTATATTTAGTGTTATGTTTTAAATGCTTAAATTTAATTTTTATAATTTTTTTTATTTTTTCACATTAAAAAATTATGGATGTTCATTTTTAAAAAAAATTAAAACTTTAATATAAAATAAAAAAATAATGAAAGAGTAATGAATATAAAATTCCAAATTTATATCAAAATGACATTTTTATATAAGTAGTAATAATAAAAAAAAAAAAGTGAAAACTCATAGAAAAACAATCTAAACAAAGAATGGAGAAGAAAATAGAAGAATTAAATGGAAGAAAGAAACTAAAAGGATCAAATGATGATATGTAAGTAATTACTAGTAAAAATGTTTTGATAAGGTTTTATAGTTATGATATGATATGATGTAGTTATAAGTAATTACTTGTAAAAACCCTTACAATTAGAATGTCACCAAAATCACAATCTCCTCCTGATTTTGAATTAAAAAATGGAACGAAATCGATGACTGAAATCAAATAGAAACAAGATTAAAGTAATTTCTTTAAATATTTGAATAAAAATGAATAGATTTGTGATTGAAACAGCTGTGTTTGTGACATACGAAACTGTATTTTTGTTAGATTTCAAAATCGAACAGATATGCATATTGGTATGTTTTTAAAATATCACAAAACAAACATACATGGATGCCTGTCTGCCAAATAGCCATAACTCAACAAATCTTTCAAAGGTGGTGTGTTTGACAGCACTATTATAACAAACTCAAAGGCCTAGAAATAAAGAGAGGTCAATGATAAGGTCATCGAAACAGGCAATGCTCATTAAGTAAGCTGTCAAAATTACGAGCTTTGTAAATATTTTAATGTAGTGCATACAGCTTCATAGTCCATATATGCCAAGCATTTTATACTATGTTCTTTTCCTCCTATTGTTTGAGAAATCATTTCTATTTTGTCATATGATGAAACTTTGACAGCATTCTCATCTTCAGCTTTCAGTGTGGAAAAGTTGGAATTTAATAATACTTTGTCAGTTGATGAAACTTTGATAATTAGTGTCTAACCATCTAATACTGTTATTTGCGTTGAGTTCTGATGTGAAAATATTTTTTAAATAATAAAAAAGAAAATGGTTTAAGTGTAAAAACAAAAAATATTCTCTATGTTTTATTTTAACGTTAAGTTAGAGATCAAAATAAAAGGTTGAAAGTAAAAATATAATAATAATAAAAAATTAAGAGGGTAGATAAAACCTAAGATAATAAAGTTTGATTATTTATATTAATTGATGAGAAACAAAAGATCAATGAAAGACAATAATGATGCGACCGATATGATATTAAATGTTGACTTGACATGTTAGATTAATCTAAATATCTAAAATGCCTATGATTATTTGCTAAGAACCTCTAATGAATAAAAAGGCCATCATGTCCTTGGAATCACTGGATACCCCAAACAGGTTTCCTTGCAGCTGGTGTAGATGATCAGATGAAAACTAGAGAGTTTTGGAGATGCAAAGTTTACAAATTCATAACTAACACTAACAGACAGCATGGTTCTAGCTGCAACTTACAATCACACAAAATTTCAACACAAACAAATTTTTTTTTTTTTTTTTGCCAAAAACACACTAGATATTTAGACAATAAACTTTCGTACATACATTCAAACTACAAGAAAACCTACGATCTTAACTTTGTGAAAACATCATCTGACATTGCCACGAAGAAACTTCTGGCGTAAGAATCTGCAAATTTTTCTGTACATAGTTCTCCTGTCTCATTTTTAATCCTGTCCTGAATATCATCTCTGGGTCCATGACATATATAGATGACCTGGTGAAAGTAGGATCAACATATTCATGTTCCCACATTTGCAGAAGTCGTAAAGGGTATTAAATACCATATAATACAACTGGACTTCCATCAGTCGTTCAATTTTAGTAGCTGAATTATAGTCATCATCTTTGATTGTTGCATCATAGTTGCCAAATGACAGCATGTTTGGGGCAGCTGAAAGTTTCAAGATTTGCATCCTCACGAGTATAGACAGCCAAGACTACGCATAGTTACTCACTTAGATTACCAGGCTAAAACAAGCATCGCAAAAGATGAAATTTGCCCCATTTAAGTCACAATCTCAATCTGCATCACCAAGGCCATCACTCCCATCCCCTTTCTTGGATACAGGTGTCCAGTGTGAGCTCGATTTCTTCGTATGTGAAGCTATTTCGGCATTCTTCCGCAATACAGCTCCTGGTGAAGGATAAGGACGCTGTTGAAACAGAGGACCCTAAAGTTCATAGAAACAATAAACATGTAAAATTATGAGAGCTTTAACAAGATAGATCAGGCAACAAATGTCATATAATTTCTATAGTATAGCAATACATATTCAAAGAAAAATATCGCACCGTGGCAGTGGTATCAGCTGCTCGTGGCTGTACTCCTTTCAGCCCAACAATCCTGCAGAGCCAATGTCAAATGAATCAGTAGACTTAAGGGTGCCTCTTTGGACTTTGCATGCCTAGTATTCAAGATGATGGTATGACAGCAGGAAAATTATTAATGGTAACATACCAGCCACCACGGGGAGCATCAGAATAAGAGCTTGGATCCATGGGATCCAGCTCATCATCATCATTGTAGACATGCTTCCTTTTATCTTTTCTGTTTCCTTTTCCCAAAAGAGATTTCCCATTGGATCTGCAAATTTGGGAAAATATCTTAGTGCTGTTAGACCACTGTGTAAATGTGCAGTTTGTGGTTGTGACCAAATACATTTCTGTGGATGTAATTTACAGACATGCAGATTACACAATCTCTGGTAGGTTAAATCTTAGCAAGTTGGGAAGAGAGTTCAAGCGGTCAGCACAAAATAGTTTGTGGAGAAGAAGTGATGATGAACGACCATCACCTAAATTTTAAAGGATCTTATTTTAGACAACCTAGAAAACAGGATTTTTTTACACTGTTATTTTGTTTTAACTTTATTTTATTCATCTGGATATTGTAGTATTTATGTAGGATCAGTTTAATGTTTGTACTCATGAAATGGTTATTTTCAGATTTTTGGGGCAGCTTTTGATGAATGAGATTTTAAGTTTTCAAACTACATTTTTAGACTTGATTTTTGGTGCTTTTGGCAAATAAAAATTTCAAATTCATATTCTTACTTTGAGATTATTGGTGCTACATCAAATTATCAAACCTAGCCAATCAGAAGAACATAGTTGCAATTCATTAGGGGAAAATTTTTGTTTTGAGCTGGCTGCAGCCTCTGAAGATGTTTAAAAGGTGTGTTAGGCGAGCTTATAGAGCCAATGCTCAGAAACTCCATTGAGCATGCTGTCTGATAGGCAATGGTTATCATTGTAAGAACCACGACAATATTAAAATTTTGAGGAGGGTAGGTGAGATTATAGAGCCAATACAAACTTTCATAGAAGTTGAGATTTATCCTGAGCAAGGTAGACATTTATGATGAGGCTGATAGGAATTTTCCTAGGTATCAAGAAGGCTATCCACGGTTTTGTAGGTATATGTAGGGATAATATGCATTTTCCTAGACAATTCAAACCCAAATCAATGGAGGAAGAAACTTAAAATGCTCAATATTTCAAAGTCTCAATATGCTAGTTGATAGATTAAATTATACGATTTTATTTTATATTTTTTGCATGTGATTGTAATTTTTACATATATTCAGGCTATTTTTAGGTTATTTTATTTTATTAATAATTATTTTACTTTATTTCCAACTATTAGTGTTTTAGGGTTATATTAGGTATTTTGCAAGCTTAGGGTTTAGCTCATAAATATCTATGTTACATTAGGTTTTGGATGATCTCCATCACCCAGTTTAAGGCTATTTACCCAGCAATTTTAGAACTAACAACTGCTTGGAGGGCATTATGACTCACAAGTTACTAGTAAACGCAATAATTTTATTAGTCCTTGTACATATGGTGGTTTTAATTAATGCATTTAATGTAATGTTACCATTCACATTGCTTCTCAATGTTAGTGGAGAGCATTAGGTTTGGAGCTAGAGCTTGAGGAACCCCTAGATACGTTCAAATAGGGGAACTCTCGAGTATCCTAAGGAGGCCAACTTAGGTCAAAGTTGCAACCTCACATAAATGTTATGGTGGGGGACAGAGAAACTAGAGATGGCCCAAAACTTGACCATCATCATCCTAATGTTGTGAGGTATATCTATCATGCTAGTGACAATGATGAATGGAAGAAGGGTGGAATCTCCAATACAAACATCAAGCAAGTGCGATGAATGAGCCTGTATAATGAAGATTGACAGGGTAGCACATGAATGAGCCTGTATAATGAAGATTGACGGGGTAGTGCTACAAGTGCGGTATCTACAGGATCATTACGTCTATTGAACCTCAAGTTAGAGCCACACCACCACTCCTTTTAGGTTAGCTTGGTTTCACAAATTACTCTACATTTACTTAAAAGAAATTCAGTGCCATTTCATATTAGAGACACAAAGGATGAGAAGCATTTTGATGTACCCATGGGTGTTGGTCACATCTTATTGTCCTTGGTTGCTTAATCTTGATGTTTCTAGTCAGGAACAAGATAACAAATAGTAATTGAGTATGGTGATCACTTGAATTTTCTCAATCTTGACAACCATCATTTAAGGAGTTTCCAAATATCTAATGTTTCATCTCAGAAAAGATTCAATCTTGAGTTGTAGGGATTTTGAAAGTTTTTGGAGTGTAGCTAAAGAGCAACCCCCAATCTAGTGGATTTCAAAGTGAGCTTGCTTTTGAGATGAGTAAGTTGTTGATTAACATTCATCAATGGCATACCCAATGAGTTTCCTAGTACGTTGCCAATTATTAGAGATAGTTAGCATGCATTCTCATGGTTCTAGGGTTCCAGTTACTCAATCTGCCACATAACAAGTTGAATCCCAAAGAGAGAAGAGTTGAATAGGCAAATAAGATATATTTTAGCTGGACTATGTCCTAGTCCTTCAGCAGTATATGCCCCCTTGAAACCTAAAAATAAAGGATCCAGGAGAATATTGCATGAACAATAACGCTATTAAATTCCCAATCGAAACCTGGTTGGCTCTAGTTACTACACTAATATTGATTTGTACACTATCATTATGTCCGCCTTAGAGTAGGGGATGAGTGAAAGGTTGCATCTAAAACTTTCATGTCCTTTGGTCTTTCTAGAGTTCCTAGCATTTTCAGGGGGGTGATGACACATCTTTTGTAGTCAGTCAAAGGTAAGTTTCTAAAAGTTTAGTTTCAATGGCGTCCCTATAGTAAGTCCAAAGAGGAGCATTTACATTACTTTCAGCTACTTTTCACCACCCTTACAAGGGCTAAATTATATGCAAAAGTTGATGAGCAGAGTTTTCTTCCACTATTGTGCTCTTTTTAGGCATCGTATGTCTGTGTATGCTTAGCAGTTGACCTGATAAGGTTAGAATTATTAAGGAATAGATTGAGCCTAGATCATTTTTTATGCTCCTAGTTTTCATGTTAGTAGTCACATCATAAGGGCTTTAGTAACTACATGACTTTAAGTGAACCCTTTCAATTACCAGTGAGGTTAAAATGTTAAAGAGTTTCATTGTGGCCCTTGTACTATAACATCCACATTTTTCAAAGATATTTGAGGTTGCTTGCGATGCTTCTTGGAGAAGTAAAGGAAGGGCTTTAAGTCAAGATGGACGTCAATTAACAAAGAACCTTATGGTGCACAGTCTCTTCATTATTGGAGGTTTAACTTGTTACCTCCAAATTTGTGCTTTAATTTGTCCACTTAGCATTGAAGCATCTTCACTCTCAAAAGAAACTTAATCCTAAGCATTCTAGGTGGTATAGTGCTTGAATGAGTATTTTTCTTTTGTCCTTTAACATCAATATCTTCTTGAGAATAAAATGTTGGCTGGAGTTCAAATGGTAGTTAAGAGTCCTTCAAGCATTAAGTATTGAAATTGTGGACCTTAATAGGCCTAAGGATGATTATACTGTTTTTCCAGATTTTGTATTGATTTTTGAAGAGGTTAGTAGTGGCAATCATAAGGAGTTGAAGGATTTTGTCATTCGTGACAGTTACCTCCAAACCAATAGGTTGTGCAGTCCACATACTTCACTTGAAAAGTTTTTAGATTAGGAGCTGCATCTAGTGAATTAGCTGGTCATCTAAGTAGAGATAAGACCATTGCTTTAGTGGAATTTATGGGCTTCTTTAAAGAAGGATGTAGATAGGACGGTGTGTGATGTCTAGTTGCCACTTGTCAGCTTGCCACAAATAAAAAAACAGAACACGTCTTTATACCCCTCTTATTTTGCCTCTTGAATCTTGGAAGGATTTAAGTGCAGACTTCCTCCTAGAATTACCTAGAAATGCAAAGAGCCAATTTCATAATTTGTTGTGGCTGATAGATCTTCTAAGATGATACTTTTCCTATGTAGCAGTACTAGTGATGCATCTCATGTAACTAAGTTATTCTTTAGAGAGGTAGTGAAATTGCATGGCTTACCTAATCCTATCATGTTTGAATAGAGATGTCCAGTTAGCTATTTTTAAGGAGTCTCTTAAAATTGAGTGGAAATGATTTGTTGTTTTCATTACCTTTGCATCCAGACTGATAGCCAAACTGAGATGGTTAATCGTTGTTTAGGTGATTTATTGAGGTGTTTTATAAGGGAAGAAAAGCAATTGGCACTCAAACTTGCCAACTGTTGAGATTGAGTATGACAATTCTGTTTATAGGTACATTTGGAAAGAGTTCATTTAAGTATGTCCATGCTATTAAAGCCCATACACCTATTGACCTTGTTCCTTTTCCATGAAAGTTTTGTACCTCTGAACCTACCAAATCTTTTGTCGAATATATTCAGGATTTGCATATTAAAGAACCATGTGATAGTATGTGTTCATCTAATTGTTTTGACTGTCAAGACTTTCGATAAATTACATGCTCATGCCATGGGCCTATATCTTTATTGATAACTTGCGCCTAAAGCACAGTTACTTGATTTACCCAGTCATTTGAGTACTACTCTTATTTGCAACGAGGAAGACTTGTTACCCTGTAAAGGGATTTTCAAGTCTCTTGCCTTCAAGTAATTAGCAAGAACCTCTATTTCACATGTGCTAGGATTTTCACCTCATATGGAGAAGAGTGTCATTTTCTAGATTATGAGCTCATTGTTTGTGCTAATGGGAAATTCCCTTGATATGTTGTTAGTGAGAGGTTGACCAACCATGGAAGCTTCTTAACTTGTGGCTGATGACTTTCAAAGTTCGGACCTTAGGTCTAGTGCTCTTTGAGTGGTAATTGGAATTTAACTCTTCAGAATTGAGCTTTGTTTAAAAGGAAAGAATGATAGAGGGCTATGACCTAAATTTTCGAGAAATACTTATTTTAAATGAAAATTAAAAAAAAAAAAAACTTTGTTATTTAAGCTTATTTGATTTGAACTTTATTATGTTCACTTTATCTTATGTGAGCTTGATGTAAAGTTTCTGAAACTCGTACAAATATTTTATTTCAAGACTTCTGAGGGAAACTTTGGATGATTCAGATATTCAATTTTGAGTCATCATATATTGAGACCAGAGATTTTTGTGTTTTTGACAATTGAAATTTCCATATTCATGTTAAATTTGATTTTGAAATTATTGGTACTACATCAACAAGTCTTCACAATATGCTAAAACTGCAAGAGAATTAGGAGGAAAATTTATTCTAGAAACATTTATTTTCAAGAACCTGGACTACACATGAATTCTCAAGAGAAATGTATCGCATTGCCAGATGAACTTGAATCATGCATTAGCCTCAGATATAAGCAAATTAAAGTTCAATTAAATAGAAACCCAAAGTTAGAGTGTGTACCGCTGTTTTGGAGCCTTATTCTCATAATTGTCCTTGGTATTAGAAGACTTGCTATTATGCTGCTGGTTATCCATAATAGTTGACAAACACTGGCTCTGTGGCAGATTGAGAACTCTGCATTTCAAAGAAGTTTTCAGTATCATCAGTTTCAACCTGCTTTACCAAATGCAGAATTATGAAAATACATATACAAATGTATGCTTGTATGTAGATATGTGAATGTGCGTGTTTGTGTGTGTGTCACTCTTTAAGACGAAGTTAAGGGCTCTCCTAGTTACAAATATCCTATGTGAACAAGTTTTGATATCCTATTTTTTGAACAATGGATTATGTTGACATGAAAAATTAGATGTTTTCCATTTCATTTCATTCATTGGCTGATCTAGCATGACCAGGGAATAAAGAAAAGAGTTTCAGAATGGCATCATAAGTGTACCAGTTTCTGATCTTATTTTCCATAATCCATATTATGAAAACAAAACAAAAGAAACCTCAATGAACCAATGGCACCATGGCATGCTACCTACAACATTTCATTTGTATGCCATTTTATGGTCTTAAAGTGTCTGACCTAAACAAAATTTTGATCCCCTACAGATAGCAATGTGTAAATGTATACACAAATGGCAACAGGGCCTATACCATAAATTCTTGGGAAATAAAGTATGTTTTATAACCAAATTTAAGTGTAAAAGGCTTTTAGAGGCCAAAACTGATTATGGATAAGTACAATTTCCTTGATACTGTGGTTACGAGATTACCTCATAAATGCACACTCTCTTTTTCACAGTATTCCTTTTTACTCACAGAAGTATACATTACAAAAATTTTTAGCTGAAAAAACTACAAAGGTGGCTAGCTGCCATAAAAGTCACATGCTACACGTGGAACATCCAATGCCAGTATAATCCAGTGTTGTGTAAATATCTCCTTCCAGTTGTTTACATTAGAAAAGAAAATGGCACATCATTTAATCCAAGTGCAAAATAAAAACAAGAATGCCGGTATGCATATCATAATCCAATGATATTAGGCAAAACACTACAAGCAGCCACTTTTAACTGACCTATACAAAAGCATTCTACTTTTTAAAATCAAATTTTGACTTTAAAACATTAAAAGAACAAATTGAATGCCCAGTAAGACTTCATTGAATATTTCTTCCCACACACACGAGAAGTTCTAAGTGAGCCTATCTGTTGCAAAGGTTTTAACCTCCAATCCAAAACCGAATAGGCTAAGCTCTCTTACTTTTCCCTCAAAAGTTCATGCATACTTTTGAAGCCTTTAGATATGCAGGAACTTAACATGTGCCATAGAAAAGGATGAATCTAAAAAAACACCTTAATTGTAAAGACACATTTCTCCCTTTCTATTTAAAAATGTACAAATGCTACCCTAACATCCCCTAATTGGAATGCCAGAAAAGGGTAGTTTTATTAAGTAGACTAAAATCCAGACCCAATGGTTGGTTTAAGAAATAATGAAGGGGGTGTGGAATATACTAGGTGAATAGTGTTCGAAATGTAAAATGCATTTTCTACCTTGCCTATGTCACAAATGATACTCCAAAAGGAAATGTCATGAAATGTATACTTCAAATGATTCAAATAGCAAAGTAGGACAAGTACTAGCAAACCATTAAACAACAATCATACTTCCTTTGAGTTATATGAAACCTTGATTTTTTTTTCTTTTTTAATTTCCTATGTCAACAAGAATTAGAAACTATTGACTGACATGCTGTGTTACTGCCTTTAACCATGTTTGCTTTCTTTCTAGAGACTTTCCTCCATTTTTTGCAGGAAGAGAAACCCAGGCACAATTCTTGTCCATGACTAATAGTCCCTCAATATCAGCCCACACAATTCATTCTTACCTTTTCACATAGTTTGCTCAAATATAAAACCTAAACTAAAAGCTTTAGCCCCCTATTTTGACAAAAGATGGCTATTCTAATTATAATTTCAAACTACAGACTTCTACAAGGTCTTTAGGAAATAAACTTTCCTTTACAACCCTAGTTCTTGAGGGTGCTGCTCCTTTCTTTGTTTCCATTTTATAGGCTCCCTATATTTGCTTTTCTTTTTCATACACAAAGAGTATTAAAGTCTTGTGGACAATGGCAAATAGTGCATGCATTTACTACTTCCCAAAATGCTTAGAACCATTTATAAAATCTCATTAGGACAGACTTTCCTCCATCAATTAACAATACTTTAAAAGACTATCTGCAACAAAAAACAGTTGAAAAAAAAGAAATAAAAATTTAAAAAATTAAACTCACTGTGACAATTTATTGGAACCAACTAGCAACCATTGAAACAGTGGAATAAAAAATATTAATAGAACTAAAATAGGACCTCATTCAATTAGAACGGTGAGTCCCTTTCACAGATGCATTGTTAGTTGCTTCTCTTTCTTTATTCTTAAGTGCTTTTGAGAGGCTTTCACTTTCTTTCCTTTTATTAATCTAAGCTCTGCATCTTTCCCTTAAAGGTCTGATACTCTCCCAGCTTCTCTTCTGTCTTTCAATTCCCATGCACCAATCATTTTATTTTCCATTTCTAGATTCTTCAGATATGATTTAGATGTATATAGTGTGTAGGGTGCACACCTAACCTATTACACCCAAAAAATTTAAGTTGCATAGGTAAGAAGAAAATTAATCTTGGTTAGGTTTCTTTGATTTTTAGTAGAATAACTTATAGTAGTTTTTAATATTTTACATAGACAACAAAAAGGTGTTGTTAAAAGAAAACGAAGAACATATTTCCAACAAAAACATTTTGTTTGATGGATTTACTTTTTGCTAATTAAAAGACCAATAAAAAATGGTTTCCTTATGTAATTAATCATAATTACTAAATTGTATCATGACATTATTGCCTAAACTAGAAACATAAAATAGTTTTTTTCTGAACTCTAATGTGTATGATTTTTTTCTTTTTTTTCACCAGAACAAACACAATTTACTCATCCGCATTATGTTCTATAATATGATAATAAAATCATTTTATAACACAAAAACAACAGAAACTCAGTCTATCATTATAATGTAATACAATAAAACATCATTTTTATCCTATAAAAGTTTAAAGATAAATTTAGCAAGCGAGTTAACATCAATGTGCTCCTTCGTTTTGCAACCTACTAAAATGTGCAGGTAAAAAGAGCTTGTTCAGCATAAAATTAAAGCAATACAAAAGCTATATCTGAAGAAATTACATACCGTGTGCAATGATTGCAATAACCCCAAACCTGCACCAGGCCCACTCCCCAACCTCCACAACCAATGCATTTGTCCAGGTCTGGTGACTGAGAAGCCAAATTCTCATTAAAAGTATTTCCAGAAAAACTGTTTCCAGGGCACTCTGATGCAACTGGCTGTGATAAATTAGGGCACTCCCATTGAGATATATTGGTCTTTGTATTGTAATAATATTTGTGCCCTATTATTGCCCAAAAGAAATAAAGAAAAATGAAAAACCCTTAACATTTCTGTACTTAGTCAAAAGGCACAACAAAGCAATGTTATTATCCTATTGCACATTGTAGATTTTATCAAAAGTTAAAACATGTGTACATTAACAACACAAGGCAATGTATGCCGTTAATCTCCAAGCAGTATAATCAACAACCAATATGATAATATAAAAATATTAGCACACATAGAAGCAACACCAAAGCAGGTCAACAATGCGGTTTCAAGTTTTTGTTGCATATATAAGTGTAGAATTCAAGCCTGCATATAATATTATAATATATATTTGTACAAGTGTGCAGTTTTATCACCTTCTAAAATCAATAATACTCCTTGATGCTAAGCCACTAGCCAATTCACCAGTTTATCACCTTCTAAAACATACGTATTTGCCAAAGCTATACCTCTCTACAAACCCCCTCCTCCGATTCTTCATTGCACTACCTTAACTTCCCAAACCCTAATCATGGACTACCATCAAGGAACTCCCAACACACTTCATTGGACAAAGATCTCAGAATTAGACACTTTGTTTACAAGTAAGGTTACTTGTTTACTTTCCTTGTAGGAACTATGGTTACATGGACTTATGAATATAAGTAGTATCTGTCACATCTAGAAATTTAGCTTTCAGATTATCAATTTTAAGAATAAATATTCTATAACTCACCTTTTTTCTTCCTCACCTTGCTCTATCATCCCTCTCCCTATACGTTTCCTCCATCACTACTACGAAGCTGCATCACATGGTATCTTGCAAAACAATCTATTTTCTACCAACTCAACCTATATTTCTGACCATTTTCAACCACCTTTTGGAGACTTTTTTCTATCACCACTACCAACAACCAGTAGATCAGCTTAAAACTCCAAAAACCATTGCAACTGCAGCCTATAGGACTCGTATACACACACACATAAAACACACTCTACGTCCAAATCCACAGGTCACATACACCAACTAATAGACACTCACATATATGCTCATGTGCCCTTCCTAAAGCTCATCATGTGCCCTTCTTAAAGCTGATGTCAAAGATAGCATAAATGCTTATCTTACTCTTTATATCATTTATATCATCCAAGTCTTTATATCATCTAAGTGAAGTGAGCCTCCACACCGTACATTCATTTAATAGCCCTATTACAGCCATCATGATCCGACAATGACCAAAACCCCCTATTTTTGACATGATGATTCTATTTCCTAAAATTTCAGCTTGGTTTTCCAAATTAGTGGTCTTTGTGCTTGTGAGGGTTAACATTCATCCATTAGAATTGCCTGTTACTTATTTGGTTAGACAGCCACTTGATTTACTTACTCCTAGTTGAGTTTCATCCTTTTCTTTTCCATTCAGAAATATAAAATTCTTAAAGCCTTTTTCTTTCTTAGACTCCTGATTGCCTATATAAACATCCTTTATTACACCATGACACCAATGGCATTAAATTTATGAGCCATGTGCAAATTCTAGTAGTTTAGAAATTCATATTGTTTATTACTACAATTTAAGTTTACCTCATCGTTTATCTTCAACATTTTTAGCAAAAGGTATCAACTCTTCACAATCTTGATTCTAAAGTTTCTACTCTGAATTTCTTAAGCACCATCCCTAGCCAAAGTCTGGTAAGTAATTTAACCCCTAAGATGAAATCAGTTAGTGCAAGTTGTGAGGAACGGAGGAAAGGAAAGCTTTCTACATGTGAGATAGGTGAGCTTTTAAGTAAAATGATAATGCACATTTTTCATTTTGGTCTTGTAGTAGTATCCTTCCAACATCTATCAGTCTCATAGAAAACAATTTTGTTCTAAGGCCGCTATTAGAGGCTCATCTTGAAGAAATCCCTAATCTAACTTACTTAGAAGAAAGAAATAATGGCGTTGGTGGATGGTTCATTTAGTCCAGAACACCATCAACCTATGGCATTCCACAAGACAAGTGATACTTAAGGTGAGAACTAATGAGTATGATAGATATGTTGGTAGGTAAACAATTACAACCATAATATTTATCTTCCCACTTCTAAGACTAGCTTTTTGGTTTCTGAATTAAGATTAAACTTTCTATTCATTGTTCTCCTCTTTTCTCCCTCCTTTCGTCCTCTTCTCCTTTGTCTCACCTCTACCTTCCTCCATTTCCTGACCCCTGCTGCATCAGTCCACTTGATTATTGTGAACTCAATTTAATACAGAAGAGAAAAAGTAAGGAAAACCCAAATTTTCTCAAACCCAACGAACTTGTTTTTGCATGCATTTTATTAAACACTTCCAAAAAAGTGCTGCAATTCAGTGTACTTTAGCAACCTTTCCCTTTTAACTGTTAGATGCTTAATAAACTATCAGTCTAATGACAGAGCCTTTACAAGTTTGGTCAGCAAATTTGTTCAGCTCCAATAAAAATGATTATCAAAAGCTATTCCCAAACATAATGTCAGAATCCTTCTTTCTAATCACTGCTGCTGCACTCTAAAAGATTTGATGACATTTGCACACTTAAGAGATATATTCAGGTATTCATGCATTCCTTAAATTTTTATTCTGTATTTTCTTCCAAAAAGAAAATCATATTGTGGAGTTAGAAAATCAATCAGAATGTGGCAATGAGACAAAGATCTTAATGCACAGCAAACCCGTTGTTTCGTCTACTGCTTCCACCCAATCTCCCCCTAGTCGTGTAGCAAACGGAATATGAGCACTCAAAGATGTTTCCACTGGTCTTTCCCACTGACTCTTTCCGATACTTTCATTATAATAATATGAAGCACCAGTTGAAGGATCTTTTGCTTCCACCTACATAGGAACTAAAAGAAGTTAACAGAGACATGAAACAGAATTGAGAAAAGCATTTTCCAGAATATAAAATTGACAACTTCTTAGAGATAAGATTACAGTCATATCCAGCTAAGAATGTTTTTATTTTCCCATCTGTTTTTCCTGCATATAGAAAAGGGTTTACACCTATATGTAACTAAAACCCTAAAAGTAATGGCACCTAGTCACCATTATGTAGAATGCTCACATGAAAATGAATTCTGGCAATGAAGTAGCATCTTTATATGTACCAGAGTGAAATAACATAAATACATGAAGTAATAATTTGAACCTAAAAGAAAATTTTCCGAGTGAAACAGTTTTGAGTTCAAGATAGTCCAATCCCATAACAATTATCATATTAAAAAAACTTAAACATGATAGCACCAATAAAACTGAACGGTAACCCTTTCCTTATTTTCCTTCCATTCTCTATAACCCAGTTCATTGGCCTAAAACTCAAACCTGAAAAATTTGCTAATGCCAGCAAATTTCCAAAACTAATTTCTTTAATTTTTGACAGCTTAACAGATTATAATATAATTGAATTTACTTTCCCTGTGTCTTCATATTATAGCAACTCTTACATTTCCAATTCTTCTAGCTCAACTAGAACAAGAGTAAAACCTAGTTGATGGGAATAGTGAAAATATGAACTCATTGACATGATCTATTGCATACTGCTATGATCTCCTTATCATGAGAATAGTTTATAAATTTAATATGTTTACAGAAAGAAATTATTAACCCCATATACAAGTTTAATATAAAAGCTTACTTATTCACCCATACAAATTATTATACGCTCCTTACTTCAATATTTCCAATTAAGGTTTCAAGTCTCCTAAACTTGACATCATTTAAAGATTTAATAGAACAATCAGATAAAACTGAAGCAAGCACAGAATCGATGCTGAGTCACATGTCAAGGACTTGAACCATGGTCCATCTAAAATTTCAAAACAAAGATTCCAAAGAGCTGTAAAACAAACAGGAACCAAATTAAACCTAAAAGCACAAGGCTAGCCATTGATACACACCCACCCAGGAGGCAACTTTCCAATTTCCATGAGCTGAGGTGAACCAGTCTCCAAGTTCTGAAATCCAAAGGAAAAAGCAAGTTGTTAAATGATTATTGCCTGGTAACTAATTGGCACTCATATGAGGAAGCTCACATAACAAATTTCAGAAAAAATTCAGAAAACACTACTGGCAAACTAGAATAGTTAGATTTCCAGAAAAGATCTAATAATAATGTCCTGAAGCTATGCTTTTCTAGTTCAACAAAACCTATAATGATTAAAACAAGGAGAGAATAAGAGAAGAGGTATATGAGGACATAGAAAATAAACTCGCATTATCAGTTCTGGAAAGATCATCTTTCCCTGCATCATCTTTTAAAATGCCCCTTGCTCTCAACTTTTGCTTAAGGTACTCAGGTAAGTCCTTAGATGCAGCCGTTGGTTTTGATTCTCCACCAAGCTTAGAATTTTTCTGGCTTATATCATTATTTACGAGTCCCAAATTTCCTGAAACATCAAAAGGTATGAAATTTTAACTTGCTCTTTTTTTTCTGTAAAGAATGCTGACTTGGTTTAGTAAATAATCATGAGAACTATTTGTGCATTGATGGTAAATCCAACCTGGTGTAGCTACATTAGGCTTTGCTGTGCCATAGAAATAAGCACCTCCTCCTGGTACACCATACCCGTTTCCAATTTCTATGTTACCTAAAGCTAAGGAAAAGAATTAACCTCAATATGCAATTTTCTTTCCTTCTTTAAAAAAAAAAAAAAAAGGTAACTGAACAGATAAAACACATGATCCAAAACATAAGTTTTTCTTGTTCTTTCTTTTCCTTCTTCAGAGAGTCAAAAACACTGCTCTTTTAGCTGGTAGGACAGTAGAATGGGATAGAGGATGAAAAGCACAAGGAGATGGAGAAGTAAATTTTACATTCAAGTACACAATCACATCAACTTGATGAAAAGAACAAGGGAAGTTATGAAATATGAACCTGGTTCAGGAAGGGTAGGCTTGCCACGCTTAGAAGCCATTTCCGCACGATGCTCTGAAGCCATTTTCAGTAGATGCTCCTGTATGTACATGCATATTATACAGAAAATGAGAAACTATGCCTGAGGATTAACAGATAACCAAAAGGGAGCAAATATGAAAGCAAATTACTCACTTTCAGGGCATTGGGGTCAGGCCGCTCCCAGAAAAGGTCTGTGCCATCCTTATACGGAGGTTTAGCGACTGCCTCTCTGAAATTAATTATCCAATTAAAAGATTGATTAAACAGAAGAGAACAAGAATGAGAATCCCAAACCAATACCTTTGGCTCTGAGCCTGGATGATTCTTTGGGTAGCGATCTCCTGGCAACACATCATTAGCAAATACTAGACAGATTAGCACAATACTTGAAAAGGGAAATAAAAAGAGAGAGAGAGAGGGAGAAAGGGAGAGAGGTACTTGTTCGTGCAGAAGGACATGGGGTACTGGATTTTCATTCTCCAAATTGTCTTCCATCTTTCGCACAGCAGCTGTTTGCTATTATGTCTGTCAGATTGTAGTTGCAACACTAACTTGTAACTTGCAAAGCATGGAGCTTTCGATGGTGCCGCTGCCGGGATCCCTCTTCCTAGGGGCGGTAAAAAGACCCGTTACCACGGTTTTCTTTAAATGGATCTGGTGGGGAGGGTCGGATCTTCCTAGTCTAAATGATTGGGTTAGTGTTACATTAGAAAAAAATAAATTAAAATATATACTATAACATTTATTTAATACTTTTTTATACATTTATAGTATATTAATAATTTATTATTTAATAATATAATATATTTATATGTAATTAAAAACTTTTTTTGAAGTGATTTTTAAATCAATTAACATATTATTGAAATTAATGTTCAAAAATTGTGAATTTCAATTTATACGTATAATATTTTTCTTTAATTAAATAAGTATTAAAATAGAAAGTTAAGAACTTAAAAAATTATTTTTCTTTCTAATTAATAAAATACATTTGGAATATTTACGGGGCTGATTGTAAATTTTTTTTTATAATTAATTTTAACATATTTAAGGATGATAATAAATTATTATTTTTATTTCTTTCTTTCATTGCTTAAATTTATTAAAATTAATAATTAAAAAATATATAAAAACATATAATTTTTTTTAACTTAATCCCTCTTATATATATATATATATATTATATTTGTATTTGTGTCAAGCTGAATTTAGAAGATGATCCTATGGTATTAGATAGGGTAAGTTCAAGGAGAGATGTTTAGATTGAGTTCAAGGCAATAAAAAAACTTCTCAGTTTACGAAGTATATCATCCTTACCAGTATTATTTTTTTTTCTAATCTATTTATTTATACATTTGTTAACTATATTTATTTTTTAATCTTGAGAGATCCGAAAGAATTTTTTCATTTTTTTTGAATTTTTTAATGAGACATTTGGTTAGAGGGAATATAACAATACGATTGATTTTTAAAAAAAAATTTTATTTTTTAAATTTTAAAAAAAATATTTGATACATCAAAAAAAAATTTATTTTCAAAAATAAAAATTATAAAAATGTATTTGGCATGTGCCTTTTCAAAATAAAAAATATAAAAATAATAATTAAATAATTAAGTAAATTGCATCTTTTAGAAAAATAAATTAAATAATAAAAGCAAATTATAATTAAAATAAATATATAAATTCAAATAAAAATATTTATTAATTATTTAATAATCATAAATTTCATAATATAATGATAAAATATAATCTAGCTTTTTTAGCAAACTCAACTTTTATATAAAAATTAAAAATAGACTCACAAAAAATGCTTTTTTTTTTATGCTTTCCTGGTGGAAATTTCGAAGTCAGTGTCCATGGTGAATCACTAAGACCTCCTGATTCGAACCTAGGGAATTTGGATGCTTTCATGCTACCTTTGCATGCATTATTGGGTTTTACATATGTAGAGATATTATTTTAGATAGAGGTCATAACGATTCGAATTATTATATAATATTATAAAATTTTAAAATTTGATTTGAATTTAAATTAAATTGAATTAAATTTTATTAGTTTGATTTTGTTTATTGATTTTAATTTTTATATATTATTTTAATATAAAATTTTAATATATTTAAAAAAATTTTGATATAAAATTATTATTTTTATTTTATAAAAATTTAAAATATATATAAAAACTAAAAAAATGTATAATTCAATTCGGTTTGATTTTTTTCAAATTTTCACTTCCCGATTCAAAATTCGATCCGAACCTAATATATATATTTAATATCTGAGTATAATCCGAACTAAATAAAAAAAAATCGATCCAAACTAAATTGAATATTACGATTTTAAATTACTTTTTAGATTTTTTGATTTTTTCTCACCCCTTGGAGACCTCAAACCTACTCCCTAAATATTTGTCATCAAATAAAACGAAATTTTTAAAAGCCCAGTGTTTCAAAATTTTCATTTCCTCCATTTCATTTTCCTTGAAAATAATTAAAATAACATTTTTTTCTAGTATTGACTTATTTTCATTTTCATTTTCTAAAAAATATTTTCTATTTTTTCAACCAAACAAATATTTTAATTGATTTCCTATTTTATGTGAAATAAAAATGAAAAACAACTTTAATTTTATAAACCAAACACACACTAAGATTTTTTTGAAATGTTACTGTTGAGTATTCAAATTCTTACGTTTGGTTGGGGTGTCAAATTTTTAAGATATTATTAAATTTTTAATAGTACCCAAAATATAGGAATAAAAATAAATATTTTCCTTTGGTTTTTCAAATTTTCGAAAGGAAAGTTATTTTTGTCCCATATTTTACATAAATAAAAAATATTTTATATTTTTTTATCTTTTTGAAAATCAAAGTATGATCATTTTTTTTTGTAAACATCAAATATTGCATTTGTTGAAACCAAATGCAGTAATTGTTTTATTTTTTTTTTATTTGTAAAATTAACATAGAAAACAAACGTTCTCAATTATTATGTAATAATAAAAAATAACGTAATATTTGATAATAATTGTTTTAAAAAATACAATTATTTTTTTTAACATAGTCAATTACTGCATTATAAAAAAAATTAACGTAATATTTAATTTTAGTTGTTTTAAATTTTTAATTTTTTTAATAAGGAACTCAATTACTATGTTGAAACAAAAAGTATTGTAGTATTTGATTGTATCTTTTTTAAATGTCAATTCTTTTGTATAAGACTCATAATTATTGCGTTATAATAAAAATTAACACAGTATTTAATTAAAATTTGCTTTAAATTATCAATTTTTTGTTATAAAAAACTCATTTACTACATTATAATAAAAAATAACTTAGTATTTGACTGTATTTTTTTAAAATATCAATTGTTTTGTATAACGCTCTTAATTACTGCATTATAATAAAAATTAACGTAATATTTTATGAAAATTTATTTTTTGAAGAACTCAATTATTACATTATAATTAAAAAGTAACGTAACATTTGATTATATTTTTTTTTTTAAATGTCAATTGTTTTGTATAACACTCCTAATTACTACATTGTAGTAAAAAAACTAATACAATATTTGATTAAAATTTATTTTAAATTTTAAATTTTTTATTATAAATAACTCAATTACTGCATTTTTATTGAAGTAAACACAGTAATTGACAGGTCATGTTGAGTTACATTTTTTAAATTTATGTAGATGGTTTAGGTTTCAATTTGGATTTAGATACGATGTGGCACATAGATTAAGTTGTGTAACGACATGATTGATATATTGGATATGACAATTTTGATATTTATATTTAAAGAATCAAATACTACTTTACTTTTGTGTATAATGCAGCAATTGATACTTGTATTTATTTCAAACAATCAATTACAGCGTTGTTATGTTGTATAATGTAGTAATTGATTTTGAAAATTAATTACTAACCTAAATGTTGTCTAACGCAATAAGATACATTGTATCTTAATACAATTTATGTAATTTTGTTTATACATTGTATCTTATTTGATTCAATTATTTTTATGTTGTGTTATATGCCATAATTTGTGATACATTTTATTTGATTCAGAATTTTATTTTATTTGTGATACATGTATCTCATACAATTTATTTAATTTGTAAAATTTGAATAATCAAATATTTTTTACTTGAAAAAAAATTATCAATTACTATGCAAATAACCAATTAAATGAAAAAATTGATTTTTTTTTATTTTTCTAAAGGAGAAATCAAATATTGTGTTCATTTGTTATACAACATAGTGATTAATACTTGTTATAATTTCAAACAATCAATTACTACGTTGATATGTTGAATAAAGCATTATTTTTGTAATTATAACTATTTTGAATAATTCAATTACTGAATAAAGCATTATTTTTGTAATTATAACTATTTTGAATAATTCAATTACTGCATTAAATTGGTTATAAATGCAATAATTGATGTTCATTTTTCAAGCAATTGAATACTCATTTGAAATATTATAATGTAGTAATTGATACTTGTATTTACTTTAAGAACTCAAATATTGCGTTACTTTAAGAACTCAAATAGATGTGTTCATTATGTAAGGAAGGATATTATAATAAAAATACAAGATTAAGTGATCTTACATTCTCTCCAATCAAGTACAAGAATATAAAAACAGGATGCCATGAAAAATCACACATTCTTCATATTCACACTTTCCCGAGGATTATATTTTTCCTTGAAATATAAGATTTTGTGAACCAAACGCTCTGTAATTTTTTTTTTTAATTTTTTTATTGTAGCTATTTGGTTTTTTTTTTTTTTTACTTTATTTGAAATTTTTTATGAAATTATAAGTATAAGTTACAATTATAATTAAGTATTATATCTATATATAAAAAATAAAATATAATTAGACAAATCAAATCTAAAATTGAATCAAACCCATACAATGAGCCTTCAACCAAATAGCTTGAGTTGGTTTTTTTTTTTTAATCTATTTAGATTGTTTTTAAGTACTGGACTTTGAGCAAATTTGCTTTAAGAAATTTTATTTACAATTCAAAATTTACTCTTTATACTCATTTATTAAGTACAATCCAAATTTAAATATTAAACTCAAATATTTACTTTTTAGGAGACGTTTGGTTAGTGAAATTTTAGATTTTAGGAAAGAATGTGATCCCTAAGTAAGAGTAGATTTCTGATAATAGGTGATTCATATGTTATGAGAATGTTAGATTTTTGTATTTGGTTTAAGAAAAAATTAAATTACTTAATAAAGGCTTTTTATTATAATAACTTTCATTATTTATGAATAACACATTACTAATATTTCAACTGTCAATTATATTATTAAAATTAAATATATGGCAACCATTAAATAAAAAAAAAAAAGGTTTTTATTTTTATAATATTAAAAATAAAGTGGTATATTAAGAACAAATATAAATATATATATAAATCAAAGACTATATTTAAAAAAAAAAACATCTTTGACCAAAAAAGTCAAATATAGTTAAAGACAACATTTTTGTTATATAATAACTCAAACACTACATTTTTTTATAAAAAATATATAACCACTATGTTTTCTCCTTTAAAAATGTAGTTTTTGAATTAAAAAAATACAAGTATTACATTTCCTCTTTTAAAAATGTAGGCTTTGAATTAAACATGCAATCATTACATTTTATCCTTAAAAATGTTATCTTTGAATTAAAAAATACAACCATTTTGTTTCCTCTTTTAAAAACGTGGTCTTTGAATAAAAAAAATATAACCATTATTTTTTTTTATTAAAAATGTGGTTTTTTTATAAAAACATACTAATTGAAAGTTCCAAGAAAACATAGGGTAAAGCATACATAATCATAAATAGAATACTAATTCAGAATTTGTAGAGCATTTAACGGTGTAAGATTAATCACAGTGCCTATCTACAGGACTTGTTCACCTTTCTAGCACCATTGTAAGAGGAAAAAAAGGCTGAAAGTTGCATGCTTCCACACCAGTTTTTTAAGAAACCGGTGGTATGGACCCTTTGAACCTCATAGGTGCTTTTAAGTTTTGCAAACTTTTTGTGCGTTGTGCTTTGTGACATCAGTTGTCTCATCAAAGGTGACATCATGAAAAAATACAAGGCCGTTATCTTTTAATAATAGGATATTCGTTTCTATGAAGTCTGTCCCCTCTTCAATAATTCTCTGCACAGTATATGGTAAATGTAAGGATTACGTTTCTTGGAAACGTAATTTTTTATATTACTTTTCTAACGTAAAAACGTAAAATTTCAGATATGTTATTTTTATTCATTATCAATCACATTAAATTTTTTTTTGATAGATTATCAATTATATTTTAATTAATAAATATGATCTTTGTTAGCAAATAATATATTTTTATGTATCATAAATATTATTTTAATATTATATCCATTACTATATTTTTCACATAAAAAAATGAAAATATTTATTTTATTTTATTATTTTCATTTATCTATTACGTTTTAAATATAAAAAATATAATATTTTTTAAAATAAAAAATTTAAAATATAAAATTACAATTATCTATTATGTTTGTTCTTTTAAAAATATTTTTTTATTATATATTATATATTATATGTCAAATCGTGTATTAAGTTTTCAATCGTATGATTATAAATGCTTATTTTTATATCAAAATAAATTTTTATTTATTTTATAATTATGTTGATTTTCAAAGATACAATAACTCAAAAAATTTATTATTCGAGTTAAATATAAAACAAAATTAATTTTTTTTTTGAAATCTTAAAAAATCATAAAAAAAATAAATTTTTGATTCCAAAAATTTAGATATTATTAGACATCTTAAAATACCCTTAAGATTAAAATATCGTAATTCAAATGTGAGAATTAAATTATAAAAAATAAGATTTCAAAAGATAATTAATTTTCTTTCAAATCAAACGTCCTCTTAAAATAAAATAAAATAAAATAAAAATATCATTTTTCTTTAACACCGTTCACCCCATCACCCCATCACTCCTCAGTCCTCATTCATCTCTCTTCTTCTTAAGGATTTCCTTATCTCCGAAACATTATCACCCCAAATATCTCTTCAAACCAAATCCATCTTAAAAAACTTCAATTTAAATCCTAAAATCATAACTTTTTTACTAAATCAAATTACTCAATTCCAATTTAGAGATAAGCTGCATTTGATTTTGTTAAATTTTGATTAAATTAAAATTTTATCTATAAATTTTAAGAGACTTATAAATATATAAATCCATAAACTTTTAAAAATTTATAGATATACATATCAATGAATTTTTAAAACTTATAAATTTACAAATTCCTAAAAAAAATTCGCTTACGGGTCTTGACCGTGCTTGATTCATTCTTCCACACTCCTCTACTTACGACTGCTGCCATAATACAGCTCTACAATCGTGAAAGCAACAATTATTGATTAACTCTAGCTATGTAAATTAACTTGCCCATGTTATACACATATCTTACTACTTGCCAAGCCAAGCTACATACATATGCATGACGCATTTGAAAAAGAATAATTCTATATTAACTCGAAAAAAATAATTATTAAAAACTGCGAACTTAAAAATATTTGCAGATTAATCTTCTAGATTTACTATTTCGGGGTATGGGCGAGGATCCTGAAGCTCCTTCACATCATCGCCACGACTTGCAACAACAGCAACTTTGAGCGCAGCAATATCATCAGTTGGAGCAGTGGCCTTTGACGCGGCAACAGGAATTTTCATATGTACACTTTTTTGCCTGCCAAGCTTACTAGAAGGCTCAAGAGTCGTAGGAGGAGAACTCCTCAATTAATCTACATGATTGCTCTGTCAGAAGCCCCAAGGACAAAGTGACCAGTCTCACTGGTGATATCCTCGGTGGCTTTTTGCCTCTCCTACAAGACATGGCCTTCAGGAAACATCAATGCAAAATCCTTTGGAAGCACCTTCAGTTTTGAAAAGTCAATCTGCCTCGTGTTTAGGGGCAGTCGGTGGAGCTGCACGTGGTTCAAGGCAGAGTCCCTGAATCGATGACCAATGCTCAGAGCATAGGCAAAAAAGAACTCTAGCAACTCGTGTTTCTGCTTGGCCAACCTTTCCTCCGCTAAGGTACGCTCCTTTTGCAGTTGGCGCTCAGGCTCTTGCACTGGCAACCAAGATGAGGTGTTCAGTAGCATCTCTGACCTACGCCTCCTTAGTTTGCACCCTCTCCTTGGAGCTATTCATTTTTCCCTCCAACTCATCGACCTTGCCCTGTAAGCTGCTCACAGTTGCCTTCAACTCTTGCATCTTGGCCTTCAATTATTTGATGAGACCTTACTCTCTCGGCAAGCAATTGGTTTTGCTCCCGCTGATGCTTCTCAGCCAGCGCTTTGCCCAGCTGCTTTGTTTGGCTTAACAAATCACGGACCAACTTGCTCACTTGCTCATGTTGAGCCATTTTATTTGCTAAACCCTGCACACACCAAGTGTTAGTAAAAATCATTTTGCCAAATATTCTAAGGATAAGTATAACGTTACGGAAAATTTAAACTGAAAATTTTTTCCAAGTATCCATTAGCTTCCATAAGTCTCCACAAGCCTCTACAATGCTTGCCATGCCACGTCATAGTGCCAGCTCACTAAAGCAATCACACACCAAGACCAATATGCTACTGATAATCTTTTCATTTATATCTAGATCTGATGGGCATTCACTTTGTAACCTCTCTCAGATTTAAGGATAATTGTTATACCTTGATCAGAGTCCACGCTTTGACCGTCATGTCAACCAAACTTGCTTCCATTGACCTTTAAGACGATGATAAACCCATTACTCCGACCCTAAACCACAACATTAGATAAGTCAACTAATCCCTTCAGTAAGACTAACCACTGGCTGATCACGTTAATACCAATCCACTGTATAAAAGGTAAGGTCGAGAGATAGGTAACTCATTCTAACCCTTTTACTTAATCTCATTCACCTCCACCTACTTCACCTTCTCCTACCTCTTTTTTTTTTTTGTTCTTTTTACCTTTTTTGTATAAATTATTGATTTGAATGTCGAAATATGCCCCGAAATCTTACTGCCAACGTATCTTTTCTGTCTTCCTTTTGCCTTTTCTTATTTTGCTTTGATTTGAATAATAAAATAATCGTCAACAAATGATTAACTCAATTAATTAAAATTTATGTTTTTTGATAAAAAAATTTTGAATTCAAATTTTATCGATAATTATTTATTAAAATAATTTTAAATATATTATTTATAATCATTTATTTTAAATTATAAAAGATGACATTTTATTTTGAATTAAAAAATTAAATAACTTATTTATCTTAAAATTTTTTTCTACCAAAAAAATATATATATCGAAATGCACCTCAAAATCTTACCTTCGACGCCTCTTAATCATTCCTATTCTCTTACAAATCACCTTAACCTCCTAGTCAGCTTCCCAGCAAGTTTCCAACAAGGCACCCAATCGTCATGCCACAAAAACCATGAACACTACATTTAGATGAATTTTTTGGATTTGAACTTAAATATTTTAAACATGAGGAAACGTGAGAGTTTAATTAAGCTGAATTTGACAAATACTTCCCAAAAAAATAAATTGAAACCCTTGGTTTGTAGGCAAAATCCAAAATTAATATTATTAGAATCACTTGCAAATTATCAATTGTAATTGGCTGGTGCAACACCCATGAGTTCAATTACTTGAATTGTTGAACATCGCAATTTATTTAACAAGCAGTAGCTAAGATTAAAATATGCTCTGTAAATACTATTAAAAATGTAAAGTGAGCTACAATGCTCACTCACTGTTCACAAGGTTTCCCTCGTTATTTTAAAACCTGGGATTCCCAGGTAAAGAGCTTTCCACAAGAACAGCCTCTACTGTTAAGGGCCTAGCAGCCCAGGCAGGGTTTAATTCTTTCTGCCGAACTCCATTACGAATCATTCAAGTCTATACTCGTCCTATTTATAGGGCTTACATGACAGCAACGCTCTCTTTCCGTGAAACTCCATTACGAATCATTGCTGGAGCATCAACATGCTGCTGCTTCTCCAAAGCTATCGCTGCTGTTTCTTGAATCAATTGCTTTTCAGCTTCTCCAGGAGGAGGATATGATCTCCCGCTACCGAATATGAGACCTTTGATGGTTGCTTTAAGCTCTTCATCCTTCATCAAGGACTCCATTGTAACATGTACACCTGAGTTAGAAGCAGGATAAAGTATTTAACTATACCACCTTGAAGTAAAGCACTGTTATTAAAATAAAACAGAGCAATATCGGACCAATTAAGGAGACATCAGGGACAAGAGTTACATACGGTATCTCCAATAGTGCTTTGGATTTGTAGGGTCATTTATTGTCTCCTCTGTTGGAGGGCGAGTCATGTACTCTTCTTTAAGCGCTAACAAATCCTGATCATCAAACCCACAGTTTCAGACACTTCTATAACAGATATTGTAACGCTTACAAGAAAAATGCCATCAGTAAAATACTTATATTTTATTTTGTTTATAAACTCTCAACCGCAGTTCCAAGAGGACATTACATTGAAGTTGATGCTGCTATCAAGTTCTATCACAAACCTGAAGGGGGAAAATTGCCCACATTGATGGAGATTCAACATGTTGCCTTATGATGAAATATGCCACGTCTGGAACACATCGACTTGGAGGTAGTGCATCAGACCCCATCACAGATTTGAAAAACCGGTGCCGTCTCTCTTCATCTTCTTCCCACCAGGCACGCAGGGTGGAGCAGTCATGACATGATGGAGCACACACCTGAAACATATAGTGGAAGCCAACTCTTAATTAATTTGTTTCTTTTATAAGCAACTCAATTTAAATACAATGAGTTAAGCAAGGGACTAAAAGAGTTCAGTGAAAGCTATTGATCAGGAAAAAGAAGAAAAGAAAAAACTCCGTACAATGTCTATGATATTGCATGCTTTTTAAGGAAAAACATCACTGTATTACCCATCCTTTCTAATATTAATATTAAAGTAAACTAACAGGCCCATTCCCTACTAACACCCTACACTCCCCCTTTAACCCCCAAAAAGAAAAAAATTCCACAATGTCAGAAGCACACTGTTAAGCCAGTAATAACTAAAAGGACATCTATCTCAGAAACAGAAAAAAAAGGACATGCATACTCTTATTGATAAGTCAGACACTTTCATTGCACAGACGATGTGCCCTTGTCTTCAGTGTTAATATACTTCATCATCTTTTGAGGCATAGGAGCACTGACTTTCTAATCAACGACAGGAAACAACTTTTCTACAGTAAGACAAGAGGTTTTCATTTCCATTGAAGGATATCTCTTAGAAAGTGTTCAGCGAAACTAATTAAAATATGCATTATTTATCAGCATATAGTTGAGACAAGTCAGTCCACTTTTCGCAACATTTGGTATATATATCTTTCTTTGAACAAATTGGGCCCCTTTCAAAATTATATAAATTCTAGTATCTTTACCTACTACTTGACAGAGAAGCAAAAATGAAGCTGATTGACATATGGCATATGCAAAGGAAATCTATGTGATATTGGCTCTTACTGTCATGTAGCTGTACTGAGAAGGAATACCAAATTCAAGATCTGGTTCACTGGGCATACGTTGAATACGCAAGCCAATAAGGCCCAGTTCTTGCATAACCTGCACTTTCATATGAAAAGCACAATGAAGGAATATATAAATATAAGCAAAAAGTAGGAAGAAGAGAGTGAGGGGCCAGTCAGGTTAACAATGGGAAACAGTGAATGAACATACAGGATGAACACATGCGGGAATAAGGCCCAGATCTTCCCCACAAGCTAGCATATCGGATGAATTTAGGAGCACGGGGAGGGTCTTCAAAGCATTTTGCCGCCACAACTTTTCTTGCCGATGGAAATAGTAGTCATAGTACAATCTTTTCAGAACATTTTTGCTATATTATGTGACAAACAGTTAGAGATCCATTGATTTATGTGTTTCAAGATGAAATAAGGCTTTAAATTGAATATCAGGATTTTGATTTGTCCCAAAGAAAAACTAAGTTAATATGGTCAAACTACCTGTGATCATCCAGATCTCTAAAACTTGGAGCATCTTCAAGATTAAAACGGGGATAAAAACTTCTTGCATGGTCTGGATCTCTGATAAGAACAATGCTCTGCATAAAGAATTGAACAGACAATGAAGTCTAAGATTAGTACAAGAAAAATATTGAACATCCACAAAAAAGTAATAAAAAACACCCAAGGTTCCAGCATATGCTTCTTATTTGACAACTACAAGTTTCCTGGAAGAATCTATATCAATGGATCCTTTTGACAAACTAGCTTTTACGTAACATGCAATTTGCACGTAACCATGAAGTGTTATCTTAATTATTAAAAAAATAATAATAATAAAACTTGAAGTATCTTCAAGATTAAAACAGGGATAGAAATGTCTTGCATGCTCTAGATCTCTCATAAGAACTATTTCTGCATAAAGAATTTGTGCAGAAAAATGAATAATAGGATTAGGAGTAGAAAATATTGAACATCCGGAAAAAGAAAAAACACCCAGGGTTCCAACACATGCTTCTTATTTGACAACAACTAGTCTCCAGGAAGACTCTATATCAGTGAATCCTTAAGACATACGAGCTTTTACTTGACATGCAATTTGCACATGAACCATGATATGTTATCTTAATTGTTTAAATAAATAATATAATATACAAGTTATTCTACTAAAATAAGCATTCTGTCAATTTTGAACTCTAATAATTTTTTTCAAATAAAATTTTGTAACTAATTATTTTAATCTTATATATTACTTTGTTAAATTAATTTTTTTTAACCAGGTTTTTTACTAAGTTTTAAGATTTATCATTTCATTCAAGGTTGTTTTATTCTAATAGGATAACCACTCAATTAATTAATAGGTATTATAGAGATTACTTTTATTAATAACAAAATGACATAATTGGAATTTGATTAAAAGCAAAAGGAAATAGTTTTCAAAAAAGTTTCATACCCCTTAATCCACATTTATATATAGTATAGATTAGATTATGCTACCTTTAGAAGATCAAATAGATCACTACGTATCTTGTCTTCACTCTCTGGCAACAAGGACCTTTCTGCACATGACTTCAGCTTGGCAGCAATCTTTTTCTCTGTGTTGCAGTCCTCCTTGAACTAGAATTTCATGGAATAAACAATGCAAATGGTTCAGTCATTCAAGAGGACCTGATCTTTGCCGAAACAACACTAAAACTAACAACTCATTACAATCAAATGGTGAAAAACCAATTTATTGCCTAGTCATGATTCCTTCTAGCGATAGAAATAGATGTTTCACAATCACAAACAACCAAAAGAATTGTTTAATAACAAGAAAAAAAAAAGAAGAAAAAGAGGATAAACTTTTCAGAATAAACTTTTTTACATTAAAATCCACCAATCTCATATTGTATTTGTCTTTATACATATTCAAAAAGTTTTTTACAAGATATACACCATAGATTATAGTATTGAAGATATTGAGTTATCTTAGATTGATTTTAAAGAATGTAAAGTTCAAACAATGAAACCAAGAGACATCAAAGGACCAGCAAGCAATTTATGACCAGGAATAACTCAAGAAAAAGGGGAAATAAAATCATCTAATAGTTACGGAAGGTGATACCAGCCAGTGGAGTAATTAAATCTCACGACGACAAACTCAAGTAATTGCATCCATTAAATACTTAGGATTTTGGAATACACCAAAGAAAATGCAATTTTTAACTTCATTCGATATGCATCATTAAAGAAAAGTAATTCATGATATGATTTCCAGAGACATGTTAATCGAATAATTTACTCACATTAATGATCCCATTTTCTCAGATCCCAATGACTTCAAAATATGCAGTTACTAGTCAGTTAAATTAGCATTTACTTCTGTCAATTAGATGAATCAACATGGTCATTCAAGGTTCAAAGTTAGCATGAAATCAGTTAACAGGTAACTTCAAGAGTCAAATGGAAGAATGAAATGAACAACAAACTATAGCAAGTAGAGTATGATCATCACCTCATAACGGTCCAGATACTCGTTCAAAAAAGTTGTAGCAATCAAAGTCCAAGAATCTCCAAATTTTTCCTGAAATGAGGAGAAAACAAACAAAGAGGTAAATATGCATAGAAAGTAACAGCCAACACTGTCTGGAAGGAAACTTAAGTCTTAAGGCAAATTACAAAGGTTAAATATTCATTTTGGAATCTAATGCTTACCATATTCTTCATTTCAGGATTCACCCTATTATTTCTTTGAAATTAGGATGCAACCTTCTCAATTCTATCCATTAAGGAAAATTGATGAAAAAAATTAGTTATTACCAATAATGAACCAACTGATGCAAATCCATATTTGTTAAGGTTACCCTCACATGTTAACTATTGGTTCCAGTTACAATGATCACCAACTTTTTTTCATCAATTTTTCTTAATGGATAGAATTGAAGAGTTAGCATCCTAATTTGACCCAAAAAAAAAAGTTGTCTTCTGAAATGAAAATTTTGGTAAAAGTTAAATCTTAAAATGAGTATTTAGCCAATTACAAACAAGGCAATACTCTTCATAATAAACCAATTGGAACCACCAAGATACTCTTTCCCCACCTGTAAAAATTCTTTTCGAACATATGGACGAGTCAAGCGGTCAAAGTCCCAAATACCCTCTCTTTCAAGTTCTTCCTGAAATCAAAGCATTATTCACATTTACATCAAGAGCAAAGTTGCTTCCCATGATGTTTTATACCAGCATTAATACCTGGCTCAGGGGGATAGATGGTCGGAATTTTCCAATTAGACCAGTCATAGCATGGTCCGGGAGTTCCCAAATTCTAAAGAAGCCTAATATATGATCTATTCTATAAGCCGTAAAGTACTTTCCCATCTGTGATGAAAGTAAAGAAAATTATCAAAATTTCAGCATAAAAGAAAGAGAAAAGACCATACCTTTTCCTTAAAACTGCATGACAAAGCCAAACAGCTTATGAATTTGGAATAGGGGTTTAAAAGAAAACAGTAAAAGAAAGAATGAATTAGCAAAACCTGTGTTAGGCGAGCACGCCACCAACCATAGTTGTCTTTTGACATTCCCTCCCAGTTATAAGTGGGAAAGCCCCAATTCTGGCCATTTTGGTCAAAGTAATCTGGAGGTGCCCCGGTAGAGGTGTTCATGCGGAACAAATTTGGATAGACCCAGGTATCAACACTGTTCCTGTCAACACCAATTGGTAGGTCTCCTTTCAAAACTACCCCTTTAGTTCTTGCATATTCTGCAGCTTCTGACAGCTGTCCATTAAATTACCCAGTAATAAAAACCATGAGACCAATTTGTTTAACAGCAAGAAAATTTTAAACAACAAGAAGCAGAGAGAGAAAGATGCATAAGTATTGAGATTGACTAATTTCATTTACCTGCAAATGTAAGTGGAACTGGATGTAATAATGAAAGCAAATTGTATCATAGTGCAAAGTATCTTTCGAGACAAGTTTCTCAAGCTGTAAGAAAAGGAGAGTGAACATTTTTGTGATAAAAGTTAAGATAAAGAAGCCTTCTATGCAATAAAACCTAAGGTAAAACAGATGAACAGTTACAATTTTGAAAGGACAGGACCATTTTAACTATATTCAACTTCCTGACTCAATTTAGAAGTTCAAGTTAAAGTTGTAACTTGGAACGATCATTACCTTGCCCTTAGAATAAGTAGAAAAACGACCCCACTGACTGTGATCTGATGTTTCAAAAAAGTCCCGCAAAAAACAGAAAACCGCATATGGTTCTAACCAATCCTTTTACCAATTAAAAGTACGGTCAGAATAGTAATCATATATCAGAAATTAACAAACTTGATAGATAGCAGAATATTGGAAAGGGACAGAGATATTTGACCATTATATAAGGTTGATAGATGGAGGGAATTAAAAGTATAAAAGACCTTATTCTCAGAAAAAAATTTATGAAAGGAACTGGAGTTGAGTATAAAATCCTTTTCTTGGATGAAGACTTTCTTGGCAATTGAAAGTTTTGTAGCCATTGTAGCCTCATAATCAACATCCTGCATATACCAAAAATATGTCATTACAATCTTTATAATCATAAATACTAAGACAAGATGAAAGGGGTGCATATGCCAAAATTTACTTCATCACTGCTGATTAATTTTCAACTCTTTTTCTTTTTCTTCCTTAAACCTTTTGTCAATTTTTAGAATTCTACAAATATAATTTCATATCTGGATTTGGATAAACCTTATCCAGTTAAACTAAGAAAAACTTAGGTAAAATATTATGGTCATGAAAATATAAACATAACATAACCATGGTACTACGAACTACAGCTACCTTGACAAAAGTAATCAGAATATTTTTAGCTTTTAAGGCACTATCCATTACACTTTGTATTGTAATCTTATTAGAATGTTATAAAAAAATGACAAGAACTAATTGTAGTCCAACAGATATCCGCTTAACTAACAAATCCTGAAACCAAGTGGTATTCAGCATATGCATACAGCGATGAAATGTATGTATGCATATCCTAGCTGCAACACCAAAGATTACAAGCTCCTAACACTATGCACATCCAATTTTGAAGTTATTGCCCAACAATACACAGGTATTTCAACTAAGCATTGTTAAACAAAGACAATAAGATGAATGCTGACAACAAGGTTTGTGGCAACATGGAGAAAATAAGTGAAAAACATAGGTTTATTAGGTTTATAAGCTCCCATTCCGTTGTGTGATGTCTTGACTTTACTTGCAAGAGTAGAAATTGGTCTGAAATAAACAAACCTATGGCATTCAATATTGAAGCATGATTTTTCCCCAACCTAGATATTCTCGAGTAAATAAGCATGTCTCCATAAGTGGTTACATGCAAAACAACAAATGCAACTTTGGCTCCAAAACTGTCCCTTACAAATGGGAAAGTCAAAAGCCCAAAGCTCTTAAGGCATATTTGGTTGGAATTTCAAATTCAACAGTCAGAAAACCTATTTCTCAATGCTTTCAGCACAAGAGAGAACTCATTCACAGAAACTCTAGTTCAGGAAATAGAATATGCTCTAGCTCTTGAAACAAGCTACTAAATTTCAATACTCAAGGGACTGAGAAGATGGAGGGCGGAAGAAAGACAAGAGGAGTAAACTAGCAAAACTAGGTGCAACTCTTCCACCTCCTTACATTTATCTTGAAAGAAATTTCATTGTGAAGGTTGAAAGAAACAAGCTACTCATCATGAGCTCAGTGCAGACTTCAAAATAGACCTGACAATTTGGACATGGCATGAACGCAACATGGAGTTAAGCAGGTTTTGGTTTAGGGTAATCGTGTTTTGTGTCTTAAATGTGTCAAAAAATTTATGAAATGTCAATTAAACAGGTTAAAAACACTTAACACGAATACGAATATGCTCATTAATTGAAGCTCTAGTTCAGCAAATAGAGTATCTGTAGCTTTGAAACAAGCTGCTAAATCACTTAAGGGATTGAGAGAATTGAAGGGGGGTTGGGGGAGAAGAAAGACAAGAGGAGTACACTAGTAAAATTAGGTGCGAGTCTTCTACCACCTAACATCTATCTTGAATGAAGTTTCTTTGTGGAGGTTAAAAGAGGATCATCCAGCTCACATATGATAAGTCGCTTCTTTTGCATAAAGCATGAGTATAGGGTTTTTTTTTAGGGGGGGTGGGAGGTGAGGGGGGAAGAGTGATACTATAGTAACCTTTAAATTCTCATTCACAACTTTCAACTAAATTTTTAGGATAAGTTGTCCAGAAGTGCCAATGAGAGAAATTATGTAGAAATCTAATTCTCCTATATTAGTGTAGATCTAATTCTCCTACATTAGTGCAGCTTGAGTTCCGAATTTATTTTGGGAATATTTCTCATTTATTCTTCTGATTTAGTCAACTATTCTAATTGTCAAGTTTTTAGGGATTTGTTTCTATTTTAAAATAGAATAATTCTTATTCATTTTGTTATTTTTTGTTTTCTGTTTCATGTAAGTTTTTTCCTAATAAGGAACTTCACTGTTCCTATTTATTTAGATATACTCCTTCATTCTAAATAGAATAAGAAGAAATAAGGACAATTGTTCTTTAAGTTTTCTACATGGTATTAGAGCAAGCCTGAACCATTAGACTGTAGCCACACGAGTTTCCGTTATGGCTAGCAAGAGTGAAAACTCTTCTTCTACAGAGGTATGGCATGAGGAAAGTCACAAAAAGGTGAATATCCAACAAACCCTTCAAAACAAGTTTGTAACCTTTGGAACTTGTTTACTAGCACAAAAAGGTAATTTCCTAAATGCCTTAAGTGCTCCATAGGGAAATACACAATCTTGGATTGTTGATTTAGGAGCATCAAATCACATGACTGGAGATGCATCCTTATTCAACATGTATAAACCTTGCTATGATAGCTATACTGTAAAAATTGCTGATGGCTATCTCTCAAAGGTGGCAGGAACAGGTTCTATTATAGTTTCAAAAGACGTAACACTTGACTCTGTTCTCCATGTCCCTAATTTAAGCTATAACCTACTTTCCATCAGTATGCTTACGAATGATAGATGTTGTGTCACTAAATTTTTTCTTAACTTGTGCAAATTTTAGGGATTGGGCTCAAGGAGGATTATTGGCAGTACTAGGATGTGTATCGGGCTCTACCTTCTTCAAGATGATGCACTTGAGAGATCATAAAACTCTTGTACAACCTTAGCCTCTAGTACCAATAAAGATGATCTTATCATGTTATGGCATTATAGATTAGGAAATCCAAATATTTCATACCAAAAAAGGCTATTTCCCTCAATATTCAACAACATCTCTAAAGATTTTCAGTGTGAAATTTGTCAACTTTCCAAGCATACTTGAAATACCTATCATAGCCTTTCCTATAAATCATCTCAACCTTTCTCAATGATTCACAGTGACATTTGAGGATCGTCAATGGTTAACAATATCACAGGTTCTAGGTAATTTGTTACATTCATCGATGATCATAATCGACTCATTTGGGTATTCTTTATGAAAGAAAAATCTGAGGTTAGCCAAATCTTTCAAAACCTCAATAGCATGGTACAAACCCAATTCCAAGTCCTAAAAACTGACAATGGAAGGGAATACTTCAACCCTATTCTTCGCCCTTCCCTCACAAATCATGGTATTATCCATCAAAGCTCTTGCGTTGACACTCCACAGCAAAATGGGATGAACGAATGCAAAAATAGACATTTGATAAAAGTGACTAGATCACTGCAACTTATTTGGTTAATTGAATACCTTCTCGAGTTATTGGCTTTAAAACACCTTGTCAAACCCTCTTTGCTTCCTACCCATAAACTCGGTTGATCTCTTCCATTCCCATCAAACTCTTTGGTTGCATTGCCTTTATTCATATTAGCCAACAAAACAACAACAAGCTTGATCCCAAAGCCTTAAAATGCATCTTCCTTGGTTATTCCCCAAATCAAAAGGGCTATAGGTGTTACCCAACACAAAAAGATTCTATAGCTCTATGGATGTCACCTTCTTTAAGAATCTTCCATACCACAGCAAGAATGATATCTAGGGGAAGAATACTACTTAGGAATATCAATTCTTAGCTGTTGAGTTGCCAATTTCCCAACTAGCCCCTTCAAAACCAGATTCTCAACTACCCAACCTATCAGCCATGTAGATTCCAAAACCCAACCTATTCAGACAACTCTTGACTCTTCAAACCCTAAGGTTATGCAAGAAAAAAACAAAAGAACTGATAGTCTACTCAAGGAAGCAAAAACCACAAGAAGAAGTGGACAATTGTACACAGCCCATCACTAAAAATCAACCTGATTTGAGTCTCCAAGAACCTGAAACTAACATAGGTAATGTCCCTATTGAATCTGAAACTGAAACTTGTGCGCCAGCTAGTGACCTTGACATTCCTATTGCATTAAGAAAAGGTGTGAGATCATGCACTCGGTACCTTATCTGCAAGTACATCTCATATGATAGGTTAAATCCAAACTTTTGAGCTTTTACTACTAACCTTTACAATGTGCAAATTCCAAAAAATATTTAGGAAGCCCTTAATGAACTAGATTGGAAGGCAATAGCTCTTGAATAAATCAAGGCACTAGAGAAGAATGGGACATGGGAAATTTCAGATTTGCCCAAAGGGAAAAACCCGGTTGAATGTAAGTGGATCTTCACAATAAAGCATAATATAGATGGAAGTATAACCAGGTTCAAAGCTAGACTTGTTGCAAAGAGGTTCACTCAATCCTATGGGATAGACTATGAGGCGACATTGCTCCGGTAGCCAAACTCAACTCAATCAGAATTCTATTGTCACTAGCAACCAACTTGGATTGGCCTCTCCACCAACTTGACATCAAGAATGCATTCTTAAATGGTGACTTGGAGGAGGATGTCTACATAGAAATTCCTCCTGGTTTCGAAAGGCAAGACAACATGAACAAAGTGTGCAAACTTCGAAAATCTTTGCATGGATTTAAACAGTCTCCTCGGGCTTGGTTTGAATGGTTGACCAAGGCAATGAAGAGGTATGGATACCTTCAATGTCAATTTGACCATACTATGTTTGTTAAGTTCACTAATGTAGGAAAAAAAGTTATTCTTATTGTTTATGTGGATGATATCATACTCACCGGAGACCACAAGGAAGGAATAGATGATTTGAAAAAACTCCTTAAAAAGGAGTTTGAAATAAAGGACTTGGGGTTCCTTAAAATATTTCATTGGGATGGAAATGGCTCGGTCTAAGAATGGAATATCAGTGTCTTAGTGTAAGTATGTACTTGATTTAATTAAAGAAACCGGCATAATTGGATGCAAACCTGCCAATACACCCATGGCCTCAACTAATAAAATTGGAAGTGAAATGAAAGCTCTTTCACGGATAAAGGGCAATACCAAAACCTAGTTGGGAAGCTTATTTACCTCTCCCACATAGGACCTAATATCGGGTTTGCCGTAGGGATGGTGAGTAGATAAATGAATAATCCAACCAAGGAGCATCTCAAGGGTGTTCATCGCATCCTACAATACTTAAAGAAGAGTCTTGGTGAAGGTCTATATTTTAAGATGTCGGGTGTACACAGATGTTGATTGGGCTGGATTACTAACAGATAAAAGGTCCACTACTAGATATTGCACTTATGTTTGGGGCAATTTGGTCACTTGGAGATGTAAAAAGCAAGCTGTTGTAGCTAGGAGCAGTGCTGAGGTTGAGTTTAGAGTAATGTCTCATGGTATTTGTGAAGGAATTTGGCTGATGAGGTTACTTGGAGTATTAAAAGTTTAGACCGACATCTATGACACTTTTTTGTGACAATAAGGCTACTATAAGTATTGCCAAAAATCCTATTTATCATGATAGGACCAAGCACATAGAGCAAGATTGACATTTCATAAAGGAAAAGATAGAAAACAGGTCGGTCAAATTGGCCTATATCCCTACAAGTTCACAAATTGTAGATATTCTTACTAAAGCTCTTCCAAGAAGCATTTTTGACGGATTGAAATCCAAGCTGAGTATGATTAACATTCATAACCCAGCTTGAGGGAGAATGTAGAAATCTGATTCTCCTACATTAGTGCAGATCTGATTCTCCTATATTAGTGCAGTTTGATTTCCTAATTTATTTTGGGAATATTTCTCATTTATTCTTCTGATTTGGTTAACTATTCAGATTGTCAAGTTTTTAGGGATTTGTTTCTATTTTAGAATAGAATAATTCTCCTTCTTTTATCATTTTTTCTTTTTTGTTTCATGTAAGTTTTTTTCCTAATAATGAACTTCACTGTTCCTATTTATTTAGATGTACTTCTTCATTCTAGATAGAACAAGAAGAAATAAGGATAATTGTTCTTTAAGTTCTTAGTGATGTGAGATTCTTTACTCACATGAGAAACCTTATCCTAACAATTTTCCCTGTTCACTTGTGAGTTTTGATCAAGTCCCACCTTGGCTCCCATGTGCAAGTAAGTCCTATCAACACCTCTTTTTGGGCCAGGCAACCTTATGTCTTGGATGGTCTCAGTGCCCTTTAGGCCCAGCATTCAACCTTGCCTCTCTATGGGTCTAGGTTGTCTCAATGTCTCTCAAGCTTAGACTCAATCATAGCACACAACCTTAGTGCCTAGGTTGTCTCATTGCCTCTCAAGCTTGGACTCAATCATAGCACACAACCTTGCCGCCTAGGTTGTTTCAGTGCCTCTCAAGCTTGGACTCAATCACGGCCTTAGCCTTGCACTTCCTCACAGATTGACTCAGTACATCACCTTTTTAGGTATTTCAATTCCACACACTCGCTACGTCCAAATCGAACCTTCGACTCTGATACTAGTTGTTGGGGAGATAAGTCACACTTGGAGCCTATAAGAGCACACCAAAGAGCCCATACATACATGTTGGACACCACTTGAGCCCAAAAGCTTAAGCTATTGGGTTCTTGGGTCCTTCATGTATATATAGGACATCTCATTCAGATTTCTTAGCGATGTGGGATTCTTTAGTCATATGTGAACCTTATCCCAACAAATTAGATGTTTACTTCCCTCAAAAGAAGTTTCTTATCCTTCATTAGAAGCTATTCATCATGAGATCAATGCACATTTCAGAATAAAACTGGCAATACAAACACAACTCTTTAACATGACATGAACACTACATGGAGTTAAGTGGGTTTGCATTTAGGATAAACATGTTTTGTGTCTTAAATGTGTCGACATGTTTATGAAACGTCAAATAAACACATTAAAAATGCTTAACACGAATATGAAACATCTAACCCATTTGATAAATTGTTTATCATACCAACCCGTTTAACCAGCTGTGACACCCATTTAACACACATATGTAAAGACCATTTTAACCCTTTGATGATGATTTTGAACAATTAGGTGTAAAGTTATTTACTAAACATATAAGGGCAATATGGTAATAAGCAACCAAACACCAAGGTTCTAAACTAATTTTCACAACTTTTTCTTCTTCTAGCTGCAGTCAGCCTCCCTAGTTGGTTGATATTGATCATTCTCATAATACTAATTTTTTGTTATGGTTGATGATGATTATTATTTGGATTTGTTATTGTTGATTTATGATTATTAGTTTTAAAATTGAGCAACGGAGTTATGATTTTATTTTTATGTATGTTAGAATCAAATTATTAAAGAAACTAAATCTTTGTTTAAACATGTTATTCTTTCTTTAGCAAATATATATATATATATATTCTTTCAAAAAAAATTCAAACAGGTTAATCGAGGTATAAAATTTATTTTGACCTGTTCAATAAACATATTAGTTTGTTAGTCATGTAGTGTGGTGTAACACATTTAATAAAAATATCTAAGTGCACGTTTAAGATCTTGACCCATTTAATTAATCGGGTCACATTCATGTTTACCCATATAACCATTAACAATATGCCAAAACATGATACAATTAAGACATGTTATCATGAATTGCCAAGTCTACTTTAGAAGGCAAAGTAGTTAGAAAACACCTGTTTGTCCATAAAACTATTTCTACTCTAAGACTGCTATGCTACCCCCTTAACTGAGCAGTACGGTAAAGGAATGACTGACAGATCTACATTTAACTTAATAGATGAAGCTACTAAACAAGATCAGAATGACTGATCTGAAGGAAGCACAGAGAAGGAAGGTGAGTTCAGCTAAATGGCAAGCCAAGCCCCTACCAAGTCAATAACAGCCAAGGATGGAAAGGAACTGGATACCTTAACTGACAGTATGCATCAGAGAAAAGTTCATTTTTTTTTCTTTTTGGATGTTTCATAAACAAAAGTATAGTCTTTCAATAAATCAAGAACAGTGGCCAGTTAACAACTGAATGTGGAAAGGCCACATGATCAATGCTGTAAGAACTACCTCAGTAATTGGAAAAAAATCTTTTTGAGTTTGACACTGATTGGCGCTATCAAGGATTCAATTAAGATAAATAAAAATAGGGAAATTTAAGTAGACCAGTTGTTTGATATATTAAGCAAAAGTTAAAAAAGAAAAAAGTCTGATATATGGAATTGTTTAAACTGAAGAAAAGGAAAGAGAGATTGGATTCTATGGCCGGGTACTTACGTACAAATTTAAAATTTCAAGAAACTAGGAAATGCAAAAAGGACCTAGGTGTACTCATCAGCCAATTCCCATAGAGATGGCTAATGACCTCTAACATCCATCATCCTATTTCCAGAAATGTTTTTCTAGCAATCCCACTGTATAATTAATACGTGCCATATATCAACTAAAATATCTTTCTTGTGATAAAACATTAGAAAGTAGTAGAAGTATTTACCTTTCCATCTAGGTGTTCTTTGGCATTTCTAATCTCGTTCTGAAAGGAAAAGAATTAACATGGTGGTTTTAGGAAAAGATCAAAAAGACCTATCAGTAAAATGATATTGAAAAACAACTTGTGTTAAAATTAAGGTTGAACAGGCTGTCAACTCACCTTGATATCCTCTGGCATATTTTCTGAGAGGGCTTGTACTCTCAGGTATAATGGATGCAATGCAAATACGGACAATGAGCTGACAAAGAAATAAGAGAATACTATTGAAATTTTAGCTTTGGTACTTTAAATTTATGGATGTTATATTAAATAATCAATAATAAGCACTCTTACAAAGGAACCAATGAATTCCATGGTGTCAAACAAGATATTAGCCTACTTCCTGCTATTAGGTAATAAACAGGAGAAACTAAAATCAGAAAGAAACATCAACTTGAAAATACATGTGTTGCAACCAACAGAGTTATTGAACAGAAAGAATGCAGCAGTCCACAAGTTCAAATTGAACATCAGCTCCTGCCTTCCAGATTGTAAAGGGAAACAGGTGGGGAGAACTTTAAACAATGAAATAATTTGAGCCATATTATCTACTATCATACTTGTAGAGTTACCTGTATGGATATGAATCCCACCACATCCCGTGTACGGATGTATCATTAATTGGTAGAAGCTGAACTAAATGGAATCCAGACTCCACTGCCCAGTCAACAAGTAACTTCAAGTCAAGGAATTCTCCAACACCAAGATCAACTTCTGACCGGACAGAGAACATGGGAATAGCAACACCAGCACCTCGCCAGGGCATTTCCTACAAAACCATTTTTTACACTAATACCATCATCACTACTGCAAAAGCTCATTATAGCATTCACTTAACTATTAAGATATCCTCAATATTGTACCCTCAACATGCCGTCTGAAAGGAAAATATATTGCGATTGACTTTTAAAGGAATCGAAAGAGAGCTCCCTTGTTGAACCAATTTCCAAAGAAAAAAATCCGTTCTTGCCATATTTACAGTACTTATATGTGAAGCACTTGTTAAGGAAGAGGAAAGAGATAGATAGCAACGCAATAAACAAATTCTAGACCAAAATATATAGAATATTTTCAAATCAGAGAAAAATATCTAAAAAAGGATATTTTATTGGAAAATCACCCCTGGGAATTGCACAGTATGCTTCCCAGATATATTCGCCAGTATAGTGCAACTTAAGTCCATCCTGAACCTTCCAATGCCCCAACTTTGTAGCGCTACCAATCACATACACCTGCATTATTCAAGCATCATAAATACATGCAACTAAAAGGAAGATGGAATATCAAGAAAGCTTTTAAAATAGCAGCTAAAAAGAAGATGGAATATCAAGCAAACTTTTTAAGTAGCAATTAATGCACCCTAGAACTCCTTGGAAATAAGAAAACATACCGATGAGCCTTCTTCTACATTTGGACAGCAGATTTTGAAACGTACAAGGACTGACTCTGTACCGCATCCAAATTTCATGAACAATAATGAACTAGATAAATTCAAATTTCCCAAAAGAAAAGGGACAGAAATGGTGCAATTACCTTCTTGAACCAGTTTGTCCTGAATGATTGCTTCTGGCCTATCAATATTCAAGGTAGAATTTTTGCAAAATATGACATCTTTAAAGGCGCTACAGAAAGGAAGGGCATCACCACCAGTCTGGATTAGTTAACACAAAATTTTAGCTTCAGTTTCAAATGTCAATGTCAAGAAACCAGCATGTTTTACGGTGACCAAAATTCACTCAACCACCAATCCACCATTGATCACAAAGCTAAGGAAGCATCCTTTCAAGAAGAAGAGTTCTTTAAAGAAAACCAACATTTTTCAAGAAAAATCTTGAAGAAATCTGTTGACAGCAGCTTTGGTAACCTGACCTTAACTAACTGAACCATTTAGGCTCAAGAAAGTAGAACCTTGAGGACAGGTAGGTTGATAGAAAAATAAATCTCACAAAATTATGTGGTGGCACTCAGAATGTTATAAAGCAGTATTCATTTGCAAAGAGTGCCAGGTGACAAGTAACATTAGCAATGGCTTGCTATGCAGTCATCACATTGCCAAATGATCAAGAATTAGAAAAACAGACAAATACCTCTAACTGATTACTGGCATTAAATTTTGTACTAAGTTTCATCGAACCTAAAAGTCCTTTATTTTCGGTTCACAATTGCCTCAAAATTGCTATATGTCCATTGGAACTTAATTGTTTAAATCGAAAAGAATTTATGTAAAATCCATAACCATAATGGCAGGCAGATATGCTCAAATTTCAACCTTGCCAAAAGATATTCCAAGACTAATGCAAACACCCCGACCGCCTTTCCCGAAAAGAGGCAGAAGAATAGATGGAAAAACGAAAGCTTAGTGGCTTAACATTTCAGCACAGAAATTCAGGGGAGTGAATCTATAATTACTCTCTGCAAAAGGCAAAGGACGCAAGGCTGCAAAAAATATAGGCAGATGATGGGAAAAGAGACCTAATAGCCCAAGAAAAATTACATGAAAGAGCATAAACTTCACTAAGAGTTCAACAAGAAAATCAAGAGCAAGTTGCAAATGTTTGTTCCATCAGCATAAACTAAAAGAGCTCAGCCCTGACTGTTATAACTGGTCAAAGCTGAATCCATTAAACTGTTCCTGCATTCATTGCACTTGATATGGAGCAGTGGATGGTAATCGCACAATGAACAAGCTAAATACAGAACACCGAGGGCCTCTTTTTATTATTTCTCTGGTCTCAGATCTATTGATTAACAGCATAAAATGATGATATTGTAAATTCATCACTGCAAACAAAATGAAAAGCTTAAGCCTCCCTGGTTGATATCACATATTATGTGTCATGACATAAAGAAAAGGATAGAACAAAGGGAGGAAAAAAGAAATTTCTCTACCTACAGAAAGGTGGCTGAAAAGTCATTGGTAATCAACATTTTAGGCAAGAAATGCAGAACAAGCTCTTCTGACAACGCAAGACAAATGTATAAGCCTTTTTGTCATCTTACTCTGCTAATATCATTTCCAAATGTTGTTGTAAACGAAAGCAACAAACCACAATAAGAGGATGTTAAGAACACTGAAACTGCTGTCTTGCAAGCAGCAGCAAAGCAAATTTGAGAATTGGAGGATAAGTTTCCATTGAAATTAATTTCTTATGTCAAATTACAGCTCAATTATTTGCTTCCTCAAGACTTCCACACACACACACACACACACACAAGTGCAAAACAACAAACAACTTAGTACAGTATAAACATAAAAGGCAATATCAACATATACTAGTGGAAAGAATGGGAATAAGCATATATGTTCTATTGGGTCAGCAGATCTACAAAACTCAACAACATCGACAACAAAAACAATAGTAAACTACTATTAATATATATAGATACAGTTTTCATATGCACTTCAACTACAATAGAAACAAAAACAATTATTGAGATATCGATCTGAAAAGCAATTCAAAGAAAGAAAAAAAAGGGGGGGGGGGTTTGGTGAATCAAATCAGAGAAGCACCTGCCAAAGATCATGAAGCTCGAGAGTGTGACCCTCCTGAAGCAGATGAGGTAATGACAAGTTACGCTTGTTTCCCATCTCCCATCTCAGTACATTTTTGGCATCATCCACCACATAATAACAGTAGTCGCAACTGAAGTGACATGGCACGGCAATCGTTGCAGTCCAAATGAGCTCATCACCTTGATGAACAGGACTCAGCAACAACCCTTTCTTAACGTTCCATGAACCAAGCATCGGTTCGGAGCCACAAACAACCAGGCTTTGGCCCCATTCCGTGTAATACGGAATTCTAAACTTGAGTTTCACAGATTTCAATGACTTCGTTGCTGAAAACAATCCCGAATTCGCCATTTCTTCCTCAAATAGATTGCACCCAGAATCCAAGATCAGACGTTATTTCTCAAATTCTACAAACTAATGAATTCAAACAACACGTCCAAATTCACACACACAAACAGACCTTTACTTAATTTGAAAGTTGTAAGCATCTATCTATCTATCTATCTTATCCAGTACCCTCTAAAGGAATGGTGAAGTGTTAATCTAAAAATAAAAAATAATATATTACTGTTATTATTGTAATGAAAGAGTAACGAAGGAAAGCTGGGAAAAGCAGTGGGTTTGTCCGCTTCTCTCGTCTTTGTGTAGAATAAAATACCTATTTTATCATTTTGTGCGTAGATTTTTTTCAGAAAGAAAGTTTAAATCGAGAATTGAAACGACATATAATTTTGTCTTCCTAATGTCGTGTTTGGGAATGGACGGAAGCTAGTGGCAGCCTGAAAATTGCAATTACAATCACATTCATTCACGGGAGAGGCGAGAGCGACAGCCTGACAGTTGGCTACTTCAGTTACCTGATTTGATATTATAAATTAGAAGAAAATTCCAGAAAAAATAATATAAAACAGAAATTTTTATTAATTGACGTCTTGGTTAAATATAATTAATAAAATAATTATAAATTATAAATTATTTTATAAAAAATAAAAATTATATTTAAAGTATAATTTAGAAGAAAATAATGTCACGTTTAATGATTTACGTAATTACAGATAGATAATAGATAAGTACATGAGCTTGCCTTTTCATAACATGTCATTGTTTCCTCGTGATTTTGTTTATCTTTAAATTTTCTTCTATAAAATTAGTTTCATATAATATAATCTAATTTGATTTGAATTAAATTTTATTGATTTAATTTATTAATTTTTATATATTATTTTAATATAATTTTTAATATATTTAAATAAATTTAAGTATAAAATAATTATTTTTATTTTATAAAAATTTAAAAAATATATAAAATTAATAAAAATATATATTTATTTTCTTTCAATTTTTTTACTTTTCGATTTAAAATTTAATCCAAACTTTTACATTTAATTACTAAACATAATCTTAATCGAATAAAAAAAATTAATCTAAATCAAATATTACAATTTTAAATCAATTTTTTATATTTTCAATCTTTTTTAGCCCCCGAATTAAAATTATTGCAATAATATACCGTTATAATTAAAATATAAATTTATCTCAAATAAAGTTCAAAAACTTTTTTATTATTATTTTGACCTAAGAAACCCAATAATCACGCAAGAAATCAGATTAGAACACCTACATCTAATAAGTTATTGAGGATAAAATATGCTCAAACCCAAATCTAATATGCCACAAATTTCAATAAGCATGGAGTAAGTCTGTCCAGAAACAATGATTCTATAAAAACCACCCAGATCTATTGAGTTTGAAGGGAAATTTTGGAGATGGGTACATGGAAAATAGCGGCAACGCATATAGATTAGTTTTTATTTTATTTTATTTTTGCCCACTTTGATTTCTGCAAAACCGAATAGACAAAAGAGCGGCGGCAATCACATAATCAAGGGCCTGCCACCAATGTGACTTTGACCTGAAAATGCTGCCACTACAAATATTTACAACATGAAAACAGCATATATGATTCCACTCCGACACGAGGGCACGCCCTTTGCGTTGCTCGCATCCACACAACTCTAGTTGGTACAGCTCCTTTAATTTTGGATTATACAATTTGACTCCCTCAAATACAAATGAAGTTATTCTAACTAGAAAATAGCTTGTTACTACTCTGTTGTTATAAATGGAATATAATAGCTAATACAAGTGACAGCCACCATTGCATAGTTGGTAGACCTGCAGAGGCTGCAAAAGGATAGATATTAACATACATGCATAAAAGTGGGCATGGCCGCAGTGTAATGGATCTAAGCAAATTCTGGTTTAAATATCAAGCAAGCTCTAATGGTATACAACCAATGTAAGAAGAAAATGTAGAGCATGGATCTAAATATGAATTAAACTAACCACTATAATGATTCTTAAACTTCTAGAAATGACAGTAAAAGTTCAAACATATCATGAAAATAGCCAAGCATGGATGTAAATATGAATCAAACTGACCACTGTAATGATTCTTGAACATCTAGAAATGACTGTAAAGTTCAATAGTTAAGTATCTAATCAGAGTAAAAATCACCTCATGACAAAAACAATCTTCAGACATCATCTTGAATGGAGAAAATTGTGAGATGATTTATGATCATAACGTTATCATGCAGCACTAGGCTAAGATGTGAAAATAATAGCGTTAACTATTCGTAAAGCATCATTTACTCACCTAACGATGCCAATGTTGATGGCAAAACTGAAGGCACTCTGTCAGGATCCTCTTTATTTGGTTTACTCATTGATGGAGCCTCAACATGAGCAAACACTACATTTGGCAGTGGACTAGATGTGGGAACCAAATGGGAGATGGGCCTGCATTTAGGTTTGGGTGCCAATGCAGATGGGTGTATGTGTGGCAAATCAGCAGAATGGTGAGGAGAAATTTTGGGTGCACCAACAGGGGCTAAATTAGACTCCTGTCCAGTCTTCCCCTTGATCCTTTTATTCCTGTCTTGGCAACCTGAAGGATTTGCCAAGCAATTCCATGGAGATCCAGGTGAAATTATCTTAGGAGAAGGTGAGTAATCTGCAGGTGCGGGTACACCTTTCTCAGTTGATGTAGCAGGTGAAACTGCAGGAGCTAGATAAGCAATGTGGTGGTGATGGTGATGGTGATGGTGATGGTGATGGTGGTGGTGGTGGTGGTGGTGATGGTGGTGATGGTGGTGATGGTGATGATGATGATGATTGTGGCTGGGATGAGGTAACGGGGCAGGAGAAGGGGACCACGAGTTTGAATTGCCATCACTTCCATTAAGGGAATGTTGCAAAATGGATGAAAGCCGAACTTGCTTAACTCTACCAAATACACTGTTGTTCAGGCCAAGGTTTCTTGAATGAGAACCCGTGATGGTTTGAGCTAGTTGCTTCAATCTTGGCATTGATGGAGCATTCCCCACAGCCAATAGAACAGTAGACTGGACTATTGTGGGAGGAGCAACTGTGGAGCCTTCAGAATTAGACAACCTAACATACAAATTCTAAAATTCACAAAACAAAACCATCAGTTTCTGCGTAAGAGATGCTATAGCTAACAAAATCTCTTACAGCATGTAACAAGCTTTAATCTTTTCTCCATAAAATCTAAGCAATAAAATGCAAAAAAATAAATAAGTAAATAACAAATCAAAATCAAGAGAAAAGGAAAATATTGCCAAACCTCATACGGGGCTAGACGCAATCCAGCGTTCAGCTGGCTTGTCAGTTCGTCAAAATTTACTTGTATTTCATAAATAGAAAAGTTTAAGGTAAAGTTGAAAGGGATTTGTACTTTCTGCAGAAGAAACGCACTTTGAGGGGGAATTATAGTAATTCCTTCAGGGAATTTTAGCACCTCGAAGAATAATGGATCCCCAAACAAGGATTTAGTCAAGCGTAGAGGTGGTTGGCGTATAACCAAAGATTCAAATGATGCCCTTATCAAACTTAGAGCAGTTGAAGATATCTTATAATATCCTACATCAGGATCAACCCCGAAGACAACATTTGTTATCTTTGATCCAGTTAAAGGTTTGAGAGATAAGATAACCACCTGGTTCAAAGAACTAATCAGATGTAGGCAAAATTTGTGTGAAGTACATATATTAACAAAGGATCAAAGTACATACTTTGCTTGTGGGAAAGCCTATCTCATCAAAAATGTCACTTTCAAGCTGCAAGAGATTGTCTTCCAGCAAAGAAACCGGCTTCTGAACATTAAAACTTGCTACAATATCATGACCTGGACAAATAAAGATCTGTCAGTATAAAAATTTGAGCCAAACAAAGTTGCATACAATTATAATATGTTTATTATGATTCTAAATTCAAGTGGTCTAACCCAACCCCACAGAAAAGATGAAATTGCCGATCCTATTGGCCACTTCAGTAAGATCACAATATATACAACTACCATAAAATTACCATAATGAATGCAAAGGTTAAGGACCAAGTTGATACATCAATGATGAGTCTCAAACCTTAGAAAGGAATTAGGAGATTCCTTTCAGTAGAATTCCATCTAAAACCAATACCAATCATCTAACAATGAATAACATAATAAAATTACTCCCAGCAAACCACTAATTCTTTTACTCCTAGACAACATCTGTACAGAGCTCAACAAAACTGCAAGTCCAAAAGGCTCTTCATGTTAATTGATTGATGTGGGTATAAAAACAGTGATTAGATGATCTTGAGTGATACAGAACTGCCATTTTTCTTCCTGGAACTTTTTGGTTTTGATGTACTCTGATTATATGCCAGCACCTTGGTAAAACAATTAGCAGAATTGAGTATTATATGTATTGCACGTCTAGATGTAAAGCATGAAGAACATATGCCTAATCAACCTATGAACAAATTTTTATTTCTGCAAGCCAAACTAAATTTTGGTTACAAGAGAAATATAGACGGTGAGATCACAAAAGGAACCTGAACACTACAGCTATTTGATCTGCCATAAAGCACTCCGAGCCTGTTCACAAATGTGCCATATCATAGAATTTACCCTCTTGTTCTTGTAATTATTTATTCCTAGAATAGGCAACAATTTTGATTATAGAGGCTTTCTGCATATTGGTTCATCACTGACTTATTTAGGCATTTTACCATTTGTTCACAAGAATCACAAAAACCTATTAATGCGATTCTATCAATGAAAACTCAAATTTCAACACTTCAGTACCATAGAGAGCTTAGCTTGGTGTCTTTCATATTCAGGTAGCTAAGGGGTTCCTCCCTTAACTCATCTTTGGAGTGCATATGTTCTACCTTCATCCCCTTTCTAACAAGTGGAATCACCCAACATACCTTGTCCGAGAACCACAACCATAACCAGTCCCTTTTTTATTTTCCAAGAAATACTTTAATGACGAGTAGGCCGGCAGCTACTTATCAGTGCCATTAATTATAACCCATAGCCTATACATAAGACCCTTGTGAATCATTTTTTGTAGTCTTTAAAGAATTGCAAATTTATACATAGCTCTTTGTGCTTTTGTCAAAGGTTGAGGAGTGAAATTAAAGCCTATTTTAAGAGCTTTTTACTACTTATTGTCATCATTATTATAAATAGTGCTTTATCTGAAATTTTGAACATTGTATCTATTAGCATTTTTTACCATATAATTTCTTATCAGGAAAATTTTTTTACCATATAATACTTTTTCTTAACAAACCAAAAAGATTTACTTTTCTTAGTGATGATTGTTTTTCCTTTATTTTGTTAATTATGCAAGTAGATTAGTACTTTCAAACTTAAAATTTTTATTCTTTGAGCTCAATAGATTCGCGGGGTTATCATACAACAAAATTATCATCTCTCTTGCCAAAAGTTTATAATTTTATATGCTTAGGTCATGTTTGATGCATACAATGATGGATAAGATAGGATAATAATCATCCTATATTATGTTTGGTTTGTATCAAGAGAAAGGATTGGATTGTAAGGAGGATTAATCATCTTCTTCGTATAAGATAATTCAATCCTCCCAAAGTGGATAGGATTATTTTTAATCCATGATATTGAACTGACATATCCTATTATACCCTTAAAAATTAGATCAATAATTTAAATTATATAAACTTTAAGGAAAGATAATTTTGACTAATAAATAAATTATCCTATCCTAGTCCTAGCATACATCAAACACAAAATAGTATGACATAATTTAATTTAATATTAATCATAATATCATTTTACCCTAGCCTATCATAATCTTGTACACCAAACACACCCTTAAAAACTAATATATGGTAGATTTTTTTGTGCTAAATTTTTGCCCTGCATTTACAATATATGGTGACAATATTATATTAGGTGACTTCTCAAGCAGGCTACTGTATGGAAGATATAATAAAATTAAAAAATTAAAAAAAAAAAAAAACTTTGTGTAAACTCTTTCTAATGAGATGACCAATGGATGGATCATGTGAGATATATCAATTTGATAAATTAAACAAAAAATTATAGTTTTTTTTTCACTAAATTTATAGTGATTTGTTTATAACATTCTGGTTTCATTCATTTTCAATTGCATTAAATTAAAATTAAATTTGTTTTACAATTTTTTACAACTTTTAATTAATAAATTTCACTTGCATAAGATGATTTTCATTTATTATATAGATTAAATGGCGATTACTAAGGAATCTGACATCACAAAGATTGACAATAAACAAGAAGTATGTTTCAGGTGATAACAAACACTAGTGATATATAAAATGTTGAAGAAAGCAAAGGGTGTAAACCAATTTATATATTTAACAGCCAAGCAGAATTATAAAAGGAAATTGCTCAAAATAACCACAAGAGTTTCAAAATATTCTCAGGTCATGTGTCAGAAAATAAAAATATTTTGGGGGGAAATATTACTTCATTTCCAACTCCACTATTGCTCAATATGATGAAAAGAGAAAAAGTGAATTACTAAATTTGGAAACTCTTGTTTTTTAGTTTGATGAAAAATAAAAAATAAAAATAAAAACAATTGTCCAAAATTTCAGAAAGTGACCAAGAAAAGGGAGTTTCCAAATTCATTCATCTTATTTATTGATTATATGTAGAGTAAAAGAGTAAGGAATGGAAAACATTTTCACAAGCTAAAAATTAAAAAAAAAAAAGTTTCATTATTTCCTATTCAAACATTCCCTGTAACACCCAAAAATAACTCAGCAAATTTGAAAACACATAGAAGAAGAAACAAAAAACCAGATCCATTCATATAATAAAATGACAAAATATATATTTGAAAAGAAAAAGACAAAGAAAAAGAGCGGACCTTTGAACTGGGAATCAAGATCCAGATCAGACTGATCTGAAAAATGAAGAAAAGGGGGCAGCCAAAATAAAGCAGAAAGGAAGAGGGCAAGAGAAAAGAGCAGGATGAGGAAGCATCGAAGGCTAAAGAGAGATCTTTTGGATCCACATGCAGCAAATCTGAAGCTCAAGCTTGAAATTGGAGGAGCCGCAGCCTCCACTGATACCTCACTGCTCACACTTGAACTCAACCTCTGCTCTTCCTCAACTTTTCCCATAATGCACCATCTGCCTCATGCTCCATTCCCTCCCTGATCTGCTTCTGCCGCTGTCTTTGCTGCTACCATATTCACTTTTCACCACCAATTTTTACACATTTCCAATTTCTAAGAGCCAGACAATAGTTTTTTTTTAATTATTCTTCCTTTCTGGTTCTTTATTTATTTATCATTATTAATTTTCTTTTGTACTTAAAGATAACAAAAATATGTGTAGGGTTTGAAGATGATGAAAAAAGAACTGAAGTCTTTCTTTTTTTCGAAAAAATAAATAATAAAAAAACTTTTAAATGGAAGAAGACAAGGAAGCTGTGCCAGTGGTCTTTTTTCAGAGTTCCTTTTCTTCCTTCTTTTCTTTTTTTTTGCAATTTTTTTTTAAATTTTAATATACCGCTATCCTTCTCAACCTTTATATATTAAACTCTTCCAACACGCAAAAACACAAATTCCAAGTGTCATTTTAACTTTCATGTCTGAATTAATATTTAATTATTTTCTTTTTAATGTCAGCTTTCAATTTATTTTTTTAAAATATAATGCAATTATAGTGAAAACATGATAATTTCTTAATTTTTTATATTTTAAGATAAAAAAAAAAACCATTTCCAATATTTAGCTCAATTGTAATTACACATTATTATTTTTTTACTCATGCTTTAATTAGTTAGTTTTTATTTTTAGAATATAAACACCAATTTATCATTCTATTTAAATATAAATAGTTCAAATTTACTGTTAATCTTTCAACTCATTTATTATTATACTTTTAATTGTGTAATAAATTAACCATCATCCATCCAAACTATCTCATTAAAAGAATCTTTTAGGCTTGTAAAGGTAACAAATGTTTTTTACTTTTATTCGGTGGGCTTGGTGTGTGTGGGATAGTTGGTTGAAGGTTTATGCCTTAATTGAAGAAAGGACAACCGTTTTAATCATTTTAATTTTAAATTTGATAATTTATTATTCTAAAAATTTTAGTCTGTAGACAAAAAAGATTGATATTAAAAAAGGAAGGTTGCTGCGGCAACATATTATTAGCACAGTGTTTCCGCCTCAAATTTCTTATTATCCTGTTTTTTCACTTTAAATTTGTGTGAACTATTTTTAGAGGTTAGACACTTTAATAATGGAACATTTGCGGTAAGTTAGCATGTTGATCTTAAAGGATTGGTGTTTGAATTAAAAGAAAAAAATTTGTAAACAAAATTTCGTACCCAACTTGATTGCATGCTTGTTGGATATCATGATATCAATGGTTGATCTTGTGTTTGTGATTGAAAAAATTACACACAATTGTGAAGACATAACATACCTTATTCTTTAGTCTCAAGTGTTGAGAAACCATAAAGAATTAAAAAATGAGTCCTGCTATCGCAACACACGATTAGCATAGTGTTTTGACCTAAAGGTTCTTACCAGTTTTATGAAGATTCTTTCATTCCAAGCTAGTGTGGACTATCAATACAGGCTAGACGTTTAGATAGCTGAATGTTTGCCACAATCTAGTTTGGTGATCTTGAAAGATTGGTGTTCGAATCAAAAGAAGAAAATTTTTAAGGAAAATTTTGTACCTTACCTGATTGCATTGCTTGTTGTTTATCATGATATTAATGCTTGATCTTGTGTTTGAGATTGAAAAAAATTAAAATTTCGCTACATATACATGCATAAACTATGTTCAAATCCCAAGAATCACTACCAATACTACTAGCATTGTATCTGGCCATAAAAGTTCTTTCCATCCTTCAAGAAGGCTTTTTCACTCTTTATACTTGTGGACTTTTATTAGACGCTAGACATTTGGATTGCTAAAGGTTTACGACAACCTAACTTAGTGATCTTGGAGGATTAGTATTTGGTGTAGGCGAAGAAACTTTATAAGCAAAATTCTTCACCTTACTCACATGCATTCGTGTTATGTATTATGAAATCAATACTTTATCTTATGTTTGGGATTAAAAATTTTTAAAATTTTATTACGTAGGCCTCAATTATGTTCAAATCCTAACAGAAAATTCATCAATGATAAAGATATATTAGCATTCATCTAAAGTAGTTATTAATGTTAAGGCAAAAAAAAGCTCAAAGGTTGACATGAAGGCTCAATTAACAATTACATGAAGTGTAAAGGAGCATAAGGGATGATTATCACCGTTTATCAAGCATGAGAAGGAAAATAAGTTAGTGGGCATTAGTTAAGCTTACGAACTTTCTAGAATTTTTATTATTTTATGTCATAATATATATATATCTTAGTGTCACGGACTTAAGGAGAAGTTTTGAATCCCACATCGGATATAAAAGGAAGGTTACTGGGGTATATAAGGGTTCACACTACTTCTGCATTGTAAGGCATCTTTTGTAGGATAAAATCGTGAGGCCAAGGGAGCCAGAGGGGACAATACCTCACAAGAGTGTAAACCTTGGTGGTCAGGTTGATCTGAAAAGTCGGATGGGTGGATGCCCGAGTCTCGGAGTCGCGTGAGTCGGAGCTTAAGTCTCGACCCGTAACACTAGAACTAAATAATTAGATACAACATATACAATCACTATCAATCTTTTTTAATTAGGTGTAATTGGTCATTTATTTTAAGATTATCATAAGTTTAACCTAAAGGTTCCTAAAAAAGATAAGTTCTAGTTTTTTAAACAGAACTGGGTTTAAGAGTTTAGTTATATGTAAGAAATGTTATAGCACCCTTATAATGCCTATAAATTAATATCAGTTAATCTTAAATTATCTTTTTAGCCTTAATTCAATGGCCTATTATTCCTAATTCATTTTTATTTTTTTTATTATTTTTGTTAATTTATTATAAATTTTAATATTTAAATATTAAAAATATTTTAAAGTTTTTTCCAATACTTTTAACCTTTTAAAAATATTTCTCGCATCAAGAATATTAAGTAACACATTTATTTCTATGAAGAAGTTTCATCATCGGATTTATTAAATATTTTATAGAATTCGATACATATAAAATACACAATTCACTAAAATAAAATACATAATTCAATAAATACATAAATAACTTACACAATTTAATAAAATACATAAAAAAAATACACAAAAATTCAATAATCATGTAATCACAATTTAATTAATCATGCATATAAAATTGTCATAATTTATTCCCAATTTTAATTTTTTTAAATTAGAAATAAATAAAATTTCTTATATTGAGATTAATTTTTAAATTGTCCAACGCTTTGATCAAATTTAAAAAAAAAATCCTTTCACCTAAAATTTTTTTAAAAAATTACATGTTTGTGATTTCTTAGAATTTCATCATTGGGTAAAGTTTTATTTATCCCTAATTCTTTTATTTTATTTTACAAATTAGTTAAACAAATATATAAACATAACAATTAATAAATAATTTAATAAATTAACCAAAATAAATAAATAATAATCAAAATAAAAAAAAAAGAAAAAAACATAATTTTTACCAAAGGATTCGGCTTAATTTGGCAAAGGTACGGTGCGACTTGGTTGTAAAAACAAAAAAGAGAAGCTAGAATATTCAACTTGATTCAACTACAACTTGCTTCTCAGCAGAAGGAAGTGGGTTAATAGATAAAGTGTGATCGAATTGAGTTTGAAAATGGGAAGTCACTTGAATCCCTTTTGGTTATTGAAACAGTGAGTTTTGGGGTAATATAAAAGCCAACTTTATTGTTTTTATTTTTTGCTTTTCTGTTTCCTTTTTCTCTTTCTAGATTTTTTTTTCCATTTTCTCTTTAGGAATCCTTTGAATACTAGTTGATTTTTGCAAATCTCGCTGGGAACTTCAAGATTCAGCTAGAAACATGATAAAAAAACTCAAATTCTTGCCAAAATTTGGAAAAAACCCATATTAAACAAAAATAGATTTCGATTCTTTTTTCCTTTTTTGATTCTAAGTCCCTTAAACCTCTTTTCAATTTAAATCCCAACTTCAAAACTGATTCAAACCTCCCCCAAAATATTTCCAAATTTGATTTCTTAGAAAACATTTTTTTTTTACTGCACTACACTCTCACAACTTTTTCCTTGTTTCTCTTTTCTAACCTTTTTCTGATAGTTTCTAATTGATTTTCACAACTGTTAATGGGATCCTTCTATAGGCCTCTAATCCTAATTCCATAAGGACAATGTCTTCTTGATTTATAATCTCCTAATCAAACCTAATCCTAGACTTTTAACCTACGTCTCCTTCTTGTCTTTCTTCCTAAATATACTTATTTATCAATTAAACTTTTAGTTCAACCTCATAATTTCATTCTAGACCAAACTTTTTTTTTATTTATTTTTTGTAATTAATCAAATTGCTCAAAATAAAATAGAAAATAATAATAAAAATAATCTAACCTATAAACATTTAGTCTTAAAACATAAAATTAGCCCTAGACTAAATAAGGTATTTATAGTTATCCCTCTTTGCGTCCTTTCTATAAAATAAGAATTATGCAAAGATGTAAACAGCCCTTATGTCCAGATAATTGACTCAACAATTTTTTCTTGTTTGTTTTTTTTTAAAAGACTTTTTTAAACAAAAACTTAAAGACTTTTTTAATGACATAAAAGGCTCTTTTAAATAGAAGCTTAACAATTTCAAAAAATTAACCAAAATAAATAAAATAATAATAAAAAAAACATAATTTTTACCAAAAGAATCGGCTCGATTTGACAAAGGTACAGTGCGACTTGGCTATAAAAACAAAAAAGAGCAGTTGGGATATTCAACTTGGTTCAACTATGACTTGGCTCTCAGTAGAAGGAAATGCGTTAATGGGCAGAGCATGACCGAATCGAGTATGAAAATGGGAAGATACTTGAATCCCTTTTGGTTATTAAAATAGTGAGTTTAAGGGTAATATAAGAGCCAACTTTGTTGTTTTCATATTTTGCTTTTCTATTTTCTTTTTCTCTTTCTAGATTTTTTCTCTAATTTCTCTTTAGAAATTCTTTGAATACTCATCGATTTCTGCAAATCTCACTGGGAACTTCAAGATTAGGTTGGAAACATAATTAAAAACCTCAAATTCTTGCCGAAACTTGGAAAAAACCCATATTTAAAAAAAAAACAGATTTCGATTCTTTTTTCCTTTTTTGATTCTAAGTCCCTTAAACCCCTTCTCAATTTAAATCCCAACTTCAAAATTGATTCAAATCTCCCAAAAAATATTTCCAAATTTGATTTCTTAGAAAACTTTTTTTTTTACTGCACTACACTCTCATGACTTTTTCCTTGTTTTTTTTTTTTTTTTTTTTACCTTTTTCTAATTGTTTTTAATTGATTTTCACAACTACTAATGGGATCCTTTTTATAAGCCTCTAATCCTAATCCCATTAGGACAAGGTCTTCCTAATTTATAATCTCCTAATCAAACCTAATCTTAGATTTTTAATCTAAGTCTCCTTATTGTCCTTCTTCCCAAATACACTTATTTATCAATTAAACTTTTAGTTCAACCTCCCAATTTCATTCTCGACCAAACTCTTTTTTTTTTTATTTTTTGTATAATTAATCAAATTGCTCAAAATAAAATAGAAAATAACAATAAAAATAATCTAACCTACAAACATTTAGTCCTAAAACATAAAATCAACCCTAAACTAAATAGGGTATTTCGAGTTGTCCCTTTTTGCACATTTTTTATAAAATAAGAATTGTGCAAAAACGTAAACAGCCCTTATGTTTAGATAATTAACTTAACAATTTTTTCTTGTTTGTTTTTTTTTTAAAGACTTCTTTAAGAAAAACTTAAAAGACTTTTTGAATGACATAAAAGGCTCCCCTAAATAAAGGCTTAACAATTTCAAAAAATTTAAAAAAGCTCATCTCATTAGAGGTTCAACAACTTTGAGAAAAATTAGAAAACTTATTTCATCTAAGGTTTAACAACTTTAAAAAAATTTAAAAAGTTTTCTCCTCAAAGGTTTAACAACTTTGAAAAATTAAAAAGCTTTTTTCATCAAAGTTTGAAACCAATGATCTTTGGTTAATCTTATTATTCATCTCATCATTCATACTTATCATTACATCTCATTATTCCTACTCATCATTCTAGCTCATCATTCATACTCTTATTTTTTCAAAAACTAAAAAAAAAAATTTTAAGTATTAATGTCTTACCAGGCTTTTTTACTTTCATTTCAATTTCATGGGAAATGCAATTGATGACATATTTTCTCAGGGAAGGCGATAATAATAAAGAGTAAGGTAAATTGAAAGACATAGATAGTCAATACAAGATTAAGTCTGAACAATTTCAAAGTATATTACTGGGATAAATGTTTAGATTGTATAACAATATCCAAATAATGAATATTCAAACAATTTTAAACACAAATCCAAAATTTTTTCTAAAAAACTCATTATATGGATATTTTTCATATTTTGTGTTTATTAAACCAAATCTTGCCTCTATTCCAAAAGATTCTCAATTGATATCGTCTTCTCAATCTGAAGCTGTCTTTTCATGTTTCTAGCTTAGATAGCCCCTTTTTTCTTTACTTAAATTGCTTGTTTGAATTTTCAATTTAAGTCTTCCTTTTTCTCCCCTTTCTTCTTTCATTTTTTTTCATCTTTTTTTCATCATTTCTCTTTTTCACTTATCATTTTTATTCATTTGCCACAATCATTCCCATCAATCCTAAAATATAAGAAAAGATCATAATTTCATTGTCCTTTGACTATATCATAAGCTTGCCTTAATTTAATATACAATTCTTCAATTCAAGCATTCATATTTGAAATAAATTTTTAAGACACGTATTGTAAGTTATGGTGAGGGATTATGAAAAATGATAAAATAGACCCAAAAATGTGTTTGAAACGTCGTAAACCAAAGGATTATTTCATCATTTGAAGCAACCTTAAGATTTTCACCCCATTTCGTCACATTTTCTTTTCCTTTTTCTTTTTCATCTTTTTATTTCTTTACATTTTTTCTTCTCATTATTTTCTTTTCAAAAAAATTTTACTCATACAGAGTTCTTTCCACATCAGCTCATAAATCATTTGTGGCATTTACCTTTCTTTTAATGGATGGGCTTTTCAATCTTTATCCTTGAGTCATTTTGTGATCTTTTTTTTTTTTTTTACAAACAACCTTTCTTAAAGCTTGCCCCTCAATCTATAGGGTGATCTTTGATTAGGATTTAAAAAAAAATTATAATAAGCTCAAAAGGGTAGCAAATGAACATATTTCATTTTTACGAGAGGTAAAAGAAATATGATTATTTCTCATCTCAAATATGAATGCTCTCATTGAAAAACATTTATTGAAGAAGTACAACTTATGGACAATTCATCAAAAAGAATCGCATGCCTTCAACCCCATAGCATATCAATTTACTTTTTTTATATAAATTTATCTTTTTTTTACTTTTAAAAGAATCTAAACATAATAAGGGTCCCAATCATCAATGTTATCAATGTGAATGAGATTTTTAAAATTTAATATTAAATTATTGTCATGATTATCTTAACATTCAGTATCTAAAATCTAAGAATATGTAGAGTTTGAATGGTGTGTAAAAGCAAAGATGAATAAACATAAATATGTAATGAAATGCACTTGCCATTTTATTGAAAATGAAAGACAAATAAATGACCAATACATAAAATACATTCATAATATTCATGATATGTAAAGAATTACATTAATTCCTAAAAACTCCTAAAGCATTTTAAAAATTATGCTTTTGTATTGTTAGGTAAAGGATTCTTAACAACACTTAGCCCTTCTTTATCATCAAAATTTATCAAACCAGCATTGACTAAAATTTTCACCTTATACTTTAATGCTGTGTAATTTTCTATAGAATGACCTGTAATCTCATGATGATAATCATAAGTAGCATTGTTATCATATCACTTACGGTAAGAAGCCTTCAAATGTTTCAAATAAATTAATGCAACCAAGTGGTTTTTAATGAGCTGAAGGAATAACTCAGTGTATGTCATAAGAATTTGGTCAATGAGAATTTTTTCTATTTTTTTATTAATTAGATTCTTATGTTACCCAACTATTTGAATTATAGGTGTAAGATTAGGTGCAAGTGCTGAAAAGTTTATTTGCACACTCGATTATGCAACTGGCTGATAAGTATAAATATTTTAAAAAATGTTGTTCACAACTGGGTAATAAGGTGGGTAAATAAGGTAAAAGATAAAGATGGTATGGGATAAAATCTCCAGCTTATTGCCCTTCATAAATTATAACTTGGGTATTTTTTTGTGCCCCATCATTTTTCTTTACATTCGAAGCATCACTTCATTCAGGTTTGTCATGTTTAATGGCATTTTCTATTATCTCCCTAGATATCATCATGTCAGCAAAATTCTTAGTAATATTTTCAATCATTCTTTCATAATATGAGACTTTTAAAGTATTGACAAATAAGATAATAGTTTATTTCTTAGTAAGAGGTGGTTGAACTTGAATGACAGTATCTTTCCATTTCTGAACATACTATTTAAAGCTCTTAGTAGCTTTTTTTTTCATTTTCTGTAAAGACAGTCGATCAAGAACTAAGTTTATGTATGATGATATTAAGCAATGAATGCCCTTGCTAACTTTTTTCATAATCAGATACGAGTTCTATCAAACTGGACATACCATCTAGCAATGAACTTGTTACATTATTTTGAAATACATGGATCATGAGCTTTTTATCACAAGTATGTGTAGTTATCTTATGGCAATACATGGTCACATGAGTTAAAGAGCATTTGGTCCCATCATACTTTTTAAACTCAGAGACTTTATATTTGGATGAAACCACCAAATCAGGCACCAAACATAATTTAGAAGCATCCATGAACCCATAGAAGTTCATTCTTTCAACATCTCGAAGTTTATTTTCTAATAGATTAATTTTTTGAGAAAACAAGTCTTCTACTACATTAGAGGTGTTTATTTTCAGCTTTTTCTATATTTTATTCCTTAAGATCATTCAAATCAGGAACTCGAATAATATCGAATGCCTTTTTAATAAAGGTAGGATTAATATAAACTTGGAACATTCCTTAGAGAGTTGTAGATGACATTCTTGGATAAGCATATAGATATGTCCCAAAAAAAATTATTGTCCTTATGCCCTTTGAGAAGTTTGAGCCTAGTATGAACTATAATCAAGTGGATATAAGAAGTCTAAAACATCTTAGGATAGACGATTTGGCATAGTAGGAGTTTTTTCTATGGCATTTCCTTTATTCATTTTATTGAACATCTCCATAACTTTTTTCGACTACCCTTTGAATTCAATTTGGGCCTTCTTAACCTTTTTAATTCGGCTAGCCTATTCCTACTTCATAAGTTTTTCTTGAAAACAAGTGTTATAACAGTGACAAGTAGGCTGCCTAGAATCCTCTTATGATTGAGCTATCTTTAAACTTTTTTACCACAATTAGGATAACATGTTACTAGATGCCAAGAACCATTCTAACTTATTAGAAAATTTTTTCTATATGCATGAATGAATATATGAATACGTGTATAAGATGTGATATATAACAATTCAATGATGCATGAATGGATGAATAAATGCATACACATAACAATTTAATGATGCATGATTGATAAATGACTACACTAATAGATGCATGAGTTAATGTTTGCCCCATAATAATGCATAAACAAACAAATGATTGTATATGTTAACATAATAATTTAATGATGCATGAATGGATAAATGTATGTGTGAGATGCTAGATACATAAAAATTCAATGATGTATGGATGAATGAATATGTAATGTATGCCACATAACAACACATGAATCACTGAATAAACTCAAACTCTTTTAACTTTATCACAAAATTCTTACAAACGAAACTACCAAAATGCTTTTATATGTCTTAACTTTGGTTATATTCTAAAAATGGATAGACATGGCTCTATCTTATAACTGGCTTTTTAGGTTATTCTGTATGCAGAGTTAAGATATTTTGATAATTAAGGGTTTTCAAATTATTCCTTACATTATCGTCTATTATAGATTAGTAACGTACCCAAATCTTCACTCATAACAAACTTCAAATGAAAAAAGTTTAATTTGAGTAAGAGTTTTTACTAGCTCACATGGAGAGTATTACCTTATGAGAGTATAGGTATTTGCTCTCTCTTAAAAGAGGACAAAACTTAGGTAGAGACATTACGTATGAAATATATGTACAGTGTGCATAGAGGAACATAAAATGATTTTAAGAAACTTTCCTATTTAGACAAATAGATAAAACAAAAAAATAAATAAACAAATTAGTAAACATGAATAAATATAAAAAATAATTAAATTAAAACCATCAAAGTAAAGCTTGAAATAACTTAAGATTAAGAACTGGCTTGACTCTCTAAATCCCTAGCAAAATTGTCAAATTGTTATAACGTATATGTCTTAGAACTAAATCATTAGACTCAACACATAGAGTCACCACCAATCTTTTTTTAACTAAGTATGATTGGTCACCAAAGTAAATTTATCATTTTTAAGGTTACCCTAAGCTTAAACTAAGTGTCCCTGAAAAGGATAGGTTCTGATTTTCTAAAAAATACTAAGTTCGATAGTTTAGTTACATGTAAGAAAGGTTATAGCACCCCTATAATACCCACAAATTGGTATCAATTAATTTTACATTATCTTCTTAGCCTTAATTCAATGGTCTCTTATTCTTAATTATTTTTATTGTTTTTGTTAATTTATTATAAATTTTAATCTTTAAATATTAAAAATATTTTTAGGTTTTCTCCAACACTTTGATTGACCCCCTAAAAGTATTTCTCATCTTAAGAGTATTCAAATAACACATGTTTCCTTGAAAAGGCTCCATCATTGAATTTATTAAATATTTTATGAAATTTAATACATAATAAAATACACAATTCAATAAAATTCAATAATCATGTAATCACTATTTATTCAATCATGCAAATAAAATCATCATAATTTATTCTCAATTTTAAAAATTTTAAATTAGAAATAAATAAAATTTCTTATATTGAGATCAATTTCTAAGTCCTCTAATGCTTTGATCAAATTTAGAAAAAATCCTCTCACTTAAAAATTTTCAAGAAAATTACACGCCCAAAATTTTATTAGAATTTCATCATTAGGTAAAATTTTATTTATCCCTAATTATTTTATTTTATTTTAAAAATTAGTTAAACAAATATATAAACATAACAATATATAAATAATTTAGTAAATTAAACAAAATAAATAAATAAATAAATAAGTAAAAAGAAAGAAAAGCACAATTTTTACCAAAAGAATTGGCTCGTTTTGGTAAAGATGTAGCATAGCTTGGCTATAGAAATAAAAAAGAGCGTATGAGATATTCGACTCGGCTCAACTGCGACTTGACTCTTAGCAAATGAAAGTGGTTAACTAGTAGAGTGTAATCGGGTCAAGTTCAAAAATGGAAAAACACACAGATCTCATTTGGTTTATTGAAATGGTGTGTTTTTGGGTAATATAAAAGCCAATTGTATTATTTTTTTCTTGCAAACAACCAATTTGTTCTAGGCCTGGATCAATTGGGCCTGGTCCAAATGGGTAATATGGGCTCATTTTTCTTTTTAATTTTAATTTTAATTTAATTCAATTTAATTTAATTTTTAATTTTATTATTTTTCATTTTTATTATGATTATGATTATTATGATTCTTATTTATCTATTAATATATATTTTTTATTTTTATCTATTATTATTATTTTTTAGTTATCTATTAATATATTTTATTATTTATTTATTATTTATTATTTTTATCTTTTTCTTTGATCAATTTTCGGTTGGGATTAGGATTAGGATTAGAAAAAATTAGAATGAATTTGGTCGCGAATTTGGGGACTGGTAGAGTTGGGATTGGATTCAAAGTTTGAATCCCAATCCTAGATCAAATTTGGATTGATTAGAAACTCTTCTGATTAATCCCTATAAATAGATGTTTACACAGAACCCAAGGACACAGAAAGAAAACAGAGAGGAAACAGAAGAAAAAAGTGTTTAGAGACAGTTTAGAATTTTTAGAATTTTTTTTAGAATTTTTCGGTGGCATTTGAATTTTTCGATGAGTTTTTCGACTAACTTTAAAGTTTTTGATGTCTTTTTCCAAATTTCGATAGAACATTCAACCAAATTTTGGGTTCTTTTAGAGAGAGAATAGAAAAAAAAAGAGAGAGAGAGGGAAGGAAGCGATCTACAAAAAAACAGAAATTGAAGCCTTTTATAACCTCAGAAACGACTTTGTTTGGCCTTACTATTCCTAGAAGATCCACATATTTTGTCATCGGATGACCTGACCTGAGCGCCGACCTGCTTTTGACCCGTGTTTGACCCAAGTACCAGCTGACCCCTAGAGCCGAGCCGAGCCGAGCTATGCACTCTAAAGCTGTTTTTTCTAATCGTTTTTTGTCCTCAAGATGAGTCAATTCCAGCCGCTCAAGCCGAGCTGCGTTAAGGTTTTTTTTTTCTTTCTTTGATTGATTGATTGATTTATTATTATTATTATTATTATTCCTTAATTTTTATCTTAATTTTTATTTTATTTTATTTTATTATTATTTTTTAATGATTCTCCTTAAAAATAAAATTCTAAAAAATATATTTTTAGGAAAAAGTTGAAAGCATCAATTTTTTTTAAAAATAAAGTTTCTAAAATAAAAATTTTCAAAAAAAGTATTTTGAAAAAAGTTGAAAGTATCAATTCTCTTTAAAATTAAAATGGAAAAAAAATATATTTTTGGAAAAAAGTTGAAAGTATTAATTTTTCTTGAAATTAAAATTTCAGAAAAAAAATATTTTGAGAAAAAGTTGAAAGTACCAACTTTACTTAAAAATAAAAATTATCAATAAAAACATTTTAAGGAAAAGTTGAAAGTATTAATTTTTCTTGTACAAAAGTAATAAGTTTTTTTTTTTAAAAATAAAAAAAGATTTGTAACAAAAATTGAATCATTATTTTTTTATTTTATTCTTTTATTCTCTCTTTTCTTGAATTTTTTTAAAATATTAAATAATCTGATGATGGAGCTTCTGCAAGTGAAACAATAGTTTTCTTACATACTCTTGAGGTGATGGAATTTTTTTAATTTTTTGTTAAAAGTATTGGAGTCAATTAAGAATAATTTTTAATAATTAATTACTTAGTAAAATTTTTAAAGCTTATTAGATCGCACAAAATTAAGCTGGTACCATCTTTCGATAGGTGTTGTGAGGGTGCTATAACCTTTCTCATATGTAACCATACTCTCGAATCCTGTTCTAGTTAATAGACCCGAACATATTCTTTTAGGGACCTTTAAGTTTATGTGTTCCTTGAAAGGATAGATCTCTTAGGTGGTCAATCGCACCTAAATAAAAAATATTGGTGGTGACTCATAAAGCCAATGTCTAGTGATAGATCCCCAGATCTAGACGTTATGACAGTTTGGTGACTCCACTGGGGAATTGTCAAGAGTTAGGCCAACAAATAAATTTGTGTTATCCAAAAGCCTAATAAAATTGAACCCTTTATATAGATTTTTTATTCATGTATATTTACTTTGTTAATTATGTCATTCATATGCATGTGCATAACATTAGCTCTATACCCGAGCTCTGTCTCTCTATGATGGAGTAAAGTACCTATTGCTTTCATGAGGTTTTAATGCCTTTGCAATGGCTAGCGAAATACTCCCACTCAAATTGAACATTTTCCGCTTGTAGCCTGTAATAAGTGAGGATTTAGGTACTTTATTAGTCTGTAATGGATGATGATGTAGGGAGCAATTTGAAAACCTTTAGATTTTAACCTCAAACCACTTATAGTGAACCTTAGAAGTGCCTAACCTATAGATAGAGCCATCTCTTTCCCTTTAAAATTAACCCAAAACATATGATTCATTCTTCTTATTATGTGTGACGTTTTATTTTATTCAATTATTTATTATTTATCTCTCTTTATTTGATGTACTAACCTCTTCTCTTATTCTTATTTGCATGGTCTATACTCATATTATAAAGTTGCATAAAGAACAATTGCCTGAAAAACTGTCTTCAGTAACAAGTGTTTCATAGACTCGACAGAATGATTAGTTTGCTCATCATCTGTATTAGCTCTTTGTGAGCCACCTAACAAAGTAAAAGTCTAGTTAGAAAAGATTCAACTAAAGATTGGGGATTGTTTACCAATGGGCTATGATTCTACCCTGTCTCAAGAAACATCTATCTTTCTTAAACAAAATAATCTAGAGGATTTGGTTGATATATGGAAAAAGATGAGCCTAGCTAGACAAGAGAAGTTTTGCTAAAGACATGGACATATAGCACACCTTCTCGCAATAAGTGTCAACAATCAATTAATTAGAGCTGCAACGTAATTCTGGGATCCTGCATACAAGTGTTTCATCTTCAATGAAGTTGATATGATGCCAACCATCGAAGAATATTTGACTTTGTTGGGCTTGCACCTCAAGGCTCCTAACAAGATATATGTTAAAAAACACAAATCAAGATTCCGTAAGAATTTGACCTATCTCATAGGGATAGACAAAGAGATTATGGATTCACATACAAAGAAGAAATAAGAACAAGTTTGCCTACCTTAGAAATTCTTTCATGATTTTCTAATACAACATGCCGATGAAGAACATGAGTTAGATGTATTTGCCTTAACTATATAGGAATGGTGATATTTTCAAAGGTTTTAGGTTATATTGAAATAACAATGATTGACTTCTTCAAGAGTGTGATCAATGGCTGTAACCCTTCAACGATAATATTAGCATAGACTATCAGATCTTTAAGTTACTTTCACAGAAATAAAAGGTATTTTATAGGTTGCATATAGTTATTGTACTTATGGATGAAAAGCCATTTCGAGCGAAAAAAAGGTGCTTTCTCAAAGCGTTATGTCTGTAATTAAGCTCTGATTAAAGAATTCTACAAAAGTGGGTGGTCAGAATAAAAGTCTAAAAAAGAATGGATAGCTTTCCTACAAAAACTAACAAGTGTCGAAATAAGATGGTTGATCCCGTGGATGAATCAAGAACCTATGCTATATCAGTATAGAGATAACATTGTTGTCTCACTTTTAGCTTTATGAGGAGCAACAAGTTATGCACCACTTCTAGTAAGAAGATAGTTTGGGATAGAACAGTTCATTCTTATGATGTATGGGCTTCATTAATCAAAATTTTCTTACTATGAGCCAAAAGCATTTCAGAGGATGAATGAGATGATTAAAACATGGAAAAATCCTTGTAGAGTGAATCCTAAATCGTTCACTGATAAAGTCACTTAGAGGTACTTGGTTTGGAGAGTAAGATGGAGATAGGAAATGGTATTCACTTATGAAAGCTTTCAGTCACCAATAAAAAAAAAGTTTGAAGAGACATTATCAGAATTGGAGCTTGCGACAAAAGAATTTGAGTTTGAAAAAGATAAGTTAAAGTAAAAAATCCAAAAGCTTTGAGAGAATAAGGATCAATGAAAAGATAGAGCTGAAAAGCATGAAGTTAAAGTTTGCAAGATTGTTAGGGAACGTGACACAACTGTCAAAGACTTATCAGAATTACACCATGAACATAAGAGGTTATGTGTGAAGGTACAAGTCAAAGAGATAACAATTATTGAGCTAACTAAAGAGAATACACGATTAAAATAGGAATATGCTGAATTAGAAGAAAAAAGTACCTAAGTACAGACAGAGAATAACATATTGAACAGTTACCTAAGCAAGTTGAGGTAGAAGTTGAATGAACAAGAAAACTACATTGCTGCATTGGTTAGAGAGCATAGAGAGTTATCATATCAAGTTTGGTGTGATAAAAGAGAGAACTTAAGAAAATAAAAGTACATTGAGTACTTAGCAACCTAAATTTACAAAAGGGTATCTAAGGCAAGAGAGATGGTAAAAGAGGTAGAGGCATTGAAGCAAGTGGTGGCCCCAATAGGAGAATATGGGTAATTTTTCCTAAATTTCATCGAGGAAGCCAAAGCTCAGTATGAGCATATCAAACTATTTTATGATTATAACTCTATGATAATAAACTCTATGTAAACGAAAGTTCTTTGAAATAAATGAAATCTTTTGGTTGAGCACTGTCTTAAGGCAAATGTTCTTTGCATACATGTATTTTCATTCATTACATCCTCATTCATTACATTTAACAAAGTAACCATGAGATAGTCATATAAACTTGTTAATTTTAAGATATGATATTTAAGGTTCAAGGATAACTCTATCTACAAAAACCTCACCCACTGATATAACACAAAAGCCAGAGCTAGTCAAATAAAGCAAAAAAAATTTCATCAATTTGAAAAATTAAAAAAAACATAAGAGAAGATTGAGAATGAGTTGAGCAAGATTCTGGATACTCTCAATAAGCTAAACAATGGAAAAAATAGAAAAAAATACAAGCCAACAAGGCCTCTTATCACAAGAAGTGGCTGACCCTCTATATCCTTCAAGTTTTGGCCCATAATAAGCCCAGTCCACACAAGATATACCACCACAGTAGTTCACATATCCTGTATACCCTAGAATGTCATCAGTTTCAAACCCAGGGCATTATTATAGCTATGTAAATCTTATTTTTACTGAAAAGATAGTAGAATCGATCTAAGTTTTTGATCTAAATGACTTGAAAGAGAAGGAGAAAGAAAAGGTAAAAGTGGTAGAATCTCAAGAAGATTCAAAGATTAGTATGCTTGAACAAAAGGTTACGAGTTGTAAAAGGAATTAGATTTTATGATTCTGTCGACGCTGTTGGACTTTACTTAGTCCCAGACATAGTCATTCTACCAAAGTTTAAAGTATCAAAATTTGAGAAATATGATGGTACAAAGTGCCCAAAAACTCATATCACCATGTACTATCGAAAGATGGTAGCCCATGGCCATAATGAAAAACTATTAATGCATATTTTCTAAGATAGCCTTACAGGCTCTACTATCAAATGGTATGTCCAGCTAGACAGAACTCGTATCCGTTCTTGGAGTGATATGACCCATGACTTCATCAGTCAATATCGATATATTATGAATCTGACTCCTAATTATTTATCTTTACAGAACCTAGAAAAAAAGGTAAATGAGTTTTTTAAGAAATACACCAAGAGATGGAGATATGTAGCTTTTTAGGTGCAACCTCCTCTGACTGAGAAAGAGACTACAATGCTATTTGTCAGTACTTTGAAATCTCTTTTTATGAAAATATGATAGGAAATGCTACAAAAAATTTTACTGATATGATGATTTTAGGAAAAACTATTAAAAGTGCCATCAAGAATGGCAAGTTGAAAGGAGGTGAAGCATCCAACAAAAGAGCCCTAAAGAAGAAAGAGATTGAAGCTAAAGTCGTGAGCTTTGATAGACAATAATTTAGAGGTTATCAACCCTACCCACCATAAAGATACCCTCTATATTACCCTTCTATGAATAACACTTCTCCTTACCCATACCAATCAATCCCATAATCCTTATATTCCTGAACATATCAACCCTTTTTTAGGCCTCAAAATATCACATACAGTCCTAACGCTCAACCTACCTCAAGACCTTAGACCCGTCTAGCTAGTCCAATGGATGATTCATGAGAGCAATAAACTACTCATGAAAAATTTATATTTCACTCAATTCTCATGACTTATACAAAATTATATCGTGAGCATTACAACAGTCATCTAATTGCTCATAGAAAATTAGAGCCATTGAAGCATCTTACCCTAAGTGGTATAATCTCACAGCCCATTATGACTATCACTACGAGATTGCTGGTCATTCCATTAAAAGTTACACTGCTTTGAAACATAAAGTGCAATGGCTAATTAAAGATGAAATGATTAGCTTTGATAAAAGATGGGTAACTGCACCAAATGTTAGTGGCAATCCTTTGCCTAATCATATATAAATGCCTTGAATAACGAATATGAGGGTCATGTAAAGAGAAAAGTTACAGATATTAAAACACCTCTTAGTCAGCTGTTTGATATTTTATGGAAGACTGACATGATATAACCAGTGAGTTCGCATAGTTATCATAAAACATATATAACAGGCACTAGTTGTAAATATCATAATGGGGTAATTGGTTACTTTGTTAAAACTTATGAGCAGTTTCACTAAGAGATACAAAAGCTCTTAGATTTACACCAGATGAAAGTTTATGAAAGAGAAAAAGACTCAAAGAGTGTAAAAGTATCCATGATTGATAAGCCTGCAAAGTTTTTTCCAAAGCTAGTGATGATTCACTGTGGGAACAAACCAAAGTTAGTCATAGACAAACTCATTTTCAGGTCAGTAACTTTTAAAGTTTCGACTCTATTCCTATATAAGGATGATAAAGTTATACATTAAAAATATGGCTGTGATACAGTAGTTCAAAGGTAAGAGAAAAATGTCTCTAAGACTGACGCTGTCAATATAATTGGTGTAGAGGGCATTACCTAAAGTGAAAGATGCTACACTCTAAAAATATTGAAGAAGGCTGTAAGAGAAAAAGCCAAAGTGGGTGAAAAAAGGAATAACCTCGAAATGAAACCTGAAGAGGATCATTTGAAGCCAGTATAAAAAAAAAGATAAGTGAATTTTTAAAGCTGATAAAACATAATGAATATTCAGTTGTTGAATAGTTGAATAAAATACCAGCAAGAATCTCATTATTATCATTGCTGTTAAACTCAAAACCACATCGAAATACCTTGTGAAAGTGTTAAACTAGGCATATATGGCACATAATGTATCTGTTGAATATGTAAATCACTTAGTTAAAAATCTAGTCATGCCAAATTACATTTCATTCAGTGATGATGAGATTCTCCTAGAAGAAAGGGAAAGTACCAAGGTTCTGCATATCACAATCAAGTGTAAGAGCCATATCATGGTTAAAATTCTTATTGATAATGGCTCCACTATTAACGTCCTACCCATATCAACTTTGGCAAGGTTACCTATTGATTACTTTCATATGAAGGACAGTCAAATAGTCATGCGAGCTTTTGATGATACCAGAATAGAAGTCTTTGAAGATATCAAAATACCTTTGCAAATTGGGCAATGCACTTTTAATGTGAAGTTTCAAGTGATGGATATCTTTTCATCTTATAGCTGTCTACTAGAAAGGTCATAGATTCACATGACAGGTGTTGTGCCCTCTACCCTACATCAAAAGATCAAGTTTAATTTAGAAAGTCGATTGATAGTGGTATTTAAGGAGGAAAATATCTAGTGACTCAGCCATTGAATGTTCTATATGTGAAAGTTACTAAAGAAGTAATGGAATGCTTTTATCGGTCCTTCGAGTTAGTCAACTCTGTAGGTGAAAATTAACCCTTTTCAAAGATAATGATGTGCCAAGTCATCAATCAGGGCTTGTATCTCGGAGTAAGGCTAGGCAAAAACTTACAAGGAATAAGAGAGCCTTCAATGGTGGTGAACAACAGTGAAAGGCTAGGCCTAGATTATGAAGTAGAATGGTGAGAGATTAGAAAGAGACCGGTAAGAAAAATAATAAGATTAATGATCATCCTACACTTATACGAAACTTTCAGGCATGAAAGATTCATGTACCCAAATAAAAAAAAAAAGATTGTGAACAAAGCATGAAAGAGGCATTCGCCCAGTTAACCATCGATGCTATTGAAGATGAAATGAGGCTTGAACAAGAATGGTGGGTTCATTTTTATCCACTAGATTATGAGCTGAACAATTGAAATATCATTGAAATGTCTTTTAATCTTGAGACTAATCCAATATAATTGTCCAATCCCAATAGCTATTGCCCAAGGCATTGGAATGATCTTTCTTGTTTGGATCATTTATCTTTTATTTTAATAAAAATTAAGAAAGATCTATTTTCATTTATTTCTTCTTGTGCTTTCATTTTTGCCATTTTTTCTAAACACATATTGCCAATATATCCTATTTTATTCAATTTTAGGTCTTTAAATAAACAAAAGGATAATTATGATAACAATCAAGATGTTAATTTTGAGAATTCAATTAACACTGATGAACTTGACAATGAAGATGATTCTGAAGAGTATGTTATACCTTCGAACCTAATGAGATTGATTGAATAAGAAAATAAGCCAATTGAGCCTCATTAGGAGATAACTGACTTGGTGAATTTAAGAGATGAAGAAACTAAGAAAGAGGTCAGAATCAAAATTTTACTTGAGGGATAGGCAACATTTGAAATATCTACTTCGAGAATTTATAGATGTATTTACTTGGTCTTACCAGGATATGTCAGGGTTAAATATAAAGATAGTAGAGCATAGATTACTTTTGAAGTTAGAATGTAAGCCAGTTTAGCAAAAACTAAGGTGAATGAAGCCTAAAATGCTACTAAAGATAAAAAAAGAGGTGAAGAAACAGTTTGATGCAAGTTTCTTGCAAGTGGTTAAGTATCCAGAATAGGTAGCCAATATAGTACTAATTTTTAAGAAAGATGAAAAAGAATGAATGTATGTAGACTATCGTGATTTGAATAGGGCTAGCCCAAAGGATAACTTTTTTTTGCCTCATATCGACACATTAGTAGATAACACGACAAAACATCCAATTTTTTTTTATGGATGGTTTTTCAGGATATAATCAGATAAAAATGACTGTAGATGATATGAAAAAGATTATTTTTGTGACCATGTGAAAAAGTTTTTGCTACAAAGTCATGCCTTTTAGATTAAAGAATGCCGGAGTAACATACCAAAGAGCTATAGTAACGTTGTTTCATGACATGATGTACAAAGAGATTGATGTATATGTGGATGATATAATTACAAAATCTATAAATGATAAAGATCATGTCACCAACCTTAGAAGCTATTTGAGAGATTGAAAAAATTTTAACTCAAGTTAAACCCATCTAAGTGCACATTCGGGGTAAAGTCATGAAAGTTGCTAGGTTTTATGGTCAATGAAAAATGAATTAAAGTTGATCTAGATAAAATATGGGCCATTCAAAGTTTGTTGCCTCTAAGTACATCAAAAAAAGTTGGAGGTTTTCTAGGAAGGTTAAACTACATTTCGCAGTTCATATCTCAGCTTACTTATAAATGTGATCCCATTTTTAAGCTTCTCTATAAGAATAATCTTAGAGAATGGTACGAGAAATGCCAAGTGACTTTTGATAAAATTAAGCAATACTTGTCAAATCCTCCAGTGTTGGTACCACCTATTTTAGAAAATTTCTTAATTTTATACCTGACAATGTACAAAAATTCAATGGGATGTGTGCTGGAGCAGCATGATGAATATGATTGAAAAAAGAGAGTTATTTATTATCTGAGTAAAAAATTTACAGAATATGAGTCCAAGTATTCTTTTTTAGAAAAAATATGTTGTACAGTAGCTTAGACTGCTAAAAGACTCAGACAATACACGCTCTATCACACTACTTGACTTATAGAAAAATTGGATCCAATTAAATACATCTTTGAGAAATCTTCTTTGTCTAGAAGAATTGCTAGGTGACAAGTGTTGCTCTCAAAATATGATATCATATATGTAAGCTAAAAGTCAATAAAAGATAGTACAATTATTGAGTTTCTTACAGATTATACTACTGAAGAATATGAACCAATGAGATTGGAGTTCCCCGATGAAGATCTGATGACTGTTTTCCAATTAGAGAAGAACGAGCATGAGAAAAGTGTTGGAAGATGTATTTTGATAGAGCTGCCAATGCTTTAGGACATGGAATTAGGGTAATTCTAATTTTTCAGAAGAACAATACTACCATATAACAGCGAGGTTAAATTTTAATTGCACAAATAATATCGTTAAATATGAGGCATGTGTCATAGGTCTACAAGCTGTTATAGATAGAAAAGTTAAAGCATTGAAAGTATTTGAAGACTCAACTTTAATTATATATCAATTGAAAGAAGAATGGGAAACGAAAGATTCAAAACTCATTCCATATCGTAAGTATATTTTAGAGTTGATAAAATAATTTGAAGATGTCCAATTTGATTATTTACCTCGAGAGAAGAATTTGATAGCTAATATCTTGGCTACTCTGGCTGTAATGATCTGAATTAATTATAATACCGATATTCAGCCTATCAAGTTAAATGTTAAAGATATCCCAGCTTGCTGCTCTAATGTAGAAGAGGAAAAAGATGAAAAGCTCTAGTCTTATGATATCTTATAGTACATTAAGAACTAGCAATACCCAGTCTAAGCAACAGAGAACGATAAAAGGGTCATCTAAAGATTAGCTATAAACTTTTTTTTGGATGGGGATGTTTTGTACAAAAGGAGCCATGATTAAGTATTGCTGAGATACGTAAGTAAAGCTAAGGCAAAGAAAATGATTAAAAAGGAACATGATGGAATATGTAGGACACATGCCAATTGACACATGATGGCAAGACAGATTATGAGAGTAGGGTACTATTGGTTGACAATAGAGAGTGCTTACATTGACTATGCTCGTAAATGTCATAAATGCTAGATTTATGCTGACAAGATCCATGCTTTGCCATCTATTCTACATGTTTTGGCACCACCTTGGCCATTCTCAATATGAGGTATGAACGTCATTGGTCCTATTACCCTAAAAGCTTTTAATGGGCATAGGTTTATTTTCGTGATGATAGATTACTTCATGAAATGGGTAAAGACGGTATCATCTACAAATGTAACACAATCAATGATTTGCAAGTTCATAAAAAGAGAGATCATTTACAAATATAAACTTTCAGAAAGAATCATTTCAGATAATGTCAAGAATCTGAATAGTAAGATAATGTAAGAAATATGTGCCCAATACAATATCAAGCATCATAATTCGGTGCCATACCATCCAAAAATGAATGAGGTAGTTGAGGCAGCTAACAAGAATATAAAAAAAATTCTTGAAAAGATGACTCAAACCTATAAAGATTGGCATGAGAAGTTATCATTTGCTTTGCATACATATCGAACATCAGTGCACACCTCTACTGAGGCAACTTCATTTTCTTTAGTTTATGGGATGAAAGCTATATTACTAGTAAAAGTAGAGATCCCATCCTTGAAGGTGCTAAAAAAAGTTGAACTGAAAGAGGCTGAATGGATTCGAGAGTGCTATGAACAGTTAAATTTCATAGAAGAAAAAAAATTGACTGCATTATGCCATGGTCAGCTATATCAAAGAATGATGATGAGGGCTCATAACAAAAAAGTTTTACCCCGTTGCTTTCGAGAAAGAGAGTTGGTCATAAAAAAAATTCTTCTAAATCAACATGATAATAGAGAAAAATGGACTCTAAATTGAGAAAGGCTATATGTGGTGAAACAGGCTTTCTTGGGTGAAGCATTGATACTGTTGAGATGGATGAAAATAATTTATCCCATCCTATAAATCTGATGCTATGAAAAAGTACTATGCTTGAAAAAAAAATAATAAAAAAAAGAATGAAAAAATAGGACTCAAGGTGAAAATCTTGAAAGGACGGTTTGAGTCATAGAAGGTTTATCTAAGTTGAAAACCTAAAAAGGTAACTTAGATAAGGAGAATACAGTATTAAATCTGAAAATTCATTGGCATGGAGGCTAGCAAATTTGGATGAGCTCTAAGTTGTTAAGTGCATCAGATGGTTGGATTTTCAGAAGAACCTTGAGATGTGTTATCACGATTGTCCAATGATTCATTTTTGGGCATTATCTCTTAATACCTATCCTTGTAATTCCTTCTTGGCCAAAGTTTGTCAACTTTTTTGCTAATAAAAAACATTCTTCTTCATTCTTTATGTGCCTTTTCTGTTGATTATTTCCTAACCATTCTTATTCTTGTCTCATTAATACCTTGCAATGGAAGAAATGTGTGAATACATTTTTACTTTTTGATATTGAAATAATGATTGATAAGTAAATAATAACATGAAAGATTTTTACATTACATTGGAAATGAGCATGAGTGATAAAGGCAAATTTGAGATGTTTAGTTTCTGATAAGGACATTGAATTTGGAAAAAAATTACTTGCAGAAAAGATATGAGAATTAAATGAAAGAGATAATTGAAAGTTACGCTGACTTGGTCTTTGAAGAACAAATGGTTTGAGGCCCAAGAAAAAGCTTGAGAAACTTAAATACCACAATTGAATAGGAATTAATTAACTAGCATTTGCATAGCATGCATTGAATTTCGCATAGCATATATTGCATTCAAGAAAGTATAGTGCATAAATTCAAGGAGTAGGGATATTTCAGGATCCCACATGAAGAAAACATATGTGAAGACTTTTTGATTTTTCAATTCTCGTTTGAGAAAAAGTTTGTGAGGTAAGTTTCTAATCCTTGGAAAAGGATATCTCTTGGTATCAGGATCAATTTGTAAGACCCTTGGGCATGATCTCCTGAAATTCGTTCAAACACGATCTTCGACTCCTCTAGACATGATTGCCAAGGAGCAATTTATTTTCTTAAAGTTTTGTTGCCTCTATTTAGAGGAACCATTTATTTTTTCAAAAGTTTTGTTACTTCTATTTAGAGGAGCTTTATTTATTTTAAAAGTCGTTGAGCCTCTGTTTAGAGGAGTAATTTATTTTTCAAAAGTCATCGAGCCTCTGCTTAGAGGAACTTTGTTTATTTTACTCAAAGTCGTTGAGCCTCTACTTAAAAGAGCTTTGATCAAAATTTTAACCAAAAAAAAAATAAAAAATGTCGAGTTGAGTCTTGAATAGGTGTCTACCTCTTTGCACAATTTTTATTTCATAGAAAATGTGCAAAGAAGGGCAACTGTAGACACCCAATTGGTCCAGGCCCAGATCAATTGGGCCTAGTCTAAATGGGTAATATGGGCTCATTTTTCTTTTTAATTTTAATTTAATTCAATTTAATTTAATTTTTAATTTTATTATTTTTCATTATTATTATGATTATTATTATTTTATTTATCTATTAATATTATTTATTTATTTATCTATTGTTATTATTTTTTAGTTATCTATTAATATATTTTATTATTTATCTATTATTTTTATTTTTATCTTTTTTCTTGATCAATTTTCGGCTGGGATTAGGATTAAGATCAGAAAAAATTGGAATGAATTTGACCGTGAATTTGGGGACTGACAGAGTTGGGATTGGATTCAAAGTTTGAATCCCAATCCCATATGAAATTGAGATTGATCAGAAACTCTTTTGATCAATCTTTATAAATAGATGTTTAAACTGAACCCAAGGACACATAAAGAAAACAAAGAAGAAACATAAACAAAAAGTGTTTAAAGGTAGTTTAGAATTTTTAGAAATTTTTTTTTGAATTTTAGAGTTTTTTTTTTTGAAAAATTTTTGAAAAATTTTCAGAATCTGATGAATTTTTTGACGACATTTGAATTTTTCGACTAATTTTTCAGCTAACTTTGAAGTTTTCGACGTCTTTTTTCAGATTCTGGTAGAACTTTTAACCAGAATCTGGGTTCTTTTAGAAAGAATGAGGAGAAAAAGAAAAAAGAGAGAGAGAGGGAAGGAAGCAATTTACGAAAAAACAAAAATTAGAGCCTTTTATATCTTCAGAAAATGACATCGTTTTGACCTTACTATTCCCAGAAGATCCGTGCTTTTTGCCATCGGATGATCCGACCCACATTTGACCCGAGTGTCAACTGACCCCTGGAGCCGAGCTGAGCTGAGCTGCACATTCCTAAGCTGCATTTTTTAGCCGTTTTTCTTTCTCAAGCCAAGCCGATTCCAGCCGCTCAAGTCGAGCCGCATTAAGATTTTTTTTGTTTTTTTGATTTATTATTATTATTATTCCTTAATTTTTATCTTAATTTTTATTTTATTTTATTTTATTTATTTTTTAATGATTCTCCTTAAAAATAAAATTATAAAAAAAATATTTTTAAGAAAAAGTTGAAAGCATCAATTTTTCTTAAAAATAAAGTTTCTAAAATAAAAATTTTCAAAAAAAGCATTTTGGAAAAAGTTGAAAGTATCAATTTTTTTATAGTAAAATTCCTAAAATAAATTTTTTCAAAAAGTATTTTAAGGAAAAGTTGAAAGTATCAAATTTTCTTGAAATTAAAATTTCAGAAAAAAAATATTTTGAGAAAAAGTTGAAAGTACCAATTTTTTTAAAAATAAAAATTATCAAGAAAAATATTTTAAGGAAAAGTTGAAAGTATCAATTTTTTTTTAAATAAAAATTTTTGAATGCTTTAATAAAAAGTTGAAAGTATCTAGTTTACTTGTATAAAAGCAATGAGTTTTTTTAAAAATAAAAATAAAAAAAAGATTTGTAACAAAAATTGAATAATTATTTTTTATTTTACTCTTTTTTTCTCTCTTTTCTTAATTTTTTTTTAAATGTTAAATAATCCAATGATAGAGCTAAATGTTAAATAATCCAATGATGGAACCTCTATAAGTGAAATAATAGTTTTCTTGCATACTCTTGAGGTGAGGGAATTTTTTTAATTTTCTGTCAAAAGTATTGGAGTAAATTAAGAATAATTTTCAATAATTAATAAATTGGTAAAATTTTTAAAGCTTATTGGATAACACAAAATTAAGTTAGTATCATCTTTCGATGTGCGATGTGAGGGTGCTATAACCTTTCTCACATATAACCGTACTCCCGAACCCTATTCTGGTTAATAGACCCAAATATATTCTTTTAGGGACCCTTAAGTTTAGGTGTTCCTTGAAATGCTAGATCTCTTAGGTGGCCAATCGCACTTAAATAAAAAAGCTTAGTGACGATTCCTAAAATCAATGTCTAGTGATAGATCCTCAGATTTAGATGTTCTGACATTTCTATTTCCCTTATCTCTCTCTAGATTTTTTTTTCTCCAACTTCTCTCCAAGAATCCTTTGAATGTCGCTCGGTTTTTGCAAATCTTGTTGAAAACTTCAAGATCAACAGAAAATGTGATAAAAAAACTCAAATTTTTGCCAAAATATGGAAAAACCCATATTTTTCCAAAAAAGAAAAAAAAAACCATATTTCGATTCTTTTATCCTATTTTCATTCTAAGTCCCTTGAACACCTTTTTAGTTCAAATCCTAACTTCAAATATCTTTCAAAACATTTCCAAATTTGATTTTCTAAAAACCTTTCTTTTACTGCACTGCATTCTCTAATTGTTTCTAATTGAATTTCACGTCTGCTAATGGAATCTTTTTATAACTCTCTAATCCTACTACCATTAGGACAAGGTCTTCTTGATTTTTAATCTTTTAATCAACCCCAATCTTGGATTTTTAACTCAAGTCTCTTTTTTGTCCTTCTTCCTAAATACACTTCTTTATAAATTAAATTTTCAATTCAACCTCCTAATTTCATTCTTGGCCAAACTCTTTTTTTTTTTTTATAATTAATCAAATTTCTCAAAATAAAATGAAAAATAACAATAAAAATAATCTAATCTACAAACATTTAATCCTAAAACACAAAATTAATCCTAGACTAAATGGGATATCTACATTTTTCATTCATGGAAACAAAAATAAGAGTTTTGTAAATGTAAAATGGTTTCAAAAATCACAATCAACATACAATTTCAACAATCCTCTTACTTTATAATATTTTATGCTTTATTTTTACCTTTCAATGTTTTTTTATCTTGATTTTTTTTCGATATTAAGCTTAGCAATAACTTAGAAATCTATCCAATCATTTCTTTTCTATAACATCTTTACATACTCTTATTGGAGGTAGACTTTAACCGCTTTGAGTAATTAAATAACATAGGATTTTATTAAAAAAAAACTAACCAACAAATATATTATACATATATTCACCAAGTAATGTAAATATGAATTATAAAATCAAATAAGACCGCATAACCGAATATTATTCTAAAAAAAACAAAACTCAAACTCAAAATAAATACCTTTGCATTTTATAGAAAGAAATAATCTTGAAATTGCTTGAAAATGTGTTAAAATGCAAGGATTAAATATAATAGAGAGAGTGATCAAGATTAATGATAAAACAAGGTAAAATGCTAAAAAAAAAAAAAAGGGTTCTCTAACAAAAATTTAATAATTATTTAAGTCTATGACACTTTATTGCAATTAATTAAGTTCTGAATTTTTTATTTTGGATCAATTTAATCATTTTATTTTCTAAACTTTTTAGCTCACACTTATTTATGTAGTAGATAGAAAGAAAAAAAATAAATAGTTCCTAATAAGAAGTAGTAATAAATTCTGATAAGGAAAGCATAAAAAATAAGATGGGGGAAATGGAGATTGGATCTTAAGCAGTGGTCAAAAGTTAAAATGGTAGTTGTAATTTTCAAAGGGCGAGCATTAAAAATAACCTAAAAGCAACTAATATTAACCCCAAATATAGAAACCCAAGCATTTGTCCACAATAAAATTTCCTTGTGTCACCTTAGGATTGGGAAGAGAAGACAGAGGCAGTTGGCAAGAAAATAGGAGGGAAAAAGAGAAGTCATTTTAAAGAAGGGAAGGGAATGCAAGAATTGAAAACAAAGGCTTAAAGAATTGTTTATATTATATCGTAAAGGACGCATGAAAAAGAAACAAACAAAGAGGGGAGTGTCGGTGAGGTCTTCAGGAAATTCTATTTCCCGGTGACGGTTTGGTTCTCTCCCGCTCCCGATGCTGTTCTTCCCTGAATGCCTTAATCAGTATTCAGGGTCTCTTCCTCTCTTTCTTTCTTTCTTTCTTTCTTTCTATTCCATTTCATTATTATCTTTGCATGGTAAAATCCAATAAATCTTAATTTTTATTGAGATATTGTTTCTGATATTTTCTCTAAATTTGTACAGAACATTGCGGCAGTTTACGATTAAAGGAGCGCGGGGCTAATTTCTTGGTCTGTTTATGTGGATTTATATATGTTTCAATTCTTTCCTCTTTTTTTTTTTAAATTTAATTTGATTAATTTTCATCTTGGCTTTTAAATCAATGTTCAATTGGGAAAATTTCAGGCTTGATGGATTCAAGAAATGGATAAATGTCAACCTTTGTATCTGTGGGTTGTATGCAAATTAAAGAAATTAATGAATCCAACACCAAAAATTTTCAACATGAATACGAACAGGTTAGTACCATCACAAATATGTACTTACACATGACCTACATAAATATGTATATATCATATTTTTGTCCCGTTAAATATCGTTTAATATGTCATTTTATACTATTGCAAATCACAAATTAATTGGAAAAATCGTTCCTAATCTTTTCTTCGTTAACTTTTTACATTCCAAAAAAAAAAAAAAAGAGAATAAATGTGTAGAGGTTTTTTTAATAACAAAAATATTAATATCATATTAAGAAGTATTGTCATGTTATTTATGTATAGAGAAGGATCAACTTACACAAAAATTTTTGTAGTTTTTTTTTAATCATTGATTTAAATTAATTCAAGGAATAAGATTAATTCATTTTTTTCTTTTCAATTGACTCTTTTATCTCTTGAATTTATTGAAATTAATTGTAAAAAATAAGTGTAAAACTTTTTAGTTTTACAATGGTATAAGTTGATTCATCTCCTATATGTATATATAAAATAGTAATATATTATTAAAACCCAAAATTTGATGATTTTAACTTATTCACCATTTGTTAAGTATTATTAAACTTTTAATTAATTTTTTATAGTACCCTTTGGATTAAAAGTATGATTTAGTCATTACAAACTAATAAAATAACATTTTAGATTTTAAATGCCATAGTACTATATTCGCATTTTTTATGCAGTACACAAATTCAAATCAAGAAAAAAGTTATTTTATTTCTTTGTATTTCATTTTAATAATATGCAAAAAAAAAAAATTGCGATGAAAAAGTTTTATGCAAATGTAAAATAGGTTTTTTTAAAAGATAAAAAGTAATATATTAAATGAAAATATATGTAAAAAGGTATCTTGTGAGAAGTACAAATAATAATAACAAAGTATTGTAAAAAAAAATTGTAGAGCATTTCAGGATTGAGTAAATAGTGTAAGAAAGTTAAACATTGATTAGAAAATTTGAGAAAATTAAATATACAAGGTTATGAAATTTAATTATAGGGTGAAAAGAGATTAAAATTAAAATGTCAGTCTCATGTATATCATGGCACGCATACGCACACTAAACATCAATGGGTGAATTATAAATGTTAGTGAAAATTGCTTTGAATTCAATCAAGTTAAATCTACAGGGTTGATGAAATTTAGGCCAACATCAACCTTTGTTAATAAGTAGTATTAGTTATGGTAGCTAGTTCAAAGCTAGGGTCCTCGTGCCAATCCCATGTTGAGATTTCACTTGAGATATCCAAATTCTTGCTTCTATACTAACAAAAAGCTTTGAATTTGTAGATACATGATGGCTGGTCTTTTAGGAAAGACTAATCTTCAAGGAATCCTCTGGGAATAGCTTTCGTTGGTATGATTGACTGCCGTTTTTACTTGCACGAGCATCTTTAGAATGGCGGTAGCTGTTGATCAACATCATGGATTTAAACCGTTCAACCGATCTCAAAGATGCAGACTCCAATCCTTCACTCACCTCGAGTACAACCTTCTTGAAGTTAGCCATAGAAACCTTGCTCACTCTATAAAACAGGTATTTGAAGTTGCAAATTTCCATCGAAGCGTCTCCACCCCTTGCCTTTCCTTTGCCACTAATGTGGAGGAAGAGTTTGACACCCATCCGAGGATTGAGATTATTGGTGGCCGAAGAGCCCCAAGAGTCGCTGCTCTTGTAGTTGAGGTGGCCATAGCCATAGCCTCCGGAGTAGCACCGATGCCAGTGTCCAACGGGCTTGGCGGTGCCTACTTCTTTCATAATCAGAGTGGTGAAATTATTGCTGTAGCAAAGCCAATTGACGAGGAACCTTTAGCCTTCAATAACCCAAAAGGTTTTGGGGGATTGACGTTGGGACAGCCTGGAATAAAGCGTTCAATACGTGTAGGTGAAACTGGCATTCGTGAGTTGGCTGCTTATCTCCTCGACCATGGTGGGTTCGCTGGTGTTCCTGCAACAGGTCTTGTGAAAATCTCTCATGTTGCATTCCATGTCAATGAAGCAACTGCCGTCTCTGCCACACCTTATAAGATTGCCTCGCTACAAAATTTTGTCTCTCATGACTTTGATGCTGGGGAGTTAGGGCCCTCTAGTTTCTCTGTTGCTTCAGTTCATAGAATTGGGATACTTGACTTGAGAATCCTGAATCTAGATCGGCATGCAGGAAATATTATTGTCAAGAAAAATGAGCAACATGAAAATTATGCTATCGGGGCAATTGAGCTTGTGCCCATAGATCATGGTCTTTGCCTACCAGAGTGCCTTGATGATCCATACTTTGAGTGGTTGTATTGGCCTCAAGCATCAATTCCTTTTTCGGAGTTAGAAATTGAGTATATTTCGAATCTAGACCCAAATAAGGATGCAGAGCTTTTGCGGACTGAACTTCCATCATTGAGGGAATCCTCCATTCGAGTTCTTATCCTTTGCACTATTTTCTTGAAGCAAGCTGCCAGTGTTGGCCTTTGTCTTGCCGACATAGGTGCAATGATGAGTCGGGAGTTTCGTGGTGATGAAGAAAACTCGAGCATACTGGAGACCCTTTGCGCAAAAGCTAAGGCAAGTGTATTTAATACTTTGGAAGCTGATGATGATGATGATATGGATAATTATGATAAAATCGAGGTGGACGACGACGTTGAAGACTTTGAATTTGTCTCTAATGAGGTTGCAGATCTTCCCAAGCTTTTACAGAGCCATTCGAATTTGTCTAAGTTGACAAAATCTTTGAAAGTTTCGTCCGTAAGGTCGATGCCAGGATTGCATGGTGCTTTGTTATCTCCTCTATACGAGGAAATTGACAACGACAATAGTAATTGTGATACAGAAAATGTTGCAAAAAATGGTGATGATGATAACAAAATTAGCAGTAGCGATGGTGACAGCAAAGCAGCAGGAGGGTTGGTGAAAAGCATGAGTTTCTCAGTGCAAAACTCTAACTACGAAAGTGGGGGCATTTCGTTCGAGAATATGAGTGAACATGAATGGGAAATGTTCCTAGAGTGTTTTGAAAAGCTCTTGCCTCAAGTGTTCGAGAGCTTTAAGTTCATGAGTGCCAAGCAAAGGTTGGGATCTTCTTGCAAATTTTGAAAGAAGTTTGGAGGTAGTAAGTAATAGTATCCTACTAATACCACCAAAATGTACATTAATAATATTTGCTCAAACGAGCTTTAGTGTAGATATTTTGTAAATAGATAATTTAGGGTACGGATGGATCAAAAAATTAAGTGATTGGCAGATCAAGCCGTCCTTTAAACTTAATGTCTTGTTCTTTTTTCCCCTATTGAATTGTACATATTAGTATATGATCAATTTCCCTAAAGGAAACCATGTTGCAGAGGCAAAGCTTTTTTACTTGAAAATTTTAGATAGAGCTTTGGTTTTCTTTAGCAAATGATTCTTCCTAATTTGTTCTATTTATTTATTAGATAATTAAATTGATTTAAGTGGTTAAGTTACTATCAATTATTACAACACAACCATAAATAGTTCTTGTTTAACTAGCTTGAGTAGTGCACTAGTAAATTTTAAACATGATATGAAAATGATATAAAAAAAGATATAAAAGCAAAACAATTTAAAATTTTAGTAATTAAAAATTGTATTTGAGTTTGGTAAAAACCAAAAAAATATGTTTTATGTTTAGCATTTCAACATAAATTTGACATGGTAATTTTTTTATATTTTACATGTATTTGAGACACAAATACGATACAGATACACAATTGTCAAATTTACTGTAGTAAAATATTTTAACTTAAATGTATGCATATGAATTATTAGTAATACTGTTTTCAAGTCTTTCATTGTTTGCTTCAACAATGCTCCGTCTAGTTCATTTTCATAGCATAAAAACTTGAATTCCCATCATGGTAATTTGAGAAATATGCAAAAGATTAAAACATAAGAAAGCATACAAAAAACTTTAGAAGACATCATATTAGACATGCAATAGACAAATCTCACCATGTGAATTGCTTTCTTTCAAACTCGTAACTTCTATATGAATGTAAAAGGAAAGAGCCTCTTCAGTCGAAGAAGCTACTTCCTGTGTATGTTTAAGTATTGATACATGCATAATATGGGCGGATGATTTAGGCAAACGAGACTTAGATGTTAAAAGTAGAGTAAAACAAAAAAATTATTTCATTATGTGAAAGATGCAATAAGTTACTGCATTTTTTGTCTCTTTTTCCAATATAATTATGTACATTAATACATGGGAAATTCATATATAAAAAGCAAAAGCACAAAGCTTGATCAATATTTATTAAGGACATTTGATATAGTTATTCTAGCTAGAATCTAAATTACCATCACTTGAAAAAAGAATTTCCAAAAATAAAGGTATATATTTTTGAGTAATGAATAATTTTATTATGAAAAATAAAGAATGAAATGTATGCATAAATTACAACTGCCAATAATTACAAAAAAAAAAAGTTGGTTTGCAAATTAAAGTTGACATTAATCTATAGTCTATACTTAAATTTCTTGGTGTTTGGAGCAAAATTTGTACTTTCTCTCGTGAAAGATATGAAAATTTTGTGGCACAACACCAGGCTTCATAAAACCTGCAGGATGCACACCATTCCAGCACAGATCATATGCATACATAGCTTTCAATTGGCAGCAAAAAGATCTTCCCTTTTCCCCATTTTTCCTGCCTTCCCTCACAAGAAACTAACTTCTTTTTATTGCCCTTCTTTTTCCACAAGAAGAGTGATTCCTTTTAAGGTCTTTTAGTTCATAAAATTTTAGATTTAAAAAAAAAATAATCTTTAGAAAAATATGATTTTTTATGATATCTCACTTTTAAATTCTTATATTTAGTTGAAAAAAAATGAGATTATTTAATCTTATATTTTTATTATAATATTCTTCACTACATAATAAACACAACCATTTATCAAACAAAAATAATAGACAAATAATACGTATCAAATTATAAAAATGCAGTATTCGAGTGATCAATTGTTAAAAAAAAACTAATCATCAATTGTTATATTAATTTCATATAGTAATTGATTATACACATATTTTTAAAAAATTACAATAAACAATTATTATATTTAACTTAAAAAAAACATAATAATTAATTATTTTAAAAAATTATAATTAACAAATATTGCATTTATTTTTAAAACATAATATTTTATTATTTTAAATAAATTATAATGATTAATTATTATATTTATTTAAAAAAAATTATTATTAAGCTTTTTACGTATTTTTAAAAAATTACAAAAATATTTACTATATTTCTTTTGAAAGAAACGCAGCGTTTGGTATCCACACGTTGCAATCGTGTTTTGTTTATTGTTATGTTATAGGAGTCATTGTATATGAAAGTAACTAATGGGAGAGGATGGGACTTGACTGAGAGAGACAAATAGGTGACTTAACTTTTGGAATCGTTGCACCTTCCCTGAGTTTTAGTTGACGAGTTACCTTCGATTTGTAAAAAAAAAAGTCAACCTGATTTTTCGCCTGGTTTGTGAACTTTAACAATTATTGTTTTTCATTGAAATGCAGTAAATAATTATAAATATTACGTTTCAAAGTTTATAAATGTAGTATTTGAGTAAAAAAAAATTGAATTATCAAATATTATATTTTTATTTAAAAAATATTATAAATAATCATAATTATTGCATTTTAAAATTAACAAATGTAATATTTGAGTAAAAAAATTTTAAAAAATATACTTAATTAAAAAAATTCTAAATAAAAGTAAATACAATTATTGCGTTTGGTTCATTAGCAATGTTGTATTAAAAAAAAAAATCGAATACTATGTTAAAGCTTCCAATAAATGTAATATTTTATTTATTTTTAATACCACATTTATAAAAATATATTAAATTTCATTATCATATATTGATTTTTAAAAGAGTAAAATAAAAAAAAGTAATTTTTTATTCAGGTAAAAAAATGAAACAAAAGTTTTTTTTTTTTTTTTCAGAATCTTAAAACCCATAAAAATTTGATACTATTAAAAATCTAAAATTACCTCATAAATCAAATACTTCTAAACCGAACGTGAAAATTTGAATATTCAATAACAACATTACGAAGGAAAATCTCATAATCCAAGCAAATGCCCCCTTAATGCTGATTTATTCACTTTCTGTGAAGTCTGTTATGAAGGAATAGTTATCATTCTCTTGTTTGCTTTTGATATTTCAGTTTCTTCAGTAGCAACTAATAACTTCAGATAATCATCTTTTGAAGCAATAAGTGTAGTATCCTGAAATGGAAACTTGATGCAGAGAAAAGGAATTAAATAATGAATCCAATAAAAGTGAAAAATAGAAAGGAAGCATTACACAAGAAAGCTAAAAACGAAGAACAACTCTTGAGAAAATTCAAGAAGAAGAGAAAGTGAACTATAATGGGATATAAGAGATGAAGGAAATTAGAGGAATTATGTTATTAGTTTTCACAATCTGTTTTTTTCCCTCTTTACATTGCACTTAACACATTGTCATGCCAATTGCTAGTTACATGGATTTTTAAGTATCAATTGTTATATATGATGTTGGCAAACTAATGCATTCTTTGTATTATCTTTCAAATTGTTTTGTGTGAGGGTAATAACTACTGTTAACTTTGTTGAAGAAGAAAAAAGAACTTGGGTAAAGCATTTTCAAGAAACTTTCTTTAAGGATAATAGTTTCCCTACTAAGGTGCAAATGGTCTCTAGAATTGTTGTTCTTAGGACACAATGCCCGAGCAAAGAAGAACAAAATAGCACTCCAAAATTTTCTTAAACTCATTTGAACCAAAACTAGAACTTAGAGTGAATGAAAGGAATTCTGATTTTTTTTTCTTTGAAAAGATGTAAAAATGTTGTAAAATAAGTGTTAATGGGACTATATATAAGCTTCAACAAGTGCTTGAAACACTCTTTTATCTGTGGACATATTTTGGATGAAAAATCACCTCAAAATGAAATACCATATCCAATGAACATATTTTTTGAATTTTCAAAAAGGGTATTCGATGCTCGAAATGGGCATTCGACTATCTTAGTTATATTTTTAAATATAAGACAAAAACCATTTTCAAGCATCCAACTATACAAAGATAAATTTTAACAGAATGTAAAATCAAGTTGGGCATCCAACTACCTAATGTTTTTAAATAGAACTCATTTTGGCATAAGACAGCCTACTGCTAATTAGGAGCATTCGACTCCTTTTCTTGAAATTCATTCCAAAGCTTATTTCATACTTCCAAAGCATCATTTTTTCAATACATATGCATACTACATAATTAAATATAATGTTTTCACTTTAATAAGCTTACGAAAATAGTTTCATTGGCAATATATACAACATCAATAACAGGTAATATAATTACAAAATTAATTAACTCACTCTAACCATATTTACTAACTTTTAACAAATTGGCCAACAAACTTCTTCTTGTATCAATCCTATCCCTATAGTTGAACCTTGTCCTCAAGGCTTGAAATTAGGAAACCTCAACTATAAATCATACAAAACTGTCAAGTAACATCTTTTGGGAATGGATTTTTCCAATACCTATGTAGCTGGTTGATTCCTTTTTATCACCATTTCCTATCCAAAACATTTAAAAGCTCAAGAGCAAGCATATGCCCTAGAACTGGCAACTAAGAACTAGTGCTGTTGTGATTACACAATTGCTTTTTAAGCTATGAAACATGAAAAACATGAACTTGAAAATTTAACTTGTAAGCTACCAACCCAACTATTTGACGGCCAAAGAGTTTTGTTTGTAAAACTACAACTTCAGATATACCCAATCTCCAATGGAGAATTGCCTATATAATCTGTTCATGTCAACTTGGCTCTTTATGTTGTGTTATGCTAGAAGTATATAGTGTTTCAAGAGTTGCAATATCTATTTTCTAGCCTAAAAATTGGTATTCACATTCTAAACTTAAGAATCACTAGGGAAACATGAGACATGAATTGAAGGGACATATCCATAAAAAGCTTCTAATAATGACGCATGAGTATCGATTAAGGATGATAGGTAGTAGACAGTGTCAATGATATTTTAATAATATTCTGATAATATTTTAGATTTATGTCAATGATATTATTCTAGTAATATTCCAATAATATTTTATATTGATTTAATATTGTTTTAGAGAATAGTAGGTATTGATTTAGAATTGATTTAATCATTATTTTTATTTATTGTATTTTTTTATTTTGTAATATTTTACCTTTGTATAAATAAGTTTGAGCCTTATTGTAAAATACAAGTCATTACAATAAAAGTTTTTATCATTTTTTTCTTTATTATGGCATCAGAGCAATTTTATGGTTCATTCCAATGGTGAATCACTTTGGAATAATCAATATTTGTTTATTTTCGTCCTTAGTTAATTTTTACTTTCGCACTTTAATTTTTTTTGTTTTTCTTCTCATCTTTAAGATTAATCTTTTATATCAATATTCATAACTTTTTATGTTTTCATTTCTTTTTTTTTTTCAATTAAGAGTTTAATGAGAGATATTCAACAAGAAATGTACAATCAATTTTAATTATCATAAATAAAAATAACTACAATTGATAAAATTCAGATCGGGTCTGTTTGATTTTAATATCTATTTGATTTTATCTTGATTCTTTTTTTTTTTTTTTACGAAAAAATTTAGAGATAAATAAATTACTTAATTTTTTAAATTAAGATAAGATTTATTATGTCTAACAATTTAAAATGAATAACTACAAATTATGTATTTGAAATGATCCCAATAAATGTCCACTAATAAGACTAACCACTTGTTGGTGATTTTATCTAGATTCAATTCTATAAAATCAAATTATTGCAAATTAATCAATTTTATTTTCAAAGGGAAGGGGAAAAGAAAAAGAAAAAGTCACAGGGTGCAAGGTGAAAAACATAAAACTTCTTCGGGGTCAAAGTGAGTAACTCGACTAGTTTAATTTTTTTAAAAAATGAGCAAGCAGGCTAACCCCATTTATCGCCACTTAGGGCAGCCTGCCTGTCCTTGCCGCAACTTCGGTAACACTTAACACTGTAAGTAACCCAATCACCACAGCTATAAACATAAACCATAAACCATTTTTCAAGTTTTTCAAGTCGTTTGTGAATTGCCGGCGACAAAAATGGTCCCAAATTCCATGGCACTTACCCGCAGATTCCCCCACTTGTGTCGTTTCATGAGCTTTTCTTCCAAAAACTTGTGCCTTCCTGCCCACCGAACTATATTCCCCGTAAGAGATTTTAAGGGCTGTTCCCATTCATATTTTTTGAGTTCTAGTCATGGAGCTGTGTTTAAGGAATGGGGTGCTCGCAAAACGGGAGGTGGGCAGTTGGGTTTTGATTATTTCCGGGTTTCAGCAGTTTCGAATGGTGGGTCTAGGGGGATTGGTGGGCTTGGAGGCTCCGGTGATGGGAATTCAGGTGGCAAAGGTGAAGGCGCTGATGGCAATGGTGGAAGAAGTGGTTGGTCCTTTCTTTCATGGTATTGAACTAAGGCCTTTCTTTTTTAATTTTAAATATCGTTTTGCTATTTTCGAGTTTTCACTGCTTCCAATTTTGTTGATACTATTATTTGGAGCTCTACTGTAATGACATCAATAAAATTCTCTCTATTAGGTTGTTTTGGTACATTAGTCTTTTGTGTGAATGTCATGAAAATGCTCATTATTAGGTTGCTTCATGTACATAAGTATAGTGAGAAGGTGATGGTAAATCAGCTCAAGGAGTAGTCTCCACGGAATGAATCAAAGAACGCAGAATTTCTCATCGCTGAAGTGCAAAAGCTAATCTCAATAGTGGGTATAGTTGATTGCCTAGCTTAGAAGTATGAAAGGGAGGGAGTTATTTTAAAACACGCTGTGTATGCTTCCCCATTGCGAGCAAGGGCCTAGCCTAATTCACGTACTGTAAGGTAGGATGCTATGAGAAAGTGGTAGCTAGTTTTTAACATAAAAATATATTGTTCCCTTACATTACCAATAGAAACCTAGGGGAAGCCCAGTATAATAGCTTTCATTTCAAGAATCTAGTGCGAGCAAGGGTAACCCTCTTTTCATGTGCCCTTTTTTATGTCCCTGGTGGTTTTTAGACCACTAGAGTCTCCGCCTAGCAGTCTGAAGCTATTTCCTTAAGAAGTGCATCAGGTGTGTTTGTAGTGGTTGGCTCTTTTGCCAGCTTTGAACGCTACCTATCCCTCACTGATAATATCTTAGTTGTCCGAACCCGCCGTAGGAACAAGAAGGAAGAACTGGAATGAGAAGTTTCTCGGAGTTCTCTGTTTGTGGCACCTCTCACAAGTCTTTAGGCATGATAATACACGGCCACATTCCAGTTTGCCACGTCTCCAGTAAAGGCCCTTATTAAGCCTTTCTTTTTACAAAACTCCTTCCCATTCATCGCCTATGAATGATGCAAAGCCACATTCTTTGATTTGTTTTGAGGTTTTCTCTATTATTATGATGTCCAATTGCCTTCTGTTTATTTTCAACCTCAGGATGTTATGCTATGCCAGTGATACTAAAGTGGTAAAGGTCGATGGTAGATGAAAAACACAATGTACATCTTGGCTAGCTTGATTGTAATGACGAATGTATGTAAACTTCGCTGCAGAACTAGAACGAAGTAGGTTATTGTTGCTGTTCCTATGTTGTGAATGTATTCAGTACCATTTTAGAAGTAGAGAGAAGAGAAGAAGAAGAACAAAGAGGGAGAATACTCAATTGCACGATAAAAGAATTTTGCAAGACTCTAGCTTTTATTATTAAAAAATAGCTCTACCAAGTCTGACAACAAAATTCGTGTCACTTCATGTTTCAATTGTTGAGTAGGTCATTCAGGCTTTGTGCTTGGCTGAAAAAAAGGCTTTGTGCATGTGCTCGTTTCAGTCGGGAAAGATTTTGCTACCTCTAGGCAACAACCACATGGATCATTGGCTCCCCTAGGATGATAGTTATCTACTTTGCCTATTGATGGGCTATCAAAAATTTGTTTGATAAATATACTTGTTTGACAAACAAAAAATATGGTAATTTTTTGTTTATAGGGTTGAGAATAGTTTTATAATGAGATATTATGGGATAGATGATTGTGGGGAAAATGTTAGTTAAAAAGATAAAGGATTTATTAAATTAGTAAATTACATTATTAAACTTTCTTATATTTTTGAAATCATTTTCTTAGAATTGCTATTTTTCTATGGACATTTTTGGAATGATAGTGCTAATTTTTATTGTTGAAAATCATCATTGGGTTATACACACAGAGAATAGGCTCTAGTGCCCTACGTATAAGGTGTAGTACACTTAGCAATTAGATTTTACATTCTCTGTCAGATTTGAGTTGTTAAAAATGTTCCATAAAATTGAATAAACAAGAGCACAAGAAACGTTTAAGCTTCATATTTAAGTTCATTGGGAGGCTTAGGCTGATTGCTTCAAACTACCATGAGCACAAAAATAGTAGAAATGTTTCTAATATTTTATCATTTATGAAGCAGTTGCTTTGGTTTCTTAAACATTGACTTCTTGTGAATGCCAGTTGAGCAGTGTGCTTGTTATGGTGTTATGGATCCTTATTGGAGGACATCTCATGTTCCAAAAAGAAAAAAAAAAGTTCCTTTTGCGGGACTAGTATGCGAAAGTTCTACTTGAAGTTGCCAAAGTCTATATTTTGTTATTTTTCAGTTATGTGATGCACCTTCCCCCCCAAATATTTGATTTTCTGAAGTTATTTTACAGGTATTTGGCTCTTCTAGAGAAACACCCTGTGTTGACAAAAGCTGTGACATCTGCACTTTTGACTTTTATTGGCGATTTGATTTGCCAGGTAAATTTCTAAGTGACATCTAGAATGACAATGCACTATGTCTAATTTTCTCCTTTTTCTGGTTTTCCATCTGCTCTCCTAATTTCTCTAAATTTTATTTTCGTTTTCGAGTTAATCCAACAAAATGATTGCTTCTCTATTTTTCTATTGTAAGAGCTGTTATTTATGTAATAAACATATTATTGACAAGCAGTGTTAATGAAGAAAAAGAAAAACTAGAATAAAAATGAATGGATGAAGATTATTTGGTTTGATGCTTTTGTAATTTTAGGAATTTTTTAAGGCTAAAGCAAGAAGAAAAAGGTTTTTATTGAAATCTTGAACTTCTACCCGCAAAAGCTCTTTTAAAAGAAGCTAAAAATAGTGGCTTCAATTTTCATGGTCTAAAAGTAGTTTTGAACCTCCTGCCCAAGTTATTTTAATGGTTCCAAATGCCTTGCTTAGGCTTTTTTGTTACAGAAGCCCCTTAAAAGCCAGGCCAAACACCCACCTAGTGAAAGAAGTTGCATGCTTATTTAACTAGTGTTACTGAACTTCAATATAAGAATCTATAAACGAATTTCTGCAAAAACAACTGCTGAAGTGACAATAAAGAGCATGAAAAAAAGATAAAAAATAAAGAGCATGGTGAAGTAAGAAATTTTAATAGCTAGACAAACTCAAAATTTGTAATTTCTAGCATACTTTGAAATTCAACAGATCACCCTTAACATTTCAATGTGAATAAAGCAACGATGTTTCAGATTTCCTAAAGAAGCAGAAAAACATGAGAATAATATCTATAACAGCTCAATACTGTCCTAAATTAGTCGAACGTCAAACAAAGGCAACTATTCTTGACTTTTCTTTAAATTTTGTTGTTAGCATCATACTCTCCTTATTGGAAAAAACTTAACCTCAAGTTTTGAAATGAACAAGTAGTAGTACTTCTTGAGTTAACGCTTCTATTCTCAGCTTTGAAGGAAGATGTAGCAGTTGAGAGTGCTTCCTTGTCTCAATTGATGGCAGCAAGGATGTCATGATATATTGTTTGGGTCATTGAATTCTTCTGGAATGATAATGTCACAAGGATAGTTTATGTTGGCTGTATAAATTCTTCTTGATTTGCACTAGGGTTGGGCTTTCTATCTCCTTTGTTTTCTTCATCTCATTTTCTTGTTTCAGCTCCCATTGAATATCGTTGGCTGCAACCACTTAAAACGATTTCTCTCCTGTTTTGTTTCTTTTTAAACGTTAAGAACATAACAATTGGCTTGAAATTCTAGCATATTCACTGCTATTGTGGACGTATTTGACCTTAAGCATTCTAGCTGGCAGGTTAAGATCTGGCTTTTTGTTTTTAAATCTTGCATCCATTTATGAAGCATATGATGCCTGTACTAACTTATTTTTTATGCTTCATCTCTTTATTGCCAAGCAATCAGGGAGCCCTTTCGCTATGTTGCTTGGACTTTGTTAGACATTGAGGTGTATCTATGTTATCAAGAGTCACAACAATGTTGTACACATTTTGCAATTTGTGTTTGACACATCAAAAAAACCCACAAAATGCCTTCATGGCATGACAATTACTTGTGGTTGAGAGAGGAAAGGTAAGTATCTTGGGAAGATTGTAGAGAGAGAGAAAAGCAAGAAATCAATGTGATAGAACAAGAAGAAAAAAAAGAGAAGATAAAACAGAAAGGAAGATGATAGTCCTGAGCAGTGGTGTTGTCTCGATGGCAAACTTGCAAGGATGATGCACAATAAGATGGAAGTATGCTGGGCTTTAAAGGTGGAGAGGAGTAAGGAAATAAGGATGATGGGGCATGCTGGGAGCAGCGCCCAAAGGTGTTTAGGAAATGTCGTAACTCATAGGCCTGGTTCTAATGCCTGAGCCTTAATTTGGATATCCAATTATTGGAAGCTGTGTTGGGAGCTTCAGTAGGCTTGTTTCTTTTGAGTCCTAGATTTATGTTGGTCATTTTGGTTTTTGTTTCCTAGAGTTTCAGGTGTTAAGGTTATTTTCATTATTTTCATAATTTTCTGATTTGATGAAAATTAAATATTTTGAGTCTAGGATCTTATTTTGGGTTTTCCTTGTTTTAAAGGGTTTTGTTTCAAGTCAAGTTTGTTAATTTGGGTTTTTCTTGTTTTATTGTATCTTTTATTTTTAAGGCAATTGTAATTTGCTATTTTTGAGATATAAATCTTAATTTAACTCATAGATTACTATATCTTTTATTATTAATGCAATTTAGGCCTGACTTGACTTAGCATTAAAATTTTGGCTTCAGCTTGCAATTGATCGAGTGCCATCTCTAGACGTGAAAAGGACATTTCTGTTTACTTTGTTGGGTTTGGTATTAGTGGGCCCTACATTGCACTTCTGGTAATACTTCATTATCAATGTTATATGTGTTTAAAATTTGGTTATATGATTACAGTTATTTTGTTCTCATGTCTACTTAATTTGCTAGTGTATCTCTAGCGCTTTGTTGTTTTATTAGTGGGGCTTATAGTTTCATAATTATATTGTTTGTTTATGCATGCCCAACAAATCATTCGACTTTCTATCAAAGGTATTGCAGAAGAATTTTACTAATATGAATAACTTGTGTCATTGGGATTTCATTTTGGGCCATCATTTGCAAAGTTGGTCTGTGTTTATTATGTTTCTGGACAGTTCATGATGGAATCATGATTATTGTAATTTAAAATGACTTGATTCTGCCTGTGAGATTATTTTTCCTCTTTCATGCATGGCACTTGGTTCTTTGCAGGTATTTATCTCTAAGTAACTTGGTAAAATTGCCTGGAGCATCAGGTGCTTTCTTGCGGCTTTTACTGGATCAGGTGAGCTGTCTCTCTTACTGCATCTTCAGAACATTCTGTTACTTCCATTGCTTTAAGTATTTCTACCGACAATAGGGAAACATATTGCAGTTTCTTTTTGCTCCGACTTTTATTGGAGTTTTCTTATCTACGTTGGTAACACTAGAAGGAAGGCCTTCGCAAGTTGTACCCAAACTTCAACAGGTGCTCTTAATACACTCGGGCACATCTCTTACCTGAAAATATTTATGCATTCTCTGATGTTGGTTTGTGATGGCTTTACCCTTTAGGAGTGGTTTTCTGCTGTTGTTGTAAATTGGCAGCTGTGGATACCTTTCCAATTTCTCAACTTTCGGTTTGTCCCACAGCAATTCCAGGTGCTGCTACTTTCAATCAAGTATAATTGAATACTATTGTCATTTATCATTTTCAACCCTGGCTGGATGATTTGAAATTTGCAAAGCGAGGAAGAAAAGGCTTACTTGTTGATTGGCCATTTTATCAGAACTGTCTTAGCGGGAAACTTGACTGGGTTATTGAACTCGCAACATAATGCGCATGACCTCTTTAACAGATTTTATGGTTTGACATGTCTATAACTCAAAATTAACATGGTTAATCTGCCAAAACTTTGGATGCCTGTCTATGGGCATTAGGTGCCTTGACCTATCTGCTAGATTTGCTTTCTAGTAAGAACTAAACGCCAGACATATAGCTAATGTGTAACTAACCTGTCTTTTCTGGCTTCTTAATTTCTTTTATTTGGTCTAACTGCATGGTTGTTTCAATTTCAGGTCCTTGCTGCAAATTTCATTGCTTTAGTTTGGAATGTGATTCTCTCATATAAAGCACACAAAGAGATAATCACAAAATAGGTATTGCTTTAAGTTTCCAAGTTATAGCTGAAAGTGATGGTAGCTCATGAGTTAATTTCGTTTGTGGCCATTGAACTTTGAGATAGACCATCTTTGTGGTGTTTAACCAATTTCATTTATCCAATCAATTTCTGCCAACAAATGGTAATATTTTTTTCTTTAGTAAAAACTATAACAAGCATTCTGAAATAAGTATAAGTATATATTTTGGAAACATGAAATAAGCATGATTAATGGGAAAAAAATTGGTGTTCATGTATTTTTTTTCTCTTTTTTTTTTAACCGAATGCAATATTCATCTTTTATTTTTTGTATTAATTGATAAAAATCCCATATTGATAATTTATACTTAAAGTCAAGTTTCAATTTTTTTTTTTTTTTTAAAAAGGGGAAATCAAGGTTCAAATCCATATTCACAAATATCATATTTTTAAGTTTAACAAATCTATATATAATAGAAGTACAATGTACATATAATTTTAGTAACATGTACATATATGCCACAGTAGATTGTTAGGGAAGTGCTACATTTGTTGTTTTATTTTTATGTATTTATTAAAATTCTAGATTTTAATAAATCATATTCGCAATATGGCTACCAATGCATGAACAACTAGACTCCGTAGCAAAGTGGTTCACAAGCATGCATTTATGGACAATAGTAACTTCCCATGCAATTAATCTTCGTCTCTTAAATTTAGAACAAAGGCCAGATTTTAGCTATCCATCATTATTTGAAATTAAATTTTAGGATTAGTGTCTAAAATTAATGGGAGCATTTCATCTAAAATTATCTACATTATAATTTAATAATTAATCGATTATAATAAAAAATTATGTAAGAGTCTACTAAAATATGAGTCTCACAAAAATTTTTTATGAATCTCATATAATATTAAATTTTAATTAGTTAATTGCACTACTATAATTATAAGTGATATACTTTCTCAATTAACCCTACACTTAATAATAATACAACAGAATTGAAAATAAAATTAAAATTAAAAAAATTGTACAATGTAATATCTCAATTTATATAAAATAGTATGCGAGAATTAGAATAATCCAAAAGCATTATTCTAATTCAAAAATTATAGTATTATCCTAAATGAAATCATATGAGAAAAAGAATAATCTCGAAACTCAAATATGTGAATATGAAAGAGTGCATGAAATTCGTTTCAAATTTGAAATAATCAAAATTCTAAATAAATTTCACAAAATAATTTGATACCTAGAATCCAAAAAAAATAGACCTTTGAATCTTTAAACAAAAGAACAAAAATTTTGATAAATCCTACTCAAATTGCAAAAAAAAAGAAAAAAAAAGAGAGAGATTAAGTGAAATAAGCGGGAAAAGAGAAAGATCACTTAAATATTGTTCCTTGATTTCCTTCCGTTTCTTGGAATTTTATTATGTAAGGAATGAAAAAGAGAAAGGGAAAGGAACATGTGAGAAAAAATTTTCTCTTCCTTTGGGTCAATACAGTAAAATTCATTTCCTTTTTATAAATTAAAAGCCTATCATTTCCTTCCAAGTTAATAATTTCTTCCTATAATAACATTAATAAAAATTTATAATAGACCCTCTCTTTTTGTAATTCCTCTGTTTTATTAAGCCTAATATGGAATTTTAATTTTTTTGGCGAGAATGCATAATATCAATTTGATAAATGGTTTTATCTATTGAGAAATTCATCCACATTTTTGTAAAATGTAAATTAATTGCATTTTACACTATTTTATAGTTTTTATATGATTTATATTTAATTAATAGAATCATTAGATTTCATACTTTATTTATATAAATTGTGTACATGTCAAATTTTAAGTTAATAGAAAATGTGTAACTGTATGTTTAATAACACAATAAATTTTAATAGTTAAATTTTTTAAAAAATAATATTTTCAGACAATATGATAGAAATATCGAATTATCTTAAAATATTTCATATATTGGATTCAACTCTTGATTTGTTAGCACTGAACTTCCATTTGAATTATATAGGAAATTACAACCACATTTAAATATTATATTAAGAAATTAATTAATTAAATAAATAAGCCAACCAACCAATGAATTACCATATAGTTGAATAAATCTCATATAAATTGGATCTGTTAGCTCAAAATATTAGATTAAACTGAAAGGACGGTGACATGGTTTATAGGAAATTTTTAAACTTTCTTTCAAACAATATAACCTTTGATGAAGATTTAATGAAACAACAAATAATTAATGCACTTAAACCCAAGATCAAAACTTCAATATAAAAAGAGAGATCAAACAATAAAATTTATAGATATTTTATCCTTATTCCTAAGGTAAATTAAATCTTTTCCCTTACCTTTCCTTGTCAAGGAATAAATGCCACAAAATCTTCAATCTTACGAATACATTTCAAGCATAAGGTATAACTTTTACAATTTTAAATCATATCCTTAAAGATTCTGTCCAATTTTTTACCACATCACTAGAAAGTTTCATTTCCCTTAGAACTCACAATTTCAAAAAGATGAATAAGAGTTTTTGCAAACTAAACTCACTGAAAGAATGATATGTAAATATATGATATGATATATATGTAAAAATTTAAATACATATTTGTAATACATTTTTTATAAGATAAAATTTGTTGGATAAATATTTTCATAAATAGTATCAGATTGATTATTAGTAGAAAGTTCGAGAACTAAGTATTACACTATGAAAGTCACTTCTAGAATCCTAGTAAATGAGAATTAAGTGCTATATATAGAAAATCGTCTCTAAAATCTCAACATTTAGTGTGATATTTGTTATTATTTGATGTTGGACTTGATGGAAACGTCAAGATTTAATAGAGGAGATTATGATGTTTCCAATTTCACATTAAAAGAATGTGAAGCTATGATATGATATATAGATGTAGAGATTTAAATTCATACTTATAAAATATTTTTTATGTAATAAAATTATGAAAGTTCGAGAACTAAGTATTACACTATGAAAGTCACTTTTAGAATCCTAGTAAATGAGAATTAAGTGCTATATATAGAAAATCGTCTCTAAAATCTCAACATTTAGTGTGATATTTGTTATTATTTGATGTTGGACTTGATGGAAACGTCAAGATTTAATAGAGGAGATTATGATGTTTCCAATTTTACATTAAAAGAATGTGAAGCTATGATATGATATATAGATGTAGAGATTTAAACTCATACTTATAAAATATTTTTTATGTAATAAAATTATGAGATTTTTGGATTAAAACGGACAACGACTTACAAGTTAGATGTAAATCTTTATAAAAATAACTCAGAAATTTATTTTTCTTTCATAAGAGAAAGGCAACTCAAAAAGAAAATAAAACATAAATAAACAAATTATGCAGCTAATCATATCTATAATTTTGGTTTGCTATTATTATGTAATTTAAAGAAAATAAAAGATTATTATGTAAAATCAACTATAATTTAATTCCTAATTCCTATTAATTTCTTTAACAAAATCAATTTACTCCGCACTAAGAATTGATGCAATCTATATCATTTTTAATTCTTATGTATTTAATTCCTAATTTACTGTGAGAAAATCAATTGGCCTGCATCCAACCAAATGTATAACTGAGAAATCTCATTCATAAGGACTAAAGAAAGAGAAAGAAAAAAAGGAGCTTGCTTTTCTTTGTGATAAGGAATAACAGGGATATGCATACTAATTTGCTACCAAAAAATATTCCATCTAATTTTCCTAATTTTTGCTTCCAATTAATAAAAATAAACCATATTTTGTTTAATTATTATTAAGAAGCAATTTGCCAATTATGTGTTTCTTGATAGATTTTGATTTTTAAGGTTTTCATATAACATTTAAATTCAACAAATGTAGTTCATTTTCCAAAGTTTGATCATTCCAATAATAATAATAATAATAAGAGTGAATAGCATTCTTAATTTTTAAACTTTAATCCAAGTTCTAACTAGATTCTCAATTATTTAAAAGCATCTTATTTTAGTCTTTCCGTTTATGAAACCATTTAAATTGATGATGAATATTAACCAACGCCATGTGATGAAATCAGTCAGTATCTCACATGGCAAAAAAGGGGACAAAACAAAATTTTCTCAAAGTTTAAGATCAATGATGAAATATCTCAAATTTTATATATTTCATATATATTTTATAAAATATTAATTTTAAAATTATATTTTGATAATTTTATTGTACTATAATTTATTAGTTAGTTTTTTTGTTTTTAATAGAAAATAGATTTTCAAAAATTAAAATTAAGTTAGATTTTTCAAATTCCTTTCTTAAAAATTTCAATATCATTTTAAAAATAAACAACATTTTCTACTAAAAATATTCTTTACTCATAAATCATAATAAAAAATTATTTTCTATATAAATCTATTTTTAAAATATTAAGTATCTTTTATTTTCCTTTTTGATATATATTTTATAAAATATGTTTTACAAAAAAGAAAAAAAGGAAAATAATTAAAGCAAAAAATTGATTGTTATATATTTCAAATATATTTTATAAAATATTATAATTTAAAATATTTTCATTTTTTAGTATGATTGATTTATCAATAAAATAATATTTTTAATAGAAAATAGATTTTTAGAAAATTAAAATTAAGTTAAAATTTTCAAAATAATTTTTTTAAATTTCATATCACTTTAAAAAATTAAGTAAAAATTTCTACATCAGCCTAAAAAATTAAACGAAAACTCTATATCATTTTAAAAGCTTATATAAAAATTTTCATATCAATTTTAAAAAATAGATTTATTAATCTATTCAAATATTTATTTTCTATCCAAAAAATCTATTTTGAATCTATTTTTTTGTTAAAAAATTATATTCATACAAAATAAAATATATAATTTAAAATATTTTATTTTTTCTTTTTTATAAAATATATTTGAAAAATGAAAAATAAAAGATATTTAATATCTAAAAAATACATTTTTTGGGATAAAAATAATATTTTTTTGTTATGATTTATGCATAAAATAATATTTTTAACAAAAATAATTTTTCTGTTTTAAAATAATAATGAATTGTTTGAAAAAAGTATTTGAAGTTTTTAACTTAATTTTAATTTTTAAAATCTATTTTCTATTAAAACTAAAAATCTAACTAAAAAAATTATATTACAACAAAAATATAAAAATATAATTTTAAATTTAATATTTTATAATATATATATAATTTTAAGATATTTTCTTCATTGATATTTAAACTTTTAAAAAATTATATTTTGTCCCTTTTCTACCACATGAAATGTTAACTAACATCATCACATGACGTCAATTGGTATTTACTGTTAATTTAAACAATTTCATAAATAGAATAATCTAAATATCAGAACTTTAGGTATTCGCAAATTCAATTAAAATTTTTTAAACAATTAAAGACCAAAATAAAATTTAAATCAAAATTTAAAAATTTCAATTGTTACTAGCCTTAATAATAATTCATATTTGTTTTATATGTTTTGGGCATACAATTTAAGGTTTTTATTAGGAAAATTCTTGCAAGATTTAAACACCAAATCTTAAAACACTTCATCTGCCGTCAATGCACTTAATTTTGTTTCTATGGTTTTTTTATTTAGTATTTTTTTAATCAAAACAATTTGCATAAACTAATAGTAGTTTTTTCCATTTATAATAAATTAATGTTTATTATGCCGTTTACTTTACATGAGATGCCTTAAACAAATTGATGTTTTTTAAACTTATTTTACTTTATATTTATCAAGTTTTATCTTAAATTTGAGTTGCAAATTATTCAAAGAAATATTTATAAATTAGTTAAAAAGTTAGTATTTGATATATTATTAATGCAAAATTTTAATTATTATATATGTTTTAAAAAGTTATATTTACTAAATTTTAAACGAAACTTTTACTTAAAGCCTATTTGTTTATTTAAATTAATTGAATAAAATCAATTACATCATTTGCACCTACATTTATTCGTTTGCACCTTTGAAAGTTAACCGGTGGAATGATATCTCCTTCAACCTAATATAACAAACACTAAAAAAATCAATTACAGCATTTTATAGAATAATCTTTCATAAAAAAATTAAAAAAAAATTTGTACACAAGATTGATTTTAAGAGAAACAAAATTCTAATTGTTTGAAATCAAAGACATTATTAAAATTTGTTTATATATTAGGCTTAAGGGTTCAAAAAACCTTTAAACAAAAATTAAATAATTAATTAATACTTAATTTTTTATTACAATCAATAAAGCTTTTTATACTTTTATTTTCAATCAAATAAGTCCTAAATCGAATAGAAATTGTTTATGTCATTATGTTGAATTACAAGTAAAATTTAATAAATACGCGGCACAAAACGTGTATATCTTAAGACTATTCACATGAGAGCACCATTCATAACTAAGAGAAGAGGCAACTTATAAATTGAATGAAAAAGTAAAAAAATTTTCAAGCTTACGTTGCCAACACCCATAATCACGAAAAAGTAACCTTAAACCTGAGACTCTCACTACCTCTGCCAACGACCCTCTAGTTCATAGCCATTACGTTTAACACCACACCACTACAAAACCCATAACGGAATAGCCCATTCACCACCTTTAAGAACCACTTTCGCCACCACAGAAAATTAGACTGAAACTTAATCTGAAAACATCCTGCACCACTCCTTACCATCCAAATAAAATATCCAAAATTACCATTTACCATCACCATTTTGAAAACCAAAGAAATCACTCAAAAAGCACATCTAAAAACCTATAGAAAGAGGCAGTCGAAACCAAAAAATCCACCCCACTAGCAACTTGAAACCTCATTTCCACACCATTACCACCACCACCTAAACACCCACACTGATCGAAACCTTCGTAAACTTCCAACATCTATTAAAGAAAAAAAATTAAAAAATAAGCCACGTCCTCGAGGGAAATTGAAGTAAAAAAAAAGTTAGTTAAATAAAAAAATGAAATGAAAAGTGTTTAGAGTGGGCTTTATAGGGATTGATTTTTGGGTTTTGAAAGAGGGGGGAGAGAGGATCGATTTGGGGAAAAAATGGAAGCCAAAAAAAAAAAAAAAAGAATTGAAGAAAAAGGCCTAATTCAACTGGGAAAGAAGAAGAAAAGGAAGAAAAAAAAAGAGGGTAGAAAAAGAAATGAGGAAGAAAGAAGAAAGAGAGAATTAAAAGGAATAAGGGAGAGGTCCAATTCAGCTGAAGAAATAGGGGGTAATGGTGCTTGGAGATGAAAAGAAGAATAAGAAAAAGAAAGTAAGTATAAGCTTAAATGGTAGAATCAAATTTTCACGTTATGTGTCACGTAAATACCATGTGTAATTCAACTTAACAGTATAAAACAGTTTTCGTCCAATTTAAGATTTGTTTAATCCAAAATAAAAGTATAAGAGTTTTATTGATTACAATAAAAAATTAAGAGCTTAATTGATTATTCAATTTTTATTTAAGGGTTTTTTGAACCTTTAAGCCTATATATTGTTATTGAATTAGATATGATTCAAAAGTATGTTTCTTTAAATTTTTATTATAGTTACAAATAAAGTTGGTCATAGGTCGGATCGAGTTTAACATGATATTTTAATATTTTAAACAAATCCAATCCTAATGCAACCCGATTTTTTAGATCTTATTTTCTATTCAAACTCGTTTCAATATATAATAATAAAGTTTGAGCCCGCCTAAAGCATTAATATTTAAAATTGAAAAAAATAATTTTTTTTATTTTTTATAAATTATTAATTTAATTAATTTTAAATGAATTTATGAATCACTTGAGTATGAATCCAATTTAATTTCACTGAATGCAATATCATTATTTTAATGTTTTGCATAAAAAAATTGGGTTTGATTCTATTATAAGTAATAAAATAAATAAATTTTATCTATTATAAAAAATAAAGTAAATTGACCTTATTTTATTATAATAAAAATATTTTTTTAATTTTTGAATCGAGCCAAGAGTCTGAACTTTAAACTAAAGCTTGATCTTATTGTTTTATCAGACCTCATTTATTTATTCGAGCATTTTTAATGGACTTAATATTCATATTTAAGTCTTTTAAAATTTTAAACAAATTTTTAAATTCCGACATATAAGCTGGTCAATAAGCATGTCTAATTACAAATTGATCTTCAATTTTATTTTTTTCTTTGTTATTTTACATTAAAATTATAGTTCTTATAAAATTTATTAATCATATTATAATTAAAATTTTTTATACATTATTACAAACACTTGCATTTCATAAGCTTAAAATTAATATATATATATATATATTAAAACATAAAATCTCAATTAATCAACCTAAAATTTTCAAATTAGATATTAAAATATTTGAACCTACTGACTCGGTAAATGAAATTGTTTGAACTTGAATTCAGTTCAGCCATGACAGAATCGCATTTAAACATTATCTAAGTTAAACTCAAATAGTTTGCGATGATAGATATCTCATTTACACCTCTACCCCTTAATTAAGAAATAAATTAACCGAAGAACCTATCTGTCAAAACAAATTATAAGGGGTATTTTAGAAAACATAAAATGGGCAAAAATCTGACTATAAAAGTGAGCATGAGGGTCCCTCGGAAACCCTATCACTCGCTCTCTTATTATCTCTCTCTTTTGTTAGCCGCTAGGGTTTTAGCTTCAAATCTCTCTCTTTTTCGAAGGTTCGATTTTCATATTCTCAATTTTTAATTTCGTTTTCCGTTCCTTTTAGGCGATTTATTTATTCATATTTATTTATTTTTCCTGATTTTGATTCGCTGGCTTTGTTTGCTGTTTTAAGATCTTATTTTCATATTTATTATAAGTTCGAAGATCCGTTTGCTGATTTTTTTTATGAGATTGTTTTTATTTTGCTGTAATTTGTTTTTGATTTGATTCTGCTATGTTGTTATTTTGTTTCTACTTTTATTTTAATAATGATAATATTTCCAAGATCTGATTTATTTTTTTATGAGAAATTGTTGTTTTTTTAAGAAGTATTGTTTCTTTTTTTGTTCTGGCTATTTTTTTTAATATGAATGAATTACAAATATTATTATATAAAATAAAACGGCTGCATTTGTGTTATTTTGTTAATATATTGAGTGACATTTGTTTTGGGATTTTGATGTGATTAAAACATTTAATTAGTCTGTCTGATTCAAATTTTCTGTCTTTGTTTTAAATTCTAGAGTAAAATTAGTGTATCTGTTTGGTAGGTTTGATTTAATTGGATGAAATTAGTGTTTAATTTAGGTTTCATTTTTAGCTTCTATGTATCATAAAACGTTACTAAATTGCAAAAGTGGATATCATAATTCATTGAAAATGGGAAAATGAATAAAATGCAACTTAATACTGCATGTTTATTTTGGGGGTTGGGGGTACATTGGCACTTAGTTTAACATGCTTATTGTTTTTCTGGCTGCTCAGTTCTCTGATTGTTTAAGTATAGGATTCTGGTTTAACCTTTTTTATATTATTTATATATATGTTGGTGCAGCTCCAAGGTAATAGTGCATCATGGGTAAGGAGAAGGTTCACATTAACATTGTGGTTATTGGCCATGTCGACTCTGGAAAGTCAACCACCACTGGTCACTTAATCTACAAGCTTGGAGGTATTGACAAACGTGTGATTGAGAGGTTTGAAAAGGAGGCTGCCGAGATGAATAAGAGGTCATTCAAGTATGCTTGGGTGCTTGACAAGTTGAAGGCTGAGCGTGAGCGTGGTATTACCATTGATATTGCCTTGTGGAAGTTTGAGACCACTAAATACTATTGCACTGTCATTGATGCCCCTGGACATCGTGACTTTATCAAGAACATGATTACTGGTACCTCTCAGGCTGACTGTGCTGTCCTTATCATTGACTCCACCACTGGAGGTTTTGAAGCGGGTATTTCAAAGGATGGACAGACCCGTGAGCATGCTCTCCTTGCCTTCACTCTTGGTGTGAAGCAAATGATTTGCTGCTGCAACAAGGTAGAGTTTTGCCTTTTTTTTACCTATGAAGTTTAATAGCTTTTCAGATTCAGCCTAGTTATTATTTTATTGTTTTTTGCTAATTATTCTATTAATTTCTTTTCAGATGGATGCCACAACACCCAAATACTCAAAGGCAAGGTATGATGAAATTGTGAAGGAAGTTTCTTCCTACTTGAAGAAGGTTGGTTACAACCCTGATAAGATTCCATTCGTCCCCATCTCTGGTTTTGAGGGTGACAACATGATTGAGAGGTCCACCAACCTCGACTGGTACAAGGGTCCAACCCTCTTGGAGGCACTTGACCAGATCAATGAGCCTAAGAGACCATCTGACAAGCCACTCCGTCTCCCACTTCAGGATGTCTACAAGATTGGAGGTATTGGAACTGTTCCAGTGGGTCGTGTTGAAACTGGTATCCTCAAGCCTGGTATGGTTGTTACCTTTGGTCCCTCTGGATTGACCACTGAAGTTAAGTCTGTTGAGATGCACCATGAGGCTCTTCAGGAGGCTCTTCCTGGTGACAATGTTGGCTTCAATGTTAAGAATGTTGCTGTCAAGGATATCAAGCGAGGATTTGTTGCCTCAAACTCCAAGGATGATCCTGCCAAGGAAGCAGCCAACTTCACTTCCCAAGTCATCATCATGAACCACCCAGGTCAGATTGGAAATGGTTATGCTCCTGTCCTTGATTGCCACACTTCCCACATTGCTGTCAAGTTTGCAGAGCTCTTGACCAAGATTGACAGGCGTTCTGGTAAGGAGCTTGAGAAGGAGCCCAAGTTTTTGAAGAACGGTGATGCTGGTTTTGTTAAAATGATTCCCACCAAGCCCATGGTTGTGGAAACCTTCTCTCAATACCCTCCACTTGGACGTTTTGCCGTGAGGGACATGAGGCAGACTGTTGCTGTTGGTGTCATCAAGAGTGTGGATAAGAAGGACCCAACTGGAGCCAAGGTGACCAAGTCTGCTGCCAAGAAGGGTGGTAAGTGAACCGAGCTGGTTTTGGCTGATTCAGCGGAAATATATCATGGTTACTTCAACAAAAGTCTGGTTCTTGTTAGTAGGTCAATCATTGGAAGTTTAGTTGCATGTTTTGATGATTATAGTTTCAAGTCATTACCTTATTCTCGAGGATATTGTTCACAGAATTGGGTTCTTGATCGGCGGTGGTGAGGTTTTATTTTCTGAGTCTGTATTCTGTAGTGTCTTGTTTGCAGTGTCCTATGAGTTAAACTTTAAATTGTTTTTATGTTTGTTTTCCTATTATAACCAGCTCAGGAGTTTTAGGTCTCTTCCTGGGCTCCTCTCCCGGAATGTTTTGTCAACATTTTATATAATCTAAACTGGTTTGTTACCCTATTATTTTGCTATGTTATTTTTACGGTAATTAATTTGTTTTTGAGTATCATAACCTGCATGATTTCCTTCTTTGTTTGAAGCAAGTTGCCAAGATTGCTAAGGTAACTGTTAACCGCACTAGTGTCGTATGAAGGAGAAAAGTGGTTTTAGCAAGCCTGCAGTTTGCATATGCTTTTAAATATTGTCACTGATAATGGCCAGATATGGTACTTGTAATTCACGGAGATCTTTTCTACCATTGCTAGTTGTATGCCTAGAATTCCTAACCAAACAGTTACTGCAAAGATTATCTTGCAAATTAAGTTAAACGGCCTAGTTATAGTATTTTTTTTTACATCATCCCCCAAGATATTTGAACTTTGCTGTATGATTTATGAACACATCATTGCTACCAAAATAAATTAGCCCCATTCATAAACCCATATTATCAAGAACATCATGGACACAAAATTAGAGTAAAAAAAAAAAAGAAAATAAAAATTTTACTAGCCAAGGCCCCAAACTATTAACAGCTCCACCCATATCCCGAACTAACAAAAGTACTGGCAAAAAAGGATACAACTGATAATTAAAAAAACAAAAAGACAAAAGAAAAACTAGACTTTCCAGGATTCTAGAGTGGGAAAGCTGGGAAAAGTGTCAGAGTCAACGGTAGCCCCAGTTGAAGCTACAACCTCAGCCACCACAGAAGACTGAAACGGAAGAAAGCTGGACCCAACAACTGCTCCCGAAGATGGCTGCTGATGATCCAATAGGAACGCCGAGGTGTCCAGGGTAGGTAGGTATCCAGGCCCAGCATCACAGGACAACCGGCTTCCGGGTCTCTGCGGTTCTGGCTTCAAGATCGGATTCAGAGACATCTGTGCATTACCAAATCTGACTCCGGTCACCTGTTGCACCATGTGCCTGAAATTGGCCGGATCCGCTGTTATAAAGGTGGTTTGAGAGCGTTTGGAGGAGCGAGACTTGCGTTTGGAGACTTTCCCAGTGGGAGGGGGGTTGGCGGTCCGCTGACGTTTTTGTGCGGTTTCAGGGTCAGAGCCTAAAACGTTTGACGCACTGGGCGTAGCCGTAGATGAGGTGTTAGGGTTGATGAGGCTCAGGAGCGGGGACAGGGAATCGGAGTTGGAAAAGGAATTAGAGATGGACTTCTGGAGCGCTCTGGTCAGAGTTTCGGTATCGCGAGCAAAGGCTTCGGAGATCAAGGAATCAGCAAAGCTGGGACGAAACGTCCACGGTTCGATGTTTGCCAGGTTTTCCAGTGATGCCATCAGGTATTGGTACTCTCTCTGTTTTCCAACAAAAAATTTTTTTTTTCTTTTTGCGGACCTAAAAATGCAAAAGAAAACTTCACAAGAAAAGAATCATCCAGTTGTTATGATTGGTATGGCTGTAGAATTTTCATCCATTTTCGCTAAAACCAAAAAAGAGAGTGATTCCACATGGGGAAACAGAAAGCAGAGAGGGAAAGGGGAGGGTAAGGGGAGATTCACAAAGAAGTTTAAATAAGGCGGTGCTTGATGGGGGGGGGGGGGGGGGGGACCGCGTCGTGGTTACAGGGGACACGCGTCAGGTTTCTCGAACGAAAATTGAGCGAAGCTAAGTTAAGTCTGTCTAACCATGGTTTATAAAACATTTGTGTTGTAGCGACTAGTGTAGTGGCTTTGAGCTACATATTTGACCGCCAAAGCCGCATATTTCGGCGTCCTCCCATTATTATTATTATTATTATTTGGTTTTTCGTTTTTTATTTTCTTTCTTTCCTTATCAGCTGTCGAACCTTCCTCTTGAAGTTGAAGCGTCAAGCACGACAAAATGGGAGCCAGTAAACTCCCTTATTATTATATTATATTTTTCTTTTCTATTAACAACACCTTTTTTGTCTTTTTTTTTTTAACACATTCCCTGTTTGTTTGTCCATCACTACTTCCTTTCTTCCCTTTTCTTTTTTTTTTTAATCTTCCTTCTTGTTCAAAATTTTCTCCTTTATTTGGCCAGGATGGCATATTTTGGGCAACAGTCACTCTTTTTTTTTTTTTTTCTTTTTTTATATGCGAAAAACTCATTATATTTTGGTTGCATCGTGCAAGGTAACTCGTTACTCTTTTTAAGGTACTTATTACGTTTTAATTCCCATTATTTTTGGAAAAAAATATTATTATTATTATCTCACATTTTCTTATCGGTACTTTTTAACATTTCTGTTTTCTAGAATTCTCAGTTTCCTTCGTATCACCATTTCATAATCAAAGTTGCAAAGTTAAGCATACAAAATTATCTGAATTTAAAAAATTCATTCAATTTTTTAAAATAAAAATTGGACTCAAACAATTTGATTAAAAAAAATCTACCATGTGAACCGCACAATTTAAAATAATTTTAATTTAAATTAAAAATAAATTTAAAATATTCAAACTCATTAAAGATTAACTCAAATTAAATTGATTTCATTTAAAAATTTAAAAATTCAAATTCAAATATTACTAACTGTTTAACATCATCAAATAAAGACAATAAAATGATTATCAATCAATCACATAAAGACGTGCCATAATTAAAGGTAACCAACGATTGGGTTAATAAGAATCCGTAAGAATTGGTTCATGGGTGCAGGAAGGTAGAAAAGCGTATGTTAAAGAAATGAGAGAAATGAAAGCAAGAGAAAGAAACTTTAGTAAAGAAAAGGAAAAGGTGGGATCAGCTGTGGAGCTTTTAAGGTTTTCATTTCGCCGGTGGATGAGTTATTTAACTGACCCCTTTTTGACATTTTTTAAACTTTTTTTTATATATCTTATAAGGAAAAGAATAGTAAAAGGGTCTAAGTAATCGTTTGAATCTTATCATTTTATTGATATAATATGATTAAATTTGTTGTATTTTTAACTAAATTTAAATATTAATTTTAAAAAATTAAATTAACATAAATTTTTTATTAAAAATTTTTTTAATCGTAATTATAATATTTTATTTTTAATCATAATTATAATATATTTTATTATTAATTTTATCGCTAATCTAATGGAACTTAAGATGGCTCTTGTGGCTTTGGTTGTTTGGAAGCGGCGGGTAACGATTTGGCTTTGAATCATGACTATTATTCTCCTTTTTCTCTTTTCTCTGGGAAAAAAAATTGTGAAAAAAAAAATAAATCCGAAATTTTTGGTTCAGAATGTACCAAAATGTGTTTACACATTTTCATCATTTTTTTTTTGTTTTTTTTAATTGTATTGTTCCTCCAACAACTACCACGTGTCTTTGACTCTTTGGTAATTCTAATTTCTATATCCTTTGCCTTTTCTCTATTTTTTGTGTTATTCCAATTAATTTAATTCTTTGCCATTTCTAAACCTATGATATTAGATAATAGATACCTCATACCAATATAATACCTTAAAAATTAATTTAAACATTTTAAAAAAATACTAGTTTTATTGTTTAATTTGTTAACACAAACTTTTTTTTCTAAATAAAAAAATATTGTTTTGATATTTTTTTGAAAAATTAATTTATCTTGTGAAAATAATCAGTTTTTTAAAGTTATTTTAAAAAAATAAATTATACTCTAAACCATAAAATGTGTTACAAATTTTATATTTTGTTTAATAATTATCAAATTATTAAATAGAACAAAAATTTTCTTCTTATTGTTGATTTTTTTATTTTTCATTTTTCTTTTCTTTACTCATTTGGCTTAAGATAAAACAGAATGAAGAAATAAAAAATAGAAAAAAAGATAAATTTTTATTTTTATTTTTTAAAAAAACTCAATGTATTCTTTTCTTAAAAATCTATTTTTAAAAACAATAATTTAGATTTAAATCATAGAAATTATTTTAAATTTAAATTATAGAAAGAATGAAAAAATAAAAATTGGAGATGAAAATTATTTTGAAAAAAAAATTAATTTTTTGAAAAATTAATTTAAAATTTTTTAAATAATAAATTATTTATTAAAAATATTTTTTTGAAAAATTAAATATAACTCTTAACTATAAAATTATAATAAAATACATTTTTTTAGTTAAATGATTTTTCGTAATTTTCCAAAAAAGAAAAATATTGTCATGAGTCATACCCTCTTCTTTATTTCTTTCTCAACGAATTTGTCTAATTTGCCTTGACTTATATTTGTACTATGCGACTAAAAAATAAATAAATAAAATTCGTTTTTATATATATATTTAAAAAAAAATAATCGACGATGGCGGAATCTTTTTAAATAAAAATTAATTCAAAAGTTGGAAAGAAAACAAAAAAGATGGCGTCAGCCAGGATGTAAGTGATGACCTGTCATGAGCTAATGATGACGTAGAGAGTAAACTTTATTTAAATAATATAAGAAAGAAAAAGATAGGATTTTGACTTGACGGTTCTCTTGTCCTTTTATTCTTTTTCGGTTCCGCTCGGCTCGGCTCGCCTCTGGCCACAGCTCTTAACATCTTCGGATTTTATGCTACCGCCGTTATAACGGCCTTTGGTTGCGTCTACCCAGGCTGATAACACGTTTTTAGTTGTTTCTTCTATCTCAAATTTTTTTTAATGTTTTAAGATTATTTTCTTTTATTTCTTAAAAAAACCCAATAATCTTACTTTAAGCAAATGTTCAAATTTTCACATATCATTGTAAGTTTTTAAGAAATATAGTAACATATCAAATAATTATAGAAGCAAATCTAGATGTAAGACTAAGTATATTAACAGTTTAATATCATTATAAGAATATAATAACGGTTATCCGAGTGATGAAAAATTTATTTTTTTTTTAAATAATATCTCAGTTTTGAATTTTAAAAATAAAAAAATAAATATTAAAAAAATTTATTTTTTTTATAAAATTTAATTTAATTTGATTTCGAAATAATCGAAGTCCAAAATAATTACAGAACGTTGAAAAATTTCAAAACAAAAAAATAATTATCTATTCCAATGTTAACCTAAATTTTCAATATCAATTTACCCAATTTCATGAACCTCCGAGGGTTTACTTTTTGTTCTTTTGTTTGAATAGATTTTTTTAAAAATCTTTTTCGTTTATGCAACAGTTAATTACAGTTGTCCACAAATGTTGACATTTCAAGTTCTAGGGCTAATTAAGAAGAGAGTTTTTTACTAGAGTAATACTTCAATTTATTTCCACAAGTATATTTACCAATTTTTAGAGAACAATCTCAATCATATTGTGAATAGGCCTCTAATATAAATTTCTATTGATAACAAAAATTCTAACCAACTCATATTAATAATTAGATAATGTATATGTGGATACATGTGGCAGCCAATGAAATCTCTTTAGGGCTTGCTTAGTGTTATTGTTAAAAGCAGTTTTTACGTTCAAAACTACTTTGATTCAAACACAATATTAAAAATTTTGACTTTTTAATTTAACTACTTGATTTTTCAACCCAATCCAAAAAACTTTTTAAAAGGTGTTTTTGCGATGAAAAAAGTACATTTAAGGTAACTTTTCTTCTTTTTTTTTTTTGAGGAAAAATATTCATTAGATTATATTAATTAAGTTTGAGTAGCTGTTACAGTTTTTACCAACAATATCAATCAAGAAACCGGGACAATCCTCTACCTAGATTACATCACTCTCAACACGTTCTTCATATTTTGCAATTGGTGTGTTATCATGTTGCCTTATACTTCTTGTATGCCTTAACGTGCAACTTTGCATTGTTCTTGCGAGCTTTCGGGCTTCATCAAGGATTATGTTGCAGGAAGCGAGATCTATGTTTGCAGTTTCCAGCTTCTTAATTATGCCCAGTGCGTCCCTTTCCAGTATGATTTTTGTAAACCCCATATCTCTAGCCAGTTCCAATGCTTTAACTGCTGCCTAGCTTTTTGCCATCCATGCATCCTGTACATCTTGTATTCTTGCAACTAAAGCCCTTAAAACTTCTCCTTCATGGTCTCTTATTATGGTCCACTCATTCTGCATGTGTGTTCTTATTGAAGCTTCCATCGAAATTCACTTTTACCTCCATGGCAGGAGGAGCTTTCCAGCCCTCAATTCTACCAATGCATGATATCTCGTTTTTCACTTGTGCTGCTTCCCACTCTTTTAAAAACGATACCACAAAACTATGAGTTTGTTGTGGACTTCTTTTTGTTCCTTCATACATTTCTTCATTTCTACCGTTCCATATAGCCCAAATTGTTATGATGAAATGCCCGAGCCTTTCTGCAATAAGATTCTCACCCATCTTTTTTATTCAGCTTGCTGCGTCGTTGATGGTATCATTCTCCGTCTCCCATACAAAACTTGCAAGGCGCAATATCTCCTTTGCCGTTGGACAATCATGTAGAGCATGAATAATTGTCTTTCATGGTTCATCACATCTTGGGTAACTTTCTTCTCCAATTATCTTCCTTGTCATTAGCTTTGATTTTACTAGTAAAATTTCGTGGATCAACCTCCATCCAAAGACTTTCACTTTATTTGGTATATTTGTGTTCCATAATCTTTTCCATTGAATCCTATCCCATCCACTTAGATGCTGTATATCCTCTGTAGCCAACATGTCTTCCTTTAAGAGTCTATAACCCCATCTAACCGAGTATAACCCATTATTATTATAGTGCCATATCTGTGTGTCAGGTTGGTTCAATGATCCTGTTGGAGTGGCACAGATAGCCTCGGCCTCCTCAGCATTGAACAGATTATGCACCAAATCCTTGTCCATTTCTTTGTCTCGGTGTCTATCAAAGCACTCATCAGCATGTTCTTATCTACACCCTCCCTGGGTTGTAAGGGTTTTATCTCACCTTGATTTCCATCCATGTATCCTTCCATATTGTTATTCTTCCGTCCGTGCCAACTCTCCACCGAATCCCTCATTTGAGTAGGTTTAGAGCACCCCAAATGCTGCGCCAAGTGAGGGATGGGTTACTTCTTAGTTCTGTTTCCAGGAGGTCCTCATTTGGGAAATATTTCCCTTTTAAGACCTATTTGCCAATGAAGACATTATTTTTAGCAGCCTCCATCCTTGTTTACAGAAAAGTGCCCTGTTGAAAGCTTTCATGTCACGTAACCCCATTCCCCCTACACTTTTTGTCATACACATCTTGCTCCATTTCATCCAGTGTATTGCTTTCTTTTTCTTCCCACTACTCCACCAATAAGAACTCAAGATGCTATCAATTTCTTCGCATAACGACTTTGGAAAAGAGAAAACGTTTATTGCATACGAGGGTACTGCCTATAAGACCGCCTTTATTAATACTTCCTTCCCTCATTTTAACAAAATTCGATTGCTCCACCCTTTTATCTTTTTCTTGATCCTGTCCTTTAGGTCTCCAAAAGCTCTTCTTTTTGTTTTCCCTACCATTGTTGGAAGCCCCAATTACTTCTCTGGATTGGATATGACCCGTATCCCGAATGTGTTCTTCGCTTCATTTATCCGTTTTTATCTTGTGTTGTTGTTGAAGAAAAGGATGGATTTTTTGAAGTTGGTCAATTGCCCTGAGTCTACCTGATATTTCCTTAGCATTTCCCTTATCCTTTCACTTTCCTTCCTGTTAGCTTTCGTGAACAATAAGCTGTCATCCGCCAAAAAGAGGTGAGTGACTTGTCTATGAGCTTACACCAAAATTGGCCTCCCTTCTACACTTTCTTCTAATTCTATCCAATTTTTTCTGATGCAATTTAGTTTTGCAATAGAACATATTGCATGGGGATCTTCTCTCTCTTTATCAAGTCCTGGAGAGCACGAACTGCCTATGGGTTCCTAAAGCCATAGCAGTTCCAAGATATGAGCCTCATTGTCTTTGGCAGGACTAGGATCCAGTCGCCACCGTTTTTCCAAAGTTGTCCACTTCAGCCATACGATTATCCCTCTGTTTTTTCTTCTCCCTATCCAGGTCCATGAAAGTGTAATCCACGATTTGTTCTCTATCCGTTCTTTTTGCTTATTTTTGCCCATTTGTTCATGAAGGTAATCCTACATATTCCTAGCCTTTCTTTTCCACATGTTCCTCTGGGTTTTGGATTTAGTTTCCATGTCATTAGTAAGTCCCCCATTCATCGCATCAACAATTACTTCTTGCTCTTTTGGGGTGCCTTCCTTAATGTTATCATTCACCATTAAAACATCATCCTTTATCCCCCCGTTAATTCCGCATTGGATCACGTCAGCCTGCTTTTTCTATACAGTTGTAATCTCTGAGCTAGGTATGATCACGTTTCCATTTGAAACAGCCAGAAAATTCGCCCCTAATTCCATCTGTAAGTTTACGTCTCATGGTAGACTCCCTGATTTCTCGTCTTGTTCCATGCACAGACTTCTCTGTGTGTTGTTGCCATTGTTTCTGGCCGGTTGGACTATATTAATCTGCCGTTCCCTTAAGCGATCATCTGTACAGAAACCCTAGTTTCCCTACCATCCACCTATTCTCTTCCTCCTCCCTTCCCTGTATTATTTCTCCATTGGGTTGTAGACTCTCCTTTTCCTCCTCCATTAGGTTTATGAACTTCCACAGTTCTTCTAACTCGTCAGCCATAACTCGTAATCAGAATTGCTTCACCTTTTCCGAAACTAAAGACTCCGTAACTCTAACTGTTGAAACTTTTGGTGCGAACCCAGTGACTAGCGAGACTTAAAAAAACTCCTCTCGCATAACCCAATTTCTAAAGAGACTCAACTTTAAGGCTTTGTTTGGTCGGATTGTTGAAAAAATATGAGAATAGAAAATTTATTAATTTAATGATTAAAACTTATAACTATTTTTTTATTTTGTAGCTTAATTAATAAATTAATAAATTTTTTATTCTCATCTCCTTCAATCCTTTCTACCAAGCAAAGCCTAAAAATTTTATATGGCAGCTCCTTTTGAGCTAACCAAAAGACATCTCAACAGTAAACCAAAATATAAAATAGTGTATTTAGTATGAAAGGAAGACAAAGACCCTTTGCTTTGGAACTTATATAATCTATAAGTAATTTTTAAAATGAGTAAGTCAATTTAAAAAAATTGTTATTGTGTTACATGTACCATTATGAAATGTTTTACCATCAATACAAATATAGATATAAAATAAAAATTCATTAAAATTTTGAAATCATTATATAAAATAAAAAATACATATATATATAATTTGAATATAAATCTATAAAATCAAAATTAAAAATTAAATATTGAATTAAGCTTTATCAAAATAAATTTACATATTTAAATATAAAAAACTCTCACCTCAATCCCTAATTTTAAATTTTAAAACCTAAAGTATCCTTTTGCCTCAAATTTATTCCAAGCACATGTCAACGTAATAAATTATGCAGTTAACTTTCATTTTAAAAAATTTGCTATTGTGTTACATATATCACTATGAAATGTTTTACCATCATAAAAAAAATATAGATATAAAATTAAAAATAATAACATTTTATTTATTCAATTAATTGTTTTGTTTATTTTTATCTTACATTTTTAAAGTAATTTGATAAATCTAATTCATGCATACATTTTTCCATGCATTGTTTTTGTCAAATATATGTTTTTTTTTTTTTTTACAAATTTTAGACGTGGATAAAGATGAGTAAATAAAATAAAAAAAATGAGAAATAAAAGTCCAAAATAAAAAAATACAAATACAAATAAAAATAATATATTTTCTTTTTTGTTGAGTTGGAAAGGGAGGATTGAAACTCTGTTTTCTTAATTAAGAGATTATACACAAATCAGTGAATCAAATATTTGGGTGAATAATAATAATAATAATAATAATAATAATAATAATAATAACTATTATTATTATTATTATATTTAACCTAAAAACAAATAACAATAACAATAATTTAAAAAAAAACAAAGATTCAATTATATTAAAAACAATATAACACTATTAAAAAACTTATATTAGTAATAATAAAATTAAGATAATAATTTAAAAATATTTATTTTAAAAAAATTTAAAATAATAAAATTTAATTTATTGAATTAGTATGAAAACGAAAAACAAACAAAAAATTGCAAAAAGAGTAACGAGTTAGAACCACAGTTGACATATGGCATCCATAAGTCCATTGTAGTTTGTTTTTATATTAGGTATAGAAAATAAACCCATTGTCATTAGCTTTTATATTCGTTATAGATTATAGAAGATAAACCCAATGTAATTGCTTTTATATTACAATTAATTTAATAAATACAAAATAATCTTTTAAATTTATTCCGTCAATATTTTTTTAAATTAACTAAACGTATCAATACTAATTCTTGTTATATCCTATTATCAAATATCATAATAATTATTTTATTATATTTTATTTTTTTAATTCCTACAAAATATCTATTTTATTCATCCTATTCTATGTAGTGGATCAACCCTGCCATGAATGACTGAAAAATGAAATTGCAAAAAACTTACAAGGAACCATGGCCCATGTTACTTGTTGCTAAGTCCATGACTGAGTGGGTTGCAGCAGCATAGGCCCATCAAGGCTTTTTCTTAATAAAAATAATAATAATAATAAGTCCACTTGTTTCATTTGTTTTTTTAATGGTGTGGAGGCTGGCGGAGAAAAAGAGCATTTATCTGGCTTATCCACTACGGGATTGCAAAGAAATGGCTCTCCTCAGATTTAATCCACTTCCCTGTACCACTTCTTCTTCAGTTTCTTCTTGCTCAAAATCCTTTCCCATTGCTGTTTTACCAAGTAAGTCACCCTTTCTTTTTACTTGATATTCTGTGGGGTTTTTCATCGAACATTTGTTGATATTTTGAGTCCTTTGATAACGCGTTGTAATGTAAACATTCTTTATCTTGTTTGAAAAATTTTGAATTGGTTGTCAGTTTACAGGATGCGGCTAAAAGCCATTGATCATCCTCACTCAAAATGTTTAATTGCCACACAATTTGTACCCAACAAGAAAAGATTGGCCATGACTGTAAAAGCATCTTCTGCAAGTACCGATGGCGAGGCGCAGCTTCCAGCAGAAACCAAGAAGGAAGCTTTGCCAGTGGAACGGCTGCCTTTAGAGTCTAAGATGCAGCAGATGATGGAGCAGAAGATGAGGATGAAGCTGGCCAAGAAAATAAGACTTCGTAGAAAGCGACTTGTTCGCAAGAGGAAGATGAGGAAGAAGGGACGATGGCCGCCTTCTAAGATGAAAAAATTAAAGAATGTGTGACCTTAGCAGGTTTCGTCCTCACCCTTTTGCTTCTATTTGTAGATGTTATTATTTATCTATCTTTTTGTTAATCAGTGATGAACTCTCAGTGAACTGAATCTGCTTGCTGTTATTCAATTTCTTTTTGGCTAGATTCTAGACTTGTATTTCTTTATCCGATTTGATAGACAAATGTCCCAAGTACCTGCATGATTTTGCTATCTTTTAAGCACAATTATTTCAGCTAATTTTTTTTTAATTTAAAAGATTTCACCAAGCATCAATCAACTCCGAGTTAGTGTCACGGACCGCGTATGAGTTCTAGACAAAAAGGATACATGACAAGACTTGCTCAAAATGGTGTGGCTAAAGTACCAAGAAAGATAGAAACCGAAGCGTTACCCTAATGCGTGGACCAAAACCAAAGTTGGAGTACAAAAATATATTCGTGATGAACTGCATGGTGCTAGGCATGAGAACTCCCGGCCCGTGACATTAGCATGATCAATGTCATATCAGCAACTTTTACATGGAAAATTTGACGATGTTAATAGTTGCAATAACATCAACAAATTTTGATAAACTAAAGGGATCCTTTCATGGGAAGAGAGATTAAATCACAGCAACTTTATCTTAACATAAAGACTAATTGCAAATTTGACATTTTTTTCACATAAATTCCAAAAATTTTCTAATCTAAAAAATCTACACAATAGACTAAAATTATTCTTACTGAAAATTAAAGCTTAATTGTCCTCAAACCTTGATTTTAAAAGTGCTTGATGAAGACATAGAAAGCCTGATTTTGAATCAAGCTGTCCCTTCCTTCCCCCGATGTATCTTGTGAAAAAAAAAAAAAAAACCTTAATTCATGAACTATTAATATATATTTTACCAACATTTATCGGTTAAAAATTTTGATTTTTTAAAATAAGATTTTGATTTTAAGTCTTATGAATAAAAAAAACAGATATTAAAAAAATTTATTTTTGTTATTGAGTTTGATTCGATTTGAATCCAGATTAATTGAGATTTAAAGTAATTATCGAATACCAAAAATCACAGATAACAAAAAATTAATATTTAATTTAAATTATGATGTAAGAGTTAAATTAGGTATAATATTATAATCATTTTAGCTAAATTTATTACAGTTGTATCTTGCTTTAGTATTTTAAAATAGGCCATCATTATATCTTATTTTAGAATAGCTCTTGACCGGGACTCTTTTTGATATTGTTTGTATTTATTTTCAACTCATCATGCTGTATTAGTTTTAGTAGTTAAGGTTGACACGTCCTTAATCCCATTATAAATGCGCCTGAATAGGAAGAATTAAAAAAAAAAAGGACTGAATAGGTGGAGATAAAAGATTAGTCCTAAACTTTAAACTTGTTTGTGGCCAAAAAAGGAAAAAAAACCCTTTAATCTTGTCTAAAGTTTAGTCCTGTAAATTGATTTTAATCTAATAAAAAGATATTAACATTAAATTTAGACTTTAACTCTAAATAAATTTATAATTAAAATCTCAATGTTTATATATATTTTATTTATAAATTACAATTTCCTTTGTATTTTTATTGTATTGAAAAAAAAAAAACAAACAAACATCATCTATTTCAGGAATAAGAAACCTAAAAACAAAAACGCCTCGTGAGAGACAAATTGAGACTTAAAGAAACAAGGACTGGAGAATAGGTTGTGACGGCACGTTTTGCTCAACTTAGTTCGGCTAATAGGATCTGGTGACTATTACTAGAACAACAATGATAACTGTTTTTTTTTTTTAAATAAAAATCGAATTCTAGAATAATAAATACTGGAAATTTCTTTTAAAATGAAAAAAAAAAAGTAATAGTATAACTATACAAGGAAGGAGAAGAACAGAAGGCGCGTAAAAGGCGCGAGGAATTGAAACATCCGCCTAACTCAGCGTGCTTGCAATTTGCCAGCTTGATTTTATTTATTTTATTTTATTTTTGGGAGAGGGGGAGGAAGAGAAAGAAACAGAAAACAAAATCTGAGAAGGCAACAAACAAGGTTGTCTCTTTTCTCTTCTTTTCTTTCTTTCCTTTTCTTAAAAAACAAAGAGATAATAAAGAAGGAAAGGGAGAGAGAGAATGATAGCTTGGTACAATCCGTCTTGGTTGTTGTAATGTTGGCAGAGAGAGGAGAGAGGGCAGCAGCTGCAGCTGGTGTTTGCTTTTGATTCAGAAACCTCTCTCCGTCTCTCCTCACTGCTCGTAGATTGGCAAGCGAATTGAGTCACATGCACATCATCAGTCTTAATTATTTGAATTTCTGGAAGATGAACGAGCTTTGGTTTGGTTTGGGTGTATGATATTAGGAATTAATTACTAGATACTTGGGCTTTTTATTCATTCTGCTTCTTTTTCTCCTTTGTTATCATCAATTGTCATCATCGACTCAATCAGCAATGGTCCGGAGTAGCGATCCTAAACCCAAGAGGCTTTATCAAGTTTGGAAGGGGAACAATGTGAGTTTCTTCCTCCTCTTCTTCTTTTCTCTTTCAATTGCGATGATGCGTTTTTTTCGTTTTCGGTTGTGGAAGCTATGATTTAATATCACTCTCCTAACTTACTCTGTGGGACACTGTGACTCCTTTTTTTGGCTTGTTTTTCTACCGAACAATGGATGCTCATCATTTCCTTATGTCCATTGGATTTTGCAATTATGTTGATTTTCTTTTCCATATATCCTTCGTTTAGCTCAATTATGAATGAAGCTTTCATGAATTGAATGAGAGCCTGGGTTGCTATATTTCCATACTAAAAAAGATTCTCATAAATAAATTTTTAGAGTTGTTGCACACTCTGCATCATATTTATTTCATCGTCAATCTGGAGATTCTTCAAACCTCCTAAAAGAAAAATCCGAAAACGAAAGAAAGAAAAACCAAATATTTTGCTCAATCGGAGTTCACTTTGTATAATGTTGACCGCATTTGTGTGTTTGCTCAATCAGAAATTTAGGTACTACATAGTTTATTATTATTATTGTTATTATGACTAAGTTTAATAATTAATGAGGGTTTCGTTGTTGTTCATTTTGTTCTAACAGAGATTCTTTTGTGGTGGGAGATTGATCTTTGGTCCGGACATTGCATCGTTGTTTCTATCCACACTTCTTGTTGCTGGCCCTGCCGTTGCTTTCTGTATAAGAATGTATATGAAGATCAAAGATGAAAATACCAAACATTTTGGTCGCAGTTATTCCATATTAATTCTGGGTGCCGTACTCTCAGCATTGGTAAGTTTTTTTTTTGTTTGGTTGGGCTTCTAGAGGTGGTCGCTGGTACAGAATTATACTAGCCAAATAGTATTCAAACCAGTAAACAAACTGTTTTGAACATGGCTATTTCATTTAATTTTTAAATTATAATTTATTTTACATTCTTATGTAATTTTTTTTTGGTTAAATTTTTGCACTTTATCTTGTATTCCAATGTTCTTGAGCAACAACATAAAAGCTCCTAAAGTTTTATTTGATTAGGCACTTAAGTAGTCCTCACTTTATAATCAATTTTATATGGTGGGTGTTGAATAGAGACCTAACTGCATTTGCATGAAAGAAAGCGAGCTTGGTGTATGAGGACAATTTTGATGTAACATTTAGCCTCTTTTGTGTAAGTGGGCTATGGGATAACTTTTCTTTAGGTTTTCCATGGCCCTTGAGTACATTATATTTCATTTAAAAATTGCACTGATGATTAATGTGTGCACATATATATAATATGTAATATATATTTATATATATATAATTATCTATCTCATCTTTTCTTTCTCCATTGGCTTCTGGCAGGATTTGCTGTTTCTTTTCTGTACCTCTGGTAGAGATCCTGGAATTGTACCTAGAAATTCAAAACCTCTTGAATCAGATGAAGCATTTGATGAGACTACCCCATCTATGGAGTGGGTCAGTGGTAGAACTCCTCATTTTAAACTTCCTCGAACAAAAGATGTAATAGTTAATGGCCACTCTGTGAAAGTAAAGTACTGTAACACCTGTTTTCTCTATCGTCCTCCCCGAACATCTCATTGTTCCAGATGCAACAACTGTGTTCAGAGGTTTGATCATCACTGCCCATGGGTTGGTCAATGCATTGGAATAGTAAGTTTAAGTTTACTCTATGCAAACTTTGTTGTAGACTAAATGTACTTACTGGTAGGATGTACTTAAATAGTGAGTGTGAAATATTTTTCTTGACATGACTTGAATTAGATTGGCATAAATATGGTATTTTATAACAAGAGGTCAACTGGGCTTTGTCATAAAGATTTTGTTTAGAGTATGAGGACTGAAATAAATTCTATACTGGCAATTCATTATTGTCTTTTTAAGCTTGATTGGAAATGCTAGCTATTGATTCTTTCTTTCAAATCTGTTGCTGCCTTATTATCCATATCTCTTAAAAGAGTCATGCTTTATGCTCTTGAGGTAGGTCCAGAGGGACCAAATTTGCATGAAATGTGTACTGTTAGAAAGAAAGGAAGAAATTTAAGGTTTTAAAGCTAAATTTTAGGTTTAAATGGGTGAAAAGGTGGGACATTAAAAGAATAATTTGCGTTTCTATTAAATTTGGTAGGGCATTAATGCCAAGATGACAAAACAAGGCAATCAAAAAGCTGTTTAGAAGCTGTTTTGGCACGGTGAAAGGTACTTTAAAGTTTATGGTTGAGTTTGGATGGTTTATTCAAGTTGATGTAATTGGGGATTGATTTCAAATCTGAACTATGAACTGGACACAGCAGAAAACCAAATGAGAATGAATAAGGAGATATTGGTAAGCTTCACCTCTATTGTTCCTTAAGAGTCTCACTTAGACTTGATTGCATCACACAAGCACTGGACCAATATTGCATGGGAAAATCTATGAGAAGAACTTTCTACAACAGTAGAGGATTATATTGGTATATGCAAAAACCTCTGGAGTCCATCTAAAAAGGACTAGAACTCTAAACCTTACTTGTATTTGACCTAAAAATGAATAAAAAATTATAATTAAAACCTAAAATATAAGAAAGTATGAAATAAAACCTGTAGACTCCAAATTTGCAATTTTCAGTAGATCAACACTATCAGTATCCCTAACACTTAAAATTCAAGGAAGGAGAAAATGAAATTAAATTTTGAACCTAATGGAAAGGAACACATCCTACAACTCTATAATGACTATTCTAGTCAACTATGGTCTTAAACCAGTTCAACATCAAATGAAGACCTAAATCTGAAATATTCTTGAAATATGATCTTGGCTTTTCTTGGCAATTTTGTCTTGTATATCACTGCTTTTAAATTAGTATTAACAATTTGAACATATAATTGGTTCTTTTCATTAAACCTAAAAATTGCACATGGAATTTCCATTTCATCTTGTTGAGGATATTTTATGTATTGGCCATTGTTTGCTGCCAGTTGGAAAATTTAATGTTTATGATTTACTCGGCATTTTTGTTTTGTATATCACCCCTTTTAATTTAGTATTATCAATTTGAACAGTTTAAATGGTGCTTCTCATTAAACCTGAAAATCACGTGTGGAATTTCAATTTCCATTTAATCTTGTTGAGGATATTTTATGTATAGGCCATTGGCTGTGGCCAGATGGAATTTTTAATGTTTAAGATTTACTATATTTTTTCATATTGTCTTCAAGATTATTGCTTGTCTAGATATATGTTCTGCTAAATTGCACAAGTTGTAAAATTATGGTGCCAATAAGGTCACTCCAAAATAAAGTTGTTGCACAATCTTGTATTCAATCTCTAAATGGATGAATTTCAGTTATATAATTGTGAAATGTTATAATTTATTTGTGGTTGAAATTAATGGTGTTTTTGACGTCTGTGGTGGTTGCAGCGTAACTATCGGTTCTTCTTTATGTTTATATCAACCTCAACCATCTTGTGCATATATGTCTTTGTCTTTTCTTGGATCATTGTCCATGAAAAGGAAATTGACAATCATAGCAATATTTGGAAGGCTATGTCACATGATATCCTATCCATTTTTCTCATAGTCTACTGCTTCATAGCTGTATGGTTTGTTGGTGGCCTTACAATTTTCCATTTCTATCTGATTTGCACCAACCAAGTAAGTTTCTTGTCAAAGTTCCATGTTTCATTGAATAAATAGTTACATTTCATTTATTATCATGTTATATGTTTATGTCCCTGTGAATACTTTGACTGACAGTGTAAATCTTGAATTGATTGGCTATATAACTGTCTGTACCACCTTTTCTGTTTGGTGCCTTTAGCCTATTGGCATGACTGGAACTGTAGTAAAAAATGTTGTTGAGGTAGAGCTTTTGGAAAAGTGTTGTCAGATTGAAATTATTTGAAATAATTATGAATATTTGTTGTCTATTTATGTATTTGATGAAATCATTCTATTAGATTGTCATTGGAGCTCTTTTCCCAAGCTTTAAGTTGAAGTTTCATCTTTTTAAGTTGTAGAAACTCATTTTTGGTTTTAATAGAAACTAAAGTTATTGTTCAAAAGCCTTGATTGGCACTACTCACCTTTCTACAACAGAGAAGCTGGTGCAAAAGCTGGCAAATAGGCACTTGAATTTCAAACATAGTATTTAAATTCTTGACTGCCCCGCATGTCCAGATAATACAGTACAAACTTAAGAAAGTGGATGAAAAAGTTGAGGAGAAACTTGAAATCCAAAGTCATGCAGGATAGAGGGAAGATGCTTCAAGGGTTAAAATGTTAAGATTTTAGGTCATAGGGTAATATATTTTATGGGCTTGATTGTAATTATATATAGATATATATTATATTCAATTATTTTGGTATTTAATGTTAATTCATGTTTTGCTTATTTACCAAGTACTAAGGCATTAGGGTAATATGCTATTTTGCCTCTATATCAGAATTTCCCCTTTCTAGTTTCTAATATTTCCTCTCCCTCTTCTATATCACAAAGTCATGCAAGAAAAGAAATTGGAAGAAAAATTGAAAATCATGGTGGGAGCTGAGTATTACAAGTGAGTTTTTCGGCAATGTTGTTTTCCTGGATGAAAAAAATAAGTACTTAAGATCAAAGGTGACAGTAGATCAATCCCTAGATAAAAAGTATAAGGCCATCATCGCTATATTCAAGTGAATAGTATATATATATTTGATTGTAGGTATATCAGGCCATCTAAATGTCCATTATTGTTTTGTTTGTATGTCTTTACTATAATGTTTAGGCCTTATAGACGCCAATTTTTTAAGAGTACTTGAATCTGAGTCTATGGTGCTGTCTCCTTAGTGGACCGTCAGTTACTGGTTAGTCATGTAGATTTTTATTTGCAACTGCAAATGCCACAGCATTTTGTAGGGGCTGAAATATTCTCCTAAAGAATGGATGAATGGTGTAAATAAGTAGATAAGTGGATGACATAGTTGAGTATACCGTATCTACTAAGTTCATATATCAACTTATATGCACATCAATAAACATTCATGCATCTATCACCTCTTTTTGGTGGTGCCATTAATTTGATTTAGACATGTGCTTAGGTATAATGTATACCTAGAAAATTCCACCATAGAAAGAAATACTATACTTGAAAAATACTGGCATTTAGAAACCTTTGAAGCCATGTAAGTCCCTGGTTAAAATAGTAGCTTCTTGATTTCTTTTCTTTATTTAATATTAGGGGACAATAAAATAGTGTTCTTTTTTCCAGTTCTTTGTTTACACCATATTTTCTATTTAATCTCCTAATAATACTCCCTTTTGAACAGTCATACCACCTATTTTCTCGGCATAATTAGTACAAATCATATTACTACAAATTTCTGTAATTATATGCAAATGAGCATAATTGTAGCTAATTTCTGTCATCCCTTTATAGTTTTTACTAAAAATATTCAGTGTACCTATAAACATAAGACAGTATAGAGGTGTGTTTCTTCATTCTTCCATCTAGGTATTTCAAATCATTGCACAATAGAAATCTAAAATATTTACGAAGTTGAGTGTAATCATAACTCATATATTCATGGGATAATCATATATTACACATCTGAAATCTAGATCCCTGCTCTCAAATTTAAGTTCCCAAATGCAATGTTGTTTAACTGTCTTGACTAGAATTTATTATTTTGCTCAAATGTGTAATAAAGGGTTTGACTCTATGGTATTCTGACTCGGGTTTCAATTTTTTCGTATTTCAGAGGGTCGGAGTTCATTACTCTAGTTCATTAGGTATGTCTAGGACGTAGGTACTTCAAGGCAAACAAAGAGTTGAAGTAAACAATTTAGTTTGATCAAGGATTTCATTATACTAACTGTTTAATTAAGGAAAACTGCTAATACATTCCCTTAGAATTGTTAAGGCCAGCTGCATGGCCTAAAAGATGACAAATAGACAAAATTTTTTATTTTATTTTATTTTCTATCTACTTTTGCCTTTTCATTTTTCTTGTTTCTTTCTCTGGATTGGTTCCTTTTCTCCAGCCACACTTCTGAACACCCCCATTACAATTCTAGTCTTGGACCAAGGACATTTAACTCCTGAAAAGAAGGTTTTGTATGCTGTTTCAGTTAGGCTTTGCCTAGTCTGGTGGAAAAGTGGTAACAAAATTATTTTTCCATCCACTTTTCCATCTTTCCTACTAAGCATGGCAATGGAAAGAAAATACGTTGTCCTTCATTTTGCTTTTCTCCTACAATTTCTATCCACTCTACCCAGCAAAATCAATATCATCTCACAGAATCTTTTTCATCCCACCAGCCAAGCAAAAAGTTAAACCCATAAGCTCAGGTCACCACATCCATCAAAAACCAAAATCTCATACACATCTGCATATTTACTGCAAATAATCCAACTTTTGCCAAACAAGACAACCATCATATTGATCTAGTAAGAATGAGAGTATAAGGAGGTGAGAGGAACTTCTAAGCTGCCCTTTTTTTTGCAAGTCAAATCATATTTTATTAAGACGGCAGGGGAAAAACACTGCCATTGACTGTCAGTTACATAATAAAACACCTATCAAATTTCAGAATCCCATTACCTAAACATCTCATTTTGCTCAACCCCTCTTATAAGCTAAAAACATCTTCTATTCCATTAGCTTCCCTAGAGACATTAATATGCGAAACATTCATCAATTCAACCATTAGGAAATTGTTCACAGCAAATATATCTCATAGTTTCCAAGACGCTTTTCTATTTTTAGATACCAGTAAACAACGATCTCATAGTCCCCGATTCAATCACCATTCTCACTTTGCTACTCCATACAGACTTTGTAAGTGCATGAGATACCATTCTAAAAGCCATCAATTCTGCCACTTTAGAAAGTTGAAACCTGCAGGCCCAGAAAACATTGTTTTAGTGCAGCAAATCAAGAGGAAACTGGTGGACATAGATATAAGCTAGTGGACTGGGGGTTTGTTCCAGTGCAGCCAACAATTTAGTTTGTAGGAAAAAGATTGGCTGAAATGATGAGAGTTAGAGTACTGACTCGCAGAAAGAGAAAGAAAAGGAGAAACGAGAAAAAGAAAGGGAAAGAGAGAAAGGGAGAGCATGGCATATATGATTGATGATTGAGGGGAGGTGTGGGGAGAGGGTGGCAGTGGAAGATGTTTAAAGATGTTGCATGGTTATGAAACCACACTGGTACATGGAAAAGTGGAAAGACAGAAGATAAAGAAAGGTGGAAAAGGGATAAAATGAAGAAAAGGAAATAAAAGAACTGAAGAAGGTCATCTGCCATACCGCCTTCTCCATTTTTGGATCATGTGGCGGGACTTAATAGAGCTTATAAATTCTGCAAGCAATTTTCTTCAATTGAATTCAATTGGAATATGAACCTTAATTGAACCAAGTTGCAGGTCAAATCTTATATTCAACATTTGAGCAAAGTGCACATCCTAAATCCTAATGAAGACATTTCACTATTTTCTTTCTGACTGATAGGTGCAAGTTAATTTATTTGTTAGTTTTATTGTCATTGCTTGACATCTACTTTTCGTTTCTCATTCCTTCCAGTTGAGCTGATTAATAGGAAATGTCTCATTTGTCCATACTTTTCTATTCAAATCGTTATGAAATGGCCTTCCTCTATAATCTCTCTTTTTCTCTCTCACACAAGTGCATAGACACAAGTATATTTCTTATCCATTAATGTTAACTGAATTTTTGTTAATGTCTGGTAAATTTTCTTTACCTTGAGTATAGGCCTTTTGATATCTTGAAAAAGGAAAAACACTTTACTGTTTTCAATGAGAAGCTTATTTTCTACAACAGTAACATTGCCAAATAGTGTAAGGAACAAGGATAAAAATATAATATCCTTAAAGTATGCAGTTTTATAGTTTTCTGAGGATATTGAGTTTAAATTGCATTAAGATGATCCTAAAAAGTAACCTAAAAAGTAACCTAACTGCATCCCTAAACACATTACAAGGATAAATATTCTTCTACTAGTTCTTCCTCCCATGTTTCTTTTTAGTATGGAAGATTTCTTTGGAAAAAGTCCAGGGCACAACTTGTGGAGTGGAAGTCACGATTGCATGATGTTTATACCCTTTCTGTGTATTGAGTTTTGAAATTTCTTCTCCAATTTACTGAATCTTAGTTGCAATTAGTTCCTTTCTATTAGCAAACAATGGCTGTTCCCTTCTTCTCGACCTCCTTTTTATTGGACAAAAGTGAGAGGATGAATGAAGCAAAAGCAATTTCCCCTTCTTTATTGGCTACTGCACCACTTTTTCTTGTTTTAGTTCATTAGTAATTTTACAATTTTGTTAATTAGTGATAATAGAATTAACAATTAGGAGTTAAGATGGTATGAAAGAGTATATAATTTTAGTTGGAAACTCTTAAAAAATATATAATATGGCATGTTCTGGATGGATGCCTAAAATTCACTTTTTAGGATCATCCTAATATAATTTAAACTCAAGGATATTATACAAGTTTATATCTTGTTTACTGTATGGGTGTTATGATCTGGAAATTGCTAGGAAGCTTAAGAAGTTTAAGAAATTATTAACTGAAGATCTCTTTCTATGATTACTGATTTGTAATGATTTGAGGTTTTGAGCATTAGCTGTCTATCTCAGTGCAATGTTGGCTGCCTAGATTCATATAATGTTTTTTTTTTTTTTTTGTTATAATGTTTATATTTGATGTTGGTCACTTCATTGGTTGAGCATACTACCTTTTAGCTTTTGTGACCATAACTTCTCATTTGCTATGTTTTGGAACTTGTATTTGAGGAGTCGGTTTGTATTTGTATTTTGTAACCCTAATTCATTGTTTTGAACAGTCATAAAAAGCTGGTTTGAGTCAACTGGAAATTTTAAAATTCTAAATTTCTTTGCAAGGAAGAAATTTCTCAAATTCAAGCCAATTGCAGCTCTCTCCCTTCCAACAGTTTAAATTCTTGAATATCTCATTTTAAACTCATCTAAACAAAGGATTTAAAATTCATTGAAATCTGAAAATTTAAACCAAATCCTAGTACAAATTTAAGTTCTCTTACTTAAATATGAAGTCAGTATTTACTTATTCATGTTTCTTTGCATTTGACCTTCACAATTGTGTAGATGACCATGCTAGTGCTTATCTATGCCTATATTTCCGCAATATATTCTTTTTTTGTTTGGAAAAGGAAATTTATCTGTTTTAAAAAAATCTTATATACCACCCTTGGTTTGTTTCTGAATATTATTGATTTCAGTCTTATCCATTTTCTAACAGACTACGTATGAGAACTTTCGGTATCGATATGATAAGGAGAATCCACATAACAAGGGAACAGCAGGAAATCTTGGTGAAATATTTTTCTCGAAGATTCCACCTTCATTGAATAATTTTCGTTCATTTGTGGAGGAAAGTGCGCATATGGTTATGGGATCAGTGACTCCAAACTTTATGGAACGTCATATTAGCTCAAAGGAGAAAATTGACATTGAAATGGGGAGTGGGCTTGCTGAAGATACTGGTTATACACTTCCTGAAATTTTGAGAAATTTGGATTATGATGATTTGGAGGATGAATTGAAGATAAAGCAGGAAGGGAATGGAATAGTAAGAACCGAGCAAAGTTCAGCTTCTGAAAGTGAAGTTCGAGAATTGATGCAAAGCTACACAGCAGGAAATGAAACTGATACAATGGAGAAAATTGAAGACTGTTGCAATTCACATCCAACCACAGTGTCGTCTCTTCGAGTGTAAAAGTAATCTTCTCTCTTTCTCTCTCTCTTTTAAATTAATAATTTATTGTGCCAATTATTTTTATTTTTTATTTTTTAATTTTTGGTGGCAAAGATAAATGATAATTGTACAAGTTTTGGATTACTAATAGCTTTGTTTGGGGTTGAGTATTTTGATATTAGTGTGAAAGATGATCTCCTTTTCTTATGTAATTGCAGTTGTTGAAAACTAGAGGTGGAATACAAGCTCAAAAAAGTTGTTAAGAGGGTGGAAAAAGCGGCAATGCATCTGTTGATTTTGAAGTTTAATCAAAACAAATGGTGTCTATGACTGTGAGGGTGAAAAAGGTTTCTAGTTTGTGTTTGTTTGATTATATTATGCTTGAGAATAGAGTTTTTATGGTTCATGTGTTAGATTCAAAGAATTGTAGCCAACTACATAGTCTAAGATCTCATTCCACTTCAATGGGGGTTAAGTAATTATGTATTTTTTAGGATGATTATTTCATTTCATACATTGTCAGTGGAGTTTGTAAATTTCATAATAATAAGAATAATAATACTAATAAAAGATTGTCATGTTTTTCTTTATCATATTAATTTTTGATTTTTAAAAATATATCTTGAAAAGATATAATTAAATTTTTTAACTTTCCAATGGTGAATGGGGTAATTTTTTATTTTTATTTTACCTTCTAACCTTTACAGTGGTGTATGACATAACATATATATATATATATATATATATATATATATTATCAATGTGTTAGAACTCAGATTTTATGCAAAAATTACATGCATTTATAATTGAGCTAAATTCTCCTAGAACAAACGTTATACATAACCAGCAAATGTTAATATATATGTGTTCACAAGTTATTTAGGTTTAATTTGAGTAAAATTTAAATTTAATTTAATTATTATTAAATTGAGTTCGGATAATTTGATTTATCGAATGAATTAAATTTGAGCATTTTAATATTTAGCTTAAATAGGTTCCAAGCTTAATCAGACATTTATATTTTAATATATATTTTATTATTTTAATTAAAAAAATATTATTTTATCCATATATATCAATTCAAGTTTGAATTTAAATTCGAATAAAAATAAGCAAACTTCAAGTCGAATATGAGAATATAATTCATTTTTATTCGTTAAATTAAACTAATCAAAAAATTTTGAATAATGTAATTTTTATTTTGAATCAAATTCAAACTTAAAAATTAAAATTCAATAAAATTTTAATTAAATTTTAAAAACAAATTTCGAATCAACTTAAATTTAAACTTTTCATTATATCGATTTAACTCGATTCAATTATACCTCGATTCTTCCGTTCACCTTGAGTTTCTAGTATTCTATCAAATAACGAGTAGCGATAACACTAGTGAGAGATTAAAAAGTTAATAGTTTCCCATAATTAGATTTATCCATGGCCTGAGTTATTGGCGAGGCTCATGGACATGGCTAAGGCTTGTGGGCTTTGGCTTGGCTCAAGTTGAGTTCGTTGGTAGGATTTTTAAGATAGAGCTTAAGTGGCTCAATATGATTTACATTTATTATATTATGTGTTTATTTTTATACTTTTTCGATGAAGATTTTAAATTTCATTTATTATGCTAAAAGTTTTAAATGACATAAGAAAAATGACAAAAGGAAAACAATTTACATTGAAAAAGAGGAAGGCCAAGCTACTTTTGCTTCATCTTAAAAATCCTTGCACAGAAATTAGATTAAAATACTTTTATAGGACAGGTTTGTATTGAATTTAAAATGGCTCTAGATACATTACTCAATTTTTTTTGGAGAGTTCTAAATACACCACCAAATTTTTTTTACACTCAAATATTTTTTTTTAAAAAAAAACCCCATATAAAATAATAATTTTATCTTTTAATATATTATAATTTTAACCTTTTTACACACCTTTTACCCACCTTTCTCTTCTTGTTTCCTTTTTCTTCCATTTGTTTCTTTTTCTTTCTTCCTTCTTTCTCATATCCTAAATTCGAAATCTTTGAAATTAAAACTAAAATTTGAAACTTTTGTTAAATCCTATAAATTGTGTAAAAATGAATAAAGAAATGATAAATAATTATGGGGGAGAGGAGTTCGATGAGGTAATGATATCTTAACCCAATTAAACTTGTAATTTTTATATTTATAAAAATTCATTTACGAGAATACAACATAATTTTCAGAATATAATATAATTTTTAAAAATTAATTTTCAAAAATTATGTTGTATTCTCAAAAATTCATTTTCGAAAATACATTATTTTTTGAAATCCGAAAAGTGTACAATAATAGCATTATTGTTTTTGTTTGTTATAATTTTTAACATATTGTGATATGTAGATCAATTTGAAAATTGCACTAATAGAGTGAGATAAGTCAACAGAAAATTTATGTATTAGATACAATTGCATGGATTCATTTACTACAAAAAAGGTAAGATTATGTTTTTGAGATTTAGGGTTACGGAAGGCATAAAATGTTAGTTTTTATAGATATAATAAGTTAAAGATGTTATGTAAGTGTTTTGTAGTAGGGAAGTTTTAATTTCATAGGCTAAATAGGTTGGAAAAAATCAAGATTTTAAGATTATAATTAAAAACTTTAACTTGGGAGGCCTAAGGAAATTTAAAATAAGATTGGTATGTGAATGAAGTGAAAAATACAAACAGCAAAAGAATAAGGGCAATGTAGAAGATATGCAACAACGTAAAATAATGAAAATAAAAAAAATGTGGTTACCCATTTGAGTTACATTGGATTAAGTTGTCAATGAATGATTAGTAAGGTGTGAAAGTAGTTTATGGATTTCACAATTATCTACTAGCAAAATAATTAGAGGGGCATTCATTTACAGGTTGATTAATTGAAAAAGAAAAAAGAATAGTTGTTGATATGTCAAACAATATGGTTAAACTCAAAAACATATTGTTGACTATAAAATAACATGATGAGAATAATATCAGCACTATAAAGACAATATACAATGAACGTAAAAGATACAAATATGTTAAAAAAACTAGTAGATAAAAAATGTAATAACTTATTAAAAAGTTGACCTATTGTAAATACCTAGAGTGGTATAAGTTTGATAAGTTAATTGACTGTGTGAAAGATCTATTCTCGGCTCATCCTACTAGTGTAGAGTTATTGCAAGTTTTCTCAAATGTCTTGATTATGGAGGTTGAGGATGCCATTACTTGAAATTGTTGGTGTGACTTCCACTAATATGACATTTTTTGTTACATTTGTGTATACGGAAGTTGAGTGTTTTGAGAATTACATTTGGGCACTGGATAAGTTAAAAAATTTGAAGCTTGCTAGTAATTTTCCTACTATCATTATTATTGATAGAGAGTTAGCATTTATGAATGCCATAGAGACAGTGTTTCTTAAAACGATTAATCTTCTGTGCAAATTATATATCTCAAGAATATACTTATGAATTATATGAAGTTTTTTTAACGAAAAGAGAAACGAGACGCATTTATATTCGCTTGGAGTGTACTTATGTATTCTTCTACCAATGATGAGTATAAAATGCATTTAAGTTTACTAAAAATTGATTACCAAATATATTTAGGTGTAATAAAAGATATGAAAGATCAATGGTTGATAAAGTATAAAGACAGATTTATTATCGCTTGAACGAAAAGGTAATGCACTTTGGTAATGTTATAATAAATAAGTGTGATTTATATTGTAATTTTAAGATTCTTTATGGTTTAGAGTTTCATATCAAATCATTAATATACCATTGTTAATTTATTTAAAGCCAAGAGTGCATATGCGAAATTAAAGAGGCACCTTAGATAATATTAAAAGGATTTTGAATCATTATAGAATATAATCAACGCACTTATTGAGCTCCAACATACAAAGGTTAAGGCTTCATTTGAGCAAAATATTACGATTATCGAGCATAATTTTGAGTCTTCATTGTTTAAAGAGTTGTGAGGTTTGGTATCAATTAGGGTATTGAATTTGATAAAAGCTAAGCAATTTAATCTTGTTAGGATTGATGTAAATACTTATGGTTGTGTGATTAGAAGCATACATGGATTACCTTATACTCATGAAATTGTAAAGCATATAAGGATAGGAAATTCAATTTCTTTATCTGAAATGCATTATCATTGGAAGAAGTTGGATTTAATGAAGAGCCAAGGTAATGATATCCATGAAGATTTGACCATCCAGTTTGAAGTTGACCAAATCATAAAATGCTTTAACGAATGTGATGAGTTTAGTAAATTGGCCATGGAAAAAAATTATGAAAACTTGGTGATCTGTTATCTTGATTCCACCATTAGAGATGGCTAAGACAAAAGGTCCCAAAACTATAAAATTTAATACCTCTACTTGATGTAACCCATGACACTAAAAGATTGTGTTATATATTCAAGATAATACATCATCACTGATCATTATAAATTTAGTGAAAGTGACAACATAGATCACTAAACTTCTTGTTCAATATGCCCATAGTAAATGAAAAATACAATATTTAGATAGTTTACTAGTGGAGTTACATTCATATATATAAAGCATCATTGATGTTGAGGCGGATAGATATTGTGGTTTCATTTTATTGTTAGGTTGCTTGGATTTAGATTAGATGATTGGGTATAAGTGCAAGAAGATTTAATTGAAGAGCTTAATCGATTTCGAGATGAATATGTGATTTTTTATGGATCCATGGAGCTTATTAAGGAATTGTTAGAAACCTTATCGTTTTTCGACATTTGTACTTCATGTGATAAGTGTATAACCTTACTTGATATGAGTTATTTGATTGTCTTACGCTATAACGCTACGCTAGCCCACATTAGTTTGAAACAGTGCCTGACATATCTTTATATTAGATTTGTACCACCTGGTCCATTAGAAAATAAAGTCATTACAATGGATTTGTTAATGATAGTCATTTTGTGCATGTACTGTTAATTAGTATTGTCATTTACTTTTTATATTTATCATTCCTATTTTATGTAAGTGTTAATAATATTATATAAATAACATTTCAATTTTATGCAGGTGTTAATAAAGTCAGTTTCACCAATACCTCATATTGCATGCAATTCGCATAAAATTTAATATAATTGTGCTCAAAAGTGAGAGATCCCATATATAGCTCGCATTGAAGATTTTAAGTTATTATTCAATACAAATTCTGATATGGTCACTCAAAAAACAATGCACATTGATTGATTATTTTTTGCATTACTTGTTTAGCACAATAATGTATATGTTAACATTTTATATTAATGTTTAAGGTATATATATAGAACATGTTATCTGATGGATGAGTGTTATGTCAATCATGTTATCTAATGGGATGTCTAATATTGAACAAGTAATCTAATGGATGTTTTATAATACAACATACTATAATGAATGTTTATAAATATACTTAATTAAGTAAAAATAATAACATTCCTAAATCACTACTTTAATTTGTAATATCAATACATCAATTTCTATCTTTCGACCTTTTGATTCGAATATATACACGTGATGGACGATTGGATTTTACTATCATCGATGCAATCCATGTGGAACTCTATAACAGGGTTGATATTGTTGTTAATACAATTGATGGAAGAAGAGAACTCACAGGTAAAGTTGATGCTATTGTCACTGTTGAGGGTAGAGACAGAATGGGCATAAATGGCTTATGCAGTGCAAGTGTCGATGTTGATGGTCTATGGGGTCTAAATGCCTAAAATGATGGCGTATGGTCAATATGTGATGCGATACTACTGATCTAGACTAACTGCTACTGCTTGTTGTAGTTGATGACTCAAATAATATAACATGTGCTCTAATAATTACATATTTCCATATATTGATACTATGCTTTAATCCACCAAACAACACATGCTTAAGAACATACAATGCAGTCGAGCTTTGTTACAAAATATTAATAAGATATTAAGTGTTGATAACATATAATTAAAATTAACAAAGTAATCAATAACAATAAAATCAATTTTATGACTTATAGAATCATTGTTATGTGCACTATCGACCACCTAAGACTAAAATCTGGATTTATGCTTTGGATTTTGGTTTAACGATGTGAAATTGATGAAAACGAAGTATCATAGTCCAGTGAACATTCTTCTAGTCTTCGACATCTTTGGCCTTGATGCTCAGTTAGCACAATGTGTATATCATATCCTTTACAATATTGGTGTAGAAAGTCATATGCAACATCGTATGTGTTGGATGATAATCCTTGCTCAGCTTGAAACAGGGCCAATGAGGTCAGAAAAATGGTTTGTACAAATTCAAACTGTCGTAGAACCCTCTCTAGAGGAAATGGCTCTATGATTGCCCTACACGTGATACATTCAATAAAAAATGCAATATCATGCAATGGATGCTCCTCTCATCGATTGGTTTATGGTTCATAACACACGTTAGATACACTCAACACATCCAGTTGCTCATGTAAAACTTATAATGTATCAACATAAGTATGAGCCTTTTATCATCGAGCATGCGATAGATCATTTGCATATGTCAATATGCCTACTTGACTCAGTTATGAAAAGTGCTCATAAATTCATGCTTAAATGAAATACATGAGTAATATTAATCACATAATCATATATATGAATGATAATAAATAAATCAAAGAACTATAATATGTTTTGACTAATTATAAATACATACTTGCAGAAGTGTCAGATAATGATCTAATGCATATTTGTCTTACTTGCAATGCTAAGTTGCCTATACAAAATGTGAGGTAAGTTATCCCCTAAGTATATTTACTAATGGAGGTGAGGTCACTCAGTAAGGCTCGGTACGTTATTGATACTCTTGTCATGATTTTTTCAACGAATAATGTACATCATAGCAGATGGAGTCAAAAAGTTCAGGATGCATAAACTATTGCCTCATCATTTGATGTATCTATAACATCCTTAAAAGTATCTTGCAACCATTCTAGTTTAGTAGCAAGTCCTCGAGCTTTAATAGTCTTTGCTATAACCTTAACCACAGAAATTCTAAGTAATCTCACTAGTGGTGTGTTCGCCTTATATGATCGTCAAATAATTCATTAAAATTATGGTCCCAGTGATCGATATGTATAAAATTGTGAATACATCATCCAACGTGATGATTATCTCTTCAAATGGTAGATGAAAGGTGTTAGTTTTAGGCTACCATCTCTTAACAAAAATGAACACTATTGTGTATTAATCATACGATAGGTGCAATTAATGAGTGAATTCAACCTTGACTTGATTACGTAGGCTCAGTTACAATTACGTGTATCATTTAAATGCCATTGCTATAATTTTGGTCCATGATTAACCAACTTCAATGAATCTCGCTCTTGTAACAATAAGAACAACAACATCAACAATATCAAAAACAAAAACAAAAACAACAGAATAAACGATATCATCAACAACAACTATAAACCAATTCACTCTAAAAACTTAAACTAGCACTATCGTATTATATAATTCAAGTGATTACCTAGTTATTCCAAATTTGAAATGCAACATGACATCTAAAATTTTTAAGGATAAATGTATCGATGAAACTTTTAGAAATTGTTCAACCTATTATGTGCTGTCATCTGCATCCCTATCAACACCTCTACCTTTAGCACCAACGCCTTCACCTTATGTACGAGCCATATTTGTTAAAAAAAAAAAAACCAAGTAAGCTTACAGATATATTTAAATTTAATACTTTCAAAAATGGATTTTTTAGAGCTTTAAAACCTTTTTGAAAATCCATTTTTGAAAAGCTCAAATTTGATGAATCGAAATGGTGAACCCTAAACTATTTTTGCGCCAATTTAAACCAAATTAATTAACAAACATATTGAAATCTTACAAGTAATCAATGAAATACTCAAATAACTTCTGATTTAGGGGTTGATTTAATGGTTTTTGGGTTAAGTTTGAATTGAATTTTGAGTGAGAAAATGAAAAAAAAAGTTTAAAAAGTATAAAAAGAAATGTGATTTTATTAGATAGGGTGTATTTAAAAGAAATAGAGATTTTTATTTTGAAAGTGGAGCGTATTTAATAATTTGGTTTAAAGAGAAATTTTGGGGGTATAAATAGAATTTCTCAATTTCATTTCACACCTCAACATATTTTTTTCCAAAAAAACTCATATATAAAATACCATCATTTTAAAGCTCTCGAAAATCTATTTTTGATAAACATAATTTCAATAAAAAACTTTACATCCCATTCACATTCTATTCAACTTTTAAAGCTCTCAAAAAGTCATTTATGAGAAACCTTCAAAGATTTTGGAAATAGATTTCCAAGAGCTTTTTAAAGCTTTCAAAAATCTATTTTCGAGAAACATGATTTTGAGAAAAAAAAAACTTTCATAAAAGCCCTAACTTTTACATGATTTCAACCAAATTAATGAATAAAAATCTTAAAATCTTACTTGCAATAAATGGAATACTAAAAAAACTTATGATTTAGGAGTTGGTTTAATGGTTTTAGAAGTTTGGATTGAATTTTAATTAAGAGTGAGAGAATGAAAAAAGGAGTGAAAAGGGTATGAAAGAAAATGTGATGTTGTTGGGATAAGGTGTATTTAGAAGAAATAGAAAATTATATTTTAAATGTAAATTGTATTTAGTAATAGGGTGTAAAGAGTATTTTTATAGGAATAAATAGAATTTTCCTTGATTCTATTTAATTTAGATTTGACTTAATTGTAACCTTAAGTTTTTTTTTTTTTTTTTACCAATTAGCTAAAGTCTATGAGCCTAAAGCCCTTGGAAAATGATAAAGTACTCATTTAGCTTTCCAAATATATTAACCTTGTTTTTTTTTTTTCTATAAAAAACATAAATGAGTTATTTTTTTAGTTAAATCTTATTTTTATTTGGGTAAAGAATATTAAAACTTTTCATAGAAATTTTTTCAAGTTGTTAGCTCAAAGTTGTGAAATAAATCAAGCGGAAGAGAATTGATTTTTTAAAAAATTTTAAAAAATTTACAAAAGGTTAGGAGAAATTGATGGTACAAGTAATATAAAGCAATAATAAGAAAGTTAAGCAATTAAAAAAAATAGAAAAAGAAGATTAAATGCACCCATTTATAAAGATTTGACCCTTATCAAATAAAGCATCTATATCTTTTTTCTTAGTTTTTCTTGCTAAAGTGCTTAACCATTAGTCATGAATCCTTTTACGAATGACCTCTTTTAGACTAAGGTATAACAGTTATATTCTCTATCTTTTAAGGTTAAAAGAGCGATCTCTAATCTTTTTAGGAATTTTACCAAATTCTTAAATAAACCACTCAAAAAGATATCTCACCTTTTAATTCATAAATCCTTTTTGAACACAAAAATTTTTGCAAACTAATAGAAACCTCCAATAATTAGGTGTTTGCTAAATTTGGATACAATATTGAAGAGATAATACAATGAAAAATATTATAAATTAATACAAAGAATAAGGATTGAAGTTTAAGAATACTTGGAGCACTCATGAACACTTTGAAAAAATAAAGGATATCAACTTCTAAATCTTTTGGAATTGTCTCTTGAATTTTTTATTTGATACATTTAGAATGATGTTGTTTATCTTTAAAAGTGTTAAAGAGATCATATTTATAGTGATAAAATCTTTGAAGTTGTTGGAATTTATTAAGAGATGAAACAAGCCATTATTTGCGTGCAAAATTGAGCATTTTTTTTCTATCATTACATAAGGGATCGATCTTTTCAAGCAAAATTTAAAAAATATAACCATTGAAAGGTAGGGGATCAATCTTTTATCAAATGAGATTGATCCTGTTTGCACAATACTTATTAAATTGATCCCAATACGAGTTATAGAACTTGAAATTATGATTTGTTTGAAAATTTGGAAACTAACTAAATGGGCTTTTCCTTCATATAAAGTTTAACACGTGTATCAATGTAGAAAAGTGCAAAATATTCTAAAACTATCATTTACGCAATTATTAGACAACTTGCTCAATTTTTAGTAGAAAAGCAATATTTTTACTTAGAAAATTAGGATTTCAATTTTGTTTAGTCTATTAAAAAGTAGACTCAAACTACTTTCTAACCATATATAACTTGAAAAATAAAAATTTATAAATAAATATAGAAAATAAAACAAAATAATTGTTGCAAAAATGTTCTTGCGATGTTTTCTCTAGTTAATTCATTTCTTAAATCAATAGTATCAAAACTACATTGAATACAAGATAAATAAATTTACTTTAAAACAACGTTTTGACTTTCATTTAATGTCAAATAAATTATCTTTCAAGAAAATTTTGGTTTGAGAAACACAGAAACATCTAAAGCCAAATTTAGGTTATAAAACACACTTAAAGTTTTAGTCATTTTAAAACCATGATCAATATAAGGAAAACAATCTCTTCTTTCTTATATGGCTAAACTTTAAAATAAAATTTGCTTTTTATAAAATCCATATATTTGAAAACAATTTGAAAAACTCCCCCTTAAACAAAGATAGTTTCATGGTATACTTTAGTAATTCATAGCATAATTTTCAACTTAATATTTTAGCACAATCCATTTACAAGATATATCATTTAAGAAAAAAAATTTAATAAAACATAATTTACCAACACAATATATAGTTATTTGTCAAAGTAAATTTGTTCATCAAAATATCTTTCCCTTTTTTTTCATAGAAAAAAAAATCAATTGAAAACGTAAAACAATATTAAGAGCAAATAATTTAATTAGGTACAATAAACCATAATACACAAGAGTATAAGGAATCCAAGTATTCAAGCGTAATAGACATGGTGAAATTCAAATACATGTATTTAAATATAAAAACAAGCTTATAAATATATTAATTTTAAGCATTTTAGCAAAATAGTCATAAAGTCATAACATGATATTTATGAGAAAAGATATATAAAATTGTAAGTGGATAAGTTTTATAAATCATATCACATAATCACGCCTTAGATAAAATGTGCTTTGTATGTAAAATTTTCAAAAAATTATTTCATCAAGTCATTTATTTATATTAAAAAAGGATAGCCATTTAAGCATATATATTTAAGCTCATATCATATGTTATATAAAAAAAATACTAGCTCATATGTGAACAATTTTAATTCAAGCGAAATTTATTTTTAAGATTTCTTCCTATTTTATGAAAGAAGAAACGATCAATTTAAAGTGAAACAAGTTTTGCATGAAAGGCACAAACTATATCAAAGATATACATTCTATATTAAGCATAAACACATATTTTTGCTTGCTAAGTACATTCCAAGAAAGTTCAAAATTTCATTAAAATTTTTGTCCAATAACTTTCAAGAAACAAACAAATTTCAACCATATAGAATGTTCTAAAATGTATCTCAATTGATAATTTTCAAATGATTAGTAATCTTCCAAATTAATATCAATAAGGAAATTTACTCAAGCTTAGGATTTTTTTCAAGAAAATAAATTTAATTAGGTGATCAATCACACCAAAATAAAAAAAAATAGTAGTGACTTCATTTGCATCTAGGGGTTAAGTTCTTTGACTTGCACATTATGACAATTTGGTGGCTTTATTAGGAACTAGTGATTCAGTTTTCAAACTTGCACATTATAACAATTTGACGACTTGACTAATGACATTTAAATGGTCAAATTAGTAATTAGTCATATGTTATTCTAAGCCTTAATTTAATGGTCTTAATTTAATATTTAACTTAATTCCTTTCTATTTTTAATAATATTTATTAATTTAATTTGTTTTATTAACATTTTTATTATCTTTTTTATTATTTAAAAATTGTTTGGACATTTAAATTGGGGTTTGTGAATGAAAGGTTAAAGGTTTGGAGATTCCCTCAAACATCAATCCATCCATATTGATACATGGGCTATACACTAGGCTTTGTCCCTTTTAATAGGGGATAAAATACTTATATTGAAGTGTTAACCTTCGTAATGGCTGTTGAATAATTTTAACTCAAATTAAATCCTTTTCTTACAAGGATCAAGATGACTTACTAGTTCAACAGAGATAACAATAAGGAATAATTTGGGAACAGTTTAGCTTATAGAGATATCTAAACCCAACACTTAAAGAAAACCTAAAAAGGTAGCCTTAAGCTGGAGCCATGGCAAACTATTGTGTAGAAAATAACCTGAGATTAAGACATATTAAGAAACATCTCTTACCTATTCATTTACTTTTTAAAAACTTAGATTCTTGAATAAGTAATGTTGAAAAAACAACACAATATCTATAGTCAAATGAATTCCTTTTCTTAAAGGCATTAATGCATGAAAAGTAAACCATAAGGGACAATTTTTCATAATTTACAAAATTTTCAATTTCTTTAGGATCATGAAAAAGGATACCATGTTCTTTAGTCAAAGGTCAGCCAATATTTCATTATTGAAAAAATTTAACTCTTCTTATATTGTTACTTTGGTTTCATGTTCACGCATTTACATCATTAGATTGTTCATCGTATAATAGTTCTTGATAAAGACAATTTTCAAAGTTAAATTGGTTTAGTTTAGTAGTTGTTAGGCAACAAATACTTCTTAACGCATTTACTAAGTTCATTGATGCATTTAGCTCATTATCCAAGCATAAATATTCTTTTTATGTTGTTAAAAAGAGATTTTTTTTGTTGTGAGTGACACTTATCAAGGTTAAATATTAATTTGTTCTTATATTATACATTTTCTATCAGTTTGGTATCTAAAAAATAAAAATTACACTAAAGTACCTAAATTTTTTCCTATCATATACTTTGGTACTTTACGCTAACACTATTAGTTAAGTTGTTGATATGGCATAAATGCTCAATAAAATCATGACACATGACAACAAAATGTCACATCATTAATGGATTCATCATTATATCAGTATGAAAAAAAAATTCACAAAACTTAAAAAAATCTAAAAATTTTAAAAATTCATAATTTAAAAAAAATTGATTTTTTAAATTTAAAATTAAAAAAAAAGCAAAAAAAATTCAAAAGAAAAAAGAAAAAGGGGTAGAATTGAGGAAAAAAGAGAGAATGAAGAGAAAAAGGCATTATTTCCCCATATTCTCATCAAATTCCAACCTACAATATTCATTGTCTCAATTTTCTCATAAAAAACCTTTCTTGCATCAAGCAAACCTTGTTTTCCCATACCAATTGTCGTAACAGTTTTGGGATCGCTAAATGTTTAGAATTTTAAAATCGAAAAAAATAAAAAGAGTTACCACCGATCTTTTTTAGGGTGTGATTGACCACCCAAAAGTTTATCTTTTTAATAAAACTATAAAAGCGAATTTAAAGTTTATCAAAAAAATAAACTTCGATCTACGAAAACTAGGTTAGGTCCGGGAGTTAGTTATATGTGGGGAAGGTTAGCACCCCCACAACCCCTATAAATTGGTACCAATTAATTATGCGTTATTTTTTATATTGGCTGAAATTGTTTTGATTTAAAATTTAATACTAATTCCTTTCATTTTAAAAAATATTTTTGCTAAAATTCTTTATTTAAAAATATTGAGAAAATCTTTAAGTTAAAGAATTATCTTAAAATTCTCCAACATCTAGATAGAATTTAAAATAACTCTTGTCGTTTAAGATTTAACACAATATTCCTTAAAATGAAAATAACACTCTTTGTGAAAATGATTGTTGGTGACCTTTAACATTTAGGCAGAGTGCCAGGAATTATTTCCTTTAGAATGTTATTTTTATTTTATTTTATAATAATTTTAAAATACATATTTTCTTTTTTTTTGTAAAAAAAAAGTTTATATGAGAAAGTAAATGATGATATTATCAAGTAGCAAATAAAAGTTAAAGATAGAGAAATGCAAAACTAGTGCTAACAATAACATGATGACGTATATATGCTAATGGATGCTATACAATGTAATGAAATGCAATTTAAAAAATGATTTTTAAATATAAGGAAACTACCTTGATTTTTCAATATCTAAGCAGAGTTTAGGTGTGACTATTTATATTTAAGATCTCATTTTATTATTATTATATTTTTTTCTTTTATTAAAGCTTATTAGTCATTAACCTTATTGTTAAAGTGGATTAAGGACTCGCATGACAAACTTAATGAAATAAAAGTTCCTAAATATCCCATCGTCTAGGTAGCATTCAAGTACAAATTACTCTACTTGAGATTTTCACACGTATCCTTAAAGTTTTGGAATGGTTTTGACTAGGTTTAAAGATTATGGGGTTTAAAATTTGAAATTTTTTTAGGTTTGGGGTTTTAGAGTTTTGATTTGAGGGTTTAAGATTTTAAGGTTTTCAGTTTTTAAGGTTTGAAAGGTTTAGGGTTTTAGTGTTTAGGGTTTAAAGGATTTAGGGTTTTAGTGTTTAAGGTTTAAAGGGTTAGGGTTTTGATTTTACGGTTTAGAGTTTTAGGGTTTAGATTTTAAGGTTTGGGGTTTAGGGTTTAGATTTTAAGGTTTGGGGTTTAGGGTTTAGGGTTTTAGGGTTTAGGGTTTAGGGTTTAGGGTTTAGGGTTTGGGGTTTAGGGTTTAGATTTTAGGGTTTGAATGGTTTAGGGTTTTAGTGTTTGGGGGTTTAAAGGGTTTAGGGCTTTAGTGTTTTGATTTTAGGGTCTGGAGGATTTAGAGTATTGATTTTTAAAAACACAAACATCACTAAACATTTTTAATATCTAGGTAGACTTTCAAAGTAAGTTTAGTTTTTAAAATTAATTTAATTTTTTTATGTATTTTTATTTTATAACAATTTATTATTAATAATATTATTAATATTTATTGGTTTTCTTTAATAATTTTTTAACATCTATGTAGAATTATCATTATTTAAAATACGATTATATTCTCTCCAACATCTAGGTAGGAAAAACTTCATTATTACTAGTTTATTTTATAATCATTTTATATAGTTTATTATTATTATTTAACACTTAGGTTATTATTCTTAAAAAAAATTAAAAAGAATCAAAAGTTTTAAAATCAAATTTTTATTATTGTTGTTGTTATCATTATTATTATTACTATTATTATTATTATTATTATTATTATTATTATTATTATAAAACAATAAATTTTAAAAGTTTTTAAAAATACAAAAATAACAATAATAAAGCTAAAAATGATATAAATAATATATATAAAAAAATAAAAATAAAAATTTTTTTGCCTGAACTAGATCGATCAACATCAGTTTGGTCGGTTTGACGATTCGACGATTCAACGAGCGGTTTAGTTGAATCAGTTAAGGGTTGGCTGAAGCAGTTTGCTGGATCGGGTTGTGCAAATCTCGGATTAGGTCACGATCACATGAAGATCCTTGCCCCTTCAAACAACGTTGTTTTGCTTCTTTGTTTTTTATTTTATTTTATATAAAAGCCATTTTTTTAGCTCATTTCATCCTTTCTTAAAAAAAAAATTCTCAACTTAAAAAACTTTTTGGTTTCATAGGAATCCAGGTGCCATGCTGTCAAGTAGACTACTGCTTGTGATTGCCGTCGGTGGTCATCGTTGATGGTTGCTAGTGACTGAAAAATGCCAAAAAACTTTCAAAAATTCTCTTCAACATCTTTTTTCCAAATTCAATCTCATTTTTTTTCGGGAATAGCCCCGATATGAGCAAATAGGGCTTTGAAGTTTTTTGCCTCTTTTTTTTTTTGTAAAATCAAAATTGATATACTTTTTTGGTTTTTACAGCTAGCTCGACGCTGATGGTTCCTTGCTTAATCGGCGAGGACTATTTGTTGTTTGGTTTTCTTGTTTCCCTTTTTTTTTTTTTTTTTTACTTTCTAACGAGAACTAGGGTTTCTAGGTTTGGGATAGCTTGGGTTTTTAGGTATGGGAGCTTGAGGTTTCTGAGCATGAAAGCTTGGGGTTTTTTGAATGTGGGAGCTTAGTCTAGGGATGGAGCTAGGTGCTTTAAAGGATTGGGTGTCTGGGAAGTGGGTAGAGTAGATGCCTGGCTCAGTATGAAAGTTGGCAGGGTAAGGCTTGTGGATCTGGGTAGTTTAGGCAGGTGAGGTGCAGAGGCTTTGATAGGGCTAGGAATGGTGGTGGTAGGGGTAGGTGAACAGGCTGGTGCTGTGCACACACCATGCCTATCCCTGTCCCTATCCCAACTTTTTTTTTTAATTTGTTTTTCTTTTTTAATTTTAATTAAATCAATATTATTATTATTTATTATTATTACTATTATTATTTTTCACTATCATAAGGAATTAATAATTTTAATATTAATAAACAAAAACTAAAAATGAGATTTCATCTAATAGACCTAGATAAATTTGGTGTCTATACCTATCAACTAAAGCACTCTTCACAATCATATTCTTATTAAACCCATGGTAAAACCCACACTATAAGATTTTATCATGGCAAACAAAGATAAAAATTCAAGTGGCTTAGGATTTTGCACAAACTTAACAATCACCATTGTATAACAAACTTCATATTATTCAAGCATTTCATAGAACACATTCTTTGCATTCTTGAATGGCGATAATTGCATTACAATTAATTGATGCATAACCAAAAAAATGATTGAATATTGAGGGAAAGCTTAAAGGAAAAAGGGAGTAATGAAAGGTTGAAGAAATGTTGATTTATCGCAAGTCTAATTCATTTTCCTAATCTAGATTATCCAAAACAGTAATAAAAATTGAATAAAAGAGAATCAGACTCGAATGAGGATTCAAGTTCACAATAAAAGATAGATTTTTTAGAAAGACTTTAGGTCATTGAAGGGTCGGATCTTTATGGTTCTATAGATGTAGTTGGGTTTACTTGGTGTTTGATGTGGTTATCCCACCAAAGTTTAAAGTCACAAAATTTGAGAAATATAACGATACCAAATGGTCGGTGACCCATATCACTATATACTGTTAGAGAATGGTTGCTCACATGGATGACGATAAATTGTTGATTCATGTATTCCAAAACAGTTTCACATGGTCAATGACCAAATGGTACATCATGTGGGATAAAAATCACATCCATTCTTGAAAGGAATTGGGAAGAGCATTTTGTGCAATACAAAACATGTCGTATCAAATTGGCTATCTTTGCAAAGTATAGAGAAAAAGGCCATTGATAGTATCATGGAGTATGCTCAAAGGCTGAGATTGTTGGAATATGTCATAGAGGATAATTAGAGTTGTCCAAATTACTCATGTTATATTGTAGATTTTATATCTAATAAAGGGTCTTGATTTATCTATAACCTTTCAATTATATTTATATATGCTTGTTGTTAAAGTTTTTCAAATAAATAAGTATTGTAAGGGAATTACAAACAAGTTATAATTATGAGATCATAATTGTAGTAAAGCTATATTCTTTAAATGTTCATGCTTAACACTTTGTCAAGAAAGAACATTGATAAATCTTGTTTAGACTAACACATGATTTTGCTCTTGCTTGTGAAAAAAAGACCAATCTTATAAGTTGAAGTTGGATAAACTTGAATTAATATGTGGGTGTTTATTAAAATAGCAAGTTCATTGAACATGAATCGATATGAGAATGTCATATGGTAAATCACTTGAGTGTCTATGACAACATTTTCATAAGCTTGTTTTATAAATGAACCTTAAACTTGAGATTAATAATGATTTTATTTGAGCAATGTTGTACTTTGATTTACCTTATTGTCCTAACCATGGATGCTCTAATTGTGTATAGTTAGGTATAATATGAGACATATGAAAATGTTAGTATATACCCTATGGCTAATCTGATTGACTATAGAACAATTGGTTGTATTTAGCATTTCGCTGATAATAAAAGACATTCTTTATCTTTTGGTTTGTTTATATTCAATTATTTACTCACTTGATAAGGTAAAGTCCATGAAATAAATACACTTTACAAAAAAAATTACAAGTTTGTAATTATGATATCTTTATTGCATCATAATATTATTCCTATAATTATTCCTAGTCAATTCTTTCTCAAAAAATGGATCTTGATATAAGCACTCGAGATTGGTAAAAGTTTATGCTCTTACTCAAGGAATAAACAATTGATTTCATAAGTTGAAGTATGAATGTATTTGAGCAAAACATGTAAACGCTTATTAGAAGAATAAGTATACTGAACATGACCCACCATGAGCATGTCACATGGTAAATCACTTAAATGTCTAAGCCAATATTCTCATGTGATCGACACATAAGTGGTCCTTTGACTTATGATCATTATCCAACTTTTATGACAAGTGGATATACTTTGATACCATTTCTACAATGATCCTAGCCAAGGATGCCATATAGGATAGTCAATGGGTATATCATGAATCATATGGAGTTCGAGTATTGATTAAGAAAGGATTTATCACCTTGCGTGATCAGGTGAATATCGCACTATTATTGAGAAGAATTAACTCTAAGTCTTTGTAAAATGAAATAAGATTTTGGGATATGATTTGAAGTTCATTTCAAGTGTTAATGGTTTCGAAAATCAAGAATCGCAATGGTTAGGGCGTATAGAGTAGACTTTAGACCATGCTCTAGCACTATCGAGATATAATGATGAAAGGAATGAATTATGTACTTAAAGGCTTTGCATAAATATGTTAAGTCGAACCTTCTTGACTATTTTAATATTTGGGTAATCATGACAAATTGCTTGATTTTAATCTTGATCTATAATTATCTACTAGATTAATTTGAAATTAATGATAAAACAAAGGAGTTTGATTCATCTAATCTTGCTTCTAATAGGATTATAAATGTTCAAATTTGTTATCAATGAGTTAATGGATCGCACGCATTAAGAATAACATTGAAATATTAAAATGGGAAAAATCTAGTTGGACTTTATTGAAATAAAGTTTGGAACTTTGGGGACTTAACTAATTGAATTAAGAGTTCAAAGGGCCAATTTATGTGGTGGCAAAATACAAACCAATTTGGAATAAGAATTTGATTAGGGGCTGCCAAATTCCCCTTTATATAAAGAGCCTCTAGCCGTCCCTCTTGACAAGGAAAGAGATAGAAGAAATAGATGCAATAGCATCACAAAATAAAAAAAGGCAAGAATCCTACGCTAGTACTAAGTGTTTCAATTTTCGGCATCGTTTCCTCTTTAAGAGGTTTGCTACAACCTAACTAGATGGTCTAGAAATCTTTTGGATCAAGAACCCCTAAATTAAATACTAAAAGGCTTTTATTTTGATGATAGATTTTTGTGTGCTTAGCAATATCATTATATGATCCTATCGATTGTGAATTAAAAATTTTAAATTTCGATGTGTTAATATATGTCTTCCATGATTAATTTCCAACAATGATATCAGAGACTCTTTTAAATTGCTATGCACATATGAACATGCTTGATTACAATTTTATCTTAAATAGTTTATTGCATGCCAAAATGTATTAATTTGGAAAATATCATTTTCATTCTCGTTTTGAAAAAATCCTTTTAGAGTATAAAAAATATAATGTGTTAGGATTGTTGTAGATTAATTTCATGATTGATGAAACTAATTAACCTACAAAGCTTGAATTTAGTTCCTTATCATGTTGCTCTCCTGATTTTTGGAAATATGTAGTATGAATACAATTACATAAAAAAATAATTAAAGGCAAATTTACATGATAGTAAAGTACCTATGTACATATTAACAAAATTGTATAATTACACACGCTTGTGTATAAACATTATGTACTACTATTTTGAATCAAAATTATATACTTTTACATGATATAATTTAAATACATTGATTAAGTGTGTGAAAAGTTTGGTTAAACTATTTATTAAATGAAATATTAAATAATTTAAAAATATTAATATTTGAAGAACCTAAGGTGCTTATTAATTTAATCAATTAATTAGTTTTTTTAATTCCTTATAAGGACATGTTCTTGTGTAATTGAATATGAATATATGGTTTGATAACATTAATGCTTATCAACATTAAGTACTCATTCTCTAAATAATTTAAATTTTGGTAAATTTATTGTAGTGCAACGATTTAAATATTTTTATGTCAAATTAGCATAACTAAGTACTCTTGGATGTTCATTTTATGAAAATTTTTCTGTTGAATGCTAAAATTAATCCTAAAAACGGTGCAAAGATTTATGAAAATGAAATAAAACAATTGATTATTTATTATAAAAGATCTTAATAAAAAATTATAATTACATTAAAAAAGATAAAAATGATAGGAAATATTTCACTTATAATTCTTTTTTTACAATATTATAATTATTCAATCATAGTCAAAAATTACGTAGGCATTCATCATTTATAATTGTAGGTTTCATATGAAATTTTCATGATCCTCATTAGGGATTAATCGATCGAGTTTTATTTTTTTAGCTCAAGCTCGATTAGAGTTAGAAATCAAACTACTCAAGTTCATTTGATTAACATGTAAAAATAAGTTCGATTCTTATATTCGATAAAAGCTCGATTATTTATATTCGAACTCGAGCTTTAGTTCGAGATATTTTATTAATTAAAATAATAAAAATATATTTAAATATAAAAATTTAATTAGATTCATGAGCTATTTGAGTCGGGTATAAGAATGCTCGAATTTGACTCAATCGATGAGTTGAGCTACTCGAATTCGAGTTCGACTCGATAATAATCGAACCGAATTCAAATTTTAATCAAATCGAATTCAAGTAACTTATAAGTACTTATGTATCATTTACATTTTTAATTCTCATAAAGAGTTGTGAGATACCTGGTCTTGATGACAACCTTCTCTAAAAATGCGAGAACAGGGTGTTGTGGGTATTGCCATTATTCAATCAATTGAAATTTGAAACTGAAGCTTACATTCAGCTTTAATTAGAAATTGATGGATTGTGGATTGGCTTGCAATTTGCAAACCAATTTTCATTTATCTTTTACTGAAAAAGTCTTCGTTAAACGATCACCAAATTTTTCTATTTGCTGGTTGCCAAAGCAGTATGGGTTATAAAAACAATGGGACCATTTTTTTTTTTTTTTTTTTTGCATAATAAAGGTAGATTTCATTCATTAATAAAGGTACAGTCATCATGTATGTGTTGCAAGACTATAACAGGGTAGTCAACCGGTACTCATCTTCCGAGGCATATATATGTAATATGCTACATTGTAAGCCACATATTTCCAGATCTCAGTGTATGTGATGTAAAGCAGATACGGAATGCAGACATCTTCACTTTGGCTTCTTCGGTTATCGTACCCATAGAAAGACAAGTCAAGTTCTGTTGATTTAAGCTTCTTCATGATCCCCAGAGCCTCACCTTTAAGTGTAATGCTGCTAAATCCCATTTCCTGTGCGAATTCTGGTGCTCTGATCGCTGCAATAGCTTCCACCTTGAAAGGATGGTTAGTTTCTGAAATTTTAATAGCAGCCGCACCTTTTAATAGCTTCCACCAATTTCTTTGTTATTGACTTGAAAGAATGTAAAATAAATAAATAAATAGAAAAGGAAAATGGTAAAAGGACAAAAAGGACAGGGAATTCCCCTTTTGGCATCCAAATCTTTGTTGAAAATTCTTGTTAATCAAATCTTAGACCCAAAAATTCAAATGCCCATTACTTTTGTTTAAGAGAGATTTGCGTTGCATTTCTGGTCTAAAAAAGCATATCACTTTTATCAAGTATGCTTGAATGAAAGGTTCATTCAAAAATGAGATAAATTCAAAATATTCATTAATTTTAATATAAATTAATAATGACAAATTATGTGACATGCTGACATGATTTAAGTATCGTAATAATATAGGTCATATTTGATGTATAAAATAATAGATAAAATATAATGATAATTATTTTATATTATATCTTATTTATATTTAAAGAAAATGATAGAATAATAAGGAAGATTTAGAATAACAAGGAAGATTAATATCCTCTTAGTATAGAATGATTTAATCTTCTCAAAATGAAGATTATTTTTAATCCATAAAATTGAATTTACATATTTTATTATACCCTTAAAAATTATATAAATAATTTAGATTGTATAAACTTTGAGAAAGAATAATTTTGATCAATAAATAAATTATTTTATTTTAATCCTTGTATACATCAAACATAAGATATGATGATATTATTTAATTTAATCTTATTTATAATATCATCTTATCTTATCTTATATAATTTTTTGTATCAAATACATCCATATCATATATCATATAAAACATTATATTACAACATGCATAGAAACTTGATAAGATTTACTTATGCAGACGCTTAAGTGGACAATCTATATTATTGACACATAATATAGTTTTAAATAATTTTATTCAATCAATTATTTAGTTTTTAAAAATTTTAAAGTTTTACAATTTATATTTATCCAAATCTTTTAAAGTATGTAAGTATTATCTTAATTTAAACTTGAAAAAACATATATAATACTTCACTCTTATCCATATATATGAAATACAAATTTCAAATAGTGTTTGAAGGTTAAATTATTAAATCTTGGGAATCATAAAAAATCATACACAGTTTAAATCAATATTCATATAAATTTAAATAAATAAAATTTGTTGTTGAATCATTGGTATTTATCCATTTTTTTCATTTATTTTTCTATAATTTTTTTAAACATTATTTTCCTTTGATTTAAAATAAATGAGAAAGATATTTTATCACAATTTAAAATTACACACACATCTAAAATTAAAATTATACTAATTTCTTTTATCTTAATTTAAATTAAACTTGGATAAACTACATTATTAAAAATTTAGAATATTTTAAAATTAAATAATTATCAAATATATATTTATGATTTCTTCTCACAATTAATATTTTCTTCTTTATAAAAGATAGAACAATTAGATTTTCATCATAAAATATTAACATGATAAGATTTCAAAATCAAATGTGAAAAAATCTTTTATGATATAGTACATGCTTAAATCTTAGTTTTTATATTAAAATAATATATACTTTTAAGAGTGAATGTAATTATAAACAAGAGATTGACTTTGTCATTGACATTTGTACGTAATTTTATTTTTATAATTCAAAGTTTTTATAATGCTTATTTAAAATTTTTCATAATAATTTATATATAGATGGTTTTTGTAATTTTAAATTACAAATTATAAATAATTAAAAATATTTTTATTTATCTATATATAATATAAAAATTAGTATGAATTATGATTTTAAATTATAAAAAATATAATAAAAAATTTCGTGCATGGCATGGCTAAAAATAACTAGAAATATTATATTACAGAATATAAATATACCTGATAAGTTTTGCTTATTAGTACACCTACATGATAGTTTTTTTTTTTTATTTGACATATAAAAAATTACTCAAAAAGTTTGCTTATATGGATATCTGCATTAATAACTTTTAAATTATTGACAACACAATCTAATTTAGATATATTATTTTTTTAAATTAAATGATTTTCCTAATAATCTAAAAATATATTTTTTTAAATTTAAAATTTTCAAATGTGGTAATATATTATCTTTTAAAGTTATATTTTTTTGACATATAAGAAACTAATTTGTGACCCATGTGATGCATGAATTAATTTTATTTATTTAAATATTTATAGATAAATAAATTAATATTATTTAAGTTACATATTTAAAGTATATATAAAACACATATAATAGTTAGGTTACAACATATTTTGGGTTGATTGGTCAAAAGTGAGCTAACTATGAAAGGATGTAAATGTTAATTAAAATGATCAATTATTAAAATTAATAATAATAATAACTACTATATTCTCTTTCTTCCTTACATTTGCAATGTCTAATTTTCATTTAATATAAAAATAACATAAACATGTTAAATAAAAATTTTAAAAAATTTCATTTATCTGAAAAGAACAAAAAATAGTATGATATATGACTTGTTAATTTAATAGCACACGAATAGGAATATCCATAATTTTAAAATCAATGTAGCAAAAAAATTCTAAATATGATATTCAATCTAGTTAAAGAAACAATAAAGAAATGTCGTCAATTACAACCTAGCTAAAGGATATATTAAATTAAAAATTTAACAACTGTAGATTGATATACCTATCTTTAAAATGTTGATTTATCATAAGTTAAAAACAGAAAATACTTCAAAAAGCTAAAACTTCTTTTAATGTGAAAACGATAATTGTTTACAATTTTTAATTATAAATGAGAGATTATTAATAAATCATAAGTGAAGAGATAAGATAGATTTGTTTAATTTTAATTTAATAGATGTGTGTGATTTTAAATTGAGAAAATATAAAATTTAAATTATGAACAAAAAGACACAAAATAATTACTACTATTACCATTGCAACAACAACATCAAATAAGGAAAAAAGTTTTGATTATGTACATCATTTATGATTAATTCAACTTGCCTAGAGACCCTTTTGTTATTCTTAAGAGTAGTTACTCTGGGGGTGATTATGTTGCTAGCATTTTTTCATTTTCTTTTTTGCATATTAATTTTTCTTTTTAATTTCTCTAAAAATTGTAAAGAGAAGCTAAGGCTCTGTTTAACTTGAGAAAATGTTTTTTGTTTTTATTTTTATTTTTTATTTTTATTTTCTAGAAAATAGTTTTTATTTTTTTATTTTTTGTTTTCTCAAAAATGTATTTGGTATGTGTTTGTGCCGAACTTTGATCTTAGGGTATTCATGAAAAAATAGAAAAAAAGGATGGTTAGAAGCAAAAGCAATGAATTTTCCTTATGTTTACACTCCGATACATAAGTTAGAATAAGTGAGATCGGAATGAGAGTAGAAAGAGAATTAGGAGTAGGTTGAACTTGCCTTAATGATGCCTGAACATTTGTATTTATAGATGAGAGATAGGAGACCATCAGAGGACAATAAGAATATGATTGAGCTGATGTGACATTGAGTATATCATGTCAGGTCGATACAAATGTCAAAATTATCCCTGACTGTCTGTTGAAGGCTTTTAATGAGGAAAAAAACTAATATATGTTTTAGACCATCAAATGTCCCCAACATTTTGTTCCCCCATCAAGTAATCTGTATGTAGATTGCTGGGTGTGCGATCGATACATTTTGTGTAGACCAGATAAGCAAAGGGGGATGATGTGAAATTTGATTCTTTGTAGTCTACATCATAGTGGAGGCCAACATTAGGAAACAATTAACGTTAAGTCATGGTCCAACCTTGTGGGGGTCTTATCTTGTATGTATGTCTTGGTTTGAATGCATAGCTAGCTTGAAGATTGTCGAAGTGTTAATTTTCGAAGTGATCCAAGATTAGTGTTGAAGTTCATCTGGTCAACATGAGACTTTTTGTTTTATTTTAAGAGTTTTAAACTTTGATGATGAACTTGGCGTTCGGTTTATCCCGAAGAGTTGTTCGGTCTAGTTGGTTTGATGGCATTAAATAAAGAGAGAGGTAGTTTGAGTGAAAAAATTTTTAAAAAGAAGATAAAAAGACATCTTTCCATTTTTGCTATGACATGTTACATAGTCTTTGTCGTTCATCTGATATGAGGAGTGGTTATATAAAGGGTTGTTGGGGCTTTCATTTTTTACTTTTTTACTTTTTTTACTCTCAATCAGATCTAAATTTTTCAATCTCAAAAGCTTTTCGACCTTAAGGTTATTATTCTTATCACTCATTTTTTTTTATTTTATTTCGGTATTACTTTCACTTATGCCTTCTAGTTTTAGTTCTGGGGAGGTTAGGAGTTTTAGGATAGAACTTATGGGTTCAGCTCAGGCAGGACGACGATGACCTAATTTTGCTAGTCATCAGAGGTCATGATTATTGAAAGGCCACCTTTTGATTCAATCCGATGTCTAAAGAAAGGTAGCAATGAAATGAAGACAATGCTCAAGCAAGAGGAGAATAAGTCTTGAGCATAGAGAAACTATATGTTCAAATAGATTTTAACTTATAAAATTCACCTCATTTTTCCATCTTTCAGATCGGTCTATCTTCTATGGCTGACTTTTTTTCATTTTCAACTAGTCTTCTTTCTAAAGTCCACTATTATAAGTTTTTTTTCTATTTTTGTTCTTCCACCAATAGATGCTTTCGTTGTCATTTTTATTCCTTTTCAGTCAGTTTTTATTGAGATTACTTCTTTTCTTGAAGGGTCTCCACCTCATCTTTCTTCTTCTAAGGTCATGTTGCTATCAGCCATGATTCAATCTCAGAATTCTACTTCTGTTCAAAAGTCAAAGTCTTATAGTGGTGAAGATTCTGATGATTAGAAGAGTTTCAGAGAAAAACAAGGGAAAAAGAGTCCTCGATTGGAAAAAGTGACAGTAAATAAGAGAATCTTATGTAGTACGATAAGTTGATCGAGGTTTTTATATATACTATTTGTGACCTTAGTATGATCCCCAAAGACATGATAAAAAATTAAAAGGCAAAGCTAATTTTAAAGACTATCCTAATATGTGTTCAACTCATCACGTACGCATTCTGAAGATGACCTTTTTTTTTTCTTAGAGAAAGGTATAGCATATTATTACCGAACTTTTCAGATCGAGTCACTGATAAACTACAACCACATCGACTTTATGTATATTAGGATTCATTTATGATCAATTTGAGGTTTTTATTTCATTTTTTGTGTGTTTTAATTTTTAATTCTTACAATTTAACTATCACTCAGCTCACTCCTAACTCTATATGATACATAGTAGGCTTTATCATTCTTTGTCAACATCTAGAGGTTCTTCTTAGTTTCTCTCTATTCAAGAATTTTTTTTTCATTAAAAATACCATAGCAATAAAAAGTCGTATTACATAATAGCTTGACCTAATAAAAAATTATTTATCGATTGCCTGAGCTCTATAAAAAATTAGAAGCTATTTTGTTTTACCTCCAAAAGTAAAAAATAAACAAAAATATTAATACTGAGGTTAAGGCTACTATCGAGGTTAAGGCATGGGAGATAGTAAATAGGTTCGACATTTTTATGGATGCACTAGTAGCTCTTTTTCCATCATAGATTTATTAGATCGAGCTAAAATAATGGGTACACCTATAAGAAGAGTTCATCATTAATGCTCACGGGTTGACCTATCCCAAAATAATAAATGAGACGAAGTACTTGGGTAAGTGTAAGGTAATCTCATAGGATTTTATTTTAACCTACTTTTTATCTAACTGTTAGCTCAATTTTGTAAAAATGTTCATCAATAAAAACTTCAACTTCTTTCTGTTTCAGCATGTACTTAGGCCTAAAAAGGGCCAGAACAAAAAAATTTAGCTTTGAGCCCTGTCTTGCAAAGGAGACAAGGTCATCAACCCTTTGGCTCAGCATTCCTCCATAGTTCAAAAGGTGAAGTCCATAGATTATTGGAAACTCTCCACAGCACTTTTTTCTGTGAAGAAACCGAGGGTCGAAGTCTTCTCTTCCACCTTGGAAAATTTTGAAGCAAGGGTGTTAAGGCTCAGCTCGAAAAGAATTTGCACAAGGTCAGAGTACACTCCTACTGATGATCCCATAAAGAACCTCGACTTGGTAAAGAGGTATCGTAAGGTTGCAGTCCCTTCCCTTAGTAAGTACTACTTGACTCTAGCTTAATTTGTTTATTTTACTAAGTTTGAATTCATTCTATATAATATAATATAAACAACACCAGTGAAACCCTTCACTACTTTTACCTTGCAATGGCTCATCTATTCAAGGTCGAGAAAGATGTGGTTACCTTGATTGAGGAGCACTAGAAGAGCTCAGATGCTTTGGGTAACATCAAGTCTAGCTTCAGTGTGTCCCTTAAAAGAGAGACTGAGCAAAGCAAGAGGAATGACAAGCTAATAGTGAAGCTAGAGTTCATCCTGATTGAAAAAGCCTCGATTGATTCTATGAGAGAGTAAGCTGAGCTCAAGTTTATGATTCTTAAGCCGATATAGTAAGGTTGGGGTCTAAGTTGGATGACAGAGAGAAAAAAAAGGAAGATCTAAAAAAGAAAGTTGTTGACTTAAAGGCTTCCAATGAATTTTTTCAACTTTAAGTGAAATTCTTCAGGGTCAACGTATTCGGTGCCTTAGATCTGGCTAAAAATAAGGTTCAATTCATATTTATCGACCTTAACCTCAATCTCTTTGATATTAATATCAATAATATTAGATCGAGACCTCTTCCATGTTAACCCAAAAAAAAAAAGAAGAAACAAGACGATGATGTGGCCATGGATGTCAAATTGAGGTAGCTCTGAAGGCCAAACACGAGGTGGATGAAGCTGAGGAGCTTGAGGCCATTACCGCTGGTCCTACTGATAAAGGTGCCACTACTGTTGATGTTGCTAACACATAATTTTCCTTTCTTTTTTAGCTTTTTGTAAGATTTTTTGTTTTAAAAATGCTAACATATAAGGTCAATTTTTATGGTGACTTGAATAAGAATCTCTTACTAACAAGCCTTTTGCTGATAACTTTTGTATCGATCTTACCAATAGAAAATCAAATATATATTTTGTTTAGTTTAAGTTTAAGTTCAGTTTCATTATTATTTTTTCTTTATTGATAAAAGTTTAAGCTTAATTAATCATGGTAACATGAGTTCTTTGAATTTATGGTAACAAGTTTAAGCTTGGTGCTTGATTTGGTTAAAGTTAATTCGAACAAGCCCGGTTAAGTAGGTTAAGGATTTACTTAGTCACTTAGGAATATTTCAAAGTAAATTAACTTAAGAATCCATTTAAGTTTTAAGTTAAATTTTATTAGATCAGTTAAGATATGAGCTCAATGTAACTGTAAGCGTCATCGGGTAAGCGTAATTTGATTTTTATATTCAAGTACAAAGTACAAGTGTAAGCTCAATTTAGTTCGAGCTACTGGTAATAGACCTTTAAGCTATTCGCATTTCATGTCTTAGGAATAATATTTCCATTCATATCTTATAGTTTGTAAATCGCATCATGGACGATCTCATTGACTACATATGGCCCTTTTTAGGTTATGACTAGTTTACCACCTCGATCATATACTTCTGAGGCTTCAACTTTTTTAAGCACTATATCATTTTTCTAATGTTTTTACATCGAACCCTTAACTAGACACATTTTGTTAATAAGCTGCTATCCGTGTTAAGGTTATATCTCTCTATTCCTCGATGAGGTCTAAGTTGACCTTTAGTGTTTCTTTATTTTTTTATCCTAATTTGACCTTTAAGCTCGAAAGGTTGATCTTGACAGATACCATGGCTTTCATTTCAAATATCAGGTGAAAGGCCTGTTGGTACTTTAGTGGCCATCTTAAATGCTTATAGTAACCTTAGTAGTTCATCTGCTCATTTTTTTTTTCGCTTTATCTAGTCTCTTGTTCAGGGTTTCTAATATTGTCTTGTTTATCGCTTTGGCTTGTCTATTAGACTAAGGGTGGGTGAGTAATGTAAATCCTTGGTTGATGTGAAGGTTTAAATACCATTACTTGAACTTTAAGTTTTTGAATTGTTTGCCACATTATTATGGATCGAAGTAGGTCGAATCTACAAACTATATTTTTTCATACAAATTTCTCAACTTAGGCCTCTGTCGTAGTAGCCAAGTCTTTAGCTTCAAGCCATTTTGTAAAGCAGTCTAGTACTACTAAAACAAATTTGCTTTGACTTGTGGTTGGGGTTAATGGTCCAAGAACATTCATTCCTCACTGTACGAAAGGTCATGGGCTGATGATAAGAGTGAGCTCGATCAAGAAAAAATATTGCATGTGAGCATACCTCTAATATTTATCACATCTTTTAACCAGTTCAATCGTATCCTTTCTGATGGTAGGCCAATAGTAACATTGCTTAAGCACTTTGTAGGCTAATGGCAAGGTTCGAGATAATTTCCATACATTTTTTCATGGATTTCTAACAAGACATAGTCTGCTTCTTTCTCATCAACGTATCTTAGGAAGCCAAGCTAAAAGATCTTTTGTATAATTTTTTCTTGATCATCGTGTACTAAAGAGCTTTTCTTATCAATGTTTTAGGTCAGATCCTATCTATGGGTAATGTTTTCATCGTTAGATATGTTTTGATTGGTGTCATCCAAGTTTATGTTTCCATGATCTACCTTACGAACTCTTCCTTAGTGCTTTTGTGTGCCAGTTTTTCTATCAAGGTTTGATCGAAGCTTTTTGTCATTATTCCTGAAACTAACTTAGATAAAAAATCTACTGGTAAATTTTTAGATGTCGGTATCTTTTTTACCTCGACCTTAGTAAAACCAACCACTAAAGCCAGTGTTTTATCTATATATTTTTTTAATTCCTTTTTTCTGAGCTTTGAACTCTCCATTTATTTGGTCGACCACTAATTGAGTCATTATATACAATTATATGTTGAACATTCAGCTCAATTGTCAATCCTAAATCAACTATCAATGCCTCATATTCTGCCTCAGTGTTATATGTTTAGAACTTAAATCTTAAGGCATATAGATATTGTATTCCTTTCAGGCTGATTAGAATAAGCTCGGCTCTTCCATTATGGTTCATGACTGATTTATTAATAAAAAGCTATCAACTTTCCTGATTTAAGATTTTTCCTTTTCCTTAGGTTATCTTTTAATGGAAACTGAGGTAAGCTCTATGATGAAGTCTGCTAACATATGAGATTTTAAGGTCAACCTGGGTAGTATGTGCAAGTCGAACTCGTTAAGCTCTACTGCCTATGTGATTAACCTCCTTGACATTTTTAGCTTTTATAAGACCTATCTCAATGGTTGATCGGTTAATAAGTGGATCACATAAGCCTGAAAACATGGCCTAAGTTTTCTAACCAAAGTGATAACTATATAAACTAATCTTTTTATATTACTGTAGTTAATTTCTAGCCCTACCAATACTTTACTCACAAATTAAACTAGTCTTTGCTCTCATTTTCTTTTTGGACCAAGATCAAGCTAATGGCCTAGTCTATGGTGGCCATGTATAAGTATAAAATTTCATCAGATCTTAGCTTAGACAAGATAGATGGAGAGGATAAGAACTCTTTGAGTTCTTTAAAAGCTTTTTGATACTAAGGGATCCACCTAAAGTCAAAAATATTTTTGAGAATTTTAAAAAATGATAGACATTATTCTACAGGCTTAGAAATGAATCAACTTAAGATGACTATTCTTCCAGTTAGTCTTTGTACTTTTTTTTATCGAGGTTAGTGCCTTTTTGTTTATGATTGAATAACCTTTTTTAAGTTTGCCTTTATTCTCTTTTTATTAATCATGTAACCTGAAAACTTACCTGATATGATCCCAAAAATATATTTGCTCGAGTTAAGCCTTATATTATACTTTTTTAGGGTGTTAAAAATCTCTTTGAGGATTTTTAAGTGCTCGATCAAGCTTTTTCTTTTGACTATCATGTCATCCACATAAACTTTCATGTTGTAGTCGATCTGATTTTTAAACACCTTGTTGACCAACCTTTGGTAGGTCGTCTTGGATTTTTTAATTCGACAAACATCACCTTGAAACAATAAAGGCATTTTTCGATAATAAAAGTCATCTTTTCCTTATCTTTCTTTAGCATTTTGATTTAATTGTAATCAAAGTAAGCATCTATAAAGTTAAGAAGGCCATATTTAGCATTATCATCCACTAACCAATCTATGCTAAAGAAAAAAAAACTATCTTTTGGGCATGCTTTATTTAGATCGATAAAGTCAACACATATCTTTCATTTTTCATTGTGCTTTTTGACCATGACCACATTAGCTATCCATTCAGGGTAATAGACCTCATTGATAAAGTTTGCTTGTAGTAATTTATTGATCTCTCTTTCCATAACCTTTTATCTTTTTAAGGTAAATATTTTCTTCTTTTGTTAAACTAGTTTTACCTCAAAATTAGTATGTAGTCTATGGACCATCACTTTGGTATCAATTTCAAGTATATTAGATGGTGTCCAAGTGAAAAGGTCAGCATTTTTTCTTAGAAGTTGAGTTAACTGATCCTTGTATTAAAGTTGAATTTTAATCTGCATGTATTTTTCAAGGACACTAACCCAAAATGGTATAACTATGAGATCCTCGGCCGGTTCAGGTCAACTTTCATCCAAGTTCGATCTTTGATCAATTATCTCATTTTTTTCGATTAGGTCGGGACCATTTCTTGTGAAGACAGATCCTAACTTTATGATTAGTATGTTATTGGTGACTTGTTAAAAATGTATGGTTGAATTGATATGTATTTTTCATTTCAAGTTATATTTTGGCCGACATATTATCTCAGTCCAAATGACATGTAATTGTTTACACTAGATTAAAAGCTCGATCATCTTTAGAGTTACTTTAAAAATTCAAAAAATGAAACAAAAAATATCTTTTTGTTAGAGCTTAAAAGCTCGAAGTGGCTTAAGAGCGTACTTTCGTCATGTCAATCTTACGTTGAATGTTTTTACTTATGATTTCTTACTTTTTCTCTGTTTTACTATTTACCCTTCCTCAACTTTCTCGATTTTGGTTGAATTGCCAGTTTGCTTTCCAGTCTTTTTTTACTTTATTGTGACATAACACTATTATGATGTGGATTGATCTTTTTTAACCTCTCCAACTCCATTGGGTGTTAAAAATTTTACTTTTAGATTGGAAGCTGAGCTTATAAGCTGTATAACAGATTGGCTATGTTAGCCTAATATCATATTGTAAGTAATGAAATATCCATAACAATAAATTCTATTATCGAGGTGATAGTCTTTGATTCTGTCTTAAAAAAAATAGCAGCTTGATGGTTCCTTTCACTAGAACCAACTTATTCCCAAACCTTATTAATGTTGTGATGATCAGTTACAACTAATATTTACCAATTCCCACTTTCTTCATGATGTTATAGTATATGACATCGATCAAGCTTTAATTATCAAACGTGATTCTCTTGACTATATAATTGTATATGATAGTTATGATTATTATAGTATCATCACGTGGCTATTGGATTCCTTCCAAATCTTTTAGATAGAATGAGATCGATTTGTCTTTTTAGTCTTTTTTTCTTTACCAAGGTGCTTATAGCCATGACTATGCCTAGATTAAACTTTCTTTTGATCGAGGTTGAGTTGTCTTCAATGATCATATTAATCATCCAACAATCGGCCTATTGTTATCAATTCGAACTTTTTCTCATCTCAACTCATATTTTCAAATTTTTTTTTCATTTTTTATCTTTCTTTTCTTACCCGGGGTAGATTTTTTTTGGTCTTATCTATAGTCCGTTTTGGGTTGATCTTGTTCTCACTACTCTACAAACCTTCTTAATTGACCTCTCTTTATCAAAGCTTCGATTTTATATTTTAAGTTAACACAATCTTCAATATTATGGCTTATGTCTTTATGAAAGGCACATCTTTTAGTTGGATCATTTTTTGTGTTCTGTCTTAGTGGCTTCGATCATATAAGCTCAAGATTTCTTTCAATTTGCATTAGAATCCTCATTCGAGAGGTATTTAATGTGGTATAGTTTCTTTCTCCGTTAGGGTTTTTAACCCTATGTCATCTTTCTCTTGAAAAAGAACCGTAAAAATCCTTACATTTTTATGACTAAAAAAGAGAGATAAGCCTTTCTCACCTCGATTGTTTCTTATTGTAATTTCGGTATTTATATATTTTTTGGCTACAAGTAGAATGTCGACAGAATCTTAGGTGGCTCCAACGACAAAGTCAATTTTATGTGGTACTTTCTGTCATTAAGTCCACTTGTTATAACGACTATGATGATCATTTGCTCTAAGTCTTTTACCTGTAGAGCTTTCGCATTGAAACGCATGACGTAACTGTTCAGAGATTCATTATGACCTTGATAGATCAACATTAAACGTAAAGTCATCTTTTTCATCCTTTAACTACTTACAAATCGAGATAGAAAAGAGTGGCTAAGTTCTTTGAACATTGTAATCAACCTCGATTTCTGACTATTATATCAAGATCGAGTTGCTCCCATTAAAGTGATAGTAAGGCCTTTGCACATCAAAGCTTCATCTGCATTCTACATTATCATGTTAGTCATATAAAGTTTTAAATGATTGAAAGGGTCAAAAGTACCATCGTAGGTTTCTAAGGTCGGCATTTTGAACCCTTTAGGAAGTATGGCTTTGTTGATCTCTTCAATAAAGGGTAAAGTTTCAAGAAATTTAAGCTCATCCTCGAATGCCACTACCTTTATTTTCAGTTCTTTCTCCATGGCTTATATTTGAGCTTTCAAGTCCTTGTTTGGTTGGGGTTCGAGGTTTGTTTGTTTGGATTTTTAGGTCATAACATGTGTCAAATTGTGACTAGGATAGTGGCAAACTAGGTAATTGTGCTCCTCTTCTTTAGAGGCCGAGGAGGCTTTTACCTCTTTATAACTTGGCTATCTAACTACGGTTCCTCGACCATGAGTGATTCGGTCAGGCACTTTCAAAGCTTATGGTGGATTTATAGTTTGCAGTATTTGTTTAAGGGCCTATATCTGTTTGGTCAAAACTTAGAATTGTTCCATGATTTGGCCAGTTTGTAGTGGGGCAAGTCAATCTGAGTCTTAGCTATTGTACGTTTCCTCTAGACCTGGATGACGATCTCTCCTTTCTCTAAAGTTCTTTTCCTAGGTGACATTATTTCGTACTCGGCTAGTGAGTGAAAAAGGTCCCCTAACCTAACATGCCAAATGTTGGTATTGAGCTCTGATCTCAGGATATACCTGAAAAAATAGAAGAGAATGACATTTAGAGGTAAATGCAATGAGTGTTCCCCGTATTTACACTCTGACGTGCAAGTTATAATAAATGAAGTAAAAAAGAGAATAGTAAGCAGAATTAAGAGTAGGTTGAACTTACCTCGATGATGATTGGACATTCATATTTATAGATGAAAGATACTGAATCATCGAAGGACAATAAGGACACGATTGAGCTGATATGACTCTGAGTATGTCATGTCAAGTTGGCACAAATGTCAGAATTACCCCTAGCTGTCTGTTGAAGGCTTTAACGAGGAAAGAAACCACTATACCATTTTAACTATCAAATGCCCCCAACAATACAAAAATAAAAATTATTTTTTAAGAATACAAAAATAAAGAAATAAATAAAATATTTAATGATATTACTATTAATGGCATCTAATTATAAATATAATATATATTTATTAATTAATGATATTAAAAGTATTTAAATATAATAACTTGCAAAACATAAGAAAAAAAAGTAATGTATATCTTTTGCTTTCACAATTGAAAACATTTTTTTTATTTTCATATTTCAACCCATTATTATTATTATTATTTTGAATATTTGCTTTCATTTCTAATTACCAAATATGTTTTCACTCATTTTTTTATTTTTTGAAAAAATGAAAACAAAAAATAACTATATTTTCTAAAACTAAATACTACCTAAGTTTTAATTGTTGATAATTTACATACACTTTTCAAGAAAAATGATGTTGTAATCAGTATTGAAATATCTTAAGAAAGAATTGAACAAAAAATAATATGCATGTTGTGGAATTATTAGAAGTGGAATTGACATACCTTTATTAAATTGTGATATATAGCTATGCAGACTATTTATGATAGATGTGTGTTTAGTAATTATAGATATAAGGATATTTATACTAATATTAGCTGGTGAGCCTTTTTTTTTTTTAATTTAGGTGATTAATTAGTTATTTGTGTATACCTTTTATGGTCACTATGGTTCTACACTTGCTGTTAAATTCTGAACTTAAAGACATTCTTTGAAACAAATCAATTTTATAGTCTTCAATCCCATAACTTTTTTTTTTCTTATGTATTAATTTAATCATTTTTCATTTTCATTTGTCTATTTACTTTTGCTTTGAGGTGTAAGGAGATTTTGAAAAATGTTTTGCATACTAGATGGATGGATTTTTTGGATATTTTAATCATGGATGCTTTCTCACATTTCTTAACAAATTCAAAATTTTGATTCTTTAAAAATTTTCTTTCATTAATTAAACTCAATACTTTTATCCCTACATGTGAATTGTGATGTTATTATTCACCCTCTTTTGCTTCTCTCCTTTTTATGTTTTTAGTAAATCATGTAGAAAAATTTACAACTTTGACCTAATATTTACTAAAACCATGTCCCAAAGAGTAGTAAATTTTCTTTAATTTATTTTTGAATTTTGAATTTTGAATTCCTTTCATTTCATTCATCTATTGCTTTTTTTTTATCATAACTAGTTTCTTACCCACATTGGGATTTTTATATTTATGATATTATTTAATTTAGTTCATTAAATTCTACATAGAAATTTTTTTAATTTTTTTTATCATTAAATATTTGTATCTTCTCTCTTTTTATTTTTAATTAAATTTATGTATTAACGTTAAAATTTTTATTTGATTTTTAATTTCATAAATTGAAAGTACAAAATTTCAAAATTAAAAATATAATTTATCAACAAATTTTCAAATAACTTTTTGACCTTCATCTTTAATTTAGAAAAGTATATTAGTAAATATTTAAGACATTGAAAATTTTAATTAAATTCATTTCATAAATTTGATTGCATAATTGGTAAAATTGAAAATTTTGCTATATATAAAAAAGATTTACATAAAATCTAAATGTAGTAAGTGTTTGTAGATCCTAGAAAATTGTAAGAAAAATTTATAATTAACATAAAATGTAACTGAAATTTAATAATAAAGGTGACCAGGAGAATAAAGGAGTTTGAAATTGAGGAAAAAAAATGTGATTTGGGAACTCAAACCAAGAAAAATTCATCAGATTTTAAACCATTCCTCAATTCCCTAAATATTTATTTTCTCCATGCATACATGTACCCATAATTAGAAAATTCCATTCATTAAAAAAAAAGAATGATAAAAAAAAAAACTTCAATATTTTAATCACCAAAATAGAATAGAATTTAGAGTAGTAGCAATAAAACTAATATATGCTAACCAAAAAATTACATGAAAATCAAGAAATGAAAAACCTTTTTAAAAATAAATCACATACATCAAGGAAATTAAAAAAAAAAAAGCTTCTTCTTTTTTTTTTTTTTTTGAAAAGATCCATTGTTTATTCTTATCGATTGTATAAATCATTGTAAAAATAAAATGAGAATAGGAAATTTTAAAAGAGAAAATAAAGTTTTGAAAAAAATTTGAATGAAAAAAATATTTTTAATAAAGAATTTGAAAAAAAACGCGAATGAAAAGAGTAGAGAAAAGGGTTTTGGATAGAATAGAATAGAAACAATTTATTATATTTTCAATTCTACATCAAGTAAGTTAAAATATAAATAATTGAATATGTTTTTATCCATTTATTTAAAGAGATATTTTTTCTGATTATTTAACTGAAGATTTAAAAAATGTATTGAGATAGATATTTTTAAGTCCTTAAACCAAAATTTTTAAATAAGAATTCATGCATACTCTTATAAATTTAAACAAAATTTAATATTTTAAATGGATTTGAATAATATTAAATAAAGTAAATAATCATAAATCATTTTATCTGTTTTCAAATTAATATTTGAATATTTATTATTTTTTAATGATTAGTTTAAAAATTTTTTATATTTGATTATTTTGATAATATATATTATAATTATTTATTATTATCTTATATGTTATCCAAAGAAACATCTGCCTAAATGTTCACGTAAACAAATTTTATCAGGATTGTATGTATATTATAATATAATATTATATATGATGTCTTTCTTTTTATGATTGTGAGTTAGGTAATTAAGGAAACTATATTGAGGATATGAATAATTAGGTAAAATATATTTTTTTTTGTAATATTTTTTTACTATAGTTCATTAATATAATTGCCTACATAAAGCAGGCATAACTTTTATATATATATATATATATATATAAATATATATATATATATATATAACATGTTACAATGGAAAAAGGAATACGTTTTTTTTTTTATTTTTTTATGTTAAAATTTTTTATTAAGAGAATGATACAATTTTTATATATATACACATATATAAATATATACATATATATATATATATATATTACTGTCAAATTTATAATTTTTTTTTTATGTTAAAAGAAAACGTGAGTTATATATGATATGGTGATTCCGAATGAACAATAAACTACTCCAAATTTACATTTTTTCACTAAATAATTATAAGCTTCTCATATCATTTAACTATTTTCATTCGATTATTTAATTTTTAAATATTTTTAAAAATTAAAAATATACTTATCCAATTCTTTCAACTTATATAATAGTTTTATATTAATTTAAATAATATATAAGACATTTCAAAAATAACTATTTCTCAAACAAGAGTAAAATTCATTAAGAAATTAGTAATTATTTTACTTTTTTAATTTAAAATAAAAAAATTATGTTTCGTTTAAAATCACATACATCTACAAATTTAAAAGTTTTTTTTTTTTTTATCTTATCACTTATAATTTATTAACAATCACTATAATTTTCCCATTAGAGGAAGGTCAGAAAAAACTTTTTAAGATATTTTTGTTTTGACCTTTGCGTCTAATCAATCTTTCAAATATATATATATATCCACAATTATCAAATCTCTTCTTTATTATTCCAGGACTTAAGATGTAATTTGACAACATTTTTCTATTGTTTCCTTTAACCATATTAAATATTATATCTAAATTTTTTTTTTGCTCATTCTGAACTAGCAAATATTCTTGCTCGTGCATTACAGAATTGATAAATAATGAATCATAGTTTTTTTAAAGCAATTTGGGAAAATAAAATTTCTTGAAAATTTTATTTAACATGTTTGTATTATTTCTATTTTAAATAAAATTTGGACAACGCAAATGAAAAAAAAAAAAAAAAGAGTAGAAAATTGTTACAATTGCTACTATTACATTTTTAATTTTAATAATTAATATTTTTAGTTAACATTCACATTCTTTCATAATTATCTCAATTTTAACAAATTGAGTACCCAAGACTATTACATGTATTTTATATATACGTTATACATGTAAATTAAATAATGTTTATTTATGTATTTACACATATTTAAATAGATAAAACTCTTGTGATTATAATAATAATAATAATATTATTATTATTATTATTATTATTATTATATGTTTGTATATTGAGATAAATACTGAAGAGAAATTAGACTGACTACCTCCAAAAAAAAAGTTGAGGAACCAAAAGTAGAAGGTGAATAAAATTAAAGTTTAGAAATAGAAAGTAGTAATTTACAGGATTTTCTTGAGTTACTCCATGGCCATGTTCATCCAATACATGCTCTCAAAAAATGACAACAAATGTCTTAGCACAAGTATTGGACGAAGAAAGATCTTTAGAGGAGCTTCACTCACATAAACAAACATTAAATGAGAAAGTAATTCACCATAACAAAGTAGAAGCATTTGCAGCCGGTGGTTTAACACTCTTCATATGAAGAATATGAGATTGAAAGATCTAGAAAATGAGGAATAGAAAAATGCCTAAGGCGCAGATACTTAGAATGAATAAATATTTTTTTGGTTTTGTTTTTGTCGGATCTGATCAGCAAAAAGATGATGGTGCAAAAACACCTTCAAGAAATGGTATATGTGAAATAGTTTCACACCAGCTGGTCACTAACACTGGTAGTAAGTAGGTTTTGTAGCTAGAAGATGCTGAAGAAGGCAAACTTTTATAAGAAACAGTCTAACCAGTAAGACATCACACTTCCCCAGCTCTCATATTGCCTCTTTTTATTGAAAACAGATGCAGCAATAGATTGAACTTGGAGTCTCCTCTAAAAACCATGCATCTTTTGATAGAAATAAAACTTAAAAGGTATCCTTACCTGAAAATTTCACTCCAAATATTAACTTGATATAGTCCAGATGGAGGCTATCCTTCCCTTGCTCTCTACACCCTTTCATTAGGAATCTCGGCAGAAGCTATGATAGAAATGTGTGAAGGATTCACAGAGTAAGAATATTAGAATGGCAAAAGAGTTTTTGTGAAAAGGAAACTCAACTTTAATTAATTTTATTTGCATTCAACTTGAATTACGTTAGAATGGAAATCTGTATCCATACACTCCACCTCTTAAAAATAAGAGAGATAAGAACTACTCATCCCATATCACCAAAGCAAAGATAGAATCAAAATAAAAACTAATCGTAATGATATGAACATCTAAACTGCTAAAGCCTTAGAAATTAAATAATAATAATAATAAGAAGAAGAAGAAGAAGAAGAAGATAAAAAAAAAAAAAAAAGAATAATCCAACATACCAAGCTTCACTAAGCGTTGATTTCTAGCAAAGATTGCTGCCACCTTTTGCTGTATCTACATAACTCTAGAACCTGCTACGTGGGGACATAATGCCTAGTTTTTTGCCTGTAGCAATTCTCTTATTTGTAATGAAATCCTAGAATTTGTAACTTTAGTTTAGTTGTATAAAATCCGAACTCTCAAAATAATTAACTACAAACTAAAGATTAATGAGCCATAACAAATTCCTTAACTGTTTTTCAAACTAAAATGTTACATCAGTAGTAAGAGCATAAACTGGTAGTTGATAATTCATTTCACAAGCACACCCAAAGAAGAAAAGCTGAAACATATTAGAATATAAAAAGAAAATCATAATAAAAGATAGAAACTTGAACAGTTAGCCTAATGTCGGATGCATGTTGATGCCAACATGTGGACATAAACCATACATAATAAAGGACACAAAGTACAGACAACTAAACAATATCGTTTCAATTTTTTGAATCTCTTTAAAGCTAAGGAAGGGCATCATAAATAAAAGGTAGTACAGCAAAGTTCCTTGAGTAATGACAATAAAAATTATTTTTCATTCTGTTTCATGCAATGTGCAACAGCACAAAGAAAAATAAGGTGAGATACAGATTTAAAATATATATTCCACATAATCAATCAATTAAAGGCCTCAAACATATTCATTTTTCTACAAAGTCAAAAAGACATTCTAAACGTTATGAAATTCAAATACTAATGAATACCTGGGCTGTGGTTTTATCAACAAACTGTTAGACTAACAGTTTGGGAAACGCCGTTGGATCAAACCCTTTCCTAAACATCTCCTCTACCCATCCGTGAGCCTCAGCTCTCCTCCCTTTTCTGAGGAGAGCACGTATTATGATCTCATAAGTCCACTGATTTGGCACATAGCCCTTCTGGCATATCCAATCATACATCTCAAAACCATGGCCCACGTTGCTTACACTTAGTTTCGTCAATAACACATTGTATGTGTAGATGTCAAGTGGGAAACATTGTTCAATCATTTCTACCAGGCTCTCTATATCTTGGTTCACTTCGACACAGCCAGAAAACATTCCAATGAGTTGGCCAAGCAACGAAATATCTGATGTTGTCTCATCTTGCACTTTTATCAATTGAATCCAGGCCTCATACAGCTTTTTACTCTTAAAAGAATTTAACAAAAGTATGTTACCAATAAAAGATGTAACTTTACCCCTAGTTTTCTCCAAGTCATTAACAAGTTCTACAACCAAACCATAGCTTTTCTTCCAGCACAGCAGCTGTATAAGATACTCATAACATGCCGTACTTGGGAATAAATTATTATCCCTCATTTCCCTCATGAAATTCAATGCATAATCTGCCTTGTTGGCTTTGCAAAGACCAATAATCATGGAACTATAGAAATTTCTCCCTATACTTCTTCTCTGGCGTACATCACCAAAGAAGTTTATAGCATCAGATATTCTGTCATTCTTTAGGTAACTATACAACACAAGACTGTTGGACCTCTGATTGGGCTCAATCCCGCTTCTTTGCATAATCTCATACACTTCTCTAGCTAGTTCAGGCTTTTTGGCATGACCTGCTCCATCAATGAAGAAGTGAAAAATATGAGAGCTAGGTTTAAAATGAGACAACTGCATCTCCAGGAATTTGAAGAATTGGTTTTCCGGACTTTGTGTACCACAGAGGCAACAGATAACAGTTCTAAAAATTCTTTTAGTCGGTCTATGACCCTTCTCCTGCATTTCAAGCAGAAGTGTTGCAGCAATATCTCCCCTATTAGACTTGCTAAAACCATGAATCAAGTGAAAGTAAGTATTCCATGATGTAATTTTTGTCATTCTACTAAGTTCACCATGTATTAAATAACCATCTTCAACCCTATTTGCTTTACACAGAGCAGCAATAAACATGTCACATACAGAATAGCTAGGACGCAACTTCCGCTCCAGGGCAAAAACCAGCAGCTCCTTAATCTTGTCAAGTTTTCCCTCTCTGCACAAGGCATCTGCAAGAATAGTGAAGGTCTTTTGACCAGGGAAATAACCTTCATCGATTGAATTTCTTAACACATGGTAAGCTTCCTGAATATCTCCATTCCAACATAAGAGATTGATCAAAAAGTTATAAGCCACGCTATTAAGCGAGAGTCCAAATTCTGACCTTGAGTTATACAACTCAATGGCAACATCAGCCATCCCAGCCTTACAAAAGAAACACAAAATGGCATTCATGGCCACCTTATCAGGCAAAATCCCATCTTTCTCCATTTCAATTAACAAATCACAAACATCCTTGAGCCGGTTCTCTCTTAATAGTCTTAACACCAAAATGTTGTATCGAAACAGGCGCGGAACATTCCCATCTAATAATTTCTTGCTATCGACCAACTGCAAAGCTTCATTTAACCTTCCTTGTTGTACATGATTTTGAAGCCAGATCCCATAAGCATGCTCCGTTGGCACATTAAGTTCCGTAAACTCGTACAACAAGGTGGCGGCATGCTTGAATCTCTTACGCTTGCAAAGTGCATCCACAATAATACTCACGGCATGCCCAACAAAATGCTTCCTGCTCTCCACCAAACGACGCAAATAGGCCTCCGCCTCATCCAAGTTATTCTGCTTGCACCAGTACTTCACCAAGATGGAGTGGGTGATGTCATTCTCCAAACCCCTCAAAGAAATCTGCTTAGCTATCATGTCAACCGCGTCAAAGCAGCTCTCCTCTACAAGAGCATTCAAAAAAACGTGATATGCGAAGGCATCCAAGTCAAGACCCTGGAAGCGCATTCTGCCGAACAGCTGGAGTGCCATCCCAGGTTTCCCTGCAAGAGCATAGCCCATAACTAAAGTGTCGTGAAATCTAACCTTCTGAATGTAACTATGCGCCATAAAATCCCGCAAGAACTCAAGCATCAAAGACATGAGCTTCGCTTTCGAAAGAATCTTGAAGATGGCATAGAAGGTGGCTTGGGTGTGGTGAAATCCGGGTTGGCGGCCAGCCCAGTCGAAGAACTTGAGGCATGAAAGAACGTCTTTGGAGGAGGAGCGGCCGTAGGAGAGAACCTCCAGGACAAAGGCCTCGGAGAGGCGGAGGTTGAGGTGGGAGAGAGCAAGGTCAGCGGCATGCCTGGTAGATGCATCATCTGAGGCGGCTTGATCTTGGGAGTTTAGGACGCTGAAGATGCGATCAAGGAGAGCGGTGTTACTGGCCTTGAACCAGTTCTTGAAAGAAGACACCACGTCCTTGGCGCTTACATTGAGACGATGGGCTGATAAGGACTGGTTGAGAGATTGGGAGAGAAACAAATAAGAATAGGAGTATGAATTACCGTTTCGATTTTTCATAAGGAGAATTTGGCTGGATTTCGATACATGTTTGATTGAACTTAAAAGCATTATCGTTATCTTTTCTTCCTCTCTTTCAAAATCCACAACTCCAATTTAACCAGGCAAATACCAATTGCTCTGGTTTGGTTTTTCCAACAAGAACCGACACCAATAGCTGCGAATCACGTCAAGTAGTTAAAGCGCTTATAGGAAATAACAAACCATTTTTTATAGTCACTCCTGTAATTGGCTGCCAAAAAGACAAAGCCACTTACCTATTTAAAAACCTTGGGAAATTTTTATTTTTTATTTTTTGAAAATTTAAAATACAAATTTTTACTTGGTTTAATCTAAATTAGGTTTTAAAATTTTTTATCAAATTAATGTTTCACAATTTTTAATGCTAAAAATAGTAGCAGGATGAAAATAACTTTATTATATAAAAAGGTGAAAATATATGTTTTATGAAGTTACATATCATAATGTAAAAATTACAAGTACATTCAAATAATCTTCAATGTATATTTATGAAAAAAATTAATAAGCAAATCCAATAAAATTAATATAAAATTAAATTAAATACACATTTGGTGGGAATTAAACTCAAGATCTAAAAATATTGACCTCTACTTTTTGTGATAACAAAACATTCTACTTCGTTTGTTAACGCTCAAGTTTTGAAGGAAGGCATCTTTACAGGATGATTAGCATGGTGGAATTAGATAAATTAGAAAGGAACGAGAGTGATGCTAAGGTTAGCTGGTTAAGTGTCTTAAAGCTAAAGAACCATAAATTAGTCTACGCAAAGATCAATCGACTACTTATTGATACTACAAAAAAAATTTTATATACTAACATTTGATTATATTGATAGTCAAATTACGTCAGTATAAAATATTTTTACTGACAGATTTTTAATATCGTTAGAATATATCATATATTTATCAATACTTTATATAATTATCGGTATAGATAAATTTTTTTTTATAGTACATAACTGTTTGTCAGTATAAATATGTTATATATTGATATTTATTTATACTAACAGTCAAATTATATAAGTAAAAAATATCTATATTAACGAATTTTGTTATTGTCAGTATAGACAATGCTTATACCAACAATTTATAAAGCCATCAGTATAGAAAAACTTTTTTTGATGATATATAAATATCCGTCAATATAAATATATTATATACTGATGATTACAATAACCGTCAGTATAAGCTAAAAAAAATATTAATTCATAATATTTTCCTTTAATAAAAATTTTCAAAAACGATAATTATTAATAAATAAAATTTGTAACTTAATTAATTTTAAATGATAATAAGTTTTGAATAAAATTTGTAAGTATTATATTAATTAATAAATTTATAATTAAATATTAGACTAAAATTTTTTTAAATTTCAATATTATATTAATTTGATTTTAATTAATATTTTAGTATAGTTTCATAAAATTTTAAAATCATTTTAAATCGAAAGTCAAATTATAAATAATCTACATATATAGTAGTATTTATATTCATATAAATATTTTTTTATGTTATTTGTAAAAGTTTTTTTATAAAATAATATTTATCGTTTATTGTATTAGTAGTTTGGGATTCCAAAGTTTAAAGAAGGGAAATAAATTTTAAAAATGATCACAAGTAATTTGACAAAAAAAAAACCTTCAATTTTTTGTAAAGGAATATTCAATGTGTTTTTTGGGTAAAAAAGCCTTGAATATTCCCAAAAGAAAAAGAAAAATGTTGGGATTATTGAAGGGGTTTTTCATAAAAAATGTTTTGAATAATCCCTTTTAAATGAACAATTCGTCTATTATTGAAGGTGTTTTTGACAAAAAACGCTTTCAATAATCCACGAATTAATCAATGTATTTTTAGTTAGAAATGTTTTCAATAGCCTCATCATAAAAAATAAAAAGGAATTATTCAAAGTAATTTTGACCATAAACGCCTTAACTAACCACATTCAATTTTTTTTACGAGATCATTCAAGGCGTTTTCTCACAAAAACGCCTTGAATAATCCCAAAAAAAATGAGAAAGGATTATTGAAGGTATTTTTTTGCAAAAAACGTCTTCAATAATCCTATCATAAAAATTAAAGAGGATTATTCAAGACGTTTTGTCATTTTTTTGCCATAAACGCCTTGACTAGCTCCATTCAATTTTTTTAAGGGAATATTTAATGCATTTTCTGGCTAAAATATCTTTAATAATCCTATCATAAAAATTGAAAGGGATTATTTAAGACATTTTTTGCCATAACCGCCTTGACTAACTCATTCAATTTTTTCTAAGAGATTATTTAAGGCGTTTCATCTAAAAAATTGGAGAGGATTATTTAATGCGTTTTTGACCAAAAACACTTCAATAATCCATTCAAAAAAATTTAAGAGGATTATTCAAGGTATTTTAAGCTAAAAACGCATTCAATTTAAGCAATTTGACCTAACTAAAAAAGAGAAAATAGCCGTTACCATTTTGAAAATTATATCTGAAAATGAATGCAAGTCAGTTGTAGGTTTATGCTCAAAAAATATTTGGTTTATATATGTGATACTACTAATTACATTTTGAAATTTACATTACAAACATTGTAATAGTTTAATAAATTACCCACACATCCGAATTTATAACTAATAACGTTGCTATATAAATATACTTTTTTCAAATAATCGTACTCAAATATGTGTATTCATATAAGCTGTCAATTGATATAAAACAAATATATATCAATAATATTAAACCAATACCCTAATTTAGAAACTTAAATTATCCATTCAACATGACATAACATTATAAAAAATAAAATGCTTATATTTACACCCAACTAACAATCTCCAACCTCAAGGTGTAGCGAATGATAATACATACCTAGCCCACTCTTTACGGACTTCATTAAGTTCATCTATCATGAAGCTTCCTTTATTCTCCCATTATAAAAGAAAATCAAAAGTAAATATTAATAAATAAGAACATAATTTAGCTTTTTTTTTGTAAAGATATTACTGTTGTATGAAATTAATACTAACATTGAATGGTGCGGTCATAAAATCACATAAAATAATCTTTTTCATAAAATGAAGGACATAATATCCACATTTAGTATATCCTGGTTGACGAGGTACCTAAAAAATAAATTTAAAGGGTTTAGAAAATATTATTCTAAACAAACTCAGCATAAAATAATAAATTTCACATTTACCAATAATGACACCCAATTTTTTTTTGTTTTCTTATCAACTGCAAACATTATCCTAAATTGAACAGAAAAAAGTACTTAATACAAAAATAAAAGTAATTATGAAGAAACACAAGATAACATAATAACATGTAATACCTCTTTATAAAATTCTAAAAATTAGGGTTAGGTTTTCCCGTTGTTAGAGTGAAATTAAAAAAGTATGGTATTAATGAATTTGTATCAATCACAATAAGTTGTCAATGACGATTATAAAATGATAAGAATGATATACTTAGATTAGATATCATCTCAGATTCAAGTAAGGTTTAAATAATTATTTGTATGAATATAACTTACGCAGCATTATATGGGACTAAAAAAATAATTGGCCCGTTTTTGCAAGCAATGACCCACATGACGATCACGAAAAATAATAGTACCACTCTACTCACTAACAAAATTTGAGTCAATGAATCTGAATCTATATGTCATTTGTCTCACCTTGATCTTTCTATATAGAGAGCTTTACGATAACAATCAATAATATTAGTTAGTAATACACCACAATATAGATTAATACATATTGACTTTGCATATTTAAATTTATAAGCTAACCTCATATAAACAACAATATTAGCAGTTGATATTTCATCTAAGGTATAAAATTCCTTAATCTTAGTCTCCCTACGGTAAATAATTGGTGGATGATCAAATAACCTATTCTTGGACTCAATGGTAATGCAGTTTCTTCTAGATAAATGACCAAGTACATAATTAGATAATACATCAATGACAGCCTGAGCAAAGGTCATCCTTTAAGTCCCAATGTCATACTACAATATATAATGAAATATAAGTATTAAAACCAAATCAATCAATATAATAAATAAATAAATATTAAGTGAATAAACAAAATCATACTTCATGGCTAATACCGGAGATTGGGTTTTCTGCCTGACTTACAACAAAAGCTTGTCCTAGCTGGATGATGCTATTCGACTGGCCTACAGGCATGCTAGGCTACATTGCTGCCAACATCACCTTCAAAGCTGCAAGTCATTGCTGTTGATCATTTAAGCATTGCTCTTGGTCGTCAAGTCTTTGCTATTGTTGCTTAATGATTGCTTCATATTGTTCATTCATCATTTGAGTGGTTTTAGGTTGATTATTGAAAAACTTTAATGGCAACACAATCTACCAACCCCATGAACTATATCTTTCTTTTGCTCCTAATGCTAAAAACAAGGGATTTTTACCATATTGGGTTGCTAGTTCACCGAATTTAATTTTAGTAGCAAAATCATCTTAAAAGACAATAATAAGATGGGCTATAATAATAAATCTATACAAATATAGAGTCATACATACAAGCGTAAAGCCAATCATACGTGATATAATGAGTAGTTATACATACAATTTTTTTAGCCATTTCTTCGTTTGCTTTATCTGTAAATGATCCATCTTTTCGCATATGTCCTTATTTTCACATATCCCATCTAGAAACTTTAGTGCCAGAGCTAGATGATTTCTAATAAATTAGCGCGATATCAAAATCAAAATCTAATAAATGAATGTTTAGAAATATTCATTTATAAGTATAAAACAAGTGTGTGAATACTTACAAACTCATACTTGATATTTGCATAACTCTTTCTTGATTTTCGATGGTGATATACTTGTTTGGCCCAAATATTCTTTTGTTGTTCTTTGATTTACTATAAAAGAAAGAAATTACATAAATCACATATTAAGATATTGAATATATTACATAAAATCTTATAAACAATTTTTTGTAATGAGTATGCGTATCGAGAATTCTTCTGATAACTGATCTCAAACAAAATTCATCCAATCTTGATAATTTATAACATCTGCATATGACAGAAGTGGAATAGCTAAAACATCATCATGATCAGCAAAAGGTAAAATATATTAGGTTATTAATCTGCTTTTAAAGTCTCTGAATACTTTTCTAGCTGATTGCAACACAAGCTTTTTACACTCAATTGGGATATCAAACCGTTCCTAATAAATTTAACACAATTAGTATGAACATATTGAATTTTAATTAAATGATTATTTAACAAATTTTATGAAATAGTTGAATAAATATACCATAACCGACTTTCATATACGATCTTTTAGATCATCGGGGACTTATCACCAATTATGCTACGTAATAGAAATGCTACTACGGACAACTACTCTAATATGACTAGCCAACTTAACAGTTTCATCAGACACAAATTGCCTATTTTGATTGAAGTCAACGTGAATTTTCGTGTCTATCACTTGAATTTGTTTATTTTGTCCCCTTGCTTTTTTTTTTTTCACTACAAGTGTGTTTTCTTCATATTCAATAGTAGGAGAAATATGTTATTCAGATTCCATAATACCTGTAATTTTGATCATAATTATATGAAATAAACCAAACTGCCTATCTAAATTTCACATAGTACGTAATAATCATATTACAGTTACTACACCAATATACGTAAAATATCCTCAAACCAATAATATTTTACGAGTACAAGCCATACCGTTATTCTCACCTTAAATAAGAGTTTCATGCAAAACAAATGATGAGTAAAAAAATACACACAATTTTCATAATACCATTTAGCAAACTATAATATTTAAACCAAACTACAAAGAAACACCATACATGTAATAAAGGGAGATTGGACAACTAAAGTGACAGTGAAATGAATAAAAATATATACAGTAAGGAGCAAAAAAAAATACCTATATCAAAGAATATAAATAATACAAAAAATAAATAAAATAAAGATATGCCGTTAAAAAGAGAGGTGCAACGGCATTCAGTTGTTGAAGGTCGACAGTGACGAGAGAGATGAAGAAACCAAAAGGCAAACTAAATGAGTTTAGAGGTTTTGGTTTCATTGCAATACAACTTTTAATCATTCTCTATAGTAACAGTTAGGATTCTAAAGTTCAGACATGGGAATAAATTTTAAAAGTGGTTAATAAAGGCGTTTTAGCAAAAAAAAACGCCTTCAATTTTTTGTAAGAGAATATTGAAGGTATTTTTTGGACAAAAATACCTTAAATAATCTTAAATAAAAAAATACTATGGATTATTAAATGTATTTTTTGTAATCTCCTCTAAAAAATTAAAAGAAATTATTAAAGGCGTTTTTGGCAAAAAATACCTTTAATAATCTAGGAATTATTCAAGACATTTTTGGCTAGAAATGCCTTCAATTACCCAATTCAATATTTTTTAAGAGATTATTTAAGGTATTTTTTAGACAAAAATACCATCAATAATCTCCTTATGAATGCCTGAAAGGGATTATTCAAGGCGTTTAATCATAAAAATGCTTTGAATGATCTCAAAAAATTGAATGGGGATTATTAAAGGTGTTTTTGGCTAGAAACGCCTTCAATAATCCCATTCAATATTTTGTTAGCGATTGTTTAAGGTATTTTTTAGGCAAAAACGTCTTCAATAATCTCCTCACAAACACTTAAAGGTAATTATTCTGGGCGTTTTATCATAAAAACGTCTTCAATGATCCCAAAAAATATATGATGGGATTATTAAAGGTGTTTTTAATAGAAAATGTCTCGAATAATCTCTTTTAAAAAATTGAAGGGGATTATTGAAGGTAATTTTGACGAAAAATGCCTTCAATAATTTAGAAATTATTCAAAGCATTTTTTGCCGAAAACACCTTCAATAACCCCATTCAATATTTTGTTAGCGATTATTCAAGGTATTTTTTAGGCAAAAACGTCTTCAATAATCTCCTCACAAACACTTAAAGGTAATTATTCTGGGCGTTTTATCATAAAAACGTCTTCAATGATCCCAAAAAATATATGATGGGATTATTAAAGGTGTTTTTAATAGAAAATGTCTCGAATAATCTCTTTTAAAAAATTGAAGGGGATTATTGAAGGTAATTTTGACGAAAAATGCCTTCAATAATTTAGAAATTATTCAAAGCATTTTTTGCCGAAAACACCTTCAATAACCCCATTCAATATTTTGTTAGCGATTATTCAAGGTATTTTTTAGGCAAAAACGTCTTTAATAATCTCCTCACAAACACTTAAAGGTAATTATTCTGGGCGTTTTATCATAAAAACGTCTTGAATGATCCCAAAAAATATATGATGGGATTATTAAAGGTGTTTTTAATAGAAAACGTCTCGAATAATCTCCTTTAAAAAATTGAAAGGGATTATTGAAGGTATTTTTGACGAAAAATGCCTTCAATAATTTAAGAATTATTCAAAGCATTTTTTGCCGAAAACACCTTCAATAACCCCATTCAATATTTTTTTAGTGATTATTCAAGGTATTTTTTTGGGTAAAAACGTCTTCAATAATCTTCTCATAAATGCCTAAAAGTGATTATTCTAGGCATTTTATCACAAAACATCTTGAATAATCCTCTCTAAAAAATTAGAAGGGATTATTGAAGTTACTTTTAGCCAAAAATACCTTCAATAATCCAAGAATTATTCAAGGCATTTTTAGCAAGAAACGTTTTCAATAACTCAATTCAATATTTTGTTAGTGATTATTTAAAGTATTTTTTGGGCAAAAACGTCTTTAGTAATCTCATTATAAATGCTTGAAAGTGATTATTCTAGGTGTTTTATCACAAAAATGCCTTGAATGATTTCAAAAAAAAAAAGAAAGTGGATTATTAAAGGTGTTTTTGGTAAAAAACACATCGAATAATTCCCTTTAATTTTAAAAAATATTTTTGGCTGGAAATACCTTTAATAACCCCATTCAATATTTTGTTAACGATTATTCAAGATGTTTTATAGGCAAAAATACTTTCAATAATCTCTTCATAAACGCCTGAAAGTAATTATTCAAGGCGTTTTTGGTTATAAACGCCTTGACTAACCCCAAGGGATTATTAAAGGTATTTTATTAGAAAAATACCTCGAATAATCTCCTTTAAAAAATTGAAAAGGATTATTGAAGGCGTTTTTAGTCAAAATGCCTTTAATAATCCAAAAATTATTCAAGGCATTTTTGGCCAAAAACACTTTCAATAACCCAATTCAATATTTTGTTAGAGATTATTCAAGGCATTTTCTAGACAAAAATGACTTCAATAATCTCCTGCTTAAATAACCAGATGCCAAGATTTTCTATAGATTATTCAAGGTATTTTCTGGTAAAAAACACCTTTAATAATTCACCGTCCTTACTTTATACTCCCACATTTTGGGAATGAAAATCTTTTAAAAAAATCTAAACTTATTAAAACAAAAATAGTGAAAATTTTGTTCCCACCGTCTTTACCTTGCCTTTCAGTTCTTACATCGCTTGAAGCTTATCTCATCTCACTCTCCCTTGCTTTTAATCTTTTTAACTTTGTAACTAAAAACCTTGAAATTTTCAAGCTTTGAAACTTTGTTTTCTTTACAAATATCCCTTATTTCTACATAGTTTTTACAAGCTGCCCAGATTTTATCCTTTTGTTTTGAGTTACTTTCCTTCTATCCTCTGCCTCTCTCTTGCTTATTCAACCAAAACTGATCTTGGTTGTGCTTCCATACACTTCATAACTTTAATTATAAAGGTACGTTTGAAATATTATTTTTAATGAAAATGTGACATTATGCTTATATAGTCAAATTTTATTTAGTGTTTAAATTAAATGTTATTATTTTAATTTAAGTTTTTAAATTAAATATAATTTTATTACTAAGGCAAATCATCTTACATTCTATGGATAAGGTATGGATAAATCTCACGTCAAGAGCCAATGAAGAATACATAAAAGGAGTTACTAGTTTTTTAGATTGTACCTTTGCAATATCATTTGAAGATGAAAAACTTTGGTGTCTTTTTGTTAAATGTGTCAACACATTTAGAGTTTGTAGGAGAGATGCATTTGATCACATAAGATGTAATGGTTTTATCAAAGGATATGTTCGATGGGTATTTCACAGAAAGGTCTTGGATGTATGTTTACCTACTAGAACAATTAATGACGAAGAAAGAAGGCTAGGTCTTGACATTCATGATTTATTACATGATATAATAGTTGAAAAAGCTATAAATGTTGATGTAGGTAACATACAAGCTGGAGATACTAGTGGAGAGCAACACCATGGTCATAAAATTGATAATGACAAGTTTTATGGTTTACTTTAAGATACAAAGGAGAAACTATATCCAAATTGCAAAAACTTCACAAAGTTTTCTTTTATAATCTATTTGTTCCACATTAAGTGTTTTAATGGTTGGACAAATAAATATTTCGATACATTATTAGAGGTTTTGAAACTTGCTCTATCATAGGGTAATACATTACCAGGGTCTTATCAAGAATTGAAAAAAATGATTTTTGCCTTAAGTTTGGGATATAAAAAAATCCATGCTTGTCCCGATGATTGTATGTTGTTTTAGAAGGATAAGGCAAATGAAGAAATATATTCAAAATGTAGTGCTTCTAGGTGAAAAGAGAGCTTGAATAATGTAAAAAGTGATATCAAATATATAGTGTCAGAAACAAAGAAAAAAGCTACTGAGATTTTGTGTTAGTTTTTTTTAATTTCAAGACTATAAAGGTTATTCATTTCTTTAAAAACTGCTCTTTTAATGATTTAACATGAATATAAGCGTACTAAAGATGGACATATAAGACATCCTGCAGATTCTCTAGCTTGAAAAGAATTAAATTTTCAATATCTTGAGTTTTTTTTTTACCCTCATAATATTCGTTTGGGTTTGGCTTATGATGACTTTAACCTTTTCAAAGCTATAAGTGCGACACATAGCACTTGGCTTCTTATATTAATACCTTATAACTTACCTTTATGGATGTGCATGAAACAACCAAACTTTATTCTTTTCCTACTTATTCTTGGTCCAAAAGGTCTTAGAAACAATATAGATATATACCTACAACCTTTGATAGAATAGTTGTAGAAACTTTGAGAAGTTGGTGTTTAGACTTTTGATGCTTTAAAAAATCAAAACTTTTAGCTATATGCAGCATTAATTTGGACCATTAACGACTTCCCTACATATGCCAATTTGTTTAGGTGGAGTACTAGGGGAGACTATACATGTCCTTTTTGTGGATTTGATACTGCATCTAAAAGGTTACAACATGGTAGAAAGTATTGTTATATGTGTCATCGTAGGTGGTTGCAACTTAATCATAGGTTTTGAAATAATAAAAACTCATTTGATGGGACTCAAGAATTTAGAAGTACTTATTCACCACCATTCGAGAGTAAAGTATTGAGATAATTGAAACAATGGAATGATAATGAAGATGGGCTATAGAAGAAAAATATTTTGTTCACATTACCTTGTTGGAAACATCTTCTATTACATCATAATCTTGATGTGATGCACATAGAAAAAAATATTTGTAATAACATTCTTGGTACATTGATTGGGTAAGAAGAGAAGTCAAAGGATAACTACAAATCATAATTTGACCTTGTAAAAATGGATATAAGGAGTGTTATTCATCCAAAAACTCGTCTTGGCACAACACTCAATACTTGTCTCAAGCTTCATATCAAATGAGCTTAATTGAAATTTTTTTTTTTAAAGAATCTCAAGGAAATGAAAACTTCAGATGAATACTTTTCAAATATCTTACGTTGTATGCAACTTAAACAATGGAAGCTAATAAGGCTCAAAAGTTATGATTGTCATCTCTTAATGTAAGAGTTTTTTCCTATAGCAATACGATGGTCTTTACCTGATAAAGTGTACTTGGTTTTTATTGATTTATGTACCTTTTTTAAAAAACTTTGTTTTAAAGTTCTCGAAGAACATAAGCTTGAATTGCTTGAGTCTCAAGCTGCATCAATTTTATGTGAAATGAAGAAGATTTTTTCTTCATTTTTTTTCATAATAATGATACATTTAGTTATCCATTTGACAAATAAAGCAAAAATTATCAGTCCAGTCATTTATCAATGGATGTATCCTATTGAGAGGTATATCTTAAAGTATTATAGATTTTTTTACTTAAAGTTCAACTAAGATGTTTGCTAATGATTTTTTCTATTGAACTTCTATAAATATAGGTTTCTTCTTACTCTTAAATCATATGTACGTAATAGAGCTTATCCTGAAGGTTCAATTGCCTAAAGGTACTTAGCAAATGAATGCATAACTTTTTGTTTAAAATATTTTGATAGGATGAAAACTATTTTTAATTGACCCATAAAAAATAAAGACAAGAATCCCTTTGTAAATGAAAAAATATCCATTCTTTCTACTATAGGAAGACCATTGAGAATATTAAAATGTAAAAATTTTAATGTTAACAAACGTAAAAAAGTCTCACAAATTGCATTTGAAGCTATAACTTTGATTTAAGTACATCGATATATGCTATTTAATTTTGCTAAGGTTGCTCTTTTTATAAAATAAGATCACTTATCTACATGCATATTATACTTGATAAATTTTTTTTGTAGTATATTGTATAGTCTTTTAAGAATTTTTTTCATGTAGAAAATATGAGCAATTTTTTAAGAGGCTTAATCAGTCTTATCAGCTTACGTCATATAAGATACAAAAGTTGCAAAGTGAAACTTTTCATTATTGGTTTCATGATCATGTAATTCGCATATCATGGTTTAGAATATGTAATTAAAGTTTATATGATTATATTATTATTTTAACCAAATATGAAATTGGATAGGTTGCCAATTTGGATCAACAAGGAGATGCAAACATCACAGATTAACTTAGATGGCTTGCTTGTGGTCCAACTGATATTGTTAGAAAATTCGTTGGCTATATCATTAATGGTTTTAAATTTCATACCAAGGCACGTGAAAGATACTTGAAAACTTAAAATAGTGGGGTTGTTGTAACAACCAAAATGGTTATTATGAAAGTACAAGAGATGCACAATCTATTAAGGGGAAAGTTAACTATTATGGGGTTTTAAAAAACATCATTCAGTTGAATTATATTGGTAGAATAAAAGTTGTGTTATTTAAATGTAATTTGATTGATATAAATAGAGGTTACAAAAAAGATAAATTTGGTTTCACTCTTGTGAATTTTTCACATCTAGCTTATAGTGGAACTAATTTGGTTCATAATCCTTTTATCTTGTCATCACAAGCTAAGAAAGTTTTTTATATGAAGGATGAAAGACATAATGGTTGGGTTCTTGTCAAGCATGCAAAACTTAGAGATGTATTTGATATGGGTAATGAATCATCCTTACATAGAGAGCAAAAAAATAGAGAAATCCATGTTGAATTTGATGATACACATAGTACTTCAAATTGGGTTAGAAGTGAAGTTGATGATGATAGAATGGAGGTCACACCAGAGATGAAAAATGAGCATGTAGAAGAAGATGCCATAGATGAACATAATGGGGAGGACATTTTTTAATTCTATGTAATAGTTTAAATTGTTGTTAAGGTTTTACAATGTAAGACATAGTTCACTACTATTTTGGTTTTTTGTTACTAGCTTCAATCATTTAAAATTTTGTGATCATGTAATATATTAAATTATACTTTGTGCTTTATATGGTTTGCCACTATCAAGTTCTCTGTTATTTGTACTTAGTATATTTTGTGTATTATTAAACTTGAGATAACAAAGTGTAGATGATTGAATATCACTAAGGCAAATCATGCCTCTAGTTCTCAACTACAAACATAATATGAAAAACAATATGTGCCTGCAAATCCAGAAGCTTCACAACATGAGCCTTTGCGATAATCTCAAAAACCAATTTTTCAATCTACAAATAATGAAGATCAAGATAAACAAGTTGAACATAATTTAGGTATAAAAGCACTACATTCTAATAGTAGAATTTTTTATGTGTTATAATGTTGTATAATTACAATTTTTAATGAATTTAATTGCTTCCTTTACATGTAATTTTTCTATATAGGAAATGTTCAACATAAAAAAATGCGAGGTCCTACACGTATGGCTAATATTTGAAATTTGAAAAAAAGGGAGCATGTTATTGTTAGGGTCAATGATCATGCTATATCTATCAGTGATGAATCTTGCTCTTTAACTCAATTCATTGGTAGCATAGTGAGAATGCCTAACGTTGCACTAATTAATTATACAAATTGGTATGAAATGTTGGATGCTAAGAAAGAAGAAATGTGAAAAACATTAGAGGTATCAATACAATAATGTTTTAGTTGCTAACTAATGCCATGACAATAATCTTTTAGTTTCTAGTTAATAGTAGTAATTCATATAATATATATTGACATTTTCTGTCCAATTACCTCTTTAAAATTGTAGTCAAAGTTTGAATTTCACAAATCTGATTTTGATGAGCTTGTTGATGAAGAAATATTTCAAAAAATTAAGTTTTGGGCACTAAAAACATGGGTATTAAGTGAAGGCAATGGAAGAATGAATTAAAGTCTAAATTTTATGATGAACATAAGACACCGGAGAAAATGGTTGCAAAAGTTGATAATTCTCAAGTAGAAAAAAGTCAATTCCTATTTCTTGTTGCACATTGGTTGACTAAATAGTGAAGGTAAATGTTTAGAAAATATACTATTTACTTTGTTTGAACACTATGATAATAATTACAAAGTTATTATAATATATATTTTTTTATTCATTTGTTTAAAGGAATAAAGTAAGACAAACAAAACAAATCACTCAAAATTAGATAAGCTTCAATGCACAAAAAAAAATTATTCTCGAGGATCATTCAAACTTTTGTACATATATTAATTTTTCTTGTCGCACTCAATTAAATGAATATTTTATATGTTTGATTTTATCATTACAATAATTAATGTTGTACCTTTATAGAAATAAGAAGCAAATGAAATTCTACCATCATGTGCTAAAGTATATATTCTTTCTCGTACACATAAAGATGAAAATGTTGTGAATGACAAGGCAATTAAAATTGTGATATTCAATTTAGTTATTACTTGTTTTTACTTATGTTTAATTTCTTTATACTAAAATGTTTGTTTACAATTTTAGGAACTCATGAAACAAGGTTTGAGCGAAACTAGTGCTCAAAATTCTAAAAAAGAGTTCATGGAAAGATTATGTTTATTCAAAAGTTAAAGGACCAGAGAGAAAATATCATGTTTTCATGGGTACAGCATCTACTTCATCTAAAAAATATGGTCATTCATCTTTTAAATTGGTTTAGCATAAAAAAATGGTACAAGAGTTGAAGGTTGAAATTAAAGACTTGAAAGAAACTTTAAGTATTATATTATCGGTACTTAAAAAAAAAATTCCTAAATGAAAATATGAATATCTTGAATATTGTTACTCACATGGTGAATAAAGAAGTATATATAACATCTATTTTAGTTTATATATACGTAAATTATCATCTTGCTCGTGAATCTTGAACCTTATTAAAATTTCTTTTGAATTAATTTTAGGTTCATGATGCTAGTAGTGCTCTAAAAATCCCACGTGAAAACTATCGTTCTTTAAATTCAAGTCATCAATCTAATGAAAATGAAAATGGTAAACTCCTCATCACACGATATATGTGAAAATGCTTTGCTTGATACTTGTTTCTTAGATAGAATGCCAAAATCAATTTTGAATCTAGGTTTTGAATCATGTAATTGTGATCTTGAAACATTACCCATCATCTTTGCCATAATCATTAAATTACACTATGATTTAAAGCCTGCTCTTTTTCTCTTGAAAAGGCTTTTTTGCTTTTTTTTTTTCCTTTTAAAAGGCTTTCTTATGATGTAAGCATGCTTTGTAGTTATAGATTTGAACGTTGTAGTAAAAATATTTGTTTAATGATAGTTCTGTTGACTAAAATAATCTTATGTTGGTTTCATTAAGTTATTGTTTAGAATTAAACTAAAATAATAAGGAGATTACACATGCAAATTAGGTTATTTCTTGTTCATTCATGTATTACACTAATGAATAAGATATTTGTAAAATTATTTTTGCTGGCATATAAATGGATGATTACTTTCATATATATAAATGAATAAGATGTTTATAAAATTATTTCTATTAGTATATGAATGGATGATTACTTTCATATATATAAATGAATAAGATGTTTATAAAATTATTTCTATTAGTATATGAATGGATGATTACTTTTTTACCTTATGTATATATAAGATAATTTACAATAATTATAATTGGATTTTTTTATACTATGCAGATGCTTCTTTATAGAAATCTACGATGGGATCATTTATTTTAGGAAGTTGTTTATTTACTCAGAGCATTATGTTTGTATGGGGATTTGGTTTTATTTTAGATGTTATGCACTTTGTTGAAATAAGGCTGTTGTGTTTTGTAATATTTGATTGGTATATTGAATACTGTTAGTGAGCTAGGTTCATTGAGCTTGTTAGTTATATGATGTAGCTACATTTATTGACTTTTTCAATACTTGTGATATTTTGTATGAATTAAAATATTTTGATTTTGGAAAAGGCTTGTAATAGGTGCATGTATGTTTTTTCTTGTTGAGGTAGTTTTGTAATTGTTTGTTTATAATTTTTTTTAATATATCTTGTTTAGAGTTTTATTAAAGTTTTAAGGTGATCAAAAGGTCTTTAGGTGTCCTGTGGTGTAAATTTATGATTATATTTTTTAGGATGAGGTGGTGTAACTCTTTATCTATATTTATTTTATCGATGTTTGTTTATCATACTTGGTACAATGACTTTGGTTTTTTACTTATACTAAGTTTGTGGATTATAAATAATTTAATTGAGTTTTAATGTTATTAAATATTTTTTATTTTATTGTGTTTTTTTTTTGTTTATATGAAAACATATTATATTATGATTATAAATAAATTAATATTAATAATTGAAAATACAATTTTTTAAAAAATTTACCAATGTCTTAATATTTATACTGACGCACTTGATCATGGAATATTTCAAGTGATATTAATAGTCACCAAAATATAATAAAAGAATTAAAATATATAAGTCTATACTAACAATCTCTAACCATCGTTAAAAGTAAGAAAATTAAAGCATACAATTTTATACTGACAGTCTCTAATCATCGTATAAGTAAAAAATTAAAATATATAAGTCTATACTAGTGGATGTTAAGTGTCGGTATAAGCAAGAAAAATTACAAGTTTATACTAACAAACGTTAATCATCGGTATAGGTTAGAAAAATTAAAACGTATAAGTCTATACTGACGGGCACTAGCCATCGATATATGTGAGAAAATTAAAACATATAAATCTATACTGACAGGCTTTAAGCATCAGTATAAGTAAAGTTTATACTGATGACCATTAATCATCGGTATAGATAAAAAAAATTAAAACATACAAATATATACTGACGAATATTAACTATCGTTAAAAGATATAACGATGGATACACAACAGATGCTATACTAATAGATATACATTTATTGACTATTTTGAACTGTTGGTATATTTTTATAAGCTATTCTAATGCCTTAAAAATTGTCAGCATAGGTCTATATTGACTAGAGATATATTGACGGTTAAAAATTCATCAGAATACATATTTTAATCGTTGGTATAGAGTTTATGGTACTATACTGACGAATTTTTGGATTTTATCGACACTTTTTTTAGCGTCACTATATGTTAATTTTCTTGTAGTGTGATTAAATTACTTAAGAGTAGATCAAGAAATTCAAGGTCTAGGATTGTCCATGTAAAGATTTTTGCAATCTCCAACTGTATACTTCAATCGGCCATAAAACCTTTGCTATACGATTAACAAGAAGAAAGATGATTTCAATTGGCCAGTTGATTACGGCCACAGTGTGGCACGAATAGGGTCACTTTTGGTCCCAACCATGCCTTGCACCACATTTGGGTGTAAAGGGTATGGCACGATGGAAGGATTCCCATTGTGCTGCACTCCTTTGTGTCCATTGAAGGAGGAACCCTTTAGTGGGCAATTGATCTCATTTTATTCATAAGATAATCGATTGTTCTTTGCTAGATAATTGACTACTCTCGTGATACACATAATTAAAAATAGGCTAATAGATTAATTTTTTTAATTGAAAAAATTCGTTGATCAACACTTTTGGCGAATTTTTCTTAATTATCCGATTTATTTTTGAATTATCCGATTATTATCTTCAAATTATTGGCAAAAAAGTTATTATCTTCAAATTGATAATTTTTATAATTAATTTCTTATAATTATTTGGATTTTTTTTTATCTAATCTCAATTGTTTATCAACTTTCATCTCCACTATCCATTTTATTTCACTTTCACTATAATACACCCAACCATTTCATTTTCAAATCACACCGAAGCAACTTGAAAACCTTTAGAATTATTCTTACTCCCTTAAGTCCCTTTTCTTAAGAAAATTCCTAAGAAATTCTTAATCTAACCTTTTGAAGTTCAAGTCAAAGCCCTAAAAGAGTTCAAGCCCAAAGAGATCCAAAGAACCAAACTTGAGTTCAAGAGGCCCAAGAGCCCAAGTTAAGGAGTCTAAGGCTAAAGGAGTCCAAACTCCAAAGTCAAGAATCACAATCCTATCAAAACCCTATCTATTCTCAATCAAACTAAAGCTCTTCTAAAGAGTCCTGATCTAACTGAAAATTTGCTCAACAATCAACCAAGACCTAAAGTTAAAGCAAAACGCTTCCCAACCATCTTATCAACCACTAAGGTAAATTTAATCCTTTAAGCATGACTTAAGGTATGGGACATGTCCATGAACTATGCTATGTAGACATTAAGTATGCATGTCATTTATATTTATATTAGATTTACATGCTATGATAATGTTATTATGAACTTTTAAATGATGCCATGTTGTTATGCTACCTAAATAATGCTATCTAGGATAAGGTACTTTTGTAATTTCGTGATTTGTATGTTACATTATAACATGTCATATAGGTTATGAACATTTATGTGCATAATCATGTAGATTATTACTATATGATGGTGTAGATATGTTTATACTAGGTTTATTATTTTTAAATTTTATGCTATTTATTTAAGTATATTATTTGGTAAGGCCACTTAAGGTTACCAACTTACTTGTATCTCTTTAGATCTATGCATGATAACATATTTACTTTTAAATAACTATAAATTGCATATTCACATTAAGATTTGATATAATATAAACTTTTATGTGGAGGGATAGAGGCTGGTTTTATCGCATATAAGGTTAAAAGATTTGATTCCTCTTAAATTTGTACCATAAAACCAAACCAAGATTTTTAGTGAAGATTAGACTTGAAGCCTTGAAAATAGGTCTTGATATCCAATATATAAATTAATCAAGTACTGACTCTTATGATCGAATTTACAACTAAAACAAAGTGTTAGGAATGACTAACATCTCTCACACTAAGCATGTTGGTATGTATACTTACTGTCTACATGACAAGAAAATTCATGGGCAGACCCGACATAGTTAGACATGATTAAAGATTTAAGGATAGTTAGCACAACGTTGGTGTTATTTTCATTTGGGCAGAGTTCCACCATGATTGGGACTCTTCGAATCTTGTTCGATTATTGGATAAAGCTTTAGCTGGATTACAACTCTTTGAAAGAGTTTCAATTTGCTTGGGACTTTTCAGACAAGTTTCACAACTCCTTCGTGCTTGGCATCATTCGGGCTTAGACTTAAATAGTTCTTAATATTCTAAGAATAATATTAAGAAAAATGAAAAAAAAATGGAGTAAGGCACTTTTATGAGAAGTTTTCAAAATGTTTTCCGTAGTTTGAAAGTGAAATGGAATGGACGGTTGAGATTGAAAGCTGTGAACCGACCATATTTGATGAGAAATTTAGTATTTATCAAATAAAAATGACATAATTATCATTTTTTAAAGATAAATAGCTGGATAATTCAAGACAAAAATGATTTTAAGCTTGAAAGTGATGATCTACACTCCTTAATGTCGATCGACACTAGAAAATTGGATCTAAAAGGGTCTCAAATTGATGTATGCTTTAAAATATCAATCACAGTCACTTTAATGTCAATCTAAACATGGTCCAAATGATCAAAACTCAACCAAACTTTTGAAATGTTGATCAACATTTCGGTTTGTAGGTCCAATTTCAAATGACCATAATTTTCACCTCAAGAGTCAAAATTGAATGATCTCTATCTTGTTAAAAAGATTAGAGAATCCATTTGCAAATAAAAATAGTTTAACTCAAAAATATAAATTTTTAAAATTTTGATAAACATACTCAAGGTATGTCAAATTTCAAAATATGCCATGAGATATTTTAGAATATGCTCCGTATTTTTGTTATATCTTATTAAAAATTTATCATATTTGAGCTTATAATATACCAAAAGAAAGGCATATCAATGCTTTTTCCTACCACATAGAAAGGCTTGTATAATAATTTATTGTATTAAAAATTTTATGAAACTCAAAATTAGACAATATTATATTAGTGAAGTATATGTTTTCTAAATGCTTTCTAAAATTATTTTATGCATGATTATCATAATAAATTATAATTTTCCCGAGGTTTCAAAGATTAAAAAAAAAAGTTATCTTAAGAATTTAAAATAATTTTATTAGCCTCTAAAACCATTTGGAATCTTATGTGATTAAGATGTAAATTTTGGTATTTGCAATTTACCCCACTTTGATCGAGCTTGATACAAGCAAAAATCAAAACCTTTTAAAGCAAATTTTGCATGATACCTATCAAAAGTATAAGTCTTAGGTTGAATTTATCATAGTTCGATCTAATAATATATATATATTTATATCGTATAAAATATTAAAATTTATGTATTCATATTGTATTTTATATAAAAATTAAATATCATAATTCATATCGATATAAAACTATAAAATATATATTTTTAATTTTATTAAACTCATATATAATTATTACTAATATTTTAAATTTTATTATGTTATATTTTAAATTATTTAATCTAATTACTGTTGCCTTCGAAAGAGATCAAACTCGTAATAATTCATAATGTCCATAATTCGAGGTAGATAGAATGAATTCTCCTAAGGCTGCTGAAAGAAAGGCATTGGGATTAGTCCAACGAAATTCGGGATTCCAAAACTCGAGGTTGCCAAAAATTGATTTATGGTAAAAGATTCTGCGCTCAAGGTTGTCAGAAAAAACTTTAGGAATGCTGAAGAAAGGGAACATGGTGTTGCCAAACCGAAAACTTGGGTTGCTAGAATTGGGTTTGAAAAAAATTGACTTTAATTAAAATATATTTTTAATCTGTGTTAAGTGTTTTAAGTTTTTATGCTCTAGAGCTCTTGGCTTTATTTGGATATACTTTTTACTTAAATTCGATAATTGAATATTTGTTGAATGATTTACGGGAAGTTTAAGATGTAATTTTAATTTGTACGGATGTTAGAAGTTTAAAATGTTTATAAATTCGTTAGCATAAAAACCAAGCCAAATTAATCAAATTACTTTGGTAGATTAAACTTTAAATTTTTATATATTTTGAATCAATTATTGAAACTAAAAATGATCATTTGGGAAAGTCGTTTTTGTTTACGATTTTAAATGAATCGACCAAAATTACAGGCTTAAGTACAATGTGGGGAGTTTTATATGCTTCTACTAGAGTATCTATTTAGCCCTTGACAAAAGTACTTGTAGTATTGTGCAGTTCTCTCTCTTACTTAATGTATCATGCAATGCTGAGCAATTTAATATCTCATGTTGTTATGCATTCGTTTAAAGAGATATAACCACATAGGTGCATTAGCAGCATGGGATGGTCTATCAATTGTTAAGCATGATGCAAGTAATGTATATACATCATAGTAACCATGGAAATAACTAGTTAAAAGCAAAAGTTCAAATATAAAACATAAAATCTTGATAATATGCATAGACTATGTAGACACCCAATTGGGTCCGGCCCAGATCAATTGGGCCTGGCCCAAATGGGTAGGGCCCAATTCAATTTGTCCTGTATTATTTTGTATTTTATGTATTTTATGTATTTTATTATTATGTATATATTTATTTATTTATTTTTTATTAGATTAGATTTATATGTATATAGTTATATATTTATTATTATTTTTTTTTATCTGTTCTGATTTTTCCTGATTATCAGATATTTTTTTATAATATCTTTTGATTTATCTTTTCTAATTATCTAGTATTTTTTATTTATTTTGATTTTAATTTTGGAGGGCTAAGATTGAAGGCTGAAGAATCTCATTGGAAATGGGAATTCAATCAGAAGAGTCTAGTGGGATTCAAAGATTGAATTCCCGTCCAAGGAGGAATTGGGATTGATCAGGAACTCCTGATCAATCCCTATAAAAGGGACTCTGGAACAGAATGCAAGGAACACAGAAAACAGTAAGTAAAGCTACTGATTTGAGAGAAAAGGAGGCGTATAGGAAGTTAGAAAAAGTTTAGGAGTGTTCTGGGAGTGAGAAAAATTTTTTAGAAATTTTTGGCGAAAATTTTTTCTGGAAATTTCTGGGAAATTTCCAGATTCCGGCGAAAATTCCGGCGAAGTTTGAATTTTCCGACGAAAATTCCGGCCAACATTGAAGTTTCCGGCGACCTACCCAGTTTCCAGCGAAGAATCCCAGAAACCGACGACTTTCCGACCAACTTCCGGTGAAATTTCCAGATTCCGGCAAAAATTTCTAGAATCCGGCACCGGTGTTCTTCGGTTTCTAGAGAGAAGGGAGAGAAAAAGGAAGAAGAGAGAGAGAGGGGGAGGAGCGTTCTGCCGAAAAACGGAGGAAGGTGCCTTTTTATTTATTTTTTATTATTTTATTTTCTTTAAATAAAAATAAAAAAATTCCAAAAAAAAAATATATTTTTAGGGAAAAGTTGAAAGTATCAATTTTCCTTAGAAATAAATTTTCAAAAAATATTTTTGGGGAAAAGTTGAAAGTATCAATTTTCCTCAGAAATAAATTTCAAAAAAAAAATATTTTTGGGGAAAAGTTGAAACTATCAATTTTCCTCAGAAATAAATTTCGAAAAAAAATATTTTTAGGGAAAAGTTGAAAGTATCAATTTTCCTTAAAAGAAAAATAAATTTCCAAAAAAAATATATTTTTGGGGAAAAGTTGAAAGTATCAATTTTCCTTAAAAATCAAAATTTCAAAAAAAAAATATTTTTGGGGAAAAGTTGAAAGTATCAATTTTCCTTAGAAATAAATTTTCAAAAAAAAGGTTTTTGAGGAAAAGTTGAAAGTATCAATTTTCCTTGAAAATCGAAATTTCCAAAAAATATTTTTAGGGAAAAGTTGAAAGTATCAATTTTCCCTACAAAAAAAAAAATCATTCTTTCCTTCCTTTCTATCTTAATTTTGATTTTGTTTTTTTCTTTAAATAATCCGACGACGGAACCTCTGTAAGTGAAACAGTAGTTTTTCTTGCATACTCTTGAGGTGAGGGAATTTTATCAATTTTCTGCTAAAAGTATTAGAGTCAATTGAGAATAATTTTCAATAACTAACTACTTGGTAAAATTTTAAGGCTTTTGGATAACACAAATTTAAGCTGGTACCATCTTTTGATGGGCGTTGTGAGGGTGCTATAACCTTCCTCACACGTAACCGAACTCCCGAACCCTGTTCTGGTTAGCAGACCTGAACCTATTCTTTTAGGGACCCTTAAACTTAGGTGTTCCCTGAAAGGATAGATTCTATAGGTGGCCAATCGCACCTAGATAAAAAAGATTGGTGGCGACTCCCTAAAGTCAATGTCTAGCGATAGATCCCCAGATCTAGACATTACGACAGCTTGGCGACTCCGCTGGAGACTTTGAGAGTCAGGCCAGCAAATAATTTGTGTTATCCAAAAGCCTAATAAAATTGAACCATTTTTGTATATATGTGTTATTATTCATTCCTGTTTATTTACCTTGTTAATTATGTCATTCATGTGCATGTGCATAACATGAGCTCTATACCCGAGCTCCGTCCCTCTAGGAGGGAGTAAAGTACCTATTGCTTTCGTGAGATCTAATGCCTCCGCAGTGGCTAGCGAAATACTCCCACTCAAATTGAACCTTTTCCGCTTATAGCCTGTAATGGGTGAGGATTGGGGTGCCTTACTAGTCTGTGATGGACAAGGATGTAAGGAACAATTTGAGGACCTTTAGACTTTGACCCTAAAACCACATATAGTGAACCTTAAGAATGCCTAACCTATAGATAGAGCTATCACTCTCCCTTTTTAGAATTGACCAAAAGCATAGGATTCATCCCTTTTACTTTGTGTGATGTGTGATGTGTAAAATTACTTAGTTATTTGTTCTTTTTCTGGGTATACTAACCTTTTTCTTATTTCTTTTGCATTGGTTCATACGCATATCATTAGGTTGCATAAAAGAACATTTGCTTGAAAAACGGTCTTCAACAAATTTTTTTCATGGACACCAATGAACGCCTAGTTTGCTCTTCATCAGTATTAGCACCCTGTGGGACACCTAATGAAGTAAGGGCCCTATCAGAAAAGACTTAATTGAAGATGGGAGATTGCTTGCCAATTGGGTATGAGTCTACTCTGTCTCAAGAAACATCTGTCCTCCTCAAACAGAATAATTTAGAAGATTTGGTTGACATCTGGAAAAAGATGAGTCTGTCAAGACAAGGGCAGTTTTGTCAGAAGCATGGGCATATAGCACACCTTCTAGCAGTGGCTGTTGATGATCAACTAATTAGAGCTGCAACACAATTCTGGGATCCTACATACAGGTGTTTTATCTTTAACGAAGCTGATATGACTCCCACCATAGAAGAATATTCGGTCTTATTGGGTTTGCATCTAAAGACTCCTGACAAGATATATGTCAAAAAACATAAGTCAGGATTTCGTAAAAGTCTGGCTCAACTCATGGGGATAGACAAGAAAGTTGTGGATTCTCATACAAAGAAGAAACAAGAACAGGTTTGCTTACCTTGGAAGTTCTTTCATGAGTTTCTGATGCAACACATCAATGAAGAACGAGGGTTAGACATATTTGCCTTGGCTATATACGGACTGGTAATCTTTCCAAAGGTTTTGGGACATATTGAGATAGCAGTGGTTGATTTCTTTGAGAGTGTGATCAATGGCTGTAATCCTTCAACGGTAATATTAGCAGAGACTATCAGATCTTTGAGTTATTGTCGTCGGAATGGAGGGCGCTTCATAGGATGCATACAGCTATTGTATGTATGGATGAAAAGCCATTTTGAACAAGGAAATGGGGCTTTCTCGAAGATTTATGTCCGTAATCGCTTTCCGATCAAAGAGTTCTGTGAAAGTGGGTGGTCAAAGCAGAAGTCTAAACAAGAATGGATAACTTTCTTGCAAAAGTTGGAAGGTGCCAAGGTGAGATGGTTAGCCCCATGGATGAATCGAGAGCCTATGTTATACCAATGTGGAGATAATACAGTGGTTCCACTTCTAGGTTTATGGGGAGTGACGAATTATGCACCGCTCTTAGTGAGGAGACAATTGGGGGGAGAACAGTTTATTCCTATGACTTATGGGCTTCATCAGTTAGATTTCTCTTATAGTGAGCCTAAAGCATTTCAGAGGATGAATGGGATGATCAAAGCATGGAAAAATCCCCAAAGAGTGAGTCCTGGACCATTCACTGAAAAAGTCACTCCAGGTTACTTGGTTTGGAGAACAAAGAGAAGACAGGAAATGGTATTCACTTATGAAGTCTCTTAACCACCGACAGAAGAAAAGCTTGAAAAGATACCATCAGAGTTAGAGCTGGCAACAAAAGAGTTTGAATTTGAAAAGATCAAGGTAAAGAAAGAGATTCAAGAACTTCAAGAAGAAAAAGCCCAGTGGAAAGGTAGAGCTGAAAATTATGAAGTTAAAGTTCATAAGATTGCTAGAGAACGTGATGCAGCTACTGAAGATCTAGCAAGGTTACACCAGGAGCATAAGAGGCTATGTGTGAGAGAAAGGGCCAAAGGGATAACCATTGTCGAGCTGACTGAGGAAAACACAAGATTGAAGCAAGAGTATGCCGAATTAGAAGAAGAAAGTACTGAAGCACAGCCAGAAATTAACATGCTAAACAGTTATTTGAGCGGGCTAAGTCAAAAGTTGGATGAACAAGGAGACCACATTGCTGTATTGGTTAGAGAACATAGAGAATTATCATACCAAGTCTGGTGTGGTAAAAGAGAGAACTTAGGGAGGCAGAAATACATTGAGCACTTAACAGCCCAAATCCATAAAGGGGTGCGTAAGGCAAGAGAGATGGTGGAAGAGGCAGAGGCAGAGGCATTAAGACAAGTGGTGGCCCTAGTAGGAGAACATGGACAGCGTCTCTTGAACTTCATAGAAGAAGCCAAAGCTCAGTATGAACAGATCAAACAATTTTATGGCTATAATGCTAGGATGATAAACTTAATGTAGACCAAAGTTTTTTGGAATATATGAAATTTTTTAGTTGAATACCGTTTTAAGGCAAATGTTCTTTGCATACATGCATTTCTCATTCATTACATTCTCATTCATTGCATTCTCATTCATTACACTTACAAAATAACCATGTGATGATCATGCCAATTTACTGATTCTAAGATATGGTACTCAAGGTTCCAGGATAGCTCCGTCTAGCGAAAATCCAACCCATCGATTCAACACAAGATTCAGAGTAAGGCAAATGGAGCAGGAAAATTCCCAAAGATTTGAAAAGATAGAGAAAGCCCAGGAGAAGATTGAGGGTGAGCTGAGCAAGATTCTGGAGGCTCTTAATAACATGAACAAAGGAAAAGGAGTTGAAGGAAGTACAAGCCAGCAAATTCCCCCATTACAAGAAATAGCTGACCCCCTGTACCCTCCAGGCTTTGGCCCACCTCAAGCTCAGTCTGCTCAAGAGGTCCCACCACAACACTTCGCATATCCAACATATCCTGGAATGCCATCGACTTTCAACCCCGGGCAGTATAATAGCTATATAAATCCTGTCTTCACTGAAAAGGCAGTAGAACCAATTCCTGATCTAGATGATTTAAAAGAGAAGGAGAAGGAAAAGATGAGAGTAGAGGCTGAAGAAAGTTCCAAGATTAGCATGCTAGAGTAAAGGCTAAGGGCTGTGGAAGGATTTAGCTTCTATGGGTCAGTGGATGCCGCTGGGCTCTGCTTAGTTCCTGATGTGGTTATCCCTCATAAGTTCAAGGTACCAAAATTTGAAAAATATGATGGTACAAAGTGCCCCAAAACCCACATCACCATGTATTGCAGGAAGATGGCAGCTCATGCACAGGATGAGAAACTCTTGATGCATGTTTTCCAAGACAGTCTTACTGGCTCTGCGGCCAGATGGTATGTTCAGCTGGACAGGACTCGCATTCGCTCGTGGAGCGATATGGCACATGACTTTATCAGTCAATACCGACATATCATCGATTTGGCCCCAGATCGTTTGTCTTTGCAGAATCTGAAGAAAAAGGCAAACGAATCTTTTAAAGAGTATGCCCAGAGGTGGAGAGATATTGCTTCTCAGGTACAACCTCCTCTGACCGAGAAAGAAACTACAGTGCTATTTGTTAGCACTTTAAAACCTCCCTATTATGAAAAGATGATAGGGAATGCAACAAAGAATTTTGCCGATATGGTAATTTCGAGAGAAATCATTGAGAGTGCCATCAAGAATGGCAAGCTAGAAGGGAATGAAGCATCTAGCAAAAGAATCCCAAAGAAAAAAGAAACTGAAGCTCAGGCTGTGAGCTTTGATAGACAGCAACTTAGGGGTTATTCGCCCTACCCTCCACCAGAATATCTGCCCTATCACCCCACTGTAAATAACACTTCTTTTCACCCATACCAACCACCATACCCCCAAACCTATCAAACCTCTCATAGACCCCAAAACACCATGTACAGTTCTAAATTCAACCTACCCCAAAACCACAAATTCGCCCAACTAACCCTGCTGGTGGCTCGCGGGAGCAACGAACCACTCGCGAAAGACCTATTTTTGACCCTATTCCCATGACCTATACGGAATTATACAAGGAGCTCTACAATAATCATTTGATTGCTCCAAGTAAATTGGAACCCCTCAAGCCACCTTACCCTAAGTGGTATGATCCCACTGCCCATTGTGACTACCATTATGGGATTGCTGGTCACTCCACCGAAAATTGCACTACCCTGAAATATAAAGTGCAACGGTTGATTAAGGATGGGATGATCTGCTTTGATACTGGAGGGATGACTGCACCAAATGTTAGTGGCAATCATTTGCCAAATCATAATGTGAATGCTATAGGTGAAGAGCATGAGCGCCAAGTGAAGAAAGAGGTGGTAGATATTAAGACACCTCCCGATCAATTGTTTGATGTCTTACGAAAAGCAGACATGATACAACTGGTAAGTCCACACAGCTATCATGGAGCATATATAGCTGGTACTAGTTGTAAATATCATAGTGGGGTAAGAGGCCACTCCATTGAGACCTGTAAACAGTTTCACCGAGAGGTGCAAAAACTTTTGAATTCACATCAGATGGAGGTCTACGAAGAAAAAGAAAGCTTGAAGAATGCTGAGGTGTGCATGACTGATAGGCCTGAAAAGCTGTTTCCCAAACCAGTAACAATTCGGTGTGGAAACAAACCAAAATCAATCATAGACAAGCTCCTCCCTAGGTCGGTAACTTTTAAAGTCCCGACTCCTTTTCCATACAAAGATGATAAAGCTGTGCCCTGGAGATATGGATGTGACACTGTAGTGCAGGGGCAAAAAGAAAAGGTCTCCAAAGCTGATGCTTCCAATATTACTGGTGTAGGAGGCATTACTCGAAGTGGGAGATGTTACACCCCAGAAATGCTAGAGAAGGCTAGAAGGGAGAAGGCTAAAGAAGGAGAAAGACGAAATAATCCAGAGATAGAGCCTGAAGAAGATCAGCCAAAGCCAGTATCAGAAAGGGAGGTTTGTGAATTCTTGAAGCTGGTAAAACATAGCGAATATTCAGTTGTGGAACAGTTGAATAAAATGCCAGCTCGAATCTCATTGTTATCACTGTTGCTGAACTCAGAGCCACATCGGAATGCCTTACTGAAAGTGTTGAATCAGGCATACGTGGCACATAACGTGTCTGTTGAATATGTGAATCACTTGGCTGGAAACTTAGTCATGCCAAATCACATTTCATTCAGTGATGATGAGATTTCTTTGGAGGGAAAGAGAAATGCTAAGGCCTTGCATATCACAGTAAAGTGCCAGAGCCATATCATAGCTAAAGTCCTTATCGATAATGGTTCAGCCATCAATGTCATGCCTATGTCAACTTTGGCAAGGCTACCCATCGACTATTCTCATATGCGAGATAGTCAGATGATTGTGAGAGCCTTTGATGGGACCAGAAAAGAAGTCCTGAGAGATATTGAAATGCCCTTACAAATTGGGCCATGCACCTTCAATGTAAAATTTCAAGTGATGGACATCTCTCCTTCCTACAGCTGTTTATTAGGAAGACCATGGATTCACATGGCAGGAGCTGTGTCCTCTACTTTACATCAAAAGATCAAGTTCAATGTAGAAGGTCAATTGGTAGTAGTAGTTGGGGAGGAAGACATGCTGGTGACTCAACCATTGAACACTCCATATGTAGAGGCTGCTGAAGAAGCATTGGAATGCTCCTATCGATCTTTTGAATTGGTCAATACTGTAGGTGAAGGATTCCAAAATCAGCCTTTTTCAAATATAGTGGTGAGCCAAGTCATCAATAAAGGCTGGTGTCCAGGACTAGGGCTAGGCAAAAATTTACAGGGAATTAAAGAACCTCCAACAATAGTAGACAATAGCGATAGGGCAGGCTTAGGCTATGAGATGGCAGAGTGGGAAGTCAAAAGGAGGCCATCAAGAAAGACACCAAGACTAATGTTCATCCCACACTTGTATGAAACCTTCAGACCTGGAGGATTCATGAACCCAGATGCTAGAAAAAGTGTGGAAGATGATTTTGCCCAGTTAGCCATTAATGCTGTTGAAGATGAGGTGAGGGTAAATCAAGAAGTGTGGGTTCGTCTCTGTCCACCAGATTATGAGCTGAACAATTGGAGTGTTATCGAGATGCCTTCGACTTTTGATTTAGATGCAATGTAATTGTAGCATCCCAATAGCTATTGCCCAAGGCATTGGGGTGATCTTTTTGTTCGGGCCATTCATCATTTATTATTTTTAATAAAGTTAGGAAGTATGCATTTTCATTCATTTCTTCTTGTGTTTTCATTATTTCCATCTTCCCAAACACATCTTGCCAACATATCCCATTTCATTCAATTGCAGGTCTTTAAATGAACATGAGGATAATCATGTTAACAATCAAGAGGTTAGCTTTGAGAATTCAATTAACACTGATGAATTTGATAATGAAGAGAATTCTGAAGAATATGTTATGCCTCCGGACCTAATGAGGATGATTGAACAAGAAAATAAGCCGATTGAGCCCCATCAAGAGTTAGTAGACTTAGTGAATCTGGGAGATGTAAAAAATAGGAAAGAGGTCAGAATGGGCACTTCACTTTTATCTGAAGATAGGCAACGACTGACAGACCTACTCCGAGAATTTGTAGATATATTCGCTTGGTCTTATCAGGATATGCCAGGGCTGAGCACAGAGATAGTGGAGCACAGATTGCCTCTAAGGCCAGAATGTAAGCCAGTTCAACAGAAACTGAGACGAATGAAGCCCGAAATGCTACTAAAGATTAAAGAGGAGGTGAAGAAACAATTTGATGCAGGTTTTCTACAAGTGGCTAAGTACCCAGAATGGGTAGCCAATATAGTTCCAGTTCCTAAAAAAGATGGAAAAGTACGAATGTGTGTGGACTATCGGGACTTGAATAAGGCTAGCCCAAAGGATAACTTTCCTTTGCCTCATATTGACACACTAGTAGATAACATGGCTAAGCATTCAATTTTCTCCTTTATGGATGGTTTCTCAGGGTATAATCAGATAAAGATGGCTGCAGATGATATGGAAAAGACTACTTTTGTGACCATGTGGGGAACTTTCTGCTACAAAGTCATGCCTTTTGGGTTAAAGAATGCTGGGGCAACATATCAAAGGGCCATGGTAACACTCTTCCATGACATGATGCACAAAGAGATCGAAGTGTATGTAGATGATATGATTGCAAAGTCTTGTGGGGATGGAGATCATGTCACCAGCCTCAGAAAGTTATTTGAGAGGTTGAGAAAATTTCAGCTAAAATTAAACCCAACCAAGTGCACCTTTGGGGTAAAGTCAGGGAAGTTGCTAGGCTTCGTAGTCAATGAAAGAGGAATTGAAGTCGATCCCGACAAGATACGAGCCATCCAAAATTTGTCACCTCCTAGCACACTAAAAGAAGTTCGAGGTTTTTTGGGTAGATTAAACTACATTTCTCGGTTCATCTCTCAGCTTACCTACAAATGTGATCCCATCTTTAAGCTTCTCCGTAAAGATAATCCTGGAAAGTGGAATGAAGAATGTCAAAAGGCGTTCGATAAAATCAAGCAATATTTATCGAACCCTCCAGTATTGGTGCCACCTGTTTCAGGAAAACCTTTAATTTTGTACCTAACTGTATGTGAAAATTCAATGGGATGTGTGCTGGGGCAGCAAGATGAGGCTAGTCGAAAGGAGAGAGCTATTTATTATCTGAGTAAAAAGTTCACTGAATACGAATCCAAGTATTCTTCATTGGAGAAAATGTGTTGTGCATTAGCGTGGACTACCAAAAGACTTAGACAGTACATGCTCTATCACACTACATGGCTCATAGCGAAATTGGATCCCATTAAGTACATCTTCGAGAAGCCTTCTTTGTCTGGGAGAATCGCTAGATGGCAAGTAATGCTCTCGGAATACGACATTATATACGTGAGCCAAAAAGCAATAAAAGGGGGTGCTATAGCAGAATTTCTTGCAGATCGTGCTACTGAAGAGTATGAGCCGATGAAGCTAGAATTTCCTGATGAAGACTTGATGGCTATTTCTCAACTGGAAGAAAGGGAGCATGGAGAAAAATGTTGGAGAATGTATTTTGATGGAGCTGTTAATGCCTTGGGGCATGGAATTGGGGCAATTTTGATTTCTCCAGAAGAACAGTACTACCCTGTAACAGCGAGGTTAAATTTTAATTGCACAAATAACATCGCTGAGTATGAAGCATGTGTTATGGGCCTGCAAGCTGCTATAGAAAGAAGAGTGAAAGCACTGAAAGTGTTTGGAGACTCAGCTCTAGTTATATACCAGTTGAAAGGAGAATGGGAGACGAGAGACTCAAAACTCATTCCATATCATAAGTATATTCTAGAGTTGATGAAATAATTTGAAGATGTCCAGTTCGATCACTTACCTCGAGAAGAAAATGTGATTGCTGATGCATTGGCTACTCTAGCTGCAATGATTCGAATTAATGAGGACATTGACATTCAGCCCATAAAGTTAGATGTTAAGGATATACCAGTGTATTGTTCTAATGTAGAGGGGCAAGGAGATGGAAAACCCTGGTATTATGACATCTTACAGTATGTCAAGGATCAGCAATATCCAGTTCATGCAACAGAAAATGATAAAAGGGTCATCCGAAGATTGGCTATGAGCTTTTTCCTGGACAAGGATATCCTTTACAAAAGAAGCAAGGATCAAGTACTATTGAGGTGTGTAAATGAGACTGAAGCGAAAAAAATCATTGAAGAGGTACATGATGGAATATGTGGGGCACATACTAGTGGACATATGATGGCAAGACAGATTATGAGAGCGGGATATTACTGGTTGACGATGGAGAATGATTGCATTGACTATGCTCGTAAATGCCATAAATGCCAGATATATGCTGATAAGATTCATGCTCCGCCGTCTGCTTTACATGTTATGGCACCACCATGGCCATTTTCAATGTGGGGCATGGATGTCATTGGTCCAATTACCCCAAAGGCTTCTAACAGGCACAGATTCATTTTTGTGATAATAGATTACTTCACAAAATGGGTAGAAGCAGCTTCATATGCAAATGTGACACACTCTGTGGTTTGCAAGTTCATAAAAAAGGAGATCATCTGTAGATATGGACTTCCGGAGAAAATCATTTCAGATAATGCCAAGAATCTGAATAGCAAGATGATGCAAGAAATATGTGCTCAGTATAAAATCAAGCATCATAACTCGGCACCATACCGTCCAAAAATGAATGGGGCAGTTGAGGCAGCCAATAAGAACATAAAGAGGATTTTGGAAAAAATGACCGAGACTTACAAAGATTGGCATGAGAAGTTGCCATTCGCATTGCATGCATATCGAACGTCAGTTCGTACCTCTACTGGGGCAACCCCATTTTCGTTGGTTTATGGGATGGAGGCTGTACTACCAGTGGAAGTAGAGATCCCCTCTTTGAGAGTCTTAAAAGAAGTTGAGTTAGAAGAGGCTGAATGGATTCGAGAACGTTATGAGCAGTTAAATTTCATAAAAGAAAAGAGATTGACTGCACTGTGCCATGGTCAGCTATACCAAAGAAGAATGATGAGGGCTCATGATAAGAAAACTCGACCTCGTTGCTTTCGAGAAGGAGAGTTGATTTTGAAAAGAATTCTCCCAATCCAGCACGATAGTAGAGGAAAATGGACTCCGAATTGGGAAGGGCCGTATGTGGTGAAACGGGCCTTTTCGGGTGGAGCGTTGATATTGACTGAAATGGATGGAAATGATTTACCCCATCCTGTAAATTCTGATGCTGTGAAGAAATACTATGCTTGAAAAAAAATGAAAAAATGGAAAAATGAAAAATGAAAAAATAAAAAAAAAATGAAAAAATGGAAAAATGAAAAAATGAAAAAATGAAAAAAGAAAAAATGGAAAAAAAAGAAAAAGTGAACAAGGAGGACTCAAGGCGAAAACCCCAAAAAGGCGGTTTGAGTCATAGGGGGTTGTCTAAGTTGAAAACCTGAAAAGGCGGCTTAGATAAGGAGAATACAACATCGAATCTGAAAGTCTGCTGATATGAAGGTTAGCAAATTCAGAAGAGTTTCAAGTTGTTAAATACATCAGAAGGTTGAGTTTTCAGAAAAAACTTTGAGATATGTTATCATGATTATCTTATTGTTCATTTTGGGCTTTGTCCCCATACCTATCCTTGTAATTCTTTCTTGGCCAAAGTTTACCGACATTTGCTAATAAAGAAACATTTTATTCTTTGCTCCTTTTTCAGATGACTGTTTCCCTACCATTCATATCCCTTTCTTCTTAATACCCCATCATGGAAGGAATGTGTAAATGCATTCTCCCTTTCTGAGTTGAAAATAATGATTGATGAATGAATAACAACATAAAAAGATTTTTACATTACATTGAATAAATTGAGAGTGATAAAGGTAGAATCGAGATGTTCAGCTCCTGATTAGGACATTGAATTTGGGAAGAGATTTTTTGTTACAGGAAGAATATGAATGGAAGAAATAATTAAGAGTCACACTGGTTCGATCTTAGAAGAGCAGTGCAATTGGATCCTTGAGGAATCAAAGGGCTTGACACCCAAGAAAAAAAAAAGAGCTTGAGAAACTTGAGTACCATACATTGAACAGGAATTAATTGGCCAACATTTGCATGGCATGCATTGAAATTCATATGCATTTGCATAGCATACACTACTTTCAGGAAAGTATAGTGTACAAATTCAAGAAGTAGGGGTGTTCCAACATCCCACATGAAAAAGACAGATATGAAAAGACTTTGCAAGTTTGAGAAGAAACTTGTCAGGTAAGTTCCTAATCCTTGAAATAGGATGTCTCTTGGTATCGGGGTTGATTTATAAGACCTTTGGGCATAATCTCCTGAAATCCCTTCAAACACAACTTTCAACTCCTTCGGACATGATCGTCTAGGAGTATTTACTTTCCAAGTTCGTTGCCTCTGTTTAGAGGAGCAATTTATTTTTCCAAAGTCGTGGTGCCTCTGTTTAGAGGAGCAATTTATTTTTTCAAAGTTTCGTTGCCTCTGTTTAGAGGAGCAATTTATTTTTCAAAGTTCCGTTGCCTCTGTTTAGAGGAGCAATTTATTTTTCAAAGTTCCGTTGCCTCTGTTTAGAGGAGCAATTTATTTTTCAAAGTTTCGTTGCCTCTGTTTAGAGGAGCAATTTATTTTTTCAAAGTCGTGGTGCCTCTGTTTAGAGGAGCAATTTATTTTTCCAAAGTCGTGGTGCCTCTGTTTAGAGGAGCAATTTACTTTCCAAAGTCGTGATACCTCTGTTTAGAGGAGCAATTTACTTTTCAAAATTCGTGGTGCCTCTGTTTAGAGGAGCTTTGGTAAAAAAAAAAAAAAAACAAAAAAAAACAAAAAAACAAAAAAAAACAAAAAAAACAAAAAAACAAAAAAAAACCAAAAAACAAAAAAAAAAAACCAAAAAATGTTGAGTTGAGTCTTGATTGGGTGTCTACGTCTTTGCGCAATTTTTGTTTCACAAAAAATGTGCAAAGAGGGGCAGCTGTAGACACCCAATTGGGTCCGGCCCAGATCAATTGGGCCTGGCCCAAATGGGTAGGGCCCAATTCAATTTGTCCTGTATTATTTTGTATTTTATGTATTTTATGTATTTTATTATTATGTATATATTTATTTATTTATTTATTTTTTATTAGATTAGATTTATATGTATATAGTTATATATTTATTATTTTTTTTTTATCTGTTCTGATTTTTCCTGATTATCAGATATTTTTTTATAATATCTTTTGATTTATCTTTTCTAATTATCTAGTATTTTTTATTTATTTTGATTTTAATTTTGGAGGGCTGAGATTGAAGGCTGAAGAATCCCATTGGAAATGGGAATTCAATCAGAAGAGTCCAGTGGGATTCAAAGATTGAATTCCCGTCCAAGGAGGAATTGGGATTGATCAGGAACTCCTAATCAATCCCTATAAAAGGGACTCTGGAACAGAATGCAAGGAACACAGAAAACAGTAAGTAAAGCTACTGATTTGAGAGAAAAGGAGGCGTATAGGAAGTTAGAAATAGTTTAGGAGTGTTCTGGGAGTGAGAAAAATTTTTTAGAAATTTTTGGCGAAAATTTTTTCTGGAAATTTCTGGGAAATTTCCAGATTCCGGCGAAAATTCCGGCGAAGTTTGAATTTTCCGGCAAAAATTCCGGCCAACATTGAAGTTTCCGGCAACCTGCCCAGTTTCCGGCGAAGAATCCCAGAAACCGGCGACTTTTCGACCAACTTCCGGTGAAATTTCCAGATTCCGACGAAAATTTCTAGAATCCGGCACCGGTGTTCTTCGGTTTCTAGAGAGAAGGGAGAGAAAAAGGAAGAAGAGAGAGAGAGGGAGAGGAGCGTTCTGCCAAAAAACGGAGGTAGGTGCCTTTTATACCCTCCCAAAACGACGTCGTTTTGGCCTTAAGTAACCCAGAGGATCCGCGCGTTTTGCCGCAACACGACCCGACCCGGGCGTCGACCCGCTTTCTGACCCGCGCGTGCCAGCCCCCTCCGAGCCGAGCCGAGCCGAGCCAAGCCGCCAAGCCGCTCCCCCCGAGCCGTTTTCCTGCCTTGAGCCGAGCCGAGCCGAGCCGCGATCCGAGCCGCTCCAGGTTTTTTTTTTTTTTTTTTTTTCTTTGAATTTTTTTTTCTCTTTGTTTATTTGTTTATTTTATTTTTTTATTTATTAGATTAGGTTTATGTAATATTCTTTTTATTTATTTTTTATTATTTTATTTTCTTTAAATAAAAATAAAAAAATTCCAAAAAAAAAAAATATTTTTAGGGAAAAGTTGAAAGTATCAATTTTCCTTAGAAATAAATTTTCAAAAAATATTTTTGGGGAAAAGTTGAAAGTATCAATTTTCCTCAGAAATAAATTTCAAAAAAAAAATATTTTTGGGGAAAAGTTGAAACTATCAATTTTCCTCAGAAATAAATTTCGAAAAAAAATATTTTTAGGGAAAAGTTGAAAGTATCAATTTTCCTTAAAAGAAAAATAAATTTCCAAAAAAAATATATTTTTGGGGAAAAGTTGAAAGTATCAATTTTTGGGGAAAAGTTGAAAGTATCAATTTTCCTTAGAAATAAATTTTCAAAAAAAAGGTTTTTGAGGAAAAGTTGAAAGTATCAATTTTTCTTGAAAATCGAAATTTCCAAAAAATATTTTTAGGGAAAAGTTGAAAGTATCAATTTTCCCTACAAAAAAAAAATCATTCTTTCCTTCCTTTCTATCTTAATTTTGATTTTGTTTTTTTCTTTAAATAATCCGACGACGGAGCCTCTGTAAGTGAAACAGTAGTTTTTCTTGCATACTCTTGAGGTGAGGGAATTTTCTCAATTTTCTGCTAAAAGTATTAGAGTCAATTGAGAATAATTTTCAACAACTAACTACTTGGTAAAATTTTAAGGCTTTTGGATAACACAAATTTAAGCTGGTACCATCTTTTGATGGGCGTTGTGAGGGTGCTATAACCTTCCTCACACGTAACCGAACTCCCGAACCCTGTTCTGGTTAGCAGACCTGAACCTATTCTTTTAGGGACCCTTAAACTTAGGTGTTCCCTGAAAGGATAGATTCTATAGGTGGCCAATCGCACCTAGATAAAAAAGATTGGTGGCGACTCCCTAAAGTCAATGTCTAGCGATAGATCCCCAGATCTAGACATTACGACAGACTACATCATGGTAACCTGAGGATTTTACATGATGAATGATAAAAATATCCATAATATCATATGATTAGGAGTGTAATTGAATCGAATTGAGTCGATATAATGAAAATTTTGAGTCCGAACACGAATTCATTCGATTGAAATTGTTTAATAAAAATAATCGATTCTCATGCTCGATTTTAAGTTCAATTATGTGTTTAAACTTGAATTTGAGTTCGGGTTAATATATATATTAGGGTAAAATAATAATTTTTTAATTAAAATAACAAAAATATATTATTAAAATTTAAAAGCTCAATTAGATTCATGAATTACTTGAACCAGACATTAAGATATTTAAATTTGATTCATTCGATAAATCAAGCTATTTGAACTTAGCTCGATTCGACAATGACAGAATAAAATTTAAATTTTATTTAAATCAAATTCGACTAACTTATGAATATTAATATATCATTTACATATTTACATATGACACAACATCATGGAATATATAAAAACACCAATAGCATTTAAATATTATATGACATATGAAATTACCAAAATGCACATATTTTGAGCATAATAATAGTCCTTCATTATTGTGGACAACTATCGTTTCATTCTTTAGCAGAATTTCATTTGGTTCAACGTAAAATCATGTTTTGTTTTCCAATTTAGAGTATAAAATTTGAAGCTTACAATGATGTACACAATTCGCTTAGAACCAAATTAGTCAATCAAACCAAATTAATTTAATTATTCAATCATCTGAAGAAATTTTTTAGATATTTCTGTTATTAATTAATTCCCTTCAGTGTGGTTTTTTTTTTTTTTTAAATCTCAGTTAGCCAAATTTAATCAATTTATAGTTTTAATATGTGTTAGATATTTTATGTTTTATATTTTGTTAAAGTTATTGACTTAAATATATTTTTTACTTATATTTAATATTTGAATATTTGTTAAATTATAAACCAATATTTAAAGGGGAGGAATTAACTTAAATCAGTGTAAAATCTTTAGTTTTATATATTTTTTTAATTATTGATTTCGATAAATTCAAGTAAAAAGATTAAATCGTTTTTTTTTACTCATCTCTCTCGTTCCTTTGATCTATTAAAATTAATGATTAAAATAAGTTGTATAACTTTTTAATGTAACTTGATTTCTCCCCATATTTAAATTATGAGAAATTAAGACTTTAAGACATAATTTCATTAGGTTTGAAATCAGTCCAAATTAATTGAAATAATTTGATTGATTAAACTTTAAATTTTATATTAGATTAGTGCTTGCTCTTTACTGCGAGAGCATAATCAAGAATGAAAGAAAATATTAAGTGATGGTATTGAAAGAATGGAATGGTATGAATTCAAAGATCATATAATGAACATAAGAAAAAAGATAAAATTTTGTATTACATAATCCTAAGTATTCAGAATATGTAAATCTTAAGTATTCAGGATTTACATATTCAGAAATTGTAGTAAACTAATACTTTACATTTTATTCTCTTTTGAATCACTACTTTGCTCAGACAATATAATTTGAGCAAACAATTATATTACGTACATAGCTATAACTCTAACCAAAGCAAATAAATAATTAGATTTAAAGACTTACTGTTGATCTAAAGGAAAACCCTTCTCATAAATTCATAAGTGCATCTAATTATTTGTTTGAATAGTAATATCATGGATCAAAACAATTGATTACATTTGTACAAACCTTTCATCAAATCCATCAAATTCAATATACATCAGTCGAATCAAATTCTCTTTCATACAATTATTGAAATAAAAATTTTATATTCATAGAAAACGAACATGCAAAATTAAAGAAAATAGTAAATTGGAACTGAAAATTTGATTAAGAAACTTAAAACTATTAAATGTTCCTAGCACGATATATGGTAAAGGAAAACGCGAAAGCAAAAATAATATAATCATTTAATTTATATTTATGAAAAGATATTTAAATAATTGACTTAACAATTTAATACATATAGGTGGATTACAAATATAAGCATCTAAACAAAAATCTTTTTCGTATGCTTTGCAATCCAATTTGCAACCTTGTTAATAATTATGGAGTTTGTAGACATATGTGTGAATAATATCAAGAGATGGAGAATTAAAGTACAGTAGGTGGGGCTGACATCGGCGTTTCATAATGGAAAGAGCCACATTTCTTTGGAAAATTTGTAATTTCAAAACATTTAGATTGGGTGGATGCTCGATAATGTTTTGTTAAAAACATTTTAAAACTTCTGTACCACCAACATTTGAAAAAAAAAAGTGACATAAACAAAACTCAAAATAGTAAATTATATGCGTTTCATAAAAGTATGTTTTGTTTATTGCATAAATTTAGACCTATTCCACTATTTATGAAAACAAATTATTTTTAAATTTCTATTCTAACAAACCACTACAAGAAATAAGGGCATTAGCAATAAAAAATTCCATTCCTAATGCTCTATATTCCATCGATAATAATCATTACCGACAGAATGCTAAATTCCACAAAAAAGTTTGAAATTGTTAAAATTTTACGTAAATAATAAAGTTTTTGGTTGATAATAAGTAGGTATTAGCAACGAAAATTTTCGTCGCTAATGCTTAATTTTTTTGTTGCTAAAACTAATTTGCATAAAATTAATTTATTAAAATTAAATATACATTCTGTTGCTAAAATTATATAGTGACCAAATTTTCATCATAAAAAATGTTATTTTCTAAAATTTTTAATTTAAAATTCATTGGTAAAAATAATTAATGATGAAAATTCCGTCACTAAAAGTTGAAAAAAAGCCTTGGTTTCAACCTTTTTTGTAATAAAAGGTAAATTCTCATCGCTAAAAAAATAGATTTTTGTCACTAATGCTTAGTAATTTTGTCATATTTTGGGAATTAATTCTTATTAATTGAGGACTGATCCTTTTTCTTAAAGGACTGATGCCATATTTTGGAGATCGATCTTTGTTAATTGAGGATTGATCCCTATTCTTAGAGGATCTATCCTTACCTTATCAATCTTGTTCACTTTCAAGCTAATTTTTCAATTATAAACCCTATAAAAATCATTTATATAAATATTAATACAATTATATAATACCATAATTCAATATTCAATTCATGATAGGTAGCAATCCTTTTGCATAGAAATACAATAAATACTAAATATAATAAATAAAATATACAACTTAAAGAATAATTCAAGCTACTTATACAAAAGGGTCTAAAGCTAGGCTTTAAATAAAGGTTCTACAAAGAAATAACGGCTGCGAAATTGTGATAGCACCATCACCCACCATTGCTATTGGAGAAAATACATTGAGAAATTGAATCACACTTGAAATGGTGCATAGCAGCCGTTGGAAAATGGTGTAATGAGCATTAACGGCAATAATGGATTGTTATTGTCGCTATCTCTATTTTCCTAGTTACCGATTCAAATGAAACAAAAAAAAAAAAACTTTAACACAAATAAAGCAACTGAGAATACTGCAAGAGCAAAAACAAAACCAAAAAGATAATTCAAGTCTCAGATTCTTTGTTTCAAAATCAGTCAAAAAAAGGTTAAAAAATAGTATCAAATCATTTATTAACCATTCAATTGGTAACAACCCTAACTCAATCCGTAAATTACTCAAATTCAAATCAACCTCAAGTCTTGAATCAATAATCAAGATCAAAGAAGGTAAGAGAAGGTTAAATTACTTTTTTTTATAAAATTTCTATAGAATAATGTTGATCTTTGTGAGAACTGAGAGAGATGAGGTCGAGGTACTCTACAAGCAATGAAATTGACAAGGATAAATGACTAATGCAGAGAGAAAAGGGGAGAGAAGAAGAAGACACGAAAAAGAGTTGAAGATGAAGGTTTTTGGTCATCAAGATTTGAAGGAAATTTTAGGGGGAAGGGGTGGTTTGGGGTGGGTGAGTTTTTTTTATTTAATTTTGTAGTTAATTTTATTAAAATATAAGTTTGAAAATTTGTAATTTTTCAAATTATATATATGGATTTTAGATTAAAAATTTTAATAATTTTTTTTTGTATAAGTTAGATGAAAAATAATTAAAATTAAATATTATATTTTGATTTTGCTATTTATTAATTTATGATTTTGTATTTAAAATTTAAGAATTTTTTTGTTATTTTTGCATTTATATTGATGTTAATTCTTTTGCTATTGGATTAATTCTTATTAATTTATAACTATAGTTGAAGGAATTTGAAATTATTTGATTTTTAAGTTTGCAATTTTAGTAAATATAGATGCTTGATATTTAATATATTATGTTTGGTTAATATTTTGATTTGTCTAGAATTAATATTGAATATGAACTTGGCTCAAGCAAAAATTTTGTTGCTAAACCAAATACGAATGCTTTATTATAATCTAAATAAAATTGTAAATAATTTTTTTAGAAAATAAAAAAACATATAGTATCATAAATGTTTTAAAAATCATTAAATAGGATAATTATAATTATTACATTTTATAACATATTATGCAAAATTTAAAAAAATTCATGACCATGATGACCACGATGACCGTAATGATTTTCGTTATATTCGAAAATATGATAAACGTGACGCGACCGAAAACATGAACGTGATCGCTATTTAAATCCTTAGTCTAAAGGCTCTACTCTGCCAAACATAAAATCAAATATGAAACATGGGTTAGTAATCTACATATGAATGAAAGAGGTAGAAGAATTAGCATTTACGATGTGCAAGTGTACATATGATCAAATTAAAATATATCAATGAATCATCTATGTTGAGGAAAATAGAGAAAAAATCCAAAGTCCTTTATTTTTTTTCTCTTTTTGATCTATTCTATGCTCCTAACGATCCCATCTTTCCTTTCTCTTCAAGGTCCATTCTTTTTTTTTTTTAAGTAAGAGAAAACAACAGTTGAAGGAAGAAACCCGAGGAAGCACAGGGGAGAAACTAAAGGTGTAATGCAAAATTTGACTTTTGTAAAAGTACTTGAAACACAAAGAAAGTCAAGGATAAGCATGAAATACTTGAAAATACTGGAGCACCTCTTATAGTATTACTAACTCAAGGCCCAAGGTTTTATAAAGACTCGCTTTTGGGGGGACTATGGTTTCTATAATGTGGAGGACGATAACATCAGTGAAGACATACTTATAGACTCAAGTTATGAGTGAGACCAAGTGGTCCAAGAGGAAGAAAATGATGATAATAAAGTGGAAATTAAGCTCACAATAGAGGCAAGACAAAGAGTTAGGGAAACATGGTCCCATCAATCATTGTAAAAGGTTTTGGTAAAACTGTGGGTTACAAGTATTTGGTGTTTAACATCAACCAGCTTTGGAAACTTAAAGAAAGCTCATTCGTGATTGATTTTGGTTCAGATTTTTTCTTTCTAAAATTCAAGCATGTTGAAGACTATGATTATGTCCTAAAAAGGGGATTTTGGTTCTTTAGAGGTCATTTTCTTGTAGTTTGAAAATAGGAATTGAATTTTAGAGCATCTGAATCATCCCTATCCTTGATGGTTGTCTATTTGAGGCTTTCAAAACTTCTTATGGAATACTTGTTAGGGAATGAGGTAGCCTTTCTAAAATTAAATGATCGACTCATAAGTAATAACTAATTTTGGGTAATTGTAAATAAATTACTCTGCATACCTATTAAACTCAATCAGCCTTTTAATAGGCTTACAAGGTAACTAATAGAGAAAAAAATTCAAACAATTAATAAATAATGAGAAAATAAAGAAAGTGACTGAATATTAGAAATCACTCAACCACGTTTAATAACTACTATCAACAAATCCTAAAAACCAACATCTACTACCAATTATATCCTAAAAACTAAGACTTTGAGCCCAAAAGTGAACTCAATTTTGAATCATTCTTCAACATTCTTCCTTGATTCAAAATCACATACTCTAAAACGTAATCTAAAGTAAAAAAATTTCTCTCTTGAAAGTGCTTTAGTGAAAAGATCTTTTAGTTGCTCATCTATTCCACAATGCTCTATTTAGATTATGCCATTTTCAACTTAGTCACGAATAAAATGAAAGTGAATGTCGATGTGCTTTGTTCTTCCATCAAATGTCAGATTTTTTGTCATAGCAATTGCTGACTTGTTATCACAAAAATGTTTAGTTATTTCGCTTGAACCTGACAAAGATCTACGAGAAGTCTTTTAATCCAAATTGCTTGACAAGTTGCTGAAGTTATTGTTACATACTCAGCTTCTGAAGATGATAAAACTGTTGTAGCTTGTTTCTTTGAACTCTATGTGATGGCACCTACTCCAATAGTGAAAGCACTTACCAAAGTACTCTTTCTATCATCCAATGAACTTCACCAATCACTATCTGTGAATCCACATAACTTAAAGTTTATAATTTACCAATACCAAATCTCAAAATCACTAGTTCCAGCAATATAACGGAAGACTCTTTTTGCCACTCCAAGATGATGTTTTGTGAGACTTTGCATAATCCTGGATATTACAAAAATAAAAAATACAATATCTGGTTTAATATGGGTCAGATAAATTAAACCTCCTACTAAGCTTCTAAAATCTTTGCATCAGTTTTTTTTTTAACCATCTTCAAGTTGTAATTTTTCATTCATGTTCATTGGTGTGGCAGCTAGATTGCAATTGAGTAAATTAAATCTTTTAAATAGATTCATTCCATATTTTCTTTGTGAAATGAAAATTCCATCCTCACCTTACTTTACCTCAACCCCTAAAAAATAATGTAATAAACCCATGTTTGACATTTCAAATTCCTTCATCATGTTAACTTTAAATTCAATAACAAGAGAATCACATGAGTCCATATAAATAATATCATCAACATAAAGGTAAACTATTACAAGATCATCTTTTTTTTTCTTTTTCACATAAATAGTAAGCTCATTCTCACTCCTTATGAAACCGTTGTGACAAAAATAGCTATCAATCTTACTATACCATGCCCGTGGTGCTTATTTTAGCCTGTAAAATACCTTCTTTAGCTTGCACACCTTTGTTTCATTGCCTTTGATCACAAACCCTTCAGGTTAACTGATATACACCTTTTCTTTCAAGTCTCCATTTAAAAAGACAGACGTAACATCAAATTGATAAACAAGTTAATGAAGTTGTGCAGCCAAAGCTAAAATAATTCTCATAATTTTAAATCAAGCAACAAAATAAAAAGTTTCTTCGAAATTAATACGTTGTTGCTGCGAGTATCAGTTTGCCACCAATCGGGATTTGTGCTTTGGTATGGTTCCATCAACATGGTATTTCATTTTGAACACCCATTTAAGGTCAATTGCATTCTTATCTTTAAGTAAATCTACCATCTCTTATGTTTCATTCTTCTAGATTACGATCATTTTTTCTTGTATTGCATTCAGCCATTCTTCTTGGTTTGCTGTTTTTTCAAAAGTTATCGGATTTGAAACAAAGAGAGCAAATTGACAAGTTTAATAAATCTCTTTCAAAGACTTAAACTTTTTTTAAGATGTTTCATTTGATAATTCTTTCAAGAAAGGTAAACTGTTATGTTGTGAAGTTGGAGGTGAAGAGAAAGATGAAGAAGCTGATGAATAAGAACTGTCTAGAGAGTTTGTGGGGCTTGATTCAATATTTTCATTTGATGCATTCTCACTTAGATTCTCGCTTTCACTTGGAATCATAATTTGAGTAATCTCATTTTTTCCATTCCACTCCCAACTTGTATTTTCATCAAAGATCACATTTATACTAATAATCACCTTACCACTAAAAAGATTATATAGACGATATGCTTTGGATTAAGTGCAATATCCCACAAAAATGCATTTTTCAAATTTTTTCTCAAGTTTGTGATAAGCTTGAGAATTAACTAAAGTATATCCAACATAGCCAAAAATCCTCAAGTGGTTTACCATCGGTTTTATACCTCTCCAAGCTTTATAAGGTGTCTAATTGATGACTGTTTTTATAGAAGAAAGATTCAGCAAGTAAATAGCAGTTGCCACAGCTTCAGCCCAAAAATTATTTGGTAGTCATCTCGCTTGCAACAAGCTTTTAGCCATTTCTACAACAGTATGATTCTTTCTTTCAATTACATCATTTTGCTCTAGAGTGTAGGATACAGTCAATTCCCTGTGAATACCATTTTTCACATAAAAAAGGTTAAACTCATTAGATAAAAATTCTCCTCCTCAATCAGTACAAAGAGTCTTTATGAAAGTTTCACTTTGTTTCTCCACAAAAGCTTTGAATTTTTTGAAACTCTCAAAAGTCTCTAACTTATTGGTTAGAAAATAAACCCAACTCATTCAACTACAATCATCAGTAAAAAGTAAAAAATACTTACTCCCACCAAGTGATATAGTTTTCATAGGCCCATATAGATCGGCATGTATCAATTCAAGGCATTCAAAGGCTCTCCATGATTGTCCACTTAGAAACGACTTTCTTGCTTGTTTCTCATAAATACACCCTTCAGATAAATCAAGAGATCCAATTTTAAGCAATTCAAGAACCATACCTTTCTTAGTTAGTAACTACAAGCCTTTGACATTTAGATATCCATATCGTAGATGCCACAATTTTGATTCATCCTTCCTGCTAACAATAAGAGTTTGCTTTTTCATATTAGAAATTTTAAGTGAAAACATCTTATTTTCTGTCATATGCACATTCACTATAGGTTGCCTAAATTTATCTTTAATTACACATATTCTATTTTCAAACACAATTGCACATCCACCAGCCATTAGTTGTCCAACACTCAACAAACTATGTGCCAAATTATGAACAAAGAAGGCATTAGAAAGTAATTTTATTTTACCATTGCTTACCTTCACTGCAACGGTAACTTTTCCTTCAACTTGCATCTGCTTGTTACCCTCAAATCTGACTTGCAATTTTTGCAACTCATCAAGATCCTTAAACAGTGATCTATTAGGAGTCTTATGAAAGCATTGGAGCCCGATGCTTCAAATGTGGTAGGTTGGGGCAACGACAGGACTCGTGCCTAGAAACAAAGGCTGCCAAGACCAAAGATGATAGTATTAATGTTAAACAATCACCATCGGTGAAAGAAGCCACTCCAACAAACAGTGAAAAGGTGGAAGAGGGTGTTGGCCCTTGGATGGTGGTCTAAAAAAGAAAACAAAAAGGTAACCTTATTGGTAAAAAGCCGAAGTGGCAAGAAAAAGATCGCAAGCATGAAGGAACATCTATCCATACACATGCAGTTGATTTTGCAAATGCCAACGTTTATGTTAGAAAAAAAATAATGATGGACTTTGATAGGAGAAGCAAAGGCAAAAAAGAGTGTAGTGGAAGTTGGCCCCCAGTTGGAAAGTCCTACCATTACTTCTAAAGAAAATGAAAAAACTAGTTAGAGAAAGGAGATAGGAGTAGGGAAAGTAAAAAAGGTGCAAGGAGAGTCAGCATTAACAAAGGACAGTGATATCGTCACTATCAACCTGTCCATTGATAAGACTAGTGATGGTTTAAGGTTGTATGATATGACATAACCGAATGACAGGCGCCTAAGTTTTCCTAATTCTATGCAACTTAATGATACGTTCCCAGGGGATAAGGATTTGCTTGACAGTGACACAGATAATATCAAAATAACCCAGCCGGATTCAGTCCAAAGTTCAACTTTACCAAGCTCTTGTAAATCTGGGAATAATTAGAATCATGCTCACACCCTCAACACAAAGAACCCATCGAACCAGAAGGTTATGGAGGCAAGCTTTCAGCCAAAGGACAACTAGCGAGAGGGTTCGTTTGTGTAATGATAGGAGCGCCTGAGAGCATTGGGAGACTAAGCAGATATGTAGGCACGATGAAGAGGGATTGCTTACCATCAGAAAAGCAAGCAAGCAAGAACCCTATTCTCATAGAGTTCTCATTTGGCCTTGGGAAATCCACTGTTCACCTTCGGAGCTTAGAGCAAAGATATGGCAGTTTTAAACTCTTAAAATCACCAAGGGATAGAAGACGAAGCTCTAGTTGATAGGATTGCCGAGACTGTAATAAAGAGGCGAAGCCAACTTCTGCCACTCCTGATTTATCCTAAGCCAGTTCAGAATTTCGATGAGTCAAACTTAACACAATTTCAGGATTCTTTATGGATAAAAGCAAGGTTGAATCCTCCTTTGTGGGTTCTAGCAATCCAAGAGGCCTAACTTAACAACCAGCCCTAGAGATCATGATGAACAACTCTCAACCAATGGTGATGAAGATAAGGATAAGTCTGCATGTGAAGCAGTTTTGCATTTGCATCAATTCCTCCATTCTTTTAGGGGAACAGTTACTGGTACACAAGATCGAACTGCATCCCAAGAGGAAGAGAATGATTCAAGGATGGTCTATAAGGGAAGAGCATGTTATCCCATGTTTTCAGAGGCTATCTGTGAGCCACCCCATCATCCAAGCCCTTCCAATGTCAGTACTTCTGTGGAACTGTAGGGGTCCTAAACACCTTAACTTTATCCGTATGCATGACCAGAGATTATGGTCATCACTGAAACCCATGCTCGGGTGGAAGATGTACGCCATATTATAGATCGTCTTCCATTTGATGCTTGGAAAAACACAGTCACTATAGGCTATATATGAGGGATTTGGCTACTTTGGAGGTCCGATCTCATGGATGTGGGAGACATTTGTGCCACTGAACAAGAGATCCATACTACGGTGAAGGTAAAATCTACAACTTGGTTATTTTTTGCTATCTATACTAGTCCTTGTTATAATGAAAGAATTTTATTGTAGGAAAATTTTTAAAAGTCGTTGCTTCTCACCATGACCTCCCTTGGCAAGTCCCAGGGGACTTTAATAAAGTGCTTAGAAATGAAGACAAAAGAGGAGGTAAACCAGTGTCTTTGGCAAGGTCTAGGGCTTTCAGGACTGTCTTAGCTTCTGCCAACTTGCGGAACTTGGCTTTTCAGGTCCTCAATTTACCTGGTCAAATAATAGAAACATCTTGGACTTGATTAAAGAAAGAATTGATCTTGTTTTTGCCAATCCCACTTGGTGTTTATCCTTTCCTGAAGAAAAGGTTACCCATTTACCTAGAACCTGCTCGGACTACTATCATATCTTGCTGTCATGGAAAAATAAAATGCCCAGAAAGGATCCTAAACCTTTTCGCCTTCAAAAAATGTGGTTTGATCACCGAGAGTTCATGCCACTTGTTCAGAATAGCTGGGACCAAGAGCATTCTTCTTTCACTCAAACAGTGCTAGCCTTGAAAAAAGACATACAAAAGTAGAATGTGAACTCGTTTAGTAACATATTCTTGAAGAAAAAGAGAATCCTTGCTCGGTTGCCGGCATTGAAAAAGCTCTTGGAAATGCACCATCTTCAAAGGGTATTGTTAGATGAATATCGCGGTATCATAAGGCTGAGGATCTCTAGGTGTTTAAGTCCAGGGTTAACTGGCTATAAATGAGAAAGGAATAATAAGTTTTTTCATGTCTCTACCATTCTAAGGAGACATTTTAATAGAATTTCAGGTTTGGAAAATGAAGCTAAGTGGATCATTGAAGCAAGAGAGCTGAGCCAGGTTGTTCAAAACCACTTCAAGAAGTTGCACACCACCTCTCATTCCCAGTCCCTCTCAACTACACTACTAGTCCTAGGCGTGTGGCCAAGCTCAATAGTCAGAAGCAGTTCGACCTCATGAGGCCCGTATCTGACTTGGAAATTCAAAAAACCTTTTAGAGCTTCAAATCGTTTAAAGGCCTAGGCTCTGATGGGCTACACCCTTTCTTCTATCATAGATGTTGGGACATTGTTAAAGAAAAGGTGTAGGCTACTATTAAATCCATTTTCGGTGTTGCATCCATGCCAGAGGAGTTAAATGAGACTTTGGTCTCTTTGATTCCCAAATGCAATAATCCCTCACGGATCGAGCAAATCAGGCCTATCAACCTCTGTAATATCCCTTACAAGGCTGTTTCTAAGATTATGGTCCAAAGACTCAGACCCCTTTTAGATAAAATGATTTCGGATCTCCAAGCAAGTTTCTTTCCTGGGAGGAATGGGTGTGATAATTGCATTATTATCCAAAAGCCAGTTCACTTATTCAAAACAAAGAAAGGCAAACTAGGGCACATGATGGTCAAATTGGACATTGCAAAAGCTTGCGATAAATTCGAGTGGGGCCTTATAAGGAAAGTTCTGGCCTTATAAGGAAAGTTCTTACTTTCTTCAATCTGCCTCACTCATGGATTTCCCTCATCATGAGTTGCGTATCCTCTCCAACCATTGTCGTCATGATGAACAGTGGTATGTTGGAAAATTTTGAACCCTCCAGGGGTTTAAGGCAAGGGGATCCTCTGTCCCCATACTTGTTTATCTTGTGTATGGAATTTTTACGCTTAAAGATTCTCGAAGCAGTGGAGGACCGAAAGTGGCACTCTATTAGAGTTTCACGAAATGGACCTATTTTCTCGCATGTCATTTTCGCAGATGATATTATTCTTTTGGGCAAGTTGATGAGGAAACTGCTAGGACAATGTAAGAGGTCTTAACGGATTTTGTAACGAGTCAGGACAGAATATTAATCTGGAAAAGTCCAGGGTTTTCTTCTCATCCAACACAAAATAAGAGCATAAAGTGGATATTGTAAACCTTTTAGGAATCTATGTCACCTTGGATCTTGGTAAATATATGGGTTTCCGATCCATAAAGGTGGAGTTAGTAGGAATGATTATGCCTTTATCGTTAACAAGGTTAGAACAAAGTTGGCAGGATGGAAGCGAACCTGCTATCTCTTGCAGGCAGAGTTACATTGATCAAGTCTGTCATAGAAAGCATCCCTACTTATTACATGCAGTGTCAGACCTTAATAGGTAGCATTTCCAGTTAATTGGATAGGGTTAACAGGAACTTTATATGGGGAGAAATAGGAAACAAGAGGAGGTTGCATTTTCTAAACTGGAGTGAAGTTACAAAGAAAAAAAAGCGAAGGTGGACTTAGTCTGAGGGAGGCTAGAACCTAAAACCAAGCGCTGTTGGCAAAGTTAGTGTAGGGATTTATGCACCAAAGTGAAGCCCTTTAGTTAGGACTCTAAGAGGCAAATATCTCTAGACTAATGGTGTTGTGAAGAAGGCTTCTAAGGTTTCGGTTACGTGGAAGGCAATGAGGTGCGTAGGTCCTATTGTTGAAAAAGGTTTAGGTTGGATCATCAGAGATGGATCTACTACTAATTTCTAGCACGATAACTGGCTGGGTAATGGCGGTTTGAGGTCCGCTCAATCATAAGGAGAATGAAATAACCGTGAGACAGTGCTTGGAAGCTTTTCAAAACTATCATCTTGTCCTCGTTTCTTTCTAACTCCCTTCTGATTTATTGGACATTATGAGAGCCACTCTTACCCAACTCGTGGGGCAAGAGCAAGATTCTGTTTATTGGGCTGCCTCCCATGGTGGTGTCTTCCTTATCCAATCGGCTTATGACCTTGCCAAAGGAAATAGTCATCATGCGGTCAAAAGACAACGGGAATGGATATGGAAAATAAAAGCCCTACCTGAACTCAAATTTTTTATCTGGCAATGCACGCATGATATTCTTCTAACTTGAACTACACTTGTTAAGAAGGGTCTTAATGTCCTAGACATATGCATGTTTTGCATGCAAGACGTTGAGGATATGCTGCACCTTTTTTGCAACTTCCAATGGACTAAAAACTTATGGGCGACTTTGAAGGACGTTTCTTTTCCCCTACCCGTGAAATCGATGACTGCAAGTAATGGATAAGAAATAATATATTGAGCCATCTTCGATTCATTCATGGCATTCCTTGGAGCTTACTGTTTATTCACATCCTGTGACAGATATGGAAAGAAATAAGAAAGTCTTCAAACAAGGCGTGGTGAGCTTGGATATTGTGATGAAAGCTATCGCAAAAGCGGCTAAGTTCTTTACAATGAATTAAGGTGGAATACGAATGCAACATCAGTCATTCTTGGCTATCATTTGGACTCCTCTGACAGAGGGATGGTTCAAACTTAATACGGATGGTTCGTCCCTCGAAAACCCAGGTAAAGTTGGAGTTGGAACCATCATCCTTGACAGGGATGGAAGATGGGTTTCTGGCTCTGCTAGGTTCATTGGAGTTGGGTCAAACAACTTGGCTGAGCTTTGGGCCCTTAGAGATGTTTTATTGCTTGCAAAAAATCTTAACATTCGTAACCTTGAGATTGAACTTGGTGCCACCATTGTTATCCCTATGGTTAAAAACCAACAGATGACTAATCATGTTTTCCAACCCTTGGTTTCCGATTGTAGGACTTTGATGCGAGAATTTGAGAACCAGTATACGCTGCATGTTTCAGGGAAGGAAATAGATGTGCGGATGCCCTTGCCCGATCCGGAAGTAGGAACTTTTGTGATAGCTTTAGCTATAGTGAGGTCACCTTTGTTGTGTTTCATGAACCTCCTTGTTTTGTTAAAGACTAGGTTACTGTTGATACAGCAGGACATGTTATGTATAGATCTATTTTATAATTGAATCTTCCTTCTTTCTTAGATAAAAAAAAATGTATCAAGTAATTCCTTAACAACCAAGAGCAACAATCAAGCAATATCAAAACAAAGAGAAAATTTTTGCCGATAGGTATTCTTTAGAAGCAAAGAAAAAATTAGTTAAAAAAAGCAAAGGAAAAATAGGCGGAATTGAAGGCATACATTGAATGCTTATGTATTGATTGTTACTATGGTCAAATAAAAAAAAAAGTCTAAATCTGTATCAGTATACATGCATGGCATAGATTTTGCATGCTAACAATTTCCAAGTCAAGAGAGATATGACCACATTCATTTCTTTTCTTGTCTCCTTTAAAATACAATATTAACTCTTGCAAGAAATTAAGGAGAGTCATAAAACAACAGCTTTTTCTTTTGTAATTGTAGAAGCAAACATTCTTCAAAATGAATTTTAAAAAATATTAATAACAAAAAACATAACTCACCTTTTGCAAATTCTAAATCTAAGACTTTCCTTCGTATCAAGTTATTTTTCTCTAAAATAATATGTTGCTTTAAAGTTAGCTAGAAGAAGTAAATATGCCTTGTTGTTCTTACCTAAATTCTTCAAAAGCTTTAGTAATATCCAGTGTTTTTATGGCATCTTAAAAAATTTAGGCATAAATCATTTATAGAGAACTCTAATAAATATATGAACAATAATGAAATATCTCTCAAAAAGCATTGCAACCTAAAAGTTCATCAAAGGCGACTTCGATCATGATGCGAGTCATAGATTCTCTCTGCAAAGCCAAAAATAAGAATACCCAAATCAAATTCATTTTTACTCTAGAAAAATGAAATGAGAACAAAAATAAAAAAGGAAAAGAACATATGAAATTAACTTAAATTTACATCGCTTCCTGTGATATAGGGTGTAAACAACGAAAACCCTTAGTTTAAGTTCTTCCTAAGTACGTAGTTTACATATCCTGCTTAACATTCTTGGTAAACAAACGAATCAAGGGTCCCAAATATAATTGGCCATTCAATCATGTAAACTAATCGAGATAAAAATTTGAAAAATAAATACGAATAAAAAAGCATAACCAATGGATAAAAGAACATGAAACCATTTTGAGGAAACAAAACATGAAAAAAAATACATATCAGAAATTTGACAAATTAAAAAGAAAAAAAAAGACCAAATCAATGAAATAGGTTCAATTAACCACAATATTTTCTAAACTATCTGCTCTTTTCCGATCCTTTGCTCGTTCCTTTCTTTTTTCCTTTAATGAACAAAAAATGCCCAAACCCTATGAATACCAAAATTAATTATCATCTTATTTTGCTTCTCTTTGTTGCTGTTTCTTTTCATATTTTTCTTCTCGCCTTTCCCTTACTTCTTTTTATGAATATTTGTTGTTATTCGCTAATTCCAAAGTTATCTAGTCTAGAAAGTAAAATCTTAAAAGGTGTAAGTGATTAAAATTTAAGGTTTGAATGTAAAGTATCTAAGTTCGAATCGTTCGATCCCCTATTGATATAAGATTTATAAGTATGAAAGGTTTTAAAAAAAAAAATTAAGATTTGGATGTAAAACATTCAAATTTGAACCCTTCAATCTCTTATTGATAAGTGATTTATAAATTTAAAAAGTCTTAAAAATAAATAAATAAATAAAGAATTCGTAAATTCTTTATGGGTTGGTGGTTGATCTTGACTTTGGAGATGAGATAATCTCTTCTATTCCTAAACTTTAAGCTTTTTTTGACCAAAAAAAAATCTAAATTAATCCCAATAACATAGGTTAATGTCCTAATTACCTCAATTAGAGTCAATTAAAAGTCTAAATCAATCCCGATTACCCTTTAGAGTTAGCTAAAAGTCTTAAAATGTGGTAATTAATCTTAAAAATCAGTAGCTTAAAGCTTAAAACAATCAAAAAATATATGGGATGCCCCAATTAACCACAAAATCACATGTTAAAAGGCAAAAGAAATCCCAATCAAATTATTCATGACCTCAATTAACTTCAAAATTATCCTTTATGCATCATATTATCCTTTATGCATCATATTACTTGGATCAAAATTATGCATCAATTTAGCAAATGTCTCAATAAGAGTGAGTTGGGGTTAACCTTTATATATAGGTATTGGTGTTTTGATTTGGATAACAATATTGAAAAATAATCATTTGGAAAAATTTTGATTTTGTTTACTTTAGTTACGGTTTTTAGCCAACAAACCGATATAACACCCTTAACAACAGTAGGGGTTTTACATGCTTCTACAGGAGCGGCCCCTGTTAAAGAAACAAAATGATAAGCTATACGTTTAATCACCCAATTTTATGCGATTTTTTATTTTTGTCATTGAACTTTTAAATATTATAATTTGGACACTCAATGGTTAGTCTTTAATGTTAAATTGACCTAACAAATTATGTCATCTGACAGACATCATGTAGCATTCCTGGTATGACATTAAAAATTTTAAAAATTAAAAAATAAAGATAATTACACTTTTCATCACTTAATTTTTTAAATATTTTAATCCTAATCACTCAATTTTGAAAATTTCATAATTTGATCACTAATATTTATAAAATTTATTAATATTTTTGTCTCCATCATTACCGGCTCATTGTCACCATAAATTTATAATAATTTGATCATCAATGTTTATAAAATTTAAAATAATTATTTATGTTGTCCATATTAAAATATATTAGAATAGTATTCAATTAGATCCTCAAATCTTATAAAAAAAATAAAAATAAGAATATAATATCTTTATTACATGAAATTAAATTATAAACTTTTCTTTTAGTAATTATATGATTTAAATTTAAAATTGATGAATATTATCCTATTGTAAAAACTAAAATAGCATTACTTCAAAATTTTGTCCTTTATCTCAATCAAATAAATTAAAGTAGTTTATATTTTATAGATTATAATGAAAGTTCATAATTTTAATTTAATCTAATAAAATATTAAAAATGCATAGATAAAATTAATAAAATAATTTATATATTAATTTTCATAAACCATTGGTTAAATCTTTATAAAACTATCTTGACGATGACACTAATTTAATAATTTTACAAATATTATCAGTAATCAAATTATGAAAATTTCAAAGTTTGGTAAGCAAAATAAAAACTTCAAAAAAGTTAAATGGTAAAAAATGTAATTTGTCTTTATTTTTTAAAATTTTAAAATTTATTTAAAAAAAAAATTTGTAATGTTGTGTCATTAATGATATGTAATATGATAGATGATACGATAATATCGTATAATGATTGACAAATAATGTAACATTATCACAAAAACATGCTGCTAGAAAATAACAATTCGGTGACCTAAAAAAATAGTATCAATAAGCCTTACTAATTCGTGCCATTTTAAAATTTTATTATCTAAATAAAAAGTCGCATAAAATTAAATGAATAAACCTGTAGATTAAAAAAATATGAAGGGCGGTGAATCAAAACCAAACTCCGTGAAACGTAAACCACGAATTCTTACCCATTGGCCATGGGCCATGGAACACATTATCAGAATCAAACAAGGTAATCAAGAAACACCAATGCAATAAGACACGTGTCAGGATTCAATTTTGAGACGCAGATTTCATTGGATGAGATTCGATCAACTGTCAACCGGCAATATAAACAAACAGCTTCTCCCGTCTCTTTCTTCCCTGTCTCTACCAAGTTCGAGCAGAAGCCAGAAAGAGCAGAGCAAAAAATGGCAGCGGAGGTGTCCCTTGTAAGGCCTATCTCCAAATTCAGTACAAGCAGTCCAAGGTTTAGCAACGCAAGATGTGGCAAGTTCACCAGCGTCAAGATGTCATCTACGACAAAACTGGCAAAGCCCAGCAAGAGAGTCGCCAAGACCGTAATCAAAGAGACCCTTTTGACGCCAAGGTTTTACACCACTGACTTTGATGAGATGGAGGCCCTTTTCAACACTGAGATTAACAAGAAGCTCAACCAGTCCGAATTTGAGGCACTGCTGCAAGAGTTCAAGACTGATTACAATCAGACTCACTTTGTGAGGAACAAGGAGTTCAAGGAGGCTGCTGATAAGATTGAAGGTCCTTTGAGACAAATCTTCGTTGAGTTCTTGGAGAGGTCTTGCACTGCTGAGTTCTCTGGTTTTCTCCTCTACAAAGAACTCGGAAGGAGGCTCAAGGTACGTATTTAGTCTTTATATATTTTTGGGAGATGTCATCATGCATTTATTGCTGCATTTTGGGAATTTTTCTTATCATGTGCCTGACCCTAGGATTAATTGTAGTATGTACTAGTTATGCAGCTATTTCACTTATTAATTTGAAGTTATCCCCATTAATCTTCAATTGCACTGAACTTTAATAGCTTTTACCATCAAGTTGAGGCCTTTTTTTTTTTTTTTATCTAAATGACATGTTGTTTACTGTTTTAACTCGCTTCTCCTGGAGCATTTCCCTTCATTAATTAACTAAAAGTTGACTCAGCTAAAGGTTTCATGAATTGATACTGCAGAAAACTAATCCAGTTGTCGCTGAGATTTTCTCACTTATGTCAAGGGATGAAGCCAGACATGCCGGGTATGCACATTGATGATAGTTATCCCGTGTGGGCATTAGCAAAATTCACAACTTCGTATCCAACTAAGTTCACCTTTTCATTGATTGCAGGTTTCTGAACAAGGGTTTGTCTGATTTCAATTTGGCATTAGACCTTGGATTCTTGACCAAGGCAAGGAAGTACACATTTTTCAAGCCAAAGTTCATTTTCTATGCTACATATTTATCTGAGAAAATTGGATATTGGAGATACATTACTATCTACAGACATCTCAAAGAAAACCCTGAGTGCCAATGTTATCCTATTTTCAAGTATTTTGAGAACTGGTGCCAGGATGAGAACCGTCATGGCGACTTCTTCTCTGCATTGCTGAAGGCACAACCCCAATTCCTTAATGATTGGAAGGCTAAGCTGTGGTCCAGATTTTTCTGCCTCTCGGTAATCTTTTATTGCTACATAATCTCTCATAATATCCTCAAGCACTGGCTTTATTTTTTTTGTCATGCTACACTGCATTTGAAGTAAGCCTATAGAAAATTCAAGCCTCAGAAAATGCTTAAAGCTTTAATCAGGCACCTACGAGTTTTTCCCTATCATCGTGTTACAATTTTGTCCTGCAGGTGTATGTTACAATGTACCTCAACGACTGTCAGCGCACGGCTTTCTATGAGGGCATTGGACTTGACACTAAAGAATTTGACATGCATGTCATCATTGAGGTAAGCTTCTGGTTCCAATGTCATTTTGGTTAAATTTAAAACATTCCAAGTGATTTTGCTAAAATTTGAGCTCTATGTAGAAATAGTATTATACAGCATGCTTAGTTAATAGCTAATCAAATCCCACTCTATCTTGCATTTGTTCATGTTTTTAATATTTTTACCGTTTAAAATCCAAGTTTCGTAGAAGTTACTAGTAAGCAGCTAATCCTATGTTTCAACAAAATAACTCCATAAGGCCTAGGCAAACAACATATGCTGAACTCTAGAATTTTGGCTGTAATTTTAGTTGTCAATCTGAAATTCCATCCATACAGACAAACCGCACAACAGCCAGGATTTTCCCTGCTGTGCCGGATGTTGAGAATCCGGAGTTCAAGAGGAGACTAGACAGAATGGTGGAGATCAACCAAAAGTTGATTGCTGTTGGAGAGAGCCAGGATATTCCCTTGGCAAAAAACTTGAAAAGGATTCCACTAATTGCAGCATTGGCTTCTGAGCTCCTGGCTACATATCTGATGCCACCAATCGAGTCTGGATCAGTTGATTTTGCCGAGTTTGAGCCACAACTTGTTTACTAATTTTTTTTGTATGAGTTCCATTTGTCTAGAACCTTTTCAGCTTTAATTCTGCTGTCCTGTAAAGGTAAATGATTGCAAGATTCAGCAAATGAAACTGAGAAACAGTTTAATGCCAAGTGACCGTTATTTTCTTGTGTAAACATAAAAATTCTTATTTGCATCAGTTCTTGTCCTTTCTTTTCCATGGCATATTTTATTTTTATAGGTTAAAATGATGCATGGTAGGCCTCTTCCTCAACCAAGAGCTCTCCCTTGTGGAGCTATTTGATTCTAAGAATGGAAATTGGGGCTACAGAAAAACAATAATTAAGAAGAAGCTGTGCTTAACTCAAATATTTTGCTATGATTAATTGGCTTCCTACCAACAAAACCGTGGCTTGAATAAAGCCACATTACAGCAGCAATGACCACTTATAAAAACAAATAAAGACAAAAACTCATACTCTGCACGCGGACCCGTGGGTCTAGCTGATCCAGGTCGGGTCAAGATTCTTCGTTATTCCTTAGTGTCCAAATGGTCAAATGTTAAAAGAAATCAACATTACCTTGGTTAATTTAAAGAATTTATATTTGATGTATTATCAGAATATAAATTTTATACACTATTAATAAATTAGATAAAAGCATCTCATTAATGAAGTGAATAGAATGATATCACTTTATTAATGAATAATTTTTTTAAAATATTAATGGTTATATATTTATTTTAAATATTGATATTTGTATCATATGATTTATTAACTGATAATATATCAAATATAAACTTTAATTTAAATACAATGATTGTTGATTTTTTATTGTTGAAAACTTTAATTAATGTTATAAAAATTAATAGCTCGATTAGATTTATTTTCAAGTGTTAGCTTTCAATTGACCATTATTTGGAAATGATAAAATTTTAATTGTGGTTTTCAAATTAAATATTTTAAGTTTTTTTTTACCTTCAAAATTAAAGTTTACTTCAAAGATCTTTAAAGATTATTTGTTTGAGTCTAAATACAAATTCAATTATTATTCAAAGCATAAATTGTTTTCAAAAAAATACTATTGATATTCAAAAAAATTTTTATGTATTTAATTTAAAATACAGATCTAATTAATATTCAAAGAAAACTTATTTGTCTTGAATTTAATATAATTTTTTCATTATTGGGTTTGGGATCTATGTACTTTAGTCGATTAGAACTTTTGTTTTTGAAAAGAAAAATATTCTTGAACTCTAATATTTTATTTAAGAAATCAAATTTTGAAAAAAATTAAATGTGAAGAAATATTTTTATTATTAAGCTAAAAGAAAGTCAAAAATTATTTTGCAAATATTTATTTTGGAACTCATATATTTAGTAAAAATTATATATTTTTAAATCAATTTAACATAAAATATTTTAAATAATTTGTTTTATATCTAGTATTACAATTTTATAAAATTATAAATTCATTCAAATATTAGTTTTAATATATATATATATATATATATTTGACTATAAACATTTAAGATTTTATCTTCACTTTTTGATTACTTGAAATTAGTATTTAAAAATTAATTTTTGATGTAAGATACAAATATTTCCGTACATTACAAATATCCAGAAGACATATTTTTGTTTGGATTACTGTTGTAAATAATTTTTAAATTATAATAAAATTAATTTTGCTATCCGTACAATAAACAGATTACTTTTATTTTATTTAAATTTAGATAAAAATAAAAATTAATATTATTGAATTATTTACATATTCAAAATATATGTAACATATAAATAATATAATTAAAATATCAAACCACAATAAAAATAAGATTTTCTTTTTCAATTCTAGTGAAAACTATAAGGAATTTTCTGTTTGTTAATTACAAAATTATCATAGAATTCATATATATATATATATATATATATATATATATATTAAGGAATCATGGTGAAATCTTTTATGATTCTGAAGTTTTTTTAAGTTAAAATATTAATTAACTTGAAATTAATACTACTAATAAGGTTATCTCTAAATTTTTTTTCAATTTTATTTTTTTATGAAAAGTAATCTCCTAATTTAAAACTATGTTATATGTTTCAAAATGGAGATATGAGTTGAGATATTATACACTTTTTGCATGTATAACTGGCACATAAATTTCTGTTTATGACATATAACTCTATTATATCAATTAATCAAAGCATCATTTTTATTTTATACGAATGAGAAATATTTAATAAATAATCAGTTAAAAGACAAAATATATTACCTAATTGAGTGGAGAATCCATAAAAAAAAATAAAAAAGTCTATAGAAAACACCAGCAAAAATATAAGAATATATGTATTTTTGTAATTTTTTTTTAAAAAAATTACAACTAAAAGAAACATTACAACCGATTTGAAAAAAAATCTTATCTGATGAAGTGAATAATATGTTTAGTGAATTAATATCCATCATTAGAAAAAGCATGTTAGTTCCTGTAGCAAGAATAGAGTAATAAAAAGAAAGACTAAATTAATAGTAGGAAAAAATATGTTTAGTTCAGTGGAACATTGAGAAAGCTATATAATTAAAAACTACCAACAATAAGAGCTTTTTTGAAGTTGTTATGGTATTTAAATATATTTTTTCATATTTCTTTTGTGAAATGTATTTAAAAGTTGAAGATAATTTAACAATTATTTATAAAAAAAATTAAAGATATTAAATAATATTTTTAAAGTTGTGATAAATTTTAAATATTCATGTTAACTATAGATAAATTGAAAAAAAATAAATTACCTTAAAATTAGTTTTAAATTGAGATGAGGTGATGTACAAAAGAAACTTGAAGTACAAGAGAAACTTTTGTAAAATTGCTTTGGTATTTATATATTTGTTTCATATTTTTTTGTAAAATATATTTAAAAATTGAAGATAATATAATGATTATTTATAAAAAAAATAAAGATATTAAATAATATTTTTAAAAGTTGTGATAAATTTAAATATTTATGTTAACTACAAATAAATTAGAAAAGTAAATTATTTTTAAATTGATTTTAAATTGAGATGAGGTGATATATAAGAGAAACTTTTTTAAAATTGTTTTGGTATTTATATTTTTTTTTCACATTTCTTTCATGAAATCTATTTAAAAACTAAAGATAATGTAAGAATTATTTATCAAAAATATTAAAGATATTAAATAATATTTTTAAAAGTTATAATAAATTTAAATATTCATGTTAATTTCAGATAAATTAAAAAAGATAAATTATTTTAAAATTAATTTCAAATTGAGATGAAGTGATGTACAAGAGAAAAAAATTTCATTAAAATTTAAATTAGTTTTTGATTAAATTTTAAATTTTTAAATAATTTAATAATTTTTTAAATATATTTTTATAAATAATTTAAAATTAATAAATATCTTATGTGTTATTATATGAAAAATTTTAGAAATTATTTTATATGTTGAAAAAATAAACTATTTATATAAGCATTTATGCCAACAATTGCTATCTATAATTATGTATATTGTAATATAATATATATATATATGATTTTAATAAGATATTTAAATTTTAAAAAAATTTAATATATTTAAAATATAAATATGTTAAATATAATTAACTTTAAATAATAACAACTAAAATAATTTTATAAATATTATATTAAATATTAATTAATAAATTCATAATTTAAACATTAAAACTTTTAAATCTTACTTTGATATTAACACATTTTTAAATTCAAATTTAACAAATTCATGATTAAAGCCATGACATCAACTCTTTTATTTTTTTTATTTCTCAAACGGTTATGTCCCACGCCACATCAGAAGCACCGGTTGCTCACCTTAAGGAATTTCCCATAAATTTTGCGCGAAAGTTCGTTGGTAGCCCCACATGTGGAGAAATCTGTCGGCTTTCCCTGCTGTAGTTCTGAGGAAGTTGTAGAAAACATGGATGAGTGAAATAAGATGAGCTAAATCTGGAAAGAGGGACAATCAGACTGTAATTAACAAAAGCTGAAGCTGAAAAGGATGGGTAGGGTTCGGCTGATTCTATACGATTTTATTATCTCCTTCATGTGGGTATGGTCTGGTTGTTTGGTGAAGATGTTTGTGGTCGAGTGTTTAGGGATGGGTCACCAACCAAAGGCCGAAATCGTGACGGGTGCTTTATACGTTATCAACATGTTCTTCTTTGCATTCTTGGCTAAGGTTACCAAAGGTGGAACTTACAATCCTTTGACTGTTTTCTCTTCTGCCGTTTCTGGGGATTTCAACCACTTTCTTTTCACTGTTGGGGCCAGAATTCCTGCCCAGGTTACCTCTTGGTTTTTTTTTTTTTTTTTTCCTTTTGACAGAAAATATATACATATATTTGTTTTTAATGATTTTGTTAAGGTCTCCAATGCTTACGCAATGCCCGCTTTAGTGGTACTTTTCTGTTTCATGGCTCCAATAGGTTCTGTTTTATTGCTTAATCCACTTTGGTCAAGTATATTGGGGATAAAGCACATCAATTTATGCTTGGTGTTTGATTGACCACTATATAATTAGATTTCCTTAAGTAGCTTGTCTGAAATCTTAATTTAAACTCCTCTAGGGCATGATACTCTTGTTTGAATCCTCTGCCACTACCATCCATCTCATGCTTGCATCAATTCAATTCATTTCTTACTTGTAAATTTGGGACTATAATGTTGTTTGTTCATACCACATTAACATGGATTTGTATGTACTGGATAACTACACAATCCAAGTGTCTCATTCTTTAGATGGTACCTGTCGTACAGAATTGTATGTCAAAATCAGTTGTCTCATCAATTTTACCTATAGGATGTCAAGATGGATGGATGGATGGAGGAAATTAGTAGTAGAAAACAGCTATAAGCATATTTTCGAATACCAGGGTCGATTCAATTTTTTTGGAAAGATAAAGAGAGTGTTTTTATGATCATTTCAACTGTTTGGAGGTCTGGACTTGAATTATGAATCCTATTAGGAAATATAGTGGCATAGAGAGAAAGAATTACAATTTTGAGGCTTACCTTTCATCAGCCTGATAGGGTTCAAAGCAGGTAATTAACTTTGGAGGTCTTTTAGTTCTGTAACATCTCCATGATGTTAGCCCCCCCCCCCCCCCCCAAAAAAAAAAAACAAAAAAAACTTTTTCTGAGAAAAATGTTCCTTGCTTTAAATGGAATAACATTCTAAGTATTATGGATTGAGTATTAAGGCAATAGGACAACTTTAAAAAAAGGATTCTTTATTTTTCTTTTCTTGGTATTTTATATTGTTTTGTCTTATGGGTTTATTCTTGTTTCTTGTTGATGATAGATTGGCTGATTGGGTATTTGATTCACTTCTGACTGGTTTCTTTTGTTTTTACTTTCATTTTTAATTCCATTATTTTCTGTTTAAGCATTTAGTTCTCTTCCTATATTATTCTTTCCCTTTAGTCAAGAATCTAAACATAATAGTGATAGAAGGTGTGGAAGCAAAATGTGGGTGTGCTACATAATTCTGAATATTTTTGGTCTACCAAAGGATTTTTCCTTGGCATTTGGCTCTAGTTAGTGCATTGTTCTGTTAGGACAGGTTTTTCTGTAAGGACATGACTTGTTACATGGTACACTCATGGTCTAGAGAGAAGATGTTTAACTTTAGAGAAAAAAAATAATAAGTAAGGATTCTTAGAAAGCATGAGAATAGAAAACAAAAATTGTTGATATTGCTAAGAACTTGGGTTAATTTCTTGTAGCATTTTCACAAATTTCTTTTGCTTTCCTTTTTCCGTTGATGACCAGGAGCTTATAGTTCTCATGACCTATGATCTAAACATTTTCAGTTTGGGCTGATCAAGTTATTTTCCAAAGCTATGTGCTATCTCAAATTTGCATCTTCCCAAGGGCAAAAAACCATACTGTTGATTGTATGATAGCATCAAAACAGCTTTTTTCTTTGCACTTTCTTTAGGTTGAGGTTATTGTTATTTCTATTTCATGTATCCTTCAGGTAATTGGATCTATTACTGGGGTTAGGCTCATTATTCAGACCCTTCCTGGAATTGGACTAGGGCCTCGTTTGAATGTTGACATCCACTGGGGTGCACTAACTGAAGGATCTTTGACATTTGCAATTGTCATCATCTCACTAGGGCTTTCTAGAAAGATCCCTGGCAGTTTCTTCATGAAGACATGGATTACAAGTGTCTCCAAGTTAGCTCTTCATATTCTTGGCTCTGATCTCACTGGTGGATGTATGAACCCTGCCTCTGTGAGTACCCAAAATTATTAACTGCATACCTTGCACATCTTGCTTCAAATTCTTTTAGTCCCAATGCGTTCAATAGCAAACTTAATAGATCAAAACCATTTAAAACTTCTAGGTGATGGGATGGGCTTATGCCCGTGGAGATCATATCACGAAGGAGCATATACTTGTATACTGGCTTGCTCCAATTGAGGCAACTTTGTTGGCAGTCTGGACTTTTCGGTTGGTAGTTAAGCCAATAACAGAGGAGAAAGAAAATGTAAAAGCTAAGTCAGAGTGAGTTCCTCTGCTTTTCTTTTTTTTTTTAATTCAATTGACTAATCTGTGAGTTCAGTAGAAGTCAAACGTATGTAAGATTCAAGGATTGAAGAAAATTCAATCTGTTTCTGCATGGATTTCTTTGATTCAGGAATCTGTATATACTATAAATGGATATTATTATTTGTTTCTAATAAATTTATCTCCTCGTTGATCTTATTACATGTGCCACATTTCCTTGGTAATTTGGTTGTTGAGTTTGATATATTGACTGCGAAAGTAAATGATGTAGAAGAAGTAGATGAAAGAGATTGAAAATAGATAGCTAGAGGGGAAATAAGAGATAGGGAAAAGCAATTAGGGAAAACAGAGGAAATAGGCGGTAGAAATAGAAATAATAAGTTGTTGAAGCACCAGCATCCATGTATATCACTGTCAAATATGAGCTTCACTTCTGGAACTATTTCTTCAACACACTTGGAATGATGAAACCAATAGAAAAGATTATCATTAAAAACAATGAGCTTAACCTCTGTAATTGGAAAAATAAAAGTCCCTGGTAGAATCCTCAATCGGTAGTAGCTCTCTAGAGTTCCTATTTGCATCAACAGCTTCAAACTATCCCGAAATTTTAAACCCGACCTTCTAATTCTTCCAGTGCCTGATAACGCACTTGTTGCTCCTTAATCTTAGGCTCTAAATGGCATACTCGTCCCCAAGCATGTCAACAATTGGTTCTTAAATTGGTTACTTACTTTCCTCTAACCACTCTACATAACTTCCACTTTAGCAGTTACAATATGAGCTTCATTTTGGCCCTTCTTTATAAGCACATTGGAGGAACCTGTTTTAGAAAAAGGAATTTGAAGATGCATGAACTTTTAGAATTGCCAACAGTCACATGATTTGTTGGTGGAGTATCGGATTTTTAATTATAATAATCAAATTTAAGTTTTAACAATCTTAAGTAATAAAAAAAGAAAAGCGAAATTCCCAATTTAGTTTTAAGTTTCATTCATTTTCTAATTCCGTTAATCTATCTTTAACAAACTGTAATCTTCAATTTTCAAGTCTTTTCTCATTTGTGATTAAGTAATCTTTGAAATAATGGTTCTCATGACATACTGAAGGACGAAAGAATTTTAAAGTCATATTTTTCTCCCAAAGCTATCAACTCATTTAAATGCGAAGTAGCTTCACAATTATCATTTTCCAAACTGTCTATTTGCTCCCGAGATATAATGTTCATCTCAAAAAAAAAAAAAAAAATTGTTTTATAAGCTGAGCACAAGATTCTGTAACTTTAGAGGATGAATCTTGTAAAGGAGGATCTCAAAACTTTGAATTATGAATAAATGTTTTTTAGAAACTTTGAAATAAATATATATTAGTTTGTGACTCGTGTGATGCACAAATAATTTTAGATATGTAAATATACGTACACAAATAATTATTTAAAAAAAAATTTACATATAAAGTATTTTAATATAATACATCCAAATTCTATATTTTAAAAAATTTCAAACACCCCTAAAACTATAGTTAAATCTATGTTTTTGCATTATGTAGTGAAAGTAAATATCACTTACCTAAAGCTTTTATTACTTATCCTGTTATTAGAAATTTTATGTAAAGTATCGGAGATACTTTTCAAACTTTTGTATACTCTCGGATGCCTCACTTGTGGATATTAATAGCAAAACAACGTATAATTTGGCATTAGAGATTAATAGTAATGGTTAGAATTTATAGTTTCTAAACTTGAAGCTTTTTTGAAGGTTGAATATAAAAGGTTTCTATTTAAAAAAAAAAAAAAAAAAACTAAAAAACTAAAAGATAAGGTAGTTTTCCATGTTTATGGCATACGAGAAAGTTGCATCATCATGTATCCTAAATAAAATAAATTTACAAAAATAAATATTAAAAGAAAATATGATATCAATTCATTTTTTCTCAAATTTTACTCGTAATTCAATAAAGATACGATTTGTTTGTAAAGTTTAAATTCGAATTTGAATACCAAACAATTTATAAATCTAAAATATAAGTTTTGTGTAATTTACCTTGATATGATGAAATAAAATAACCTAATAAAAGTTTACAAACATATGATGAAGCAAAATATTACAAACATTTTGCCTATAATAAAAGTTAAAGAATGAGATTTTTTCGGGTCAAAAATATGATAAAGCAAAATATTCATTGGACTTAAAGCTTTCAACAGAAATAAAATTATTGGGTCTGATTTGACTTTCAATCCATCTCCTATAACATTTTTAGCGCATTTCACTTCCAGCCCATCTCTCATAATAAATAATGAGATTTTCCGAAATTAACCCTCAAATCATTTTTAATGGAAATACTGACCTGGCTTCAAATTTTGGGAGCTAGATAACTTTAATAATATGTATAGATATTAGATATTAAATACAGTTTGTAAATTTTAATTAATTAAAATAAAGCCAACTAAAGCAGGGAAGCCTTGAGCGACAGAACCGCCAAGTCAAATTTCAATTCAAGAAAGAGAGAGAAGGAATAAAGGTTCATTCGCATGACAAATTTTCTTGATCTATTTTCAGGTATGCATCTATCAAGATCTAAATAGTCATAATTTTGTAATGAATATGCAAAAGATTGGCCTAGAAAAGTAGAAAATTGAAGAGAGAGATACAAAAACAATAGGATTGCAAAACAAAGACTCGGACAATCAAAAAAAGATGTGACAGCTCACTGCAACACATGAATCGAAATCAGAAACCCCTTTAGCGCTGCCTCACGATTCATTTACAGTAAAGGTTGATGCCCTTACATTTTTCTGTCATCATGTCCAACATCACACCTGTTCCAGATTGCTTGTATCTTTACAAGTGAATGAGAAAAGTTAATTAAAAAAAAAAAAAGATCTTTCATATCCTCTACAGAATGTGGGTACTCCGTCCAAACAAATCCAGATGATCCTCCAAACCCATTCCATGAGCACGCTACAAGAACACGTTCTCGATAATACTCATCGGCATGCTTCATTTTTTCATAAACCAAGAAACTCCATTGCCAACTGAAGATATAGCAACTGTATATGAACTGGTCCATGGGAGAATTGCAACCATTGCCAAAATTTTGAATAGTCCAGCCCCAGGAGATGAAACTCTGAGTATCCCATGAGTTCAACAATTGTCTTTTAAGTATCAGGGATTTCCAGCAAAATACTGTCATGGTTAGCATGCAATAATCATCAAGATAATCGAGTTGATTAATCCAGCCAAATTGGCTTTATGACATAAACCTAGGTAGATTCGTCAATTTCCTTCCCATGATCTTCATCATGAATACTTCTCTTCAACCTTCTTAACCATATGTCATAATCCATAGGATAAGGCGTTCCACACAAACTATCAACATAATCAGCAAATGCTTTCAATACCGTTGAGACATCACCCAATTTCTGCTGAATCAGTCTCCTAGACCATGTGCTCTCTCTCCACTGTAGTGCCCCTTCAACAGAATCAAGACCAGGCAAAGCACCTCCACATGCAAAATAAAGCATGTAAACTAGGCTTTCAGCATCTGATGCTGAGCACAACTTTCCCTCCTGTAGAGCATAAGTAGATGAAAAATGAAGGTTCATTGCAGGGCGGTCCTTATCTTCCAAAATAGCATGTCCCCAACCAATTAGGACAAAATAAGGATGCCTTTCACCAGACCTTACACAAATCACATTTTCAGGCTGAATGTCTCCATGCCTAATGCCATCTGAAGAGGCAGTAGAAAGCGCAGATAAACAGTCATGACAACACCTGATAGCCTCATCCACACCAAAGCGACCTTCTTTAACCATATCAGCAACTGTTTCACCAACTGGGATGGTGACAAGAATTGGGGTGCCACACCAAGGGTGATCACAGTTTCCACCTGAACTGGGTCTCCGACACTGACCAGGATGAATGATCCTTCCAGATGCACTCAATTGGGGCAGATACTTGCTAGACAGGCCTTTCTGTTTCATGATAGTCAATACTTTGGTTTGTCTCTGAACTTGATACCACAAATTCATATCTTCCCATGCCGGTTCCAGCAGAGAAGGATGTGAACCCACATAGAGAAAGAGGGACTTTCCTGGGTCTTCAACTGGCGATGCAATGTAATAAGGAAGCTCATCATTACTCCTGACTTGGTTAATCTGATAACCTCTTTCCCAGTTTGAATCCTCCAACCATAATACCGATCCTACTTCCAGCTTCAGTGAATCCTCAGACTCAATTTTGTCAGGTTCACCCTGAACTTCGACAATTTCAGGAGAAACACCATGCTGCTTGAACCTAAATAAACCACTCCCATTCAGTCTAGTATGCCCTAATTGCCTCTCCACTCTCCTGGTTTGGAGACGAGAACCATGGTCAGCAGCTAAATCTTCAATGGAGAGCTTAGGCAGGCCAGCAAACTGCATAATACAGTAAAAGGTTGCAAAAGTTACCTGCAAAGCACCAATATCTCCCCAATTGGCATTCCCAAGCTTGTTCCAGATCCTATCAACTGGAGATACAGCGATTTTGGCATGCCTTTTTATCCACTCAGCAGCACACTCATAGACATTATTCACATCAAAATCCATTTTATTTACATCTCCTTCAACTTTCACAACCCCACCATATTGAGAATCAACAAGAAGAACAAAGACAGCATTTGAACCCAGGGGATAATTCTGTCTACTTAAGCTTCTTGATATAAGCATGTGCAATGCATAAAAAAGAGCCTCACCTAGAACACGCAGAGAAGGTTGTTGATTGCTTTCCATGGCAAGGCTTTGGATATCAGGCCTCAAAAGAGCCAGTTCGAGAAGATTGTCCCACTTTCCATGGGGATGTCTAGGGTTCTTAAGCAATACACCAGTAGCACATAAACTTCTAAGCTTCCCACTAGCTATTGCCTTCTCTGCCTGGTAAAATTTTAAATTATCTTTGTAAAGGCAAGCAACGGAGAAAGGAATTGGGTCATCCTGACTCCAAAATGCCTCCCACAAGCCCTTCACAGTTGCATGTAAAAAATCTTCAACAGCAAGATAAGCAGTTCCTTCAGCAGCATCAGATGTTGAAGCATAAACAGCATTTGGCATCCGAATAAGCTGTTGGAATGAAACCCCTTCCAATGCATAGTCAAATTTTTGAACCTCTATCAACTCAAAAGGTACATCAAAGGCAGGCCTGTTCGGTGCTGATTTCTCATATATTGATTGAAACCAGTCTTCAAGATTTGCAGTAAAAATTTCACAATCAGTAAATTTGTAGAAAAATTCCTTGTGACTACGAGATTTACTACCAGACGATACAGTGGACCTTTTTGTCCCAGACCCAACTGATTCCTGGTCTGAGGAGCCACCTGTCACACATCATGTCTATTTGAAATAAGCTGGCAATTAAGATAAATTACAATAAAACGCACAAAAAAAGTGTTCAAACAAATAGATAAGACTTATAACTACTTTTAGTACAATTTGAATAGAGTGTAGTTAAAGGTTCACAATCTTTTGATTTTAGTCTTTATTTATATAGCTATGCACTCCATAAGAAACCAAATATATACATAGAGAAACTAAAGCATTTCATATTGAGGTCAAGAAAATGACGCAAATTCCAGAAATCAACACTACCTGACAAGAAACTCCTAAATTGAAACAAATAGCATGTTATTACTCTTCCTCCCAACATTTTTATCCCAGCTATTTCTCACACTTGATGTGAAAAAAACATCTATTTTTCAACTTTTAACATGTATTTATGAATAGTTGATCCACTTTGCTAGATATTATCCTCGAATTTGTTGAACAAATTTTTGCCACATCAGGCAGAATAAAAAGTTGTAACAAATGTATTGGCACATGTAGCAGAACTCTCATAAATTCAAAAGAAACACTTAAGAAATGATCTGAAATTTAAATTGTCAAAACACAAAATTCATGCTTTAAATCTTATTATCCTAATCATCAAAAGCTACCTAAAAACTCTGAAAAAAGGCATCTATTTAAATGATCTTAAAAAACATAAATTTAAGCCCACATAAGTCCGACAAAGTCCATATCATAAATAAAATAAAATAAGCCCAAAAGCTAAGACCATTTCTTCTAAATGATCATCTATAATTGGTACTCCTCCAAGACAATGGTCCTTACTGCTCCAATAAGTTAATGAATTCATAGGAAGGGAAAAAAGGAAGAAAAGGAAGGAAAAGGAAAAGAAAAATCATATGCTATCAAAGTTTCAGTTTTAAAAAGCTGCTTTATTACTATCTCAATAATCATTTTTATTTCACTTAGAATATATCACATTTTTCTATTGAACACAAAGGTTCATCCAAGATCATATGCAGGATGTTGTAGAAATAATCAAAACACGGTATTAATATAATGTACATTTTGGATGCTTGAGACAGTCATTATCTGCCTCCACAATTCTATTTACTTAATTCATTTACATTTAAATTTATTCTCTCATTTTTTAATAAATGAAAAGACATTTACCAGAGCAAAAAGGCCTAAGCCATTGCAATAAACCCTTGCAACATTGCAAAAAAAAAAAAAAAAAACACCCATTTCGATTACATTGATTAACAGAATCTTTGTACAAGATAAATTGTATGACAAGCAGTGTTGTTACAATGTCCACCCAGGCGCTGCTCCATACTGCCAGACATCAAAGGCACCTCAGACCCTTTCAGGCAAGGCTTATTTGATCAAGCACACAGCTGGTGCACCTAGGGACGCTTTTTTGTAAGGCAGTAGGCACATAAAAAGCCCACTGATTGAAGTTCCCTTTAATTTCTTTACTTTTAATTTTTTTCATTAACTGAACCTTTAATAGTAAAAAAGAAGGATAATATCAAACTCTCTTCTCAATGTTTGAGTAACAACTAACATGGGACCATACAGTAATCATATATATTGGCAAAAAAGAAAATTTTGCATGTTTTGTAGGATAAAATGGACCATCCCTTTAAGTTTATTTTCCGAATTATTTATCTTAAGCTTATTTGATATATCACACACATACAAAAAAACACACACATATATAGTGTGCCTTACTTCACTCAAGTGAGTGCCTTTTTTTTAGCCTTGGGCCTCAGGCAATATTAAAATTCTAGTGCCTTGTGCCCTTGACAACACTGAATTGACAAGAATACAGCTATGCAAAAGCACTATCCGAGAAAGGATGTTTACCAAAAAATGATTATGCTACTCAATCAAACAGTGACTATGCTACTCAATTATAGAAAATACCACAAGGTATCCTAATGAAGGACAGAACAGAAATATACTAGTTGAGGGATTAAGTTACCTAGGCCATTTTAGTTATTAATGTTATTTTATATTAATTAGTATTTTATTTATTTTCCAAGTATCAGAGCTTAAGTGTTATATTTGTATTTTGCATCCTTGCTACGGTTTAGGGTTTAGTTATAAATATCTATGTTATTTTAGTTTCGCATAGGCTTGGATTATGAGGTATTTGAGATTCTGATATTTTTTGGACCTTTGAGTTTTTGGTTGTTGATATTAGACTTTTTGGTAGAAAATTCAGATTATTTTTTGAGTGTTTGGATTTTAGAATGATTGCTCTAGATCATATCCTCTAAAGCTGACCATTTAAGTAAAACCAGAAGAAAGAACACAAAAGCAAAAGCTGTCCTTATGGTACTAAAGTAATGCCCAAATGAATCCAAGGACAAGAAAATTCAAGTAAACAAAAAATACCACAGGTGGATGATTTCTCAAGAAGTATCATTCTTGCCTATATAGATACTATTATAATAATTAAAAAAAAAAGAAAGAAACAAGATGCATTACTGTACAATCAAGAAGGATTCTATCTCCTTGATCTAAGAACCAAAATTCCACCCTTTAAATTGACAAATATGAAGAATGAATCACACTACTAACTGAATCCACCATCCTCAATATTGTAACTGTATTTTTTACATATTGTTTTAAATCTCAGGTCTCTTCATACTGCAAAAATCTTTCCAAGTTTCAAACAAAGTAATGGCTTCAAACATTCATAGAAGCCAAAGCAATGGTGTTCAGGAACATGAACAGTAAAACTTCCATAATGCAGGAACAAAAAGTGAGAACTGAGATTATATAGTTTTTTAAGCAATATTTGCAAGACATTCTTAGGTCTAGAAATGTGTCATGTATAGTCGTGCACACCAAATCCAATGAAAAAGAAAAAAGCTACCTCATTTTCCCAAGAGAAAATGATGCATTCAAACACTAATACAGTGATATAATGAGGTAAAATTGTAATGCCATGCTCCCTAAGAAGGGCGAAACTGAACAAATCCCAAGGATAGCATCTATTTGCACACAGCAACAACTTCGGACACAAAAGCCAGCTATGAAAAAACGCTGTTGGACTAAGGAAACCAGACAATAAGAGAAGCCATTGTCCTAAATAATCCATGGCAAGGAACAGACAACAAAATACAGCAAAATCACCCTCCCACAGAAAGAGATGCCATTTATGTCAGCCTCTTGATGCCAACGTCACAGAGTAGTTCCAGGCTGACCGTGAACATCTAGTAAACTTGTCTTAAGAAGACCAAACCATTTGTATCAATAATTAAATCATATGCAAAAGAAAACTGGCTATAGAAGAATACAACTTAAATTTTCCTGTCTTCAGTTTCTAGTTGATGGATTAAACCTATCTTACCTTCCCCCAATTTTCTTTAAAAAAAAAAAAGAAGAAAGGAAATGGACAATAAAATATAGCAGGAGATCACGCTGGAACCAAGCTGAATTGCATAAAAAATAATATGAATAGAAACTGTTATTCTCCTAAAACTTACACGCGCTTATGATTAAAAAAAAATTAACAAAAAAGAAAAAAAAAACAAAGAAATGCAAAATTCAACATAATTCAGATAACAAGAAAGCAGTCTATGTTAACAGAAATGAGCAGATGATCAAAGCATATCCATATATAACCAATTAAAGAAGAAAAGAGAAGGAAGAACAAAAAAGAAGAATCAAAGACGTGCTGGAAGTAAACAGAGAGTAAAAGCAAGAGTGGAGTCAGAGAGAGAGAATTTAGGGTTTAAAATTTGAAGAAGAAAGAGAAAGAAGAGAATATTACCTTCCATCACCACAGACAGCGGCTTCCTTCAGATCTCTGTCTCCCTAATTTCAACGTCGTCCTTTCTCCTCAGTCCAGTGGGACATCCCGTGTGTTTCTATGAGTTTTTCGCTGGACCAAAGTCAAAGCTCATTTCATTTCTTTCTTTTTTTTTCTTCCTTTTTCCAAAATCACTCTTGAAAACACTTATAATGACGACCATTCACGTCATTAGAGATAATTTTATCTGTGTTTTTATCCTTGTTAGGAAATATTGGATACTTGTTCTTTCGCAAAAGGGTTGAAAGCCTATGAAATAAAAATTTCATAATTATTTAAGTTTATGATATTTTATTATAACTAATTAAAGTTTGAATATTTATTTTTATTCAATTAAGACTTTAAATATTTATTTTTATTGTAATTGAATCTCGATTAAATTAAAATAAATAGTGAGATTTAATCAAATTTTATCTTATAAGAGTTCAATTGATGAATGTTTTAGAATTTAATTTATTGTAATAAAATATTTTCATCTAATAAAAATCTAATTGATGAAAATAACTGTTTAATGACTTAATTGATTGATAATTATTGAATTTTATTTAAAGATTTTTTTTAATCCTTTAACCTTGTTCTTTTAATTTAGGGCCTTCTATTTAAATCTAGGCTTTCACTCAGAACAATATCAATTTTTTTTCTTCCTCCCATGCTTTGCATCAAAATTTCAGTGCTTGTAAGACTCGTTGTTCCTCCGTTAACCTTTCTCACAATCTCTTCTCCAAAGGTAACTTTTTTTTCTTATATTATTTTATTATCATGCTTTATGCATTATCCATTTATCCTTTTGTTTAGTTGAAGTGAAAAACATGATGAAAATTCTTAACTTGGTTAAGTTTCACTGACGGGCCATTATACATACATACATAATATATATATATATATGGTTAAGACAGATTTCTTCATATGATTTCATTGCAACACATTTTTTGCTTTTTTTTTTTTTATATAATTCAATGTTTGGTTGGTAAAAAATTCCTAGGAAAAGTTGAAATTTTTATGCATTTGTTTCTAAGTTTGTCAGCATTTTCAATCCTCGTTGTAGTCCTTTTTGGATTTATCAGAAAATAGTTTAAGAAGCTTTCTTTGCATCATTATAATTGCTACACAATTTTTCTTCTTTCTCTTGATAAATTCAATGTTTAATGGCAAGAAATTTTTAGGAAAAGTTAAATCTTTAGTCTGCTTCTGGATTTTTAGCATATTCAAACCCCATTTCAGTCCATTACTTATTTTTATACTAATTTTTCTTCTTTTACAATTCAATCGAGCTTGTTGCAAATTAAAGAAGAGATGATAATAAACGTAAAATTTTATGTGTTTAAGATATATATATATATATATATATCTAAGTAAGTTATAAAACTTACTAAATATATATATCCAATAAATTTTATTAGTTTTCAATATACATTTTTAATAAATTTTATATGTTTTTGGATATATAAATTTGATAAAATTTATATATTTTTAGATATACATATTTAATAAGTTTTATATGTTTTTGATATTAAGAGTGTAATTGATTGAGTTCAAGTCGTTATAGTATTAAATTTGAATTTTAGTTCGATTCGAAATTTGAAGTTCGAAATTCGATACAAACTCGATCAAATTTTATTTTTCTAACTCGATATCGATTTGAGATAAAAATTCAGTTACTCGAATTCGTTCGATTAGACTTAATTAGGTTCGATTAATATATAAAAATAAACTTGATTCTTATATTCGATAAAAAATAATTATTTATTCTCAAGTTCGAGTTCGATATATTTTATTAATAAAAATATATTTAAATATAAAAATTCGATTAGGTTCATAAGTTATTCGAATTAGATATAAAAATGTTTGAACTGAATTCAATCGATAAATCGAACTATTCGAACTTGAGCTTAATTCGATAATAATCAAATTAATTTTAAATTTTATTCGAATTGAACTAAAATAACTTATGAATATTAAGATATCATTTACATTCTTACGTGATATGTACACATATCCAACAAATAAAGATAGGTGTATAGAAGGAAGAGATAAAAAGGAATTTATGAAAAGCTAATATAAAAAGGTAATTTGTGAAAACCAAATTAAGTAATTTTTTATGAGATAATTTTGTAACAAAAAAAAATTAGGTGCATTGAATAGTTTTTGGGTGAAAGTCGAAGCTCTCCTTAATTTATAAGTTTTCAATCACTGTCATTAAATGTATAAGAAAAAGATACTGTGGAATATTCCTTGGTATTATTGGCATAATCTGGATGCTAGTGAAAACATGACGTCACTATCGTCCCATTTGCCTTCCACAAAAGAAAAACTTGCTGATGAATTTGTTTTTCAATCTCATTTTTTTTTCTCTCCAAATTTTTATCCTTTTTTTTTTTCCTAGATTTATATTTCCCTTTCTAACTCTCCCTAATTTGCAATTTCTAGTTAATCTAAAACGATTTAGATTTAGAGTTGATTGATTTAGTGTTACGGTTTAGTTATTTATCAAGGATTCAAGATTTTGCTTTGAAGAACTTTTATATTTAAAAAAAAAAAATTAGTGGAGTTGACTTCAAAAAGAAAAATATGATAAAGAGTTATTTTTCTTTTAAAAAATGACATGGTTAAAACGCATTTATTGTATAAAAAAGTTTAGTAATTTTATTTTGGGAATAAAGATTTTGAGAATAAGAGTCAAAATTTATCGCTCTATATTTACTATTCCATTATTTTTATACAATTTTATCATCTTATTATAATTTTTATACAATTCTAGTCACATATAGATGAAAATAGAATATTTTGTTTAAATTAAAGAATATTTCATTAAAAATTTTAATTAGTTTTTAATTTTTATTATATTATACATAAAAATACTTTATTTTAAATTCTAAATAAGGATAATAAAAATAAAAATAATTAATTTCTTTTCTAAAAATACCAACTATTTTTTCATTTAAAATAATCTCACCCCCAAAAATTTACAATAACAAATATTCTAATAAAAAGGAAGTAATTAACGATGTCAATTATTTAATAACAAATAAGCATAATATTAATAATAAAATAAAAATAAAATAATTATTTTTAAAAATAACAACAACGTCACTTATTATATAAATGAGATTTTAAATAATTCTTTACTAAAAAAAATTGGGGGATTAAGATTATTATTTAAAATGAAAAAATTAATGAACTTTGTATGTATTTTTAGAAAAAAAATTAATATTTTTATTTTTATTATCCTTATTTATAATTTGAAATAAATTATGTTTTATTTTTCATATGCTAAAAATTAAAAATAATTAAAATTTTTAATGAAATTTCTTTAATTTAGATGAAAATTTTATTTTCTTTCATAGGCCACTAAAATTATATAAAAAATATAGTAAAATTATAAAATTGTATAAAAAAATAGAGTGATAAATATGGAGCCTTCAAAGAGTGATTAATTTGACCTTTATCCTAAGATTTTAAACTATTATTGTGGGAAAAATTTGTATTTTTATTCTTTTTCATATTTATTAGTGGCAGTGCTATGATAAAAAAAAGTAAATAGCATTAATTATCCTTAAACTTTGAATTAAATTTTATTTTGATTTTAAATTTTTTTAAATTAATTTTGGTCTCCAATTACCAATACTTGGATCAATTTTATTTTTCTGGCTGGCTCCCTGTAGATTACATATGGCGCAAGCTGACATCATACATGGCATCAATTGAAGTGAAAAAAATAATTTAAAACACCTCTAATATTTGTCAACGGATTAAAAAGTAAAGGAAAGGTTGGTGGAAAAAAATAACGCGCATGTTGCATAGAAAAAAGGAGAACGGACCGAAAGGTGTGCCAAACCTCGCAGAGGGGATCGAGGGGGGATCAAATATCACCATCTATGGAATTGTTTATTGCGACGTTAAATGCTAATTGGTGTCACATGGATCATACATGGGCCATATCAGGCAAAAGCCGACATCATATATGGCATCAGTTGACTTAAAAAATTAATTTAAAAAAACCCTTAATGTCGATGGGTGAAAAAATTATCCGAATGGTGTTGGAAAAAAAAGGGCCAAAGCTTTAAGACGGGATCAGATTTCATCGTTTGGCTTCGAAGTATAGGTGTTAAATGGGTTGTACCTGTTTATATATTAGCAAATGTGTTAATGGATTGTGTTGGTTCAAGATAATTATTTAATATATTGTATTGATATAATATGCAAAAGTTAAGAGTATGATTCAATATAACATATAATCCATAGTCTTTATAAGTTATGTCACACTTAGCATGACATTATGTTTCATATCGAATTAGATCAAGCATGATTCACTAATAGTTTTTTAAAATTTTTACCTATTGCTCGAGTTTAAAAGTGTATTTTTATTTATATTAGAAAATTATTCTCACTATGCTTGGGTCATAATTTTTTTTTATTTTGATGAAATATAAATTATTCAAAATTTTAACTTAATAATATGTACACAATAGAAAAAGTAATCAAATTTGAAGCTGTTAGCTTAATTACATTATCACAACCAAAAAAATTAAAAGCAAAAGTTTTGTATAATCAAATGTATTGAAAACTCAAATTTTATTTTCATAGCAAACATTCAATACATATTTAAGTAATAACTCACATCTATATCTATAGAGAGATGTTATGAAAATTTTATACATATGAGTTGTGGATATGAATAGAAGTTTAGTAATATTATTATAAAAAAAAACAGAATTTCCTTTTGTAAGAAGATTGAAGATAAACACTAATTAGATGGTTGAAGAAACTTTTAGTTTCTAATATGAAAAAAGTAAGCTTAATCACATTTCTAATATGACAGTTTAACTCTCATTTTTTTTTTTTTTTTGCTTTGATCGAACTACTTCATGTCTTTTACTTAATTGAGATAAAAGTAGTTTTTAATTTTTATTTAGAGTGGTTCTTAAGAGTAGTAGATTTTAAATGTTCAATCTATTAAATAATTTAATTGTTAGGTACATTAATTGATTTTTTTATTATAAATTACTTTTAAATTATTATATATTGAATGGCATTTTCAATTGTTATTTAATTGTAAAAAAAATAATAATAAGAATAATTCTAATTTGGCTAAATACTCAATTTGTGATTAAATATTTGGGTGTTTGTTCAATTTAAGACTAAATATTTTAATTGTACAAATAAGAATTAAACATTATTGACTTTTAACAATGTAGGTTTTGTTTCAATAGATACTATGCCGTGAATGATACGCACAGTAATAACGCGTGAGAAAAAATTAAAAACAACTGATCTGGCATTTTAATACTGATTTGATTTTTTTTTTAGTATTTGGTTAAAAAAATTATAAAATCAAAAGTTATTAACAAAAAACAAAAAGAAACCCTTATCCACTCTTCCTTTTTACTTCTGTAATTCACACTATGGCTACAAAAGATGTTTCTCTCATGCCCATCAACATTTCCTTTCTCTTTACTTTCACTTTTCTCTCGAAATAAACCTTCTTACCCTTAACAATTTTACCCATTAAAAAAAATAAAATCCCAAAATTTTAAAATTTTTCTTTGCTTCGTTTCTTTGCAAATGTCAAACCAATTGAGTTACCCACAAAAAACTTAGTTTATTTCTCGATTCTATGATGTTTTTTTACTTGAAGCTTTCATTTTTGAGTTTTGTGTAGTACCCACTTCTTAATGGTTTCTTGATTGTGTTTTTTTTTTTTGTTATTTGGCTTTTCAACTAGGGTTTCAAGTTCTTTTTTGTTTTTTTTTTTTTATCTTAATCCAAGTATTATAACCTTTATTTTTGCAAATTTCCTTTTTGGTTTTTTGTTTTCAATTTTCAATTTATGGGTATTCTTTATTTCTATCAATTTGATAATTTTTATATATTTTAGTTTAGTTTAAGTGTTTTAAAGGTATTAACTTTGAAGATTATTAAGAAAGCTTACTCTTTGTGATTTTTTTTGGAATTCTTTGTCATTTTTATGTTGTTTGATTGATAGGAATTTTTTATTTTGTGTTAAATTTAAAATTTTATTCCTCTTTGATGAGTTTTCAAGTAATAGCTACTTGAAGATTTTCTTTCATATTTTCATATATTTTGACAAAAATATAGAAATGTGAAGGGAAAGAATGTATTCTGGGAAGAATGTTTGGTTGCTACAAAACTAAGAAAGAAAAAAAATGAGTTTTCATAATTTTTAACTTTTTATAATTCTTTTTATATTTTTTACACGTAGTCATCTTACTTGTCAGCTTATTTGGCAAAAATATTAGTCATTTGGCAAAATTAATAGAGTGTGTTATACACTCACTAGATTTCATCTATCCAAGTCTTTAATTGTTATATTCGAATACATTAGGTCCTTATTTTTATAAATTAAAACATTTAATCCTAAATTGAGCAACCACCTAAACATTTAATACTAAATTGAGCATTTAGCCTTCTAATATACTAAAAAAATTAACAACAATATAAATATCATAACAAAAAAAAACTAAAATTCAAACACAAAATCATAATTTAATAAATAATAAAATCAATATATAATCATTTAACTTTAATTATTTTTCATATAACTTATACAAAAAATGTATCCCTTTAATTTTCATCAAAATTTTTTCCAAAATTTCTCTATTCATGATATACTAATTCTTAAATTTGTAATTTTATATTTACTATAATAAAGTTTTACCCTTAATTTTTTTCCTTTTAAAATTTTCTTCAATTAATAAATTATTCTCTAAATTAAAAGAATTTGCACAATAATAAAGCACATCCTTATCCTATACGTGTCTTTATTAGTCAAATAGCTCACAGACCCTTAGTCTTTATATGCCTTTTCCAATCTCGAATCTTGACCATGTTCTTCTCTTTTCCTCTTTCACACTCTCATTTATCCCTCATATCTTATCTCTATCAAACTCAGTTTTCCACCTTCTCTCTCTCAACTCACAAACTCGACTTCCAAAACTCAATTCCCTTCTCCTTAAAAAGCCTACTGGCCTTCCTCTCATGCCCTCTTTGGCCTTACTAGCAATTTGATTCAAAGTTCATCCCACTTAATCATGCAGTCATAGAAGTTAGATGATAGGGAAGAGCCCTTATCTCCTAAGTCAGTTTTCAAACCCATTCAAGGTTCAATAAAAAATTACAATATTTAAAAAAAAAATTATTGGTGCTTATTTGCTGATTATGTTAAATTGAGCTTGAATTTGTGTTTGATTGAGTTTGAATTGATGAGGATTAGAAATTAAGGCTATTTGTTTTTAGGGCTTTTTTTATGCCTAAATAATTTTTTTTCCTAAAAAACAGAATAATTTTTTCTTGTTACATTAGCAAAATGGAGAATTTTTACATTGTATTTCTCTTTTCATTCTATCCACTGTCTTGGCCATTGCAAATGTTGGCACTAGCTTTGGTAGCCACAGCTTTGGACTTTCAAAATTTTTGTTGCTTTTGTCTTTACTTTTGAGGATATGCATCTATTAATTTAATTAGATTTTAATTTGATTTAATAATGAGGTAGCTAATTAACAAAGCTTATATGGCAATAAAGTAGCCAATTAATTATGGTGATGTGGCAATTATTTTGTGATTTTGCATTCAAATGAATAGTATAATTGCTGGCTTGGCAATAAATTGAGGATTAGGTTAACTTTAATATATAGGTATAAATAAAGAAGTTCATTGAATTTTGAATATAAAAGCCAACTTTTATTTATCTTATAAACTTTAACCATTTTCATATTATTCAAATTTAAAATCTATAAGAAGAACTAAAATTTTTACCAAAGATATTTTAGCTATTTTTACTAATACTAGATCAAGTGGCAACTTTTCACTTTAATGGTTTTTTTTTTAATGAATTCTTACTAGTAGAGTAGTTTTCATGAAATTTTTTGTATTTCATAAGTATGGTCCAATATTCTTACTATGCTTCGTGTTAAATCGAGCCAAGTGTCATTACAAAGTTTGGGTTTAAAATTATTTTTGGATTTAGGCATTAAATTATAATAAAATAATGTTGTTTTATAGGGATTAGATTATAATAAAATAATAATGTTTTGAAGGGATCAAATTACAATAAACTAATGTTATTTTTTAGGATTTTATTGTTTATTTTAAACCAAATGAAACTTGTTTATTTTATTTGTAGGGCTTGTGGTTTTATTTTATTTATTTTATAATTTTGTTTTTGTTTTTATGCATGATAAAGGATTCCACTAGTTACTTTACTAAAGCTATATATCATGAGAGCCACTTTTTAGGCAGATAATATGCAGAAGAAAAAATAGCTTATTTTAACTTTTGTAGGGATGATAAAATATCGTTATTTGAACTTCATAGCATGATAAGAATGGTAAAACATGTGGGATGTAGGATATATTTTTGAAAAATGTCTAATAGAGAACTAGATGATGGTTTAGTTAAAATTTCCATTGATGTTGATGTGATGGAGAGGCATAGGCATGTTCTTCTAAGTAGGTATATGTTTATTAAGAGTCTAAGGTAAACGTTGATCAAAATGCATGAAAACCTAGTAGTAATGCATAAGGGCCTTGTGTAGTTCTTGAAAAAGTTAGTGAGAATAAAACTGATGATAGTGAGATAGATAAGCATGAAGAGGATCAAAATAAAGATGAATATGAAAATAGATTTGACATACTGCCATCATCTTCATATCCATCTTTCTTTTGATGGAAGTCTACAAAACCACAAGCTTTTTGTAACTCAAAAGTCATAGTTACTACCATTATACATGACTGTTGAGGTGCATTATCCTTATAGGTTTTATAGACTTCCCAAGGCTCTTCCCTAGCATTGATAGTAGTTTCATCAGTAATTAGTTCATCAAGAACATAAAACATCCTTTCTTACTTAACTACAAGCCTAAAATTGTGGCACTAATAATTGAAAGTTGGCCCAATGAGTTTATTAACGTTAAATATGATGTAAAATGTCAAGTTATTACTCATTTTCTAACAACCTATACAAATAAAATAAGAACGAGTATTACTTATATTATCTAAAACCAATTTAGATAAGGTCTAAATTTAATGATTGGTTCCACTATTTTTTTTTAAATTAATACCTATCTTTATTAATTTAAGAAAAATCTAAGTTTTCTTATTGGACTAGGATCCTATTTAATTTATCATGACCTTCAGTTTACCCAATAACTTTACTTATTAATCATATCTTTATGTGACTCCTAAATCAATTTGGTGATAATTCCTTATCCAATTACATCATACGCAATTCACTCAATCTTTGTCACTAACATTACATAAACATAAGAGTGCTTATCCAAACTATATAAGTTAATTCTTGAGACTCATTAATGATAAGATAAACATATTTCAATTAAAGAAACCTTGGGTTTACCCAACAAATCAATAGAAACTCTCATTTTGTTATGACATATGAGTAGCAACTAATCATGTTTAAAAACATGTAACTTAATAATTAATGAGGAATTTATTTATTAAGTTTATTGAGGTCTCATTGCATGCATAGTATTTATCATTTATCATATATCATGCATACACATAAATCTTATCATGTATACTATATAGACATGCTTAGCATTTATCATATACAAACATATATATAAACCCTATCATGCATACTATATATATATATATGTTTAGCATTCATTTTATATCAAATATATATATTTTATCACATATATTATTTTGGATGATATGTTTTTTTACTAAGCTAGCTTTCTTTGAACCATTAAAGGGGCTAAATGGTTAAAACATTGGGGATTGCATCGATTAGTCTTTCAAAGCTATCATGCCAAATCTTTTTGGTGCTTTCATGGTACCTTGAATCTTTATTCTTAAGTATGCAATTTGTTTTCTATCTTAATTCTAACCTATGTAGTTATAATTACATCATTTAGATAAACTTTGATTGACATTCAAGGGAAGTAAAATGAGAAAAAAATATTACAATACTAAAATTTTAGAGATGAGATAAGGCATGGAAGCCTTATTTCAAAAATATCATAAAGAAAATAACCATCCATTCATACATAAAAGGGTCCTAAATTCATAACCATCCAATCATACAGTTATAGACATATATAATATGAAAGTAAATTTTGTTTAATTCAAGTTAATGATCTTACATGCCATTTGAATTAATATCAATATCATATATTTATTATATTAAATAAATCAAACTTGTGATGCTAGGCTTTGTTTGGTTCACATAAGTCATTATTTACTTCTAAACAAGATTTGAAGTTCATAACTAAATATATCTCATAGTATATGTAGGATCAATAGTTTGTTGTGCAATTAGTAATCATAAACCTTTTAAGATTATAAATTCAGTTTGGATATTTAATCTAATCTAATAACACAAGTTGTAAACCATTTAGAATTTGCAATTAATTAAAATCCAAGTCAAGTTATTTGTATTAAGAAGTTCTAATCAAATTAGGATTAGCATTGAAATCCTAGTCAAACTAGGATTAATTTCGATTTTAATTACAAATTTTAAACCACTTAAGAGTTCTAATTCAATTAAAAACCTTAATTAAATCTGATTTCTCAAATTCTAATCTAATTAGGATAACCAAGTCAACATTAGAGCAAAGTCAATTTAGGGTATCTTGAAATTATAGTCACACTAGAAGTTTATATGCTACTCGATTTTAAGAGTTTTTAAGTGGCAACTTGTGTCGCACATTATGGGCTTCAATTTTATGGTTCTAAACCTTTAAACATGCCTTAGTTTTCCTTTAGTCAAGTTTCTTATAGAATAAGTAACAATTACTTTAGTTTTAAGCAAAGCAGCCCACTAATCTTGATTATCAATATAACAAATCTTGAAATCATAGTGAACAAGTTCTATTAGATTTCTAGCCGTAATTATCAAGTTGGCTTTTATTAAAATATTAATGAATAATTTATTCAAAGTCTTAACAATTAAGAATAACATCTATAGTAGAAAAACCTTATCCCATAACAATTTAAGGCTAACCACAAATTGTACTCTCATTAAAGATGCAATAATCGCATAGCAATAGTTACTACTAGAATTTGGTCTTCGTGTCTAAACAACCAAATTGAGTCCAAAAATTTTCAAATTTTATATCAATTAGCCTTACATGGTACACATTCATAGGTTAAAATTTTACAACAACAAAAGAATTCTAAAGGCAAAATGAATTTACTTGCATTTGTATCACAAAATTATGTCTACCAAGAACATGTAAATAGACTTAAGTTTGGGAAAGCAAACCATATCAAAATTTTCTAAAATTTTATACCAATGATACTCTATCAGTTTAGCACTATAAGTTGAAATTTTAGAGCAATTATACATCCCTACAAAGAAAAACAAATTTATGTGATACTATAATATAATCACATGAACATTGGACAACATACAAATCGACATAGCTTTGGGTTAGTAATCTACATCCAAATTTCATGAAATTTAATCCAAAACATCCTAAAAAACTATATCTTGATATTTTAAAAGAATATGATGAAAAATTAAATTTTCAGTTCATGCATCACAATTGACAGATTGTAATCAACACAGTTTTAATATAAAATACAATTAAAACAATTGTTGCATAAAATGGATCAATAGAGACTCTGATACCACTATTGGGTATTGGTTATGCTTATATAAATAAAATGAAATTTAAAATTTTATAACTCCTAAAACAAATGATCATACGTTGATTACTAATAATTCTTTTTTTTTTATAGAATTATCATAGGGTTTTTAAGCTTAATTATAATACATCCATACTTAATTTTTACTTATTTGTTGAGAATTAGTCTATATTACAACCTAATTTTGTAATTCTCTCAATTGTAGGGAAAAATTGAAAAGATGAAGAAATATTAAGGATTTAAAGATAAAATTTACATGGTGTGCATACATGATAAAAAAAACATAGAATTTCCATACCTTGCTTACCCGTGTATGAAGCCCCTTTTGGAAAGAATTCACAATTATGTAAGAAGACATGGAAGATAAAAATGAAAATTGAATGGGAAAAGAGAGACAAAAATTGAAGGGGGAGATTATTACACTACATGACAAATTTAAGATCACTAAGATAGTGACTAGCCGTTCCCTTGTTCTTCTTTTATGTATGCAATTTTTGACCTTTTTGAAAGGTAAAGAAGGCTTACTTATATGTTGTTTACTTTGTAAATGAATGGATGATTATTGGCTGAATACGAAACCTAAGAAGCTACTAGAAGAAAACATAACAATTTACACATGAAATCTTAGCTGCCATATGCTTTGCTGTCACGATTTTTTGACCACTTCCTTGCTATTAAGTCACAATTTTGCTATAGTTTAGGGCTGTAACTTAAGTGCTTAGCTGGCTAATAAGTGGCATAAGGCTAACCACTTTTAAGGTTTTTAAGATTATTTTTTTATATATATTTTTTTGCTTTTAACAGCCATTTTTACTTTTAGTTTACTTGTTTTCTTTTTGGCAATTTCCATTTTGATTATAAAGCTTAAAATTTTTATATTTCTATGCAAAGTTCTCATTTTCTATTTAAATTTCTATATGTGTTTTCATCATTTATTTAAGTCCAATTTTCTTACCAATTAAGTTTGTTTTCTTTAAGTTTTCAAGAGCCAATCTTAGCTTTGATTTTCTACTTTGCTGCTTAAGCTCTTTTTTAGTTTTAAGCCTTGAGTATTTGTTTTCCTATGCAACTTCTCTCTTTATCATTCAGTTATTTGTTTTGATTTTTAGCTACTATTTTACAAAATTTTTCTTGTTTTCCATGGTTGGTTGGGGCTTGATAGGGATGGTCCAAGGTAGCTTTTAGGTAGAGAAATCTTCTATGACGTTTTTTGTACTTGAATAAAATTTTTTAAATTTTTACTTGATTTATTTCCATGCTAATACCTTGCCACCACTTTTGATTCTGTTTAAGCTTCTTGTTTGATTTTTTTTTTTACTTGTTTCTTTGATCAAATATTTGTTATTTTACCATAGTTTCTTGCCATTTTAGTTTAGGTCTATTGCTTTAGTTGTCTTCCATATATTCTTTTAAATGTTTGCTAGAATATTTGCACACTTTATGCCAATTTTTGCATTCAGGTTGTACATTGTTAGTGAAATGAAACTGTAAAGGAATAAATGATCGAGCCTTACCCATTTAAGATTTTGGTCTATATATTTATATTATAAGAGAGTACATGTACTTTAAGCATATTTACACATAATTAAATGCATAACTATTCACAACATTATTTTAATATGCTTCTAAAGCAATTGGGGAAAACTTTACAAGAGTTTATTCTTAAATGAATGAAAAATTGAGAAAGAGAGTCCCTTAGTAAATATATTAGCTAGTTGTGATTGAAAACAAATAAAGTGATAAAAAATCTCTATTGTTTTGTACAAGCATGAAAAATTAGATTGGTAGTAAGTTGAGTAGCATTCATATTGTCAGAGTATATAGAATAAGGTAGTGTAAGAAGAAATCCAATCTCATTCAATATATAAGAAATCCAAAGTGTATTTTAAGAAGCTATAGAAAAGAGCCATATACTCTATTGCAATACTAGATTGAGCAACAAAAACTTACTTTTTAGTATTCCAAAAAACAGAATTGGAACCTAAGAAAATACAATAATCCATTGTAGAATGTTTGGTGTTTGGCAACTAGTCCAATCAATATCAACATAGCATACTAGACTCAATGTAATGCAAGGAAGAAATCGAATACCATAATTGATAGTTCCTTTAAGATATCTTAAGATTCATTTCACAACCTAAAAATGAATATCACAAGGAGTGTGCATAAATTGACAAACTTATTACACAGCAAGGTAATGTTAGGTCTATTATAGGTAAGATATTACAAAGCTCCAACAATGGTTTAATATTGTGATGGGTCTGAAAGTAAGGTTCCATCATATAGAAAAATGCTTCGTACTAGCAGTTACTAGAGTAGAAGTAGGTTTGCAAATTTTCATACCCAAACAAGAAAGTAAAGACAACACATATTTTGTTTGGGTCAACAATAAATGTTTAGGTGTGTGATGTGCCTTTATTCTTAGAAAATAGTGCAAATCATCGAGATCTTTCATTAAAAATTATGAAAAAAGCTGTGAAATGAACGAATGAGTAACACTCAATGAAAAGCCAATGAGAATGATGTCATTCATATAAATAATAAAACATCACATCAGATGAGGAATGCCACATAGAGATAAAAGATTTGCTTGACTACTTTTGAAACCAAAATCATGAAGAGTAGAACTACAGCTCTGAAACTAAGCTCGTGAAGCTTGGTGAAGACCATAAAGAAATTGATGCAATTTACATACATGATGAGAGTGATTAGGGTCCATAAATCCTGATGGTTGTGCTATATAAACTTTTTCATACACTTGTCATGTAAGAATGTATTTTTGACATCTAACTACCTAATGGACCATCCTTTACTAACAACAATAGAAAGAATACTTCAAATAGTGGTGGCCTTAACAACAAGGCTAAAGGTGAAATCAAAGTCAATAGCTTTTAGTTGTGCGAAACCTTTGGCCACTAATCTTGCTTTATACTGCTTAATGGTATCGCCAACTCAATTTATAATTTTATAGATTCAACAACAATCAACAACATTCATGGATGAATCATGAGGCACTCAAAACAAAGTGTTATTTTCAATCAAAGTAGAATATTTTGCATCAGCTCAAGTAATTGTTGAGGTGAGGGTGCCAACATAGCTTTATCAAGTTCAAAAACAATTGTATCTGGAATTAAAACATTTGGTAATGGTTTTGACATAATTATAGTATAAGGTATGGGCAGAGATACTTCAAAACTAATCTCAGAAGATGTAGAAGAGTTAATGGGATGAGAAAAACTCCTAAGAGTTGTAAAACTATAGCATTTTGCAAAAGAAAAGTAATTTTCATCAAAGACAACATGCCGTAAGATATAAACCCAACCATCAGAGAAGTCTAAACAATTATATCCATTGTGGACTGAACTATATCCTAAAAATACCCCAAGTAGACATAACAAATGGATTTTGGAGAAAGCTTATCCTTTTGATAAGAAACTAAATAAGGATAACATACACATCCAAAAACTTTAAAATGACTACAGTTTGGTACAAATTAAATAACACATGAAAGGGAGAACAATTACTTAAAACTGGTGTAGGAAGATAATTGATAAGATAAATAGCTGTAGAAAATGCCTCAAGCCAAAAAAAGACCATGGTAAGGAAGCTTGAAACAACAGAGTCAAACCCATTTCCTCAATATGTCTATGTTTTCATTCTGCTAAGCCATTCTATTCATGGTTTTATGAACAAAAAATTTAAAGAAAAATACTGGGGTGATCAAGAAGATTTTTAAAGAACCCTTGATAAAGTCATTAGCTCCATCACATTCAAAAATTTTGATCTTGTTGCCAAATTGATTTTCAACCATAGCCTTAAAATTCTCAAAGCTAGTAACACTATTACAACGAAGCTCCAATGGATAAAGCCAAGTATAACAATTAAAATCATCTATAAAAATAATTTAATAATGAAAACCAATAACAGTAGCAATAGGTGATGGCCTTCAAAGATCGCAATGAATTAATTCAAGAATATTATAAGTTTCCTAGTAGATAAACCAAAAGGCAAACATTTATTTTGCCCTGCTTGACAAGTTACACAAGTTAAGTTACAAAAGGAAAAATCCTTAAGATAGATAAATTTATTAGATTTTAACTGTGTTTTAATCTTGCTAGTTGGATGTCTAAGTCGTTAATGCCAAATTATTCCAAAAACATATATATATATATATATACATGAATAACATTCATTACTCAATTGGATATCATATTTAATCAAATATGAATGTATCAAATAATTGATTAAGAAATCAACTTTTGATCGTAATTTTAGTGGTTATTAAATTTTTTATAATATTTATGATTAAATTTCAATAAAAGTTCTTTGAATCATTAAAAAAATATTTAATCACTGTAATTATAGTATTTATTAATTCTGTGAATCATTAAGAAATTATTTGATTATAATATATCATTAATTTAGCTTTAATTTATAATTTAGGATATTTTATTGGAAATAAAAAGTTAGTCAATTAAAAATTTAAAAGAAATAAATATAATTAATACATTGAAATATTTAAAATTTTTATGAAATCAAACAATTCATATCAATTTGAAAAAAAATAAATATGAATAAATATAATTAATACAAGACACAAGGTGATTAACAAAGAAATATAATTAATATTATAGGCTATCCACATTGAACATTTTTTCTATCAAAAGCTTTAATTTTAATATATTTATAAAAAATTAAATCACTAAAACATAAAACGAGGGTGTAGCTATATATAAACTAAACTTAAGGAGTCAATTCATCCCATTTAATTTTTTAAAACATAAGCATATAATAGATATAGGTACATGATAGTAATTTTTTAATAATTTATTATATTGATCCCATTAAAATCACTTAAAACCCAAAGAAAGAAGGTCAAATTAGCAAAATTTTCATTTATTTTTATAATGAGAATGAATAATATATAACTTTAAAAAAAATCTTAAAAGTCTTTATTAATGTATATTATATAATATTATATAATTATGTAATCAAACATAATATTAGAGATATAATATTGTATCTAGAATAATATGAGTATCTAGACCATATATTTTACAAATATGAGTATTCGATAAGCATATTTTATTTATAATTATAAAAGAAATTAATAATTTTTTTTAGAATAATACATTTTATATACTACCACTGTTAGGCAAAAAGCCTTTATCCAATTAAGCCAACGAAAGCAAAATTAAATAAATTAATCAAATACACAGGAGACAGCAATTTAACATGGTTCGATCTAACTTACCTACATTCACGAATGAGAAAAAACATACGTTCAAATCAAGCACTCATAATTAATACCTATAAACCCTCTCAATCTCCTCTAATTTTATGAAGTATTCTTAACTCAAACATACACATACTCTTCTACACTTATGCACCATATCTATGTGGACCCTCTTAGTCTTCTCTAGTTTACTTATAAACATTCAAACATACATGCCCATAAGACGTAAATCTTCAGTAGTCTTATGGGGTGTTTACTCATAAAACCTTACAAGTCTCTTACATCTTTTTCTCATACCTAATCTTATAGAGACTTTATTTATTTATAACTATACAAACTTACCTATTAAGAATCATTTTCCTTTTAGAATTCTTCTTTTGTAAGTTAAACTTGCCTATTAAGAATCTATTTCCTTTTAGAATTCTTCTTCTACAAGTCTTTTTTTCCATCAAGCAATATCTAGCTAATTATAAATAATCTCTTATGAGATTTGAGTCACTATTCCTAACAATCTTTATATTTATTCAAATTTCATCAAATCATTTATCTTTATGCTAGATATACTTGGCTCCATCTACAATGAAAGTTTCACAATCATTTTCTCTTATGTGTTTCCATGCTTTATGCAAATCGATCTTCAAACCTCAAAACTTGAACTCAAACTCTTCTCTTGAATCGAGCTCCTCTAGGCTTGTCTCTTCTCATAGCTCAAACTTTCAAATCTTTTTACATCTTGAACATTCAATTCTGATATCACTTGTTAGGCAAAAAATCTCTATCCAATCAAACCAATGAAAGTGAAATCAAACAAATTAATCAAGCACACAAAAGATAATAATTTAAAGTGATTCGATTAAACCAATCTATATCTACGGATGAAAAAAAAATACTAGTTGTAGAGAATTACAAACATACATTCAAATCAAGCATTTATAATCAATACCCATAGGCTTTCTCAATCACTTATAGGCCTATGAAGTATTCTCAACCCAAATATACACATACCTTTATACACTTTTGCACCATATCTATATAAACACCCTCAGTCTCCTATAATCCACTTACAAACATTCAAACATACACATTCATAAGACGTAAATCTCTAGTAATTTTAAGAGATGTCTATCCATAAAACTTTACAACCTTCTTATATTTTTTTCTCTATACCGAACCCTACAGGGATTTCACCTATTTATAACCACATAAACTTACTTATTAAGAATCATTTTCCTCTTAGAATTCTTTTTCCACAAGTTTTTTTATCCATCAAGCAATATCTAGTTAATCCCAAATAAATCTCTTATAGGATTTGAGTCACTATTCCTAACAATCTTTACATTTACTCAAATTTTATCAAATCATATATTTTTATGCTAGACATACTTAGTTTCACCTACAGTGAAAGTCTTACAATCATCTTCTTTTTTGTGTCTTTATGGTTCATATAAATCGATCTTCAAACCTTAAAACTCGAACTCGAACTCTTCTCTTGAATCAAGCTCTTTTAGGTTTGCTTCTTTTCATGACTCAAACTTTGAGCTCTTTTCATGTCTTGAACATTCGGTTCTGATACCATTTATTAGGTAAAAAGCCTCTATCTAATCAAACCAGTAGAAGTAAAATCAAACATACAAGAAATAATAATTTAACATGATTTGACCAATCGACCTACATACATAGATAAAAAAATATTTACTAGTTATAGAAAATTGTAAACATACACTCAAATCAAGCACTCATAATTAATAAACATAAACCATTTTAATCTCTTCTAGTCCTATGAAGTATTCTCATCCCAAACACATACATACCCGTATACACCTATACACCATATCTATGTGAACCTTTTCAATCTTTTCTAGTCTACTGACAAACATTCAAACACATACACACACCTATAAGACATAAATTTTCAATAGTCTTATGGGGTATCTACCCAATCTTACAATCCTCTTACATATTTTTCTTATGCCTAATTGTTAACCTTGAATTGATCCTTATTTTGAAATGACAAAACATTAAAGCTAAATAAACTTGATCAATATTTTGAAAAAGGATTTATTTAGTACATGTTCTTAAGTTTTATATTTTCGTACTAAATAAATAATACGATTTTCAAAGCTTAAACAAACATTTCTTTGTTTTCATATTTCTCAAATCAAATCTATCTTTAAAGATTATTTATTTGAGCTCAAATGAAAGTTCAATTGTTGTTTTTAAAGTGAACTTATTTATTTTGGACTTAATACAATTTTGATAATATTGGTTTTGAGAAATAGGTTAATTTAATAAAGTTGTTTTACAAGAATAAAGTTTTTCAACATCAAATTTTTTTATTTTTTTGTATTAATTCACAAAGTCTTAGCATTTGAATTCTATATGGTTGGAAAGCTCTTTGAGTCTACTTTCTAATGGATTAAACAAAATCCAAATCCAAATTTTTTAAGAAAAGATTTTGAATTTTTACTAGACATTTTGTAGTTATCAGAAAAACTGCATAAGGTGTAAATGTGAAAATTCAGTATAATTGGTACACAGTGAATTAGGTGATGCAATTTCTATGGATAGAAAGCCCTTTAAGTTTAGTTTCTAAATCTTCAAACGGTTTGTGATTTGGAATTGTATAACTCAAGTTATAATCAAATTAGTAAGCAGAGTACAAAACGCGAAACTACCACCCAGCCACTGACAGGATCGATCCCCTCATGGAAAAGATTGATCGGGTCATGATTTTCAAAGGAAAATTGTTTCAAAACATGAACCAATCGATCCTCTCATGGAAGGGATCAATCGGTTCTGGGCGAAAACACTCAAATGGTTACTTTTTGGTGCTTCCAACGGCTTTTTTTTCTCCCAAACACTTTTAACGGCTACCTCTTCAATTTCTCTATAAATTGAGAACTCTAACACATCAAGAAGATTGATGAATCAAGATAGCAAGAGCTAATAAGCCACATTTTCATTCTCTCAAAGAATCAAGAGTTTTTAGAACTTCAAAGTTCATATCTTTGTATTTATTGTATCTAATTTTTATTTGTTATTCATTCATTATTTTCTTGTACTTAAACTTAGCAAAAACTTAGCCTTAGAGAGGTTTTTCTATTATTTACAAAATTATCTTTGATATACAAGGATGGAAGAGAACAAGAGGTGAGGTATCCTCTTGAGAGCTTTGTAGTGAGATTGGATAAAATACTATAAAAGGTAGAGGTTTCTATCTTAAGCCTTAGAAAGAAAAAGATAGATTGTATTTTCAATTTAAGAATAGTGGATTGAAGTCTTGGTGTGGACAACCAAGAAAAGAGGACGTAGGTGCCTTGTGAAGAAAGATCAAACTTCTATAAATCATTGTGTTTGATTTCTCTATTTCTATCTCTTTACAATTTATTATTGTTTATATTTGATTTTAGATTTATTAATTATTATTGTTTGCATTATATTTTCATCAAAAGTACTTATTGTTTTAATTTTCATTTAACTATATTGAAATAATTTGTTTGAGAAAAATTTGAAGAGATCCAATTCACCCCCTTCTTTGATAACCATCTAACCTATAAAGCTAACAATTGGTATCAGAGCTTTGATTATTTTTTATAGATTTAACTACCTTGAAAAAAGATCATATGGCTCAATTTTGGTTTCAAGATAGTGAGAAAGTCCTCAAAGCTCCTATGATTGATAAATTTAAATTTTGTGAATAGAGAATAAGGATAAAGGTGTTCATTATGGCCCAAGATTTTAAAGCTTGAAATGTGATTGAAAAAGGGCTTGGAACTTCTTCAAATGGTACAAAATACACAAGGTAAGTGATAAATGATGTCAAGGCCAAGTGCTTACTATATGAAGCTTTTGACTCTCACAAATCCAACTTGGTGTCAAAGTGTCCAACCTCAAATGAGATATCAAAGAAGTTGGATGAAATTCATGAAAGACAATAATCCAACCAAAATGCATCATGTCTCATGGCACTTGAAGATCCAGAGGTAACCTCTAATTCTATTGATTCAAATTCATATGCTTTTGATGAATTGCAAGATGCTTATAATAAGCTATATGTTGAATGTGAATCAATGAAGAGGAAGTATAAAGAAATGATTTCAAAGTTGAATGTAGAGAATGAGTTTTTAATGAATGCAAAAAATGCTTTGGAAAAAAAAATTAAAAATTAAAAATAGATTTTGAAACCTTTCAAAATAGGTATGAAATTTTAGAAAAAGAGAATTTAGAATTGAGAAAGAAATTTGAAGTTTTGATGAATGAACAACAAGAGCTTTTAAACAAGAGTTTAAGTAGTAAAATGATTAAATGTAATTTTTGTAATTTTCATGGTCATACTAGACATACTTGTCCTATTAGAAGAAAAGTCTCATTTAAAATTAGGTAAGTATGGGTTTCAAAAGGAACAAGAGACTTGGTGACTAACTCTCAAGGACCCAAAGTAATTTGGGTACCAAAAATAAAATGAAATTGTCTCTTATAGGTGTGCTACAGCAAAGAGCTATAATGTGAGATTAAAGATTAAATATTCTAGACACACAATGGAGATGGGTAACCTCTAAACTTTTATTTGAAGAATATTTGAATTTGGTTACCTATTCTTAATGAAATTTGGATACTTGATTGATTATGAAATTTTTGGTTGCCTATTCTTGTTGGACATAGGATGCTTAATGGATATTGGTATATGTTTTATTGATATATCTTGAATATACAGATTTTACTTGAGAAAATGTGAGCTTGAATTGAACATGTATTTATTTTGCATAAATATATTTGTTGGAATGATTTTAACATAAATGACCATGATGTTTAAAAATTGCTCAATTTGTTTATAGTGCTTGGATCTTGTGAAATATTATATAAACTTGATTGTTATATTCTAAATTGTTATAACTCTTGATTTATGAATTTATGAACATCTTGTGCTAAATTGATGCATTAATTTTGTGAAATATTTTGGATCTTGTGCTCAATTGATATATCTATTGATTTATGATTTTGAATATGATGAACTACTTGCTTGTAAATGATATGTGTTATTAGTTCATCTATTGTTCTTGTCAAATGTGTGTATATATGATAAATGTGATTTTTCTTGACTTGACATGGTTGCAACATGACTTAAGTAAATGAATTTCTTATGATGCTTATTTTTAACTTAAGTAATTATTGATTATGGCTTATAATTTGTGTAAACATATTTGTGCTTTTGTGCTAAAATTTTTTTGAATATCTTTTTTATGATAAATATGTCTTCCTTGAGTTTTTAGTTTTCATATGGCCTAAAAATTATTTTGACATATTCCTTGGTGATTTATTGAACATAAATGAATATTGAATATGTCTATTTTGTGTTCATGAATTATCAAAATTTTTTTTTTATTTTTGCACATTACATGAGAACTTTTACTTTAGTGTCATTCTTGTGCTATTTGATGTTTAAATTGATATATAGCCTCTAGCTTAAGTATATATCTCCCTTGCAATTGGTAATTTATGCTTAGTGAATAAATTTTCTTTTGCCTATAATGACTTAGAATATGGAATTATTTTCTAACAATTGGTATAATTTTGATCAATTGATTTTCTTGATGCTTCTAATGAAAATCTTCAAGAAATTTTTCTAAGTCTATGCTAGAAGAACTTAAAATGAGCATGGATGAACTTACATTTTTAGAATTTCAAGTATAGCAAGCAAAGCATGTCATCCTCATCAATCAAGCCTAAGTACATAAAAGACTAGCTCAAATGATGTGGATTGGAGGATTCAAAACTTCACTCAACTACAATGAGCACAATAACATAACTTGATAAGGATGAAGGTAATTGTATTGAATTTATGCTATGTGCCTATGATTTATAATGTTCAATACATGATTTGATAAATACTTGCTTTTATAAGTGCAAAAATAAGATATTGTATTTGATTTTGTGAACGCATTGCATAAATTAATCACCAAGTTGGTAGATATTGCTCTAACATTTTTGAAAGCTTGTATTGATTAATTCACCTTCATTAATATTCATGCCTAGTTCTTGATTGCTTTAATTAATAGTTTTAATTGCATGAATATTCGTTTGAATCTTTGGACATGAATATGAGTTAAATAGATTGATTTCTTTGAACATGTTCATTGATTGAGTCCATTGAGATAGCATGTATCATATTGTGTCTAAAGGTTTGCATATTTTTTGGTATATTGCTATACATATTTTAAAATGTTCTTGCATATGCTTATGTGATTTTGTTTGAAATAAATGCATGTTTGATTACATGCATATGCTTGATTAATTACATTGCTATGCATTGAAATAATTTGTATTATAATTGAATAATCATGCTTTCATTATTTCTTTGCTATAGCATATGTGCTTATCATGTTTGAAGAATCATGCTTATATAATCTTTGTTATGACATGATAATAATTGAATTTCATTGCTCATTAGTACTTATGATTTATTATATACATATGAGCTTTTGGTTTTTGTTTGGATATGACAGCTTATGAAAGATTACTACTATCATTTATGCATGTATTGAATAAATTTTTCATATGCTTGAAGTATGTTTATTCTATGAAAGTTGTTGAATAAATTTGCTAACAATTGGTAACAATTGATATCAAAATTGCTAAACATTTTTTAACTTTTATAGACACTTGTTTATGTGCCTATCCTTGATATAGCTTAAACGTTTCATGTAAAATCGTGTGTGCCTTAAATTGATTAATCTTTATTTTGAAAATAAGGCAAAATTTTATAATATAATTTTGCTTGATTTGTTTTGTGATAATAATTGCTATGCTTCTTAATGACATATCTTTAACAATTGGTATCCTTAACAATTGGCATGAGCTTGTATGCATGTGCTTGAATTTATGCTTAATTGTTATTGATATTTTAGGTTTTAAGCACATCTTATCCTAACATGATTTATGAGTAGATTGCATATCATTCATTATCTTTTGCTCATAAATTTCATGTAGTAAATTTGATGACTTGTGTTAAAATGCTAAAATTGGATACATTTATACTATTATGATTTTGTGCTTGAATACATGTATGTGAACTTCATTGTGTATATTACATTTGATTACATGCATTCAAAATACTTTTGATATTATTGGTATCAAGCACTTTGTCCCATGCCTTAAATTGATTTTTTTTCTTTTGAAATGATAAAAAAGGAGAGAGAGTTTAGAGATATCTCTTCTTATATGCTTATAGCAATTGATATAGGAGCTTAAACATTTGGTATAAAGAGCATAAACAAAAACGAGAAATGTTTTATAAATATATTTGTTAATGATGCCTCTTTGTGTTTATTTACTTATTAATTTGCTCATGCCTTTTTGTTATGACAAAAAGGAGAAGAAATATCATATAGATAAATTTGCTTGTGCTTGACATGCATATGTTTAATTGTGCTTATTTCATATATTTGACTAGCATATGTTTGTTAAGTTGTGTTGGATTAGGATGCATAAATTGAAGAGGAGTTTTGCCATTAGATTATGATGTACAAATTGAGAGGGAGTTTTGCCATGCATTGTTTAAAGGGGAGTTTTCCAAAATGTCTTTCAAAATCTTAAATGTTTCAAAGAAAGTTTTTCATCAAGCAAATTTATCTTTAAATTTTGTCATATCAAAAAGGGGGAGATTGTTAACCTTGAATTGATCCTTATTTTGAAATGACAAAACATTAAAGCTAAATAAACTTGATCAAGATTTTGAAAAAGGATTTATTTAGTACATGTTCTTAAGTTTTATATTTTCGTACTAAATAAATAATATATTTTCAAAGCTTAAACAAACATTTCTTTGTTTTCATATTTCTCAAACCAAATCTATCTTTAAAGATTATTTATTTGAGCTTAAATGAAAGTCCAATCGTTGTTTTTAAAGTGAACTTATTTATTTTGGACTTAATACAATTTTGATAATATTGATTTTGAGAAATAGATTAACTTAAGAAAGCTATTTTACAAGAATAAAGTTTTTCAACATTGAACTTGTTTTATTTTATTATTAATTCACAAAGTCTTAATATTTGAATTCTATATGGTTAGAAAGCTCTTTGAGTCTTCTTTCTAATGGATTAAATAAAATTAAAATCCAAATTTTCTAAGAAAAGATTATGAATTTTTACTAGACACTCAGCAGTTGTTAAAAAAATTACACAATGTGTAAATGTGAAAATTCACTATAATTGGTACATAGTGAATAGGTGATGAAATTTATATGATAGAAAGCCCTTTAAGTCTAGTTTCTAAATCTTCAAACGGCTTGTGATTTGGATTTGTATAACTCAAGTTATGGTCAAATTAGTAAGTAGAGTGCAAAACGTGAAACTACCACCCAGCCATTGATAGGATCGATCCCCTTATGGAAGGGATTGATCGAGTCGTGATTTTCAAAGGTAAATAGTTTCAAAACATGAATCAATCAATCCCCTCATGGAAGGGATCGATTGGTTCTGGGCGAAAACACTTCAATGGCTATTTTTTGGTGCTTCCAACAGCTATTTTCTTCTCCTAAACACTTTCAAAGGCTACCTTTTCAATTTCTCTATAAATTAGGCACTCCAACACACCAAGAAGATTGATGAATCAAGTGAGTAAGAGCCAATAAGCCACATTTTCATTCTCTCAAAGAATCAAGAGTTTTTATAGCTTTAAAGTCCATATCTTTGTATTTATTGTATCTAATTTTTATTTGTTGTTCATTCATTATTTTTTTGTACTTAAACTTAGCAAACACCTAGCCTTAGAGAGGTTGTTCTATTATTTGCAAAATTATCTTTAATATACAATGGTGGAAGAGAATAAGAGGTTAGGTATCCTCTTGAGAGCTTTGCAGTGAGATTGGATAAAATACTACAAAGGGTAGAGGTTTCTATCTTAAGCCTTAGAAAGAAAAAGATAGGTTGTATTTTCAATTCAAGAATAGTGGATTGAAGCCTTGGTGTGGACAACCAAGAAGAAAGGACATAGGTACCTTGTGAAAAAAGATCGAACCTTTATAAATCATTGTGTTTGATTTCTCTATCCCTATCTCCTTACAATTTATTGTTGTTTATATTTGATTTTAGATTCATTAATTGTTATTATTTCCATTATATTTTCATAAAAAAATGCTTATTGTTTTAATTTTCATTCAACTATATTGAAATCATTTTTTTAGGAAGAATTTGAAGAGATCTAATTCACCCCTCTCTTTGATCACCATCTAACATATAAAGCTAATACTAATCCTACAGAGACTTCACTTATTTATAATCATACAAACTTTTCTATTAAGAATTTCTTTCATCTTAGAATTATTCTTTTGTGAGTTAAACTTGCTTATTAAGAATTTCTTTCCTTTTACAATTCTTCTTCTGCAAGTCTTCTTATCCATCAAGCAATATCTAGCTAATCCCAAGCAAATCTCTTATTTTTAATCATATTTTTATCTTCAATTTATTAAATTAATCAATGATATTAATTTGAAATCAATTATGAAAAAAGTAAAACTATTTATTATGTTTGAATTAAGAAAAATGTCTATATCTTATATAAATCACAAAATAACCCAAAATTTTGTTTGAATTCCATATGGAATTATAATTATTGAAATTTAAAATAAGACGAACTTGAGTTTATTTAAACTCAAAATGATTCAATTTTGAAATAGCATGAATTTAAAATAGTTTGTAGATGAGGTGATCCAAACGTGAAATGACTCAAATCTGAAGACAATCTAGCTTGAAATGGTTAAATTGCCATTTATATATATATGAGTAAAAATTCACTTATATTAATGTAAGTGTTACCTACTTTTTTTATCTTTGGATCAAAATCAAATCCATAATATTTAGTCATTTTGATCTAATGATAAAAAAAATCTGTAACACTTATACTAATATAAGTGGATCTCTCCTTTATATATATATTGCTAATTAATTTTTTAAATCTTAGAAATTTATTAAGAGGTAAAAAATAAAAGGGTAATTAAATATAAATACAAACAATAATTATTAGAAATTAAAATAAAATAGTCAAACATAAGCAAATTATAATAAAGAGTTTGAAAAGAGATTCATTTTTCATTTTTTTTAATTATTAATAAACTAATAATTCCTATAAAAATTTAAACATTTATATTATATTTATTATTTTTATTCAAAATAATATTTAAAGGAGAAATATAAAAGTATTCTCAATTTAAATTTGTCTTTTTGAATTAATTGTTCTGATTATATGAGGTTTGAGCTATTTGGAAATAATATCGTTGTAAGTTCTTGATTGTTGTCATCTTTTTTATCAATTTTGCCCTCACTGTTAAGATAACACAATAATTATGTAAATTAACATAATAATAATTAATTAAATACAAAATGATTTGTATTTAAAATGAAATAGAATTGTAAGAAAGATTGATCATCATTTTGACATAGAATGACTCAATTTTTTCAAAGTGAAGAAAATTATTTTTAATTCATGAAGTTGAACTTATTTATTTTATTATATATTTAAAAATTATATCAATAATTTAAATTATAAAAATTTTTAAAAAGATAATTTTTACTAATAAATAAAATTATCTTATCTTAATTCTTACACATCTAATATAAAATAAAATGATATTATTTAATTTAATCTAATTTATAATACTATCTTATCTTATTATATTATAATTTTGTACATCAAACATATTTTTTACTTTAATTATCCAATTCTTTATATAATTTACAAAGGTCACCCTTCTTCATTGCTTTAATTTTTTTATAAGAATGATGCTTTTATTGGGGCATTTTAAAAAAAAAAATTATTTATGAAAAATATTTTAAATTCAATAATATGATAAATAATGGTATTTATAAAAAGTAATAATAAATATTTATTTTAAAAAAATCATAAAAAATCATAAAATCAAAAATTTTTTTTAAATTAGATAACAAAATTATTTTATTTAAGTTATTCAATTAATTAATTAATAACAATTTTCAATTAATTATTTTATTATTAAAAATAATAAATTTAATTTATTCTTTTAATTAGTTGAAAATTTTAAAAATAAATAGTAAACCAATATTTGATTTTTCGCTTTTTTTGTTAAAATTTTTTGATTTTTTCAATTTTATTTTATAAAAATATAAAAGGACATATGCAAAATGTGAAAAAAAAAAAAAAAGCGTAATGGCTGTCAAATCACAGCCATTTGAAGCCTTAATTAGTCCTCCTTGAAAAACAATAAAAAAATAATTTTAATATAATGCATAGATTTTTTATTTAATTCTCATAAAATTTTGATTATGTATTTCCTCTTTAAAAATATATATTCATTTAATATGGTTATTGGAAAACATGTTATTTATTTAAAATCAATACCATATTTTATATTTTAATTAAAAAACTTTGCTAATGAGTATTTTTAAGGTGTTTTTTAAATTTAGTTAATATATTATTTATAATAATAATTTATATTAAATACAATAATTGATAGTTTTATATATAATTTTTAATTTTATAAAATAAAAATATTACTACATAATTTTAAAAAATGCTTTTAAGATATTAGTAAGCAAAATCTTTTAAGGTTAAAATATTAAAAAAATATGAATTATTTCACTTTTATTAAATAAGTTTTTATATTTTTATTATATCTAAAAAGGCTTTTATTCTTTTATTATATTCAAATAAATCTTTAGTCTTTTATTATATTCAAATAAGTCTTTTTTTATTTTTATCCCAATAAATTTTTATTTTAAAATAAAATTGATTTATATTAAAAGTTTATTTATGTACAAATGAAAAGTTAAAGGTTTATTTAAATACAAATTAAAATTTAAGAATTTATTTTGACTCAAAGTAAAAGTTAAGATTTGCTTTGGATTTAATAAAAATATAAAAATTTATCTAAATAAAATTATAAAATTGAAGAATTACTTTTTCTTTTTATTTTAACCATCTTTTTATGATAAAATCTTCCATCCGAAGTTAATTGTTGAAATCAAAATTATAATCGACATTTACATGAACTATTAGTAAAATATTAAACTTTTTTTTAAATAAAAAATTATGATCTAAAAAAATCAAAATCACAAAATCATAGAGTAGACTCGATAATTGTTTAATAAAGATATCAATTTTACACAAACTCGTTGAGAATATGATTTTTTATTTTAATGGAGATAAATAATAAATTTTGGAGATAGAGATTAGAATATATATGATTTTAACTTTTTTTATTAAGAACAAATACGAGGATGAGAAATATATCTTCTGTTTCGTACTTATATTTTATATATATTTAATAAATTAATTTTTATTTAATAATATAAATTTTATTTTAAATTTATTAGAACTAATAATATTTACATTTAAAAAATATATTTATAAAAAATTACATAAATATGTAAGATAAAAATAAAAAAATAAAAAATATTTTTTTTATTTTTTTATAGTCATATATACGAAAATTATTTATATCTATTAAATAATTATAAAAATAAATTTAAATCTAAATTTTCTATTAAATCTAAATGTAAAACTGAATATAATATCAAAAATTAAAAATAAAAAATATTTTTTTCGTCTCGTACCCTACTCATTTATTTCCCTAAGCCATGATTAGGGATGGCATCGGGGCGGGGCGGGTCGGTTTTTTACTTTCTCCGCCTCCGACCCAATGCTTTAATGCTTCTATCCGATACCCGACCCGTCCCCGCTCGGAGGTTGTAGCTGAAAAACCTGACTCCGACCCGCTTAAATATTATTTACCCGAATTTTACTCGACCCGAGATTACTGAGAGGAAAGCTTGGTTGTTGCAGTTTTTTTTTCTTAAAAGGGGAAACGACAGCTCCTAGGGATTAAAATTGGCTCGTCTTCTTTCTCTTTTCTGTCCGATTGACTTTCTTCTTTCTGGCTTGAAAGATTCATTTGCTGAATTAAAGGAAAGAATCTAGAAATAGATGAAACCTAAATAGAGGAAGAAAGGTGGGATGGCTAGATGGGTGGATGAGTAGATCGAGTTCATGGTAGGCTGTAGGCGTAGGAGCTGGGCAAAGCTCAGGTGGTGATGCAAATGCGCGGTGAGCGTAATAGCCCCTTCGGGCATGCTCCTTGTAGAACCAAGTGAAGAACGAGTGACCACAAGCGGAGCTTAAACGCTTAAGCGTATGTAGTGTAGAATCGGATCTGAAGCTCAAGCTCTGTACTAGGATTGGAACAAGCGAGGAACGAGTGACCACAAGCGGAGTTTAAGCGCTCGACATGCAGTTAGCTCAAAACATGTTCATCATGTGGCAGATAGAAGTAGAAATGCAGAAGCAGCCTGGTAGATAGAAGTAGAAATACAGAAGCAGATAGAAGTAAAAATACAGAAGTACCCTGGCAGATAGAAGCAGAAATGCAAAAATAAAATGGATGAGGATGACTTACAACTGAAAGTATGGGAGATGGCCAGACAGGAGACCTAGAGTGGCCAAAAAAAACTAAAATTCAGAAACCCTAAAAAAAATTATATATATATATATATTAAGGGTATTTTGATAAATATTTCGGATCGAGTAGGATCGGATTTCATATAAACCCGACCCCGACCCGAATCCGACATTCCAAAAAAAAAAAAAAACCGATCCGAACCGATCCGAACTGATCCTAAAACTCGTTTTTTTAAAAATTCGACCCTAAATATTCGGGTCGAAATCGACGGTTTCGGATTGATTTGCCTACCCTACCCATGATAGGATTTTATTCCACCCGGATTTGAAGGGGTGAAGTCACATGTGGAGTCACGTGAGCTGGTTTGTTGCGATATCATGGTCTGCCGACAGCCCAGTCCATTATATCACACCTAACCAGCTCACATTTCCTCACTGGGCCTGTAACATTAGGGCTTGATCTTGAGGCAGGCGCGTGAAGCGAAGCACATCTCAGCTTGAGGTCTATAGATCCTCATCTTCTTGCTTCTGTATCTCATTTCGAATTAAGATTTTGTTGCCAAAGTAATAAAAAGAGGTTCTGTATCATTTTGAATAAATAAAAATAAAAGCTCTCCTCAAAGTCAACCAAATCAATCATTCCTTGGAGAGAGAGAGAGGTGTGCAACATCGAACGAAATGCCTAAGGTAATTTGGTTCCCATCTCATTATCTGGGTTCTTTGTTTCATGCCTTCAGAAAAATATTATGAGATCGGAGATGCTTTTACCTCTTCTTTTCTTGGTTTGATGCAACATTCCTTTGTGCATCAAAGATTATGCTTTCTTGGTGAAATGTGAATGTGGGATGCTTTTCTTGGTTGATTTCTTTTGTGAATTTCGTTTGCCTGGTTTAATACATTTACTTTCAATTTGGCCACTAGGATTGTAAGGGGTGGAATGCAGTAGTTTGATTGTTGACTTTTTTATGGTCATACTAGATTAGGTTTGTTCTGCAAATGCGTTGCTTCGATTGAAAAATTTTCTCTTTCGGCTGTTGTTCCTTTTGATTTTATGGATGAACTTTTTTTTGTACATAATTTTGAGTCATTAATCTGCACTGCTTATGAGATTAATATGTGACCTTATAGTCTTCACTGCTTGTTATGTGTTCCATGAGTCATTAGTCTCTTATGAATCTTTGGGTCAACCATCGGCATCTTATTTATCTGCATATATAGGGTTTATGTCATGAATGGTCCCTAAACTATACTGAAATGTTCCATGCGGTATTTGAACTTTAAAAATCTCTAATGTGGGATATTAACTATGAATCTATTAAATAATATGGTACCTGAAGGGTTGTTTGTTTGTCACAAGTCATCATTTGAAGCTAGCTACATTAAGGGTGAGTACCATATTAGTTAACTGATTTGTAGTTCTGGTATCACATTAGAAAATTTTAAAGTTCAAGTACCGGATTGAACATTTAACTATAGTTTAAGGCCTATTCATGACATTAACCCCCATATATATATATATATATATCTGAATGCATGCTTGAGATTCATACTTTCAATTATCAAGTGAAAAGTCATAGGGTCGACTGTTTATCCTATCTGCTAGTAGTGCCTGTTTGTCTGCAAAGAAAAATGGCTGTCAATTTAATTTTGTTTCATTTTGAATATAAAATATTAATGCTGTTCTTTTTCTGGTTTTTATGTCTTTTTTTTATAGTGCTGAATTCTCACTTTTCTCACCGTAAATAAGTGCAAAAGTTGGTGAGCTTTTGGGACATGTCTTGCTGAGGTTCTGAGTCTTTTCTGAAGGATTCTTTTTCTTCCCTTATCATGGTAATTTTCGGTGGTTTACACAACACCATCTTTATCTTTTGACTGTTTTTGAAATTAACAAATTTCTTGTTCAATTGTTAGTCATTTGTCCTAATTTATCCTAATTTGCGAAGAAAGTTTACGGTTTATAGTTTCAGAATTATAGTGCTATAAGCTGTTTTTGCTATTAAAGAAAAGGAAAAAAGGTTCTTTATATTATTATATATGTGGTATGTCATTTCCATTAACTTCTCACATCAGATCTTTATTTGACCATTTATTAATCACATTTCTTATATTGTTCTATTTTGTTGTGGTAGGCAACTAATGAAAATCTTCCACCAAATGTAATAAAGCAACTGGCAAAGGAATTGAAGAGTCTTGATGAATCCCCACCAGAAGGCATTAAAGTTGGAGTAAATGATGATGATTTTTCAATCATTTATGCAGACATTGAAGGGCCAGGCACGTAATTCTGCCAAACAAATTTACTTCATTTGTGGCATACTGTTACTTTTCCATTATGAGGATTGTTTGACTTTGCAGCTGGGACTCCATATGAAAATGGTGTTTTCCGTATGAAGTTGTTACTGTCTCATGATTTTCCTCAATCTCCTCCAAAAGGTATGTTTAATAGGTTATACTAATCCTGACATAACTAGATTTAAACACTGCTATGATCTACAAAAACTGAAAACCTGGGTCATGTCAAGCTTCTGAAGTATAAATTCTGCAACTTCATGGTTTGCAATTCCATTATATTTTGTATTTTAAGTCACACATCCTGTATTTGAATCTCCCAACTTTATTCTGATACTATATGTGGAAAAAATATTTCATTTTGTGCATTAGTGAATATTATGAAGTCTGAACATTTATGCTGCAGGCTACTTTCTGACAAAGATTTTTCATCCAAATATTGCAACCAATGGTGAAATTTGTGTGAACACATTGAAAAAGGATTGGAATCCGAGTCTTGGATTACGACATGTACTCATTGTAAGCTCCATTGGGCCAGGACTTCTTTCTGTATCCAATTCTTATCATTTTGTTTGACAAAAACTGCCTCAGGACTGCCTATCTCTTTTTAGTAATTCAGCTTTAGATCTTTGGTTTCGTGTTTTTTTATCTTCCTTAACACTTGACTTTGTGACTGCAGGTAGTTCGGTGTTTATTGATTGAGCCATTTCCAGAATCAGCTCTAAATGAACAGGCTGGCAAGATGCTGCTTGAAAATTATGACGAGTATGCCAGGCATGCTAGGTGAGGCTTTTCTAACACATTATTTATTTAATATGTGGAAACCTAGAACCTTACATGTGGGAGAGTCTGTAACAGGACAATCACTGTTCTTTGTTTTTGGTTGGGAATTATGCACATTTTCACTGTCATATGGTTTGTCAAGTTCCTTCAGCTGGAAGGGGATAAACTCGTCAATTCTTGGCAAAATCCAAGCTCCTATTACTGTCTTAATTTCTTATAAATTCATTATGGTTTTGCTTTCAGTAATATCATTTTGGTCATTTGACTTTTCTATGAAGAACAGTCAAGATTTCAAATGTTGTAGTCTATTATGCCTTGCAGATTTGATACTATATGGAGAAATTATTGTTTTGTAAACTGATCTGTTGAGATTGAAATAGCAAGGTCCAAATATAGTATGACTGCTAAAATGAAATGAAATTGGAATTGCGCACAACCATGCAGGCCTTACAAGTGTGTTTTCTGTTCATAACACAGGCTTTATACTGGAATTCATGCGAAGCCAAAACCGAAGTTCAAGTCAGGAGCTATTTGTGAGTCAACTACGGCATTGAATGTCGACCAGTCTAACACCTCAGTTCTAAATGTTGACAAGAAAGCTACAGTAAATGGTGCTGCATTACCATTGCCATCCCCACTGGCCATCCCCACCACAGCGACAAAAGGAGGCAACAACCAGGAGCAGCAGTCTATAGTTCCAATAATTGAAACAGGAGTGAGTGGAACTGCCCTTGTAGGAATACCAGGCACTGGACTTAAGAAGGAAGGATCGACAAAAATTCTAGCAGACAAGAAGAAAATGGATCCTAGAAAGAAAAGTCTGAAGAGATTATAAAATCACAGGATAAAATAATTAAATGTGGTTTTGGAGTATGTAACTGACTTTGTAGTTCCGGTTGGGAAATCGGTTGCTTTTTGGTGTAATGGATGCTTCAATTTGGGAAGGTGATGGATCAAATTTGCATGTTCACGTTGTTTTCCATCTCATATGATCATATTGTGGGGGTTTGGATGGGGAGTTGGGGCCGGGGGGAGGGTGGCTGATACAAATTTCAGGAATTGCCTCCTGCCAAGTTGCATCATTGCTCTCTAAACTGTTGTTTTTCTGGCTGGACGAAACGAACGGAGCCGAAATCGCGGAATGGGCACCACTCTGTGGAGATGGTAATTTCTGCATCATTGAGAATGAAGTTCCATAATACTGACAGTTATTTGCCTTTTTTCTTTTAAGGAGCCAAATTGATCCTCAAACCGGATATTCATTCTATCCAACATTCATTTTCTGTTATTGGTGCAGGTTCTAGCAAAAAGTTCTGTCTTATAGGTTGACTCGTTTTTTGTTGAGAATTTGGTCCAAAAACTATTTTAGGAGCTAATATTCAGCTATCTAATATGCAAAATTAACTCTTGACCAACTCATAATTTATCTGCCCGTACCCAACAACATCAGCCTCCCATGTCATCTCATCGACGTCTTCATCCGTTAGCTTTTCGTCCAAGGGTTTTTATAAGGTCATAATTTCGGAATAAAAAAAAAGTTATAGTACGAGATTTAAAATTTAAATTTACCTAATATTATTTGAATGAATTAATTGATTTGTTGTTTATCTCTTGATCAATTGGTATATCATTATAATTGAATTTAAAAATTATGAATTTAAAAAATTTATGCATGTAATATATATTTTTTAATTAGGTAGGTAATGAAGTTTAAGGGTAAATTAAAAATTTTAAAAAATTAATTGAATTAAAATTTAAATTCTTTTAATTAAGTGTCGGATTCCTTTTTCACCAGGTTTGCCATCACGTGTAATAGTTCTGCACTCGAGATGAAACCATTCCGATCCTTGTCCGAAACTGGCCGTTAATCATATCTTGGAGCTCTGCTTCTGTAGGATTCCGTGCTGACAGTACCAAGCTCCTTTGTAGTGATGCAACTTTAGCATTCAAAATTATTAGAACAACAATTTCTAAACTGCAAAGCATCTCTCCTCTCTTTTTATTCTGGCATACTCTTAGAATTGTGCTTATCTATAATCTAGCTCAAATAATCTGGGAAAATCCATTAACTTAAAAACTTACATCCATCTTTACACGTTAAGGGTGCATAACTTTCCCTCCTTGACCAGATTAACTTGAGTACTACTCTCTCATACAATTCAGTGTCATTGTCCATTACTAACTACTATACTACACTGTTATTACTGTTATGTGCTTGAAAGTATATTTGATTAATTATATATTTATTATGTTAAATACATATAAAATATAAAAATTATCGTGTTATAATTCGTGTGAACATATTAAACATAAAATACATTTATTTTATTTTACTTTACCAAACTCTTACGATTTTTTGTTAATTTTAAATTATGTAGCTTTCGTTTTTTTTTTTTATCATTTTAATGTCCTGTCTAAACTTATTCAGGTCTACTTTAAAGTTAACAATTCTTTCTTAACCATTCATAAAACAGGTAATTATTCCCATAGTCTGATTTTATGTGTTGACCATAACCATTAATGTTATCCACACAAACAACAATTGTAACATAAACTGTTTTAGATTCAAGAGTAACAGGCAACGAAAACATAAACAATTTAATTACCGAAACAGGATCATAAATTGATTTTGTTCAATAAAATTTAGCACTACCTATAAGCAAGAGATCAATACCTCTAGATTAAGAACTAACTAGAATTGTAGGATAGCGTCTAATGACCGCATAAGCAATGGATGTGAAGATTTTCAAAAAGAGGGAAAACATTGTTTAGCTTAATCTAGTGCTAACTAGAGTTTTCACTCTTGTGCATCATCCATCTACAAGTTGCAACTCATAGAGGAGTCTTCCCTAGTCCTAATCCAATTAGGATTTGCACTTCCTTTTGAAAACAACACTTAGTGTTGGGAATTAAGCATACAATTTAAGCTATCATCCTCTGTTGCTAGCTCGCCCTATTCTGCTTGTGATTTTATTATGGTCCTAATCCCGATTAAAATTCATCTATCGAAGTTGAAGATCTAAAAAGAAAGGTATTAGATGTGCAAAACGAAATCAAGAACATAATGCAATCACAAGAGAAAATAAAGTAATCACAAGAGGAAATAAAGGTGGTTTTATTTAGGATCAGCAAAACGTTGGATGTTGGTAGGTTTCATGCATCAAGTTTCGTAGCTAAAACTTTTTGACCAGGAGACTGTTGGGCAAGGATTTGGAGGCAGTATTGAATGAGATTGTATCTTTCTTTTTATGTAATTGGATATGGATTTGGTGGACGTTTGTTTATTTTATTTGCATGAATTTGACGATTTCTAATAACATTTTGATGAAATTTGTTGATGTATTCGAATGAATTGATGGATTTCATGGATTTTATGAATTTTTTTTTATATATTAGTAGCTTTTATGGATGTTATCTAATGAGATAAATGAATGTTTCTTTCCGGTATTAAGTGTTATGTCTTAAACGCCACTCGGATTTGTCCAAAATGCATTGTTATATTGTTGAATAAAAAGTCTTACTTTATATATAAGCTTTTAATTATATTCTTATTAATACTTAAATGATAAAAGTACATGAAATAAATAAAGTTTTGCAAGGAAACTACAATGAGTTGTAATTATGAGATCATTATTGTATTAAAACTATATTCTTAAAATTTTCCTAGTCAATGTTTTGTCGAGTTTTTTCTTGTACTAGGATAGTTTAAAATTTTTATTCCCTTATAAGAGTATTTTTTTTTTCTTATTTCCTTAAATAAGGTACTTCATACCATGTCATCTTATTTTTTCCAAACCACCAATGTAACAGTAATAACAAAAAAAGCATCAGGCCTCTATATTAAATTAGTCATAGGAATTTCAAGCAAAACATCTCCATTTTTTGGATAGTTGAAATTTGTTAAGGGTATCTAATGGTCAAAAAGGCATAGTAATCTTTTCCTCTCTCGAAGCTTTCAACTGATAATCAGGGGTATCTTGGTCGTTTGTGTTGACTTGATATATCAGGTCAACTTGACATAGTTAGTTCTACCTCAGTTTGGCTCTATTCTAATTGTCTCTTTTTTTTTTGTTTTTCTCAACTTAACTATAGATATGAAGACTTAGGTATCATGAAAGCAGGTTCATCTAATCCATATCTTTCTCTCCTTCCTATTTTCTCACTTTCTTTTCGACTTGATCCTTATTGACTAGCGCATTGGAGTACAAAAGCAGGGAACACACCTTGTCTTTGCCTCTAACAGTCATTTCCTTATATTTTCACAGGAATACCTTCATATTGGAGTTTGACACAAATATTTGGTATGCTAGGTAAAGGAACATTTCACATTAGCCAAGCACAAAACAATGCCACCAAGAAAAAAAACCCAAGAGGAAGGAGAGGCAATTGTCTTGGTTAGAATAAAAACTCACCTAAGCCAGCATTCTATTCGTTCAGCTCAACCATAGATAAGTCCAAGCATAGAGCAATTTCAATCCCTAACTAAACAAATATAAGCCCTCAAATAGATGCTATAAACCATAACCCAACCATAAGTCTCCAAAGTGCCAAACTTAATCACACCGGATCAAGAAGTTATTGTTGGGCAGCTAAGCTACAAAGAGACGAAAGCCTCCTTAGCCTCCAGAGAAGAAGAGATAATCGATCAAAGACCGAACTCAAATGCAAACTAACCTGTCGGTCGAGAACATCATGACAATTTTGTTCTAGAATAACATTTCTAAAAAAATACATACAAATCAGAGCCAAGCTCCAACATAAAACCAATTGATTTAGCTTATAAAAGATAATACTGATCTATTTGCTTGAACACCATCTAATATGTCCAAAATTGATACCAAGGTAATGGTTCATAGACTATATACTAATTCTGAGGCCAAACCAGTTTAGCAAAAGAAAAAAAAATTTGCCCTTGAAAGATAATAGGCCAAAAAGGAAGAGGTTGACAAATTATTACGAGCTAACTTTATTAAAGAGGTCTACTACCCTGAATGGATAGCTAATGTAGTCACGATCAAAAAGCATAGCAAAAAATGAAGAATGTACATGGACTTTACAGATTTGAATAAAGCCTATCCAAAAGACAACTTCGTCTTCCCTAGCATAGATTGATTGGTAGATGTAGTATTGAGCACGATCTTTTCAACTTCATGGATACTTATTCAAGCTACAATCAAATCAAACTATTGAAAGAAAATGAGGATAAAACATGTTTTATTACCAAGAAAGGCCTTTATCATTACAAGGTTATACCCTTCGGATTAAAGAATGCAGGGGCGACATATCAAAAGTTGGTGAATAAAGTGTTCAAAGACCATATCAACTATAACATGGAGGTATATATGGACTACATGATAGTCAAGAACAAGAGTTTGACCAAGCATTTGGAAGACCTCAAAAAAACCTTTAACATTGTAAAGAATTACAGTATGAAACTTAATTAGAGCAAATATACTTTTGAGGTTACATCGAGCAAGTTCCTTACCTATGTGATCAACCAAAGAGGGATAGGGATAAATCTTGAGAAGGTTCAAGCAATCCTAGAAATAAAGGGGTCGACCTCAATAAAAGAAGTGTAGAGGTTAACAGGCAGAATAGCCATATTTAGTTGATTTATGTCTAAATTGGTAGAATAATATCTATCATTCATCAAAAATCTCAAAAATGTTTGTGACTTCAAATGGACTCATCAATGCCAAAAAAACTTTCGAACTTAAAAAGTTTTTATCTTTCTCGTCTGTCATGTTAAAATCAAATATTGACAAAACACTGTACATGTACTTAGCCAGTATAGATCAGGCTATCAGTTCAATCTTACTCTTAGAAGAAGAGAGGAAACAACAACCAATTTATTTTGTAAGCAAACTATTAATAGGGCCTAAAGTTAACTACAATAGCATAGAAAAATTGGCTTATGCCATTGTCACATGGATAAAAAAACTCAAGCTATACTTTTAAGCTCACACAATTCACGTTTTGACCAATCAGCCACCGAGGTAAGTCTTACAGAAGCCTAAAATGTTAGGAAGACTAATCAAATAGGCAGTAAAGCTCAATGAATTTGATTTAACTTTGTACCTGGATCTATATTAAAATCATAAGTACTGGCAGATTTTATAGTATGGTGCACTTCAATACAACTGAATGATAGCTTGAAAAAAATGAAAAAACTTCAGATAGAGATGATTAGAACCTATATGTTGACGGATCTATTATAAGCCAAGACGAAAGAGCTGGTCTCATTTTGATTAGTTTGGAAAAGCTATAGTACCCATATGCCTTAAGATTCAAGCTCAGAGCATCCAACAATAAAGTGGAATATGAGGCATTGATAGCCGGCCTAAGGTTGGTAGCTGAGCTAAATATTTAACACATAATTACTTATAATGACTTTTAGCTAGTGGTCAATCAGGTAAATAAAAAGTATAGAGCTCGAGAAAATAGAATTCGAAAGCACCTCGATAAAACATTAGTATTGGTCGCTGATTTAAGAAAGTCAAGGTGAAAAAGATACCAAGGTGAAAAAATTTAATAATAGACTCCCTGTCTAAGTTAGCTTTAGAAGTAGCAGTGAGAAGTTCGGACCAAGTTCTAATAGAAGAACTAGAGCATAAAAGCAACGAAAATAAGAACAGGTCATAAAAAAAAAAAAAACTTAGATGACCCCAATCAAAGCATACTTGACCATAATAGTGTTACCTAATGAAAGAGTATGAACTAAGACACTGATTAGAAAGGCATCTCAATACACGATGATTGAAGAAAAATTATACAGAGATCTTTTAGCTTACCTTACCTGAAATGTATTGATGAAGATGAAGTAGAATATGTCTTGTAAAAAATCCATGAAAGAATATGTGAAAGTCATCTTGGACCTCAACCCTTAGCTTATAAAATGCTAAGGTAAGGCTATTACTGGCCCACCATCAAGAGGGATACGACTAAACTAGTGAAAAAATACGACAAATGTCAAAGATTTACCTATGTATAGCATCTTTCCTCAATTGAGTTAACTCCTATCATTAGCCCGTGGCCATTCATGCAATGAAGAATGGATGTCCTCGGACCATTCACCCTGATTACGGGACAAAGAAGATTCATTTTAGTGGTAGTAGATTATTTCATAAAATGGTTGGAAGTTGAAGCACTAGCCACCACTATGAAAGTACAAGTTGAGATGTTTGTATGAAAAAATATAGTCTACAGATTCGGACTCCCTCAGTCTATAATAACAAATAATGGCAAATAATTTGATAATCCAAGGTTCAGGAAATAATGCTCAAATCTTCACATTGATCTTAAGTTATGTGTCACAACAAGTTAATATGTAACAATAAGTTATTGTTATATGTCTGTAAACATTAGTCAACCCATTCTAAATATTTAAAATACTAGTGTAAGCCATTGCATAAATTGAGGATAAGATTGAACTCTTAATGGAGTTTATAATTAAATGTCTATAGCAATGGAGACATAAACAAGAAACTTCACCTATATAAATATAGAAGTGGTGTTGCTTCAACAAGAAAATTAAAAACTTTTTGGAAAATGTTTATGAATAAGGATAAGCATATGACCATAATAGTGCTAAAATAACCTCCGACAGAATATTAAATAAGTATTATGTGTATTATATCTTTAATTTTAACACTAAGAATTGAGGTTTAATCTGCGGACACCATCAACTTTGTTAGAATTCTAAGGTATATACACTAATTAAAAGTTTAAATCGAAAGATACCTTCTTGTATTTATAATATTTATTTGTGTGAAAGGTTAAAGATTAAACACCAACATTTCAAACCAATGGGGGATTGTTCGTAGTTTATAATGTGGTGTATCCTACTTTGAATAAAAAGATCATTTATATGTGGTTTAAAAGAGATTACTTATGTTATTTAAGTAATTGAGCAAAGTGTTGGAGTAAGCCAAGTCATATGGGCTTATTAGGAGTTTTCCTAATGGGTCAGACAATTTTAAAAGTCAAAGATAGGCATTTGGGCACTTGGATTTGTTTGGCAAATAGATTTAATTTTTAAATTATTATTATTATTATTATTTATTTTGAAATATTACTAATTCTGAATAAATATGTTTAAATAGATAAAAACATGATGATACGAATAAACATATCTAAACAAAAAAATATGACTGTTTAAATAAAGTTTATTTAAACAATAAAACATGACTATATAAATGTCATGACTTTTTGAATTGGCTTGATTAGTGACTGTTCATTTATTATAAATAGATCTTTCTGCCTGATCAATTTCACTACTTCTGATTTAAAAAATTTTAAGGCTTTGTTGTATCCTATAAGCATATTTGCCTTTAAGATAATGTTCTTCATGCCTTAAAGTCATATTTTTTTTCTTTCTTACTATTTTTGTTTTCTTAAATTTTCTAACATTTTAAAGGCAATTATAGATACTAAATCTACTGTTGTCTCTACTGCTGCTATGGATTTAGAATCAAGCATGAATGTTCATTTTCAAAATCAAGATGTAATCAAACTTGATCGTTTCAATGGATCAAACTACATTAGGTGGAAGGACAAAATGGTTTTTTTATTGACTGCATTGAAGATGTTTTATGTACTTGATCCAAATTTAGAACCAATTCCAAAATCAACTCCTGAAGATTTTGATGCTATTAAGGCAATTAGAAGCAAACGTGAAGAAGATGAACTAGTCTGTCGATGTTATATTTTGAATTCATTATCTGACCGTCTATATGACCTATACAAAAATATAAAAACACCAAAAAAGATATGGACTACTCTTGAATACAACTACATGAACGAAAAAAAAGGTACAAATAAGTTTTTGGCTTTAAAATACTTTGAATTTCAAATAACTAATGATAAACCAATCATGGACTAAGTGCACGAGTTGCAAATTCTAGTTTCTATGTTAAGTGAGCTAGAAATTAAAGTTCCTGATTTACTTCAAGTTGGAGCTATTTTGTCAAAATTTTTTCTTTCTTGGAATGGATATAGGAAAAAAGTTTTATTTTCAACAGATACTTTCACTATTGAAGAATTTTTAGACTCACATATGGATTAAAGCAAAAAATCGTGCAAAAGATCTTTCTTGGAAGTTTCAATGTGAATTATGTGAATGGAAAAAATTTTGAAAAAACTCACAAGTCTTCTGGATATTTTAAAATAATTTTAAAGTCAAGAAAAATGGATTTAAGAAATTCAAATTTAACAAGAATAAAATGTATTTCCATTGTGGAAAGAAAGGATATTTGATTAAAGATTACAGATTTAAAAATGTTAAAATTAAGATTGGTTCTAGTTCTGAAAGCAAGGCAAATTTGCTTGAGCAAAAAATTAATGAACTTATTGCAATAGTGACTGACATGTAAATTGGAATGATCATCAAAGTTCATATGGCTATTACAAATAAATCATCTGATTAGTGGCTAGATTATGGTGCAACAATTCATGCTTGCAACAACAAAGAGCAGTTTAAGATTTATGAAAAATGCAAGAGACCAGAAAACATCCTTATAGAAAACCATGTTCCTGTCAAAGTGATTGAAAAAAAAACGATTGAATTGAAATTCAACTCATGACAAAAACTAACTTTACTTAATGTTTTCATGTTCTTAAGATTAAAAAGAACCTTGTATTTACAAATCTATTATGTAAAAAAAGCTTTAAGATTGTACTAGAGTTTGATAAAATTATAGTGTCCAAAAATGATATTCCAATGATGGTATGTTTAAACTAAACATTGATGCAATAAATAATTTTTTGCTTATAGTACTAAACATTCTTATTCTTTATGGCATGCTAGTTTAAGATATTTAAATTATCAATATATAAATCATATGACTAAGCACGGTTATATAACATAACAAAAAAAATTATGATATTAAATGTGAAATCTGTATCAAAGCAAAAATGACGAAGAAACATTTTCCTAAAGCTGAAAGAAATATAGAATTATTAGAACTCGTACATTCTTATATTTGTGAGTTAAATGGTTTATTAACAATGGAAGAAAAAAGGTATTTTATAACATTTATAGATGATAGTTCTCATTATATTTTTGTGTATCTAATGAGAACAAAAGATAAAGCTTTTAATAAATTCAAAGAATATAAATTAGTTGTTGAAAATCAAAAGGAGAAAGAAATCAAAATTCTTCAAACTAATAAGGGTGGTGAATATTTTTCAGATTCATTTTCTCTTTTTTGTGAAGATAATAAAATTATTCATCAAAAGACAGCCCCTTATGCACCCCAACAAAATGGTTTAGCTAAAAGAAAAAATAGAACCTTGGTTGATATGGTAAATAGTATGTTGTTAAATGCTAAATTACCTCTAAATCTTCGGGGAGAAGCACTTTTAATAGCATACGACATACATAATAGAATCTTTTAAAGAAATTCTTAAAGACACCATATGAACTTTAGAATCATGGTAGAAAATCAAATTTGGATTATTTTAAAGTGTGGGGGTGCATTGCCTTTTTATAAAATACTTCATCATCATAAATCAAAATTAAATCCTATAGGTATTAAAAGTATTTTTGTTAGTTATGCACAGAATTCAAAAGCGTATAGACTTCTTGATTTAAATACTAATATTATTGTCAAATCTATTCATGTAAAAATTTTTAAAAATAAGTTTATATGTGGTACTGAAATTGATATGGAAAAACAAATTGAAATGATTCCTACGACTGAAAATAAGAGAAAAAAACGTAATGATTCTATTAAACTTAGAAGGAGAAAAAAACTAGAAAAAAGAATCTTTTGCCTTTTGATTTTGTTTTTCCAAATTCTATAGTATTCCTAGTAGAAAGAAATAGAACCAAAGTACTTAAAAAAACACCAATTTTACTAAATGTAGATGAATACCCTAAAACATTTAATGAAGCTGTGACTTCAAGATATGTTGCTTTTTGGAAAGAAGCTATTAATGATGAAATGAACTCAATCATGACCAATAATACATGGGTCTTGGTAGATTTGCTTTCAGATTCTAAACCTATAGGATGTAAATGGGTGTTTAGAAAGAAATATAATACAGATGGTTTTGTACAAACTTTTAAAGCAAGATTAGTTACAAAAGGTTTAAACAAAAAGAAGGCATATATTATTTTGATACATATGCTCCAGTAGCTAAAATAACATCTATTAGAGTTTTTATAGCTTTGGCTTTTATTTATAAATTACATGTGCATCAAATGGATGTTAAGATAGCTTTTTTAAATGGTGACTTAAAGGAAGAAATATACATGGAACAACCAGAAGGTTTTATTCTTCCAAGTAATGAGAATGAAGTTTGTAAATTAATTAAGTCACTCTGTGGGCTAAAGCAAGCTCATAAACAATGGCATGAAAAGTTTGATTCAACCATAGTAGCCAATGATTTTAAACATAATGGAACATATAAAGGCATTTACTCAAAATTTACTAAAGAATATGGAGTTATAATATATCTCTATGTGGATGATATGCTAATTTTTAGTACTAAAATGATTGGCATAAATGAAACCAAAAGGTATATGATTTTTAACTTCAAAATGAAAGATTTAAATAAAGTTGATATCATTTTGGGAATTAAAGTTAAAAGATATAACAAAGGTTTCGTACTTAATCAAAGTCATTATATTAAGAAACTGCTTTAAGTATCTTAATATAAAAGAAGCTAATACTTCATATGATACAAATGTAAAATTAACAGAAAATCAAGGTTATATAATTGCACAACTTGAATATACTAGTGCTATTGGAAGTATTATGTATACTATGCATTGTACTAGGTCAGATATAGCTTTTTCTATTTGCAAGTTATCAAGATATATAAGTAAGCCTACTATAAGTCATTGAAAAGTTATAAGAAGAGTTTTAGGTTATCTTAAAAGAACTAAAGATTTTGGCTTATTTTATTCCGGATATCCAACTATTTTAGAAGGATATTCAGATGCAAGTTGGATCACTAGTATAAATGATAATAAATCCACTTCAGGATGGATGTTTACCTTTGGAGGTGGTGCAATTAGTTGGGCATCTAAGAAACAAACTTGCATTTCACATTCAACTATGGAATCTGAATTTATAGCTTTAGCTGTAGTAGGCAAGGAAGCCGAATGGCTAAAAAATTTATTAATGGATATAGAGTTATGGCCACAATCAAAGACAATCATTTCCTTATACTATGATAATAAAGCTACTATGTCTAGAGCTTATAGTGAAATTTATAATGAAAAATCTAAACATATTAGTCTAAGACATGATTATATTAGAGAATTGATAAAAAATGAGATAATTACCATAATATTTATTAAATCTACTAACAACTTAGCAGATCCTCTTACCAAGGTGCTACCTAAAAATTTGGTAAGAAGCACTACAAGTGAAATGGGTTTAAAATTCCTTTTAGACACCAATAATAGGAACTTAACTTTGAATTAGTAACCTCTAATTGCAAAGTTTAATATGTAACAACAAGTTATTGTTATATGTATGTAAACACTAGTCAACCCATTTTAAATATTTGGAATACCAGTGTAAGCCATTGCGTAAATGAATGATGAGATTGAACTCTTAATGGAGTTTATAATTAAATTTCTATAGCAATAGAGATATAAACAATAAACTTCACCTATATAAACATAGAAATTGTGCTACTTCAACAAGAAAATTGAAAACTTTCTTGTAAATGTTATGAAAAAAGATAAGCACATGACCATAATAGTACTAAAGCAGTTATAAACCTCTTGATAGAATATTAAATAAGTATTATGTGTGTTATATCTTTAATTTTAACACTAAGAGTTAATGTTTAATCTGTGAGCACCATCAACTTTGTTAGAATTCTAAGGTATATACATTAATTGAAGGTTTAAATCAAAAGATACCTTCTTGTATTCATAATATTTATTTGTGTGAAAGGTTAAAGATCAAACACCAACATTCCAAACTAGTGGGGGATTGTTGGTAGTTTAGAATGTGGTATATCCCACATTGAATAGAAAGATCATTTATATGTGGTTTAAAAGAGATTAGTTATGTTATTTAAGTTATTGAGCAAAGTGTTGGAATGAGCCAAGTTATATGGGCTTACTAGGAGTTTTTCTAGTGTGTCAGATAATTTTAAAAGTAAAAAATACGCATTTAGGCATTTGAGGCACTTGGGCATGTTTGGCAAATAAATTTAATTTTTAAATATTATTATTATTATTTATTTATTTCGAAATATTACTGATTCTAAATAAACATATTTGAACAGTGAAAAATATAATAATATGAATAAACATATCTGACCAAAAAAATATGATTGTTTAACTAAAGTTTATTTAAACAATAAAACATAACTATATAGAATATCATGACTTTTTAAATTGGCTTGATTGGTAGCTATTCATTTATTATAAATAGATCTTTATGCCTGACCAATTTTACTATTTTTAATTTAGAGAGTTTTAAGGTTTTGTTATATTTTATAGGCATAATTGCCTTTAAGATAGTATTCTTCACGCCTCTAAGCCATATTTTCTTCTTTCTTACTATTTTTGTTTTCTTAAATTCTCTAACATAAACTAATAGGTCTGAGCTGAGTCATTTTCCTTGGGTTAGGCACTTCCGGTATGAGTACAATATGAGTCTCATTTATGCTCTTCAGGCTATTGTTCCTATTTAAAATCGATAAGTAGAAACTAATAACATCTTTACAAACAATATGCCAAAATTTGTGATTAAACAAAGTATGCATATCGTCTGGTCCCGGGGCTTTCGTTGGGTGAATCTGTTTTGTGGCCTCAAAGATCTTTTCAGGAGTAAATTTTGCCCAAAGGGTATCATTCATCACCTGCGTGACTTGTGGCCTGATGGCCTGTAACACTTCTCCCAAATTGGACTGCCCATGTGTTTGGAAGATTTCTTTAAAATAGTGCACTGCTTGTGATGCCACCTTTTTGCTCTCCCTTGTGCCAACACCCCAGCCATCCTTAAAACCAAGTATTCTATTAACCTTTTTCCGTTGAAAGGCTTACGCATGAAAATATTTTGTATTTCTGTCCCCCTCCCTAAGACAATTCAGCCTAGATTTTTGGAACCAATACATCTTTTCTTTTTCGAGCAAACAATTCAACTTATGGTTTAGTGCCTTCTACTTACGTATCGCCGCCTCATCATTGCCTAGGAATTAGGTGAGTTGTAATTCTTTTGTCAAACTTTCAATCTCCGCATGCATGCCGTGAAATTTCTCTTTCTCTTACGTAACTAAGTTGCCCATCACTTTTGCCAACTCATGTCTTATTCCTCAGTGATGTTCCTCACTCCATGCAATCTTCACAATTTGTTCACACTTGGGTTTGGTCACCCACACAGCCTCGAATTACTTCCCTCTTCCCTTTCTTTTGTGCTTCCTGTTTATTCGATTTCCCACCATGTCAACTAAGATTGGACAATGATCCGAAACCGAACTTGCGAGACGTGTCACCTTGTGATCTGGAAATAACTTCCCCCACTTTCTGTTGGCAACCGCTCGATCCAGCCTCTCACAGGTCCTGCTTGATGCACATGCACTTGTTCCCCTGCTCTATGTGAATTGCGTCCCCATAAAATCGAGGTCAGCCATACCCGTGTCTTGTAGAGCGTTTCGAAACTCTACCATCTGTCATTCGGGTCTGTTGCCCTCTCTCTCCTTCTCGATATCCCATAAAATTTCGTTGAAATCTCCACAGCATAGCCATGTTAGTTGGTTTAAATTAGATAACCGTCTTAGTGTGCTCTATGCATCCGTTCTCTTTATGGGATATCTAAACCTGTAAACCTGTAAAAACCTTTACATTGTCCCCGTAAAAACCTGTAAACCGCCATTCATTTCTACCATCATCTGTGATCACAGTATCAATATGATACTTGGAATAATTGAGCAAACAAACCTTTAAGCGTTCTTTTCAAATCAAAGCTAGCCCTCAACTCCTCCCTATTGCGTCAACTCTAACCAACCCGTACATTTTGCATTTTCTATAAACACTTTTCATTTTGGCTACCATTGAGATATTCTCGCCTATCAAGGCTACCTTGGGGTCTTCTTTCTTTAACAACTTTTGAAGAGCTTGAAATGCTCGTGGGTTCCCAAACCCACGATAGTTCCACTCTAAAACCCTCATGGCTCTCAGCAGGACTGGTCCTCAATCTCCGTCGATAGTTCTGGACTTTCATCTGACTTCCTCCAATGTCTCTTTTTACTTCTTTTCTCCCTACAATCAACTTTCATTTCTGCGACCCCATTCGATTCATGTTTTCTTTTCACTATTTCTGGATTCACACCTTGGCCTTCTACCGTTGCGACTATAGCTAACTTCTTCCATTTCTTCTTTTTTGTCCCAATATTGGTTAGGTCACGTCTTGACATGTAAGTCCCACTGCCCCCGAATCGCTTGCATGCATGGGGTTATGAACGCTACCCTCAACCGTGTTTGTAAGTCACCTTGGTGGTCCCTCTTGTCTTTCAATTGGGCCTCGTTGCTTACTTACTTGATGCCATGAAAAATGCACCCATAAACTTCTGAGATTAAAGTATCAGTCTATCGGGTCGAGTTCTTATCCAGTGTTGGGCCCATTTCCTATATGTTTTCTAAATCATGGTCCCCACTTTCTTCTTCGTCCTCTATGCCAACTTTACGAGCCTTCCATACACTATCTTCATTGCTTATGACGTTTTACCTATAAACTTCTCTTGCCGCGCCATCAAATGGATTCAAAAGTTGATCATCCCTATGTTCACCCTCCGGGTTAACCTCCATTACGCCTGTACTGTCCATCTACAGTTCAAGCGCCACCTCCCACTCTCTGTCACCAAGATTTGCCCATCCTCTTTTGCTTGCTTCCTTCTATGATCATCCCTCACTGGCCTTCCCCTCTCCCAGGATGAATCTTTCCACTTTAAAGGTGACGCCCTAAGCCGTGCGTCATATTGCTTATAATCATCTTTGTCTACGCCCTTCTATATTGGTTTATCACTGTCGTCCTCCACATGACCAAGTTTGTCATAAATGTAGCAAAAACTTGGCAACCGTTCATAGCTAATTCTCCCCCACATTACCTTCTGATTCCCTTCCATCATCATCGAGACAGCTCTACGTAATGGTTTGGTTACATTAATCTCCACCCTTATTCGTAGAAATCTCGACCGCCATCTAGTACTTTCCTTTTGTCCTTCACTATAGCAAATTTAAATAAAAACCTTTTATCTTCTAAATCCACGATCTCAACTTGTTTTACCAGACGCCATAATTGTTTGGGAGTACTTTTTATGGCCTTTTTAATTATAAGGCCTCTTTGTGAGGAGCATGCCCACAAGCCGTGCTTTTTCTTCCCGTCTCCATCTTTTTTTCCCCCATATCGGCCATCACGCCATCCTTTTCATCCTCTGTCAATTTAAGGCCATTCCACAATAGATCCAGCTCTTCTTCCATTTTCTTTTTATTCTATGTATGACGTAACTAATCTAAAAAGCACTAAAAACTCAAAACACTAAAAGAAACTACTATGATTTCCTATCAGAACCACCTATCCTGATAATCCTGAGATGAAACTAAGAAACTCCTTGTAAGCTCACCAAGACTCTTACCCTCCCACAAAGAAACTTAAAGAGACTAAATTGAGATGTTGATTTGACAATAAATATATCTTATATTCACATTGCTTGATTACTTAATTTATTAATAAACTTGCATCTTCATGTTTGAGGGATAACAACCGGAATAGATTTGGATGGAGGGATTTGGAGTGAGAATTGGGAGAAAAGGAGAGAGAAAAGGAAACAAAAAAGAAAAAAATTTGAATTTTTTATTTTTAAGAAATTATATTTTTTCAATTTTAGGCCATGTCAATTTTCCTGGAAACGAAAAATTGAGTTGGTGTTGACTGTATCATTTATCAACAATTTATTTGGATTAAAAGATTATTTAGATACATGTTAAAAGTTAAAAGTTTAATTGAGTACAATAAAAATATAAATTTATTTTAAAAAAATATAGGGATTCATTTAGTATTTTAACCTATATTTCTCGTTTCAAATTTTTAGTATATTGATAATAGCAATGAAAAGGCAATAAAAGAGCTTATTAATCACACTCTTTTTTGAGGTTACACGAGTGGAGAGATTTACAAAATGAGAGAAAGACTATCTCTTAAAGTGTAGTCTAAAATCATATATATTTAAAAAAATTTTGTTAATGATCATATTAAATAATATCTTTTATATAGATGTATACCACCATTAGACTAGCTAAGTGGTACAACATATATGATCCAGATGCGTTAGAAAGACAATCCTCTTCTACATGCTTGAAATGGAAGCGAATAGGTGGAGTAGCACCCTATTTCTCTAACAATCTCGTCAATCAAATCTCCGCAAATGTGATGTTGCAACGCCAACCCTATTCTGCCAATCTCCCGCCTTTCACCCCATGCAATATCCTTGCACACTTCATCCACGCTGTGCACCATGGCCTCGCTTCTCCATAATGCTGAAACTGCATTGTTATCCTGATGATTATTGCTCTTCGTAAATCTATCAAAGAAGTCCTCATCTCCTGGCTTCTTCTTATGTAATTGCTTCTTCTGCTGTTGAAGGTTTCGTCCTAGTCCTAGAGTCAGTACATAACACCATCATTGCACATATACATACATACATACATATATATATATATATATATAGCTTTCGTAGTAAAGAAAATTGGGACTGTATGATATGCATCCCATGATGCGTAAAGGTTTCAACAATGGATTGATCTTTTCAGAAGAAGCAATCAATCCCAGCTATACATTGCATTTCTTTGTTGGGGCTCCTTTAATTATTTCTGCAAAGCTTCCTTTTTCTCTTTTCTTGTTATATAATCATTTTTTTGACTCAGATGCTCAAAGGTAGAACTCGTGGTTCACACTGCTTGAAACAACAACAGCTGAGAAGGTTTCTTTCAAACATTTTTATTTAATTTTTTAAAATAATAATAAAAATAAAAGCATTAATTAAATCAGAAGGAATCTCACTCAATCATACATCTCTTTTAATTTTTGACTACATAAAATTCCTTTATGGTTTATACACGCAAACCAAAAACAGTGTTTTTTTCTTTTAGATATAACCACTTATGACTGCAATTAAAAAAGAAAAGTGAAACAGCTGTCAGTCATTTTTTGTGAAATGCTAGCTGGTCGTACTATATGATTGCATATGGCAATAAAGAGGTTAATTTTGTCTCCCACTACGGTGGTTTTATAATGATGGTAAGGCATGGAATCCGAGACATGAGGCTTCCTGTTCAATGGAACCACCCCTTGCCTGCGGTTGGGTTAAAGTTTTCACTTGTAACTAAAAGAAGAAAAAACTTTCATTTTTATATGTATTTTGTCCTTCAAAAATTAAACGTTCTTAGAAATGAATGACCCCATTTAGCTACCAGCGTGAGCGAATGTTTAGATGAAATGAATCTGATTCACTCAAAGAGATCAGAAATATCGGTAAGCTAAATGATGAATCAAAATGAATCTGATTGACTCAGAGAGCAGAAATTCATGTATATATAATAATAAAATATTGTAACTGATTTAATATACAGAAATTCATTTGAAAATGTTATAATAAAGATATTAATTTATGTTATGAATGATTTTTAAAAAATAATAAAATTTTTTAACAAAATATTTGATTTAAAATTTTTTTAATATAATATTTAAATTATAAATATATTAATTAACATAATAATAAATAATATTTTACATATTATATTTATTAACAGATTTATAATTTATATATCTTATTAAAAATTAAAAAAATATATTTCATTATCATTTAGCTACCATTCCTAATAATTTACCCTGTTTATATTAATTTCCCCTGGCGCATGCATATTTAATATCGTATATGTACAAAAGAAAAGGCAAATGAATGAATGAAATGGAAGTTAGCAGTAGCAGGGATACCAACCGAAAAAAGAAATGCAAAGAAACGGAAGTTAAATTAATTATCAGTAAAAAAAGGAAGAGATTAGTCTGATTTAAAGAAAATGGAGTGAAATCTTGAATTTTCAGCCTCAAAGGACTTACTCTCATTGTTGTTCCCAACGCTGACGCTTGTCTTCACAACTTCAATAACTCTTTGAAGGGCCTTCAACTCCTCATAACACTTCTCCAGTTCTCCTAGCAACTTCACTCTCTCTCCGGCAGTGGATTCTGGGGTCGGAGGAAACTTATCTATTCCCATCAACCTTGCCACAAGCGCATGTGGAGGTTTCTCATCTACGGACTTTGATCGCCGCAGCTCTGCCGGTATTGTTGGACTCCTTGGAAGGGTCACAGCTTTTAGCCTCTGTTCATGGGCTACAGTTGCAGATTGCTTTCGCTGCTTTTTCCCTGAAAATCACAAGTAACGTAATCAATCATTTTCTGCATAGAGCAATTAGTTGTGGAAAATTTATTCTCAATTAAAATATAAACTCCGAATTCTTTGCAGAAAATTAACTAGTGCCAAGCCATCGCCAGAAGGAACGAACCAGAAGTGAGAAATTTAGAGCGTTTGTGGTTTCTGGAAAGAAGGTTGAAAATGGCAGACATGCAAGTAATGGAATTTTGCCTTCGGAGAGAAGACGATGACTGTCTCTCCATCTTCTAAAATTTGACATCTAAGGTGGAAAAAAACTGGAATATTGCGTAGCAAGAGATGGTGCCAACGGCTGTATTTATATATAGAAAGCAGGAAAATTAAGTTCACTTATATTAAAGAATTGCAAAAAGTTACACCACTTATAACTAGGAAAAATAAGTATTTAGGGTTTAAAATTAACTAAAAATACTAAAAAAGTTTCTATACTTTTTTAAATTTCCTAAATAAGAGTTTATCTTTCTATTGTATTTTATTTAATTCTTAAAGTATTATTTTTATTTAATTAAATTTGCATTTTGTATGAAAATTACAAAAATTCGTTAAAAAAATAAGGATTTACTTAAATGACAATAGTATTTTAAGATCTTAATTAAATAAAAATAATACTTTAAAGACTTAATTAAACATTTAATTGAATGAAAGTAATACTACAAAAATAATATTTAAAGATTTAATTAAGTACAATAAGAATGTGAGCTTATATAAAAATTTTTAAAAAGTACAAGAATATTTTAGTACTTTAGCATTAAAAATTTCAGCAATGAAATTAAAAAATTTATCACATTTTCATTAGGATTTATTTGGAAAACGAATTAAACTTTTAAATATTATATATATATATATATATATATATATATAGAGAGAGAGAGAGAGAGAGAGAGAGATGTTGGAATCTTTGAATAACTCACCAATTAGGATCAGCCAATTGACTAAAGTTTTCCTAAACACTATGTTTGGATAAATTTTAATAAAAAAATGAAAGGAAAAAATATACATACATCTTATTTGGATAATTAAAATTAATAAAGAAAAGAAAATGAAAGAAATTTTAATAACCATTGTTTTGATAAAAAGTGAAAAAGAAAGAAAATGATTCATTAAAATAATTTTTCTTTAATTATAACATTTTATTACTTATAATTTTAGAGTATTTTTAGACCATGATATATTTGTTATCTTATTTGATCTCATAATTACTACTATATTAGTGATTTTTAATCAAGTGAAATAAGAAATTATTTTATAAATATGCATTGATGGATGATTGTAAGCTAATCCGACATCTCATAAACTTAAAAAAAATGTCTATTCATACTCAATCATTCATCAAAATTAAATTACCAAAAAATTATAAAAAAAGCTTATATTGGAAGAGACGTATGAAATTTACTTGAAAAAAGAGATACCTTTAAAAAAAATTATAAGATGATTGTGATGTGGTTAAGTTTTTTTACTAGATTTTTAGTATTAATAAAAAGATGAATATAATATCTTTTTATAAATAAAAAATTTTTTTTTTAACTTTTCTTTGTTTAGCTTTTCTCCTAAATTAGGGTATTAAAAAAGTGAAGATTACAAAAAAAATCAAAGGTTATTGAGTTTTCATCTTTTTCTTTTTTTTTAAATTAAAAGTTTATCCAAACAAATGAAAAGTTTTTCTATTTCTATTACTTTCTTTTATTTTTCTTTCCTTTCTCCTCCATCAATCCAAACATAATGAATGGGTAAATACGTAGCAATTTATCTTAGTCATTTAATTTTTGAATTAAACCCTTATTATATAATAATTAAAAGGATAAACTAATCTTGAAATCTTTCCGCAAGAGAGAACATTGCACACCTAAACAAATTAATAATTACTTGAAAACTATGCTCACTTAACTAAACAAAATTATCCTCTCATTTTATTACCAAGAGTAAGCACTACTAGTGAATAAAACTTAGGGATCGAATAAAATAGGGTTAATCGTATTTGTAATTTTTTAACTTTATCAATTGGTATCAGGTGGATGTCATTAGGTAAAATTTCACGTAATAGATGAAAGTATAAAAATAAAATTTATTTCAAAGTTTAGAGAGAAAATATATTACTATCTTGATTTTTTTTATTTTAGATATATTTTATAATAACATTAAATTTAACATAATATTTTTATTTTTTATTGTAATATAATTTATGAGTTAAATATTTCTTATTTTTATTGAAAAATAATTTTTTAAAAATAAAAATTAAGTTAAAATTTTCAAAATCCTTTTGAAACAATAATTCATATCATTTTGAAAAATTAAGTAAAATTTCTATATAGTTTGTAAAAACCAATTTATTAATCTATTCATATTTTTTCTATTGCAAAAAATTTATTTTGAATATATTATTTATTAAAATTTTATATTTATAGAAAATAAAAAATAAAAAATAAAAAACCATAACCGCTCTTACCATCATCTGCAAGAAATCGAGTTATTGAAAACAATATATAGATATATATACATATATATTTTTATATAATTATAAAATTCTTAATAGAAAATAGATTCAGAAATATTTTTTTTATATAGAAAATAGATTAATAAATTTATTTTTAAAATAATATTGAAATTTTACTTAATATTTTAAAATTATATTAAATTTTTATTTAATTTTTTAAATTGATATAAAAATTTTTACTTAATTTTTGAAAATAATATGCAATTTAAAAAAAATATTTTGAAAATTTTAAATTAATTTTAATTTTTAAAAATAAATTTTCTATTAAAAGTATTATTTTGCTAATAAATTATATCATAATAAAAATACAATTATTTTAAATTATAATATTTTATAAATATATTCAAGATGTAAAATATAAAAAAGCACTTTTTTCTTTAATTCTTTTATTTTTGTTTTCCTTTTTTCTTCTTTATACAATATACTTCATAAAATATATTTGAAAAAAAAACAAGAAAAGATATTCAATATTTTTAATAGAAAATATAATTTGTTTGAATAAATGATAATATTTTTTATTATGATTTATCAACAAAACAATATTTAAAAGAAAATAGATTTTTTGTTGTTAAAATGATATATTTATTAAAAAAAAAAAAAGAACTTGAAATGTTTAATTTTATTTTAATTTTTGGAAATTTATTTTCCATTTAAAAAATAAATATTTAACTAGTAAATTATATTACGATAAAATATAAAAATATTATTCAAAATTTAATATTTTAAAAAGCATATCTAAAATATAAAAAAAAAATTAAGATAATAGTATTCTTGATCTCTAAATTTTAAGTGAAATTTTGTTTTGATCTTTCTATTTGTCACATGAGATGCCTGTTGATTTTTTTTCATGTAGCAGTAATTGGCATTTATTATAAATTAGATATAACGATTCATGTATTCATATCATATAAAATATTAAAATTTACATATTTGTTTTATGTTTTACACAAAAATTACGTATTATGATTCATATCGACATAAAAATATAAAATATTTTTTTTATTTAGTTAAACCTATATATAAGAGTGCTATAAAATTTTATTTTGATGTTCATGAAAAAGTGTTCGATAAAATTAGGACTTGTGTGCATTTTGAATGAGCACAAATTCTTGTTTTGCATTGTTCCAAATTCTAGAGCATGTTTAATATGGGTTATGCCATATCCATTCTCTCTTAATTTGTATATATCTTATTAAAGGCATAAACTTGTGATACTAAATATTGCTATAAAATATATGAATTTAATGTAAGACCAAAATTCTAGATCATGATTTTAATTTTCCAAGCTTTATGAATTGTACCAAAGTTTTATTTCATTAGCTTGCTTGTGAATGAGATTCACATATGTTAAAGTTCGAATCATCTTGAGAATATTCATTAATAGCCAATGAATGCATAAATTGAAATCTATCGATTGGTTTGTTGGTCGCTATTTCATTGAATAAGATTCATATGAGAAAATAAGATTGGTAACGGGTCAGATTGTGGTGAATTTTTGCTTGTTTCAAATCTTATCCGATTTTATAATCATAAAACTCATACTTATACTCGACCCAAAATTTTTTTTATTTTTTTATACTCGAACCTGACATTGTATAAATCGTATCTGACCTGATCCGATCCGAAATTAATAAAATATTATTTTTTTAAATATAAAAATTTATTTTTTAAATATAAGTATATATAAATAAAAAATTAAAAAATAATTTTTTATATAATATTGGGTCGGGTTGGGTTTGCCTAAAACCTGAATCCAACCCGACCCCGATTTTCTTTAATAATATCCGACCCAACCCGAAATCTGATTTTTTTTTTAAAACAAATCGACCTTATAGAGTTAGATCGAGTCGGAACCCATTGATTTCGGATTGGGTTGCCTACCCTATAAGAAAGATTTGGGTACAATAACTTTGACTCTAACAAGCTATATTTTATGAAAAAAGCTCCTAAATTTTTATTGCAGTAAAAAAGTTTTTAAATTTTATTTTGCATTGTAATAAACTCTTAAACTTTAATTATAATTAAAAAAATTTTAATATTTAATTTATACTTAAATAAACTATTAACATAAATCAGTCTTTTGTTTGAAGTAAAGGTTTATTTAAATATAAATTAGATGATAATAGCTTATTTGAATACAATAAAAATATAAAACTTATTTTAAAAAATTAGAATATTTCAAAGATTTTTTTAATATTTTAGTCAAATGCAAAGTATTTTTGAAGATATGCTAAAAATACTAAAAGTATTTTAGTTTTTAGAACATGCTTCATATTTTAGTCATATCTTATTAAATAGTTATCATATTTGAGCATATGATATATCAAAAGAAATGTATTTGAATGTTTTTTTTCCAACTATATAAAGTTTATCTAATAATTTTTTGTATGATAAATGATATGAGTGATCCTTAAACTATAGTGAAATATTTATTGTGATATTTAAATTTTAAAAATCTTTAATGTGATACTTAAATTATGAATCTGTTAATTAATATAATAGTCACCCCTAATGTAGTTAACACCAAATTATGATTACATAATAGACAAACAATCCTCTAAATACTATATTAGTTAAAATATTCATAATTCAAATACTATATTAAAAATTTTTAAATTTCAAATATCACATTAAATATTTACTATAATTTAGATATCATTCGTAACATTAATTCTTTTTTATATTCAAAAAATTATTATATTTTTTTGTTGAAGTAAAAATTCTCTTAATGCCAAAATAATTTTAATGCAAGATTATCCATCAATTCCAATTTGTCCAAAGTTATGAAGGCGAAGAATAATTTTAAGCCGTCAAAATCATTTCATTTAACTTCCAAAATTATTTGCAAACGTAGGTTATTAGAATGCAAAATTCCGTGCTTACAAGGAATTGTATATCGAAAAAGCTATAAAAACGTTGAAATTGAAATTATGAAAAAACTTTTTGTTAAGCTTGAAATGGTAAAAGGTTGATAAAAGACTTTGTAAGAGTAAGATTTTCCAATTTTTTAAATCCATTTGTTTTTCATCTCTAACTATGGTGTTTTCAACCTAACAGAATATGCTTTTAACTTTTTCGGACATCCAAGCAATCAACCTTATGCCTCAACTTTTTGTCTAAGCTACGTTTTGGAGTTAACGACTCAAATGAAGCATTTTACGAAGCGGTGCAGGTTAATGGGCTCCGCAACTCGTTTCCATTTGGTTGCCCTCCGCTAAACATATTCTTAACGAAGTAGTAACTCTATCAATTAGGTTTGGATAGAAGGGGACCATTTTGAGCTTTTTAAAAACAAAATCTCCTTCGGATACTTAATTTCTTGTTACAAGGCTTGATTAACTTCTTTTTATAACCTTGCATGTGATAAATGCATGGAACCTTTCTCATTAATCTTGCTCACTTCTTCATATCGGACTTCTAATTCCTGAGTGAGTAAACCAAAGAGAATGGCATTACTCTCGTACAAGTGCCAGCAAAACTTCTTGCTGGACGGTTGATGAACTATCAAATGCAACCAAGTTTGCATTAATGTATTTTTAGGATTGGCTCTTTGAGTGTAGTGTTTGCATAATTCTAAATTTAATCTAAATTAATTTGATAATTCAGTCATTAACAATCATGTTACAATTCTTTTTACTTAGAAATTTTTTTCGTCTTAACCTGCTGCAATATTTTTAATCTTTTTCTTCGGACAATCTCTTGGAATAACTTTTTTTTCAAAGCTTAGTATTTAATGATTTTAAATATGGTAAAGCAATTGCGAAAAAAAAAATATTCTACTACACGATTAGAGGTTTAATTAACTTGAAAAAAATTGAAAAATTAAAGAGAATAATTTAAGAAAGTGCTAACTAAATCCTATTCAGAAGCCGATCAAAGAATGTCAATAAACAAATTGACCGAATTGATGCCATGTGGTTTTATGGTTGTCATCGATTTGATACCATGAGGTTTTATATTTATTATCGAACAAGACGGTCTGACAAACCGATCCAATTTTTAAAAAAGATAGAAGCATTCAAAACCAGTTAATATATATATATATATATATATATATATAAAAAGAAGGAATAATATTAACCAAACCACATCTTCATTCCAAGTAATATTTCCACAAGGTTCATTAGTTTTCCCCTGTTCATGAGCCGGGCGCCTCCAGCACAATGATAGTCACATCGTTTACATGAAAGCTATTTGTAACCAATGTGTCTGCTTTCGATTATTTATCAAAACATTCAATGCGCACTACCATGAAATATGGTCTCAAATATTAACTTCATTTAGCCTGGAGGCCAGTTCATTTGGCGCCCTCCAAGGAGGTGGACATGAATGTGATACACAGATTGACCTGCAACAGAATAATAATACTATATCAATAAAATTCTATAACAGTAGAAATGGGACATTGATATTTCTCAAATTAAATAAAAACATGGAAGAGAAAGAAAACACAAACATCCTTTAGGGCCATCATTAATCACAATCCTGAAGCCATCTTCCAGTCCTTCCTGTTTTGCAACAAGCTTTGCAGTATAAAGAAGGCGGCCAAGGATTTCACAGTGCCTCTCCTCAGCCTACGATGCAGAATTCACAACAATAAGAACAGAGAGGGATATAATCAGGAATTACCAGGATACTCTTTTAAAAGTTTTGGCAAAAACTGAAGCTCCTTTTTTTGACAACAGGTTGGAGGCAACAAGTTTTATAACAGGACAAAACCACAACCCTAAAACAGAAAAAGCTATAAGACTACAGAGGGATCAAATAAGGAGGGTAGAAGTTCTCAACTATAGTAATTAGGGTTACTTAAATGTTTTGGCGAACCAAACTCCTCTGGTCTACAACAGATTGGAGGTAACAAGCAAGTTCCAGCACAGGACAAAGTTTCAGAAGCAGTATTGGATAAACAAAGCCCAATTCAAAGGTCACAACTCAGCTGCAATTATATTAAATATACACCCTATGCTATAAAATGTAGGTAAACCAGTTCAGGACCAGAAGCTTAAATAAGGATCTTCAATCTTTTGGCCACTAAAGAAGCAGCACATTTTCGGTCTAATAAAATAATCACATACTGTGTGCAAGAAGCAAAATAGTGAAAAGTCTGGATGAAAATTTAAAAAATTGAGATACTTGGGTTTGTGGTCTGAAGCGGGCTTTTAATAGCAGCCATCAGTGGCTGCAGCCATTGAAACTGTTATTGCCACATTTAAGGCCAGAATATTATTCACAAATCGCACAATAAGTAGGTATCACAATGATGCATAGTGGTAGATTGCACATAACGGGAAGTTACAGCAGATTTTTATCTTCCTGCATTTCAATTAGAGTAAAAAAAAAAAAAAACTGTTCTTCCAAAAAATAAAAAATCATCAAACATGAGAACAAACTGTCAAGTTCTAAGGTTGGTATCCGCCAATCTAAAATTTTTATCTTTTCTCCTAGAAATTTTCAAACAACCCTCAATAGCAAATGAGAGAGCTTGCTTCCATGGCCACTAATTAATATTTGGTAAGGCAGGTTCAATTTGAATGTAGATGGAAGGAGATTGTCAATCAGCAGTGGTTTGTCTAGGGGAGTGTGCCAGGCTGTGGGCCATGACCAATGAGACTTGAGTGAGATGGAGATGATGAACAGGGGTTTAGATATTTAGCCAAAAATAAAATAGGAAAAACCAAGGCATTGATATGCTAGAACAGGGTACAATGTCATGCTGATGTAGAACAAGTAGGGTCAAAGTGATAGATGATATAAATTTAGAGTGAAAATCATAGACGCAATTAGGGAGAAATGGAGGAAATAGAAGACTTGGGTGAGAAACCAAAATGAATAAGAGGGCGAAAGTAAGAATAATCAATATCTCATAATCTCAAACTAACATCATCCAGAACTTAATCGAACCTAAATAACGTAAGTATTTATAACCAAACTCAAAACTCTACACTTGGAAAAGAATTAAAATGCTAATTAATATAAAATAACCAAATAATCAGAAATAGCCTAGATACATGCAAAGATTACAATCAAACATGTAAAATATAAAATAAAATCATAGATAACTTAATCTCTCAACTAGCATATTTCCATCCTCCACCACTTGCACTGATATCAACATAAAAGGTGTGAAGTCATGGTTAATGGGTTTTAGGGCATGAAAACTAAATTAATTAGAGGAAGAAATTTGAGAATATATAATTGGAGGAAATTTAGGTCGTAAATGAGATTATTCTAGTGGGATTTACAGTTGAAAATTTTTCACCTAAAGAGAAAGATTATTCAAGGGAGTAAATGGAAATATTTTGTTTGTAAATCAATATAGTTTCAAGGGAGGAAATCGAAATATTTTGTTTGTAAATCAATATGGTTATTAATTAATGTATTTTACTTGTCTGGTCAATAAAAGTAGAGGTGGCAAAATCAAACAGAACCAAAGAAACCCGCTCAACAAAGTTCGAACCAAACTTGTCCAAACACCATTTGATCAAAAAAGTAAAAGACCCAAACCCAAAACGACCCAAACTCGGCAAACCAAAAATGAACCGAACCCAAACTCAAACCGAACCAGAAAAGCATGCTAAAATAGTTATATTTTCCATAAAATCTAAAAAATGACTTGACTAGCCCGAGCCTGAACTTGGTCCAAGAACAAAAAGGCCCTAATTTGAAATGAACTGAGCCCAAGAAAATATGGACCCGAAATGACCCAAACCCAAAATGACCCTATCCTAACCAGCCCAAACCCGCTCAACTGTCACCTCTAATTAAAATTAGATAGTTTAATCATTAAACTATTTTTTTAAATATAGTAAATGTACATAAGAACTATAAAAGTCTAAAGCATAATAAATTATCCAAACAATAGAAATCATTAAGTATAAATTTGTTATTTTATTATATTAGTAGCAGTTAAAAACCAACACATAACAAAATAATGTAAAGTCATGAATGTTGTATCCATGATTAGCACCATTAGATCCACAAGCGCATAACTACTACAATTGTTACATGACGACAATTTAAAACCCTGATCTAAAGCTCTAGTTCAAGAACTCATACCTCTAATTTTGATTCTAGTCCAACCTCATTTAGAACCAAATAAATTTATTCCCATGCTAGGACAATACTATTGGCATAATTTTGTCCTTCAACTAATTATTACAGGTACTTTACTAAGAGAGATTCCCAAAGCTATCATTCTGAGTCTAGAAATCCCTAGGTAGATAAAAATAAAAAATTTTATTTTATAGTTTGCCTCATAATAAACCCCAATTTCTTATTTATATCATTTTCTTGCATGATATTTTCCATTTTGACCTTTCAAATTCTTTGCTCAACACATTTTCAATGTCCATGTTAGAATTGAACAAAAAATTATACTCCCTCCCTAACATAAATTGTTGAAATTGACTTACCGGTCAAATTTTACCAATTCAACTATGTTATTGCAAGTGATGATTTATTAAAATTTTAAAAATATATCTTTTTGGCCAAAATAAAATTTAAAAAAAAATGAATTGGAATCATTTCCAAATATATATTTATTATAATTTAATTTAATATAATAAAGATTTAAATTAATTTTGGTCATCAATGAAAAAGTTTTAACCAAATAAAATCAAACTAGGGCAATATTTATGGGATGAAAGGAGTAGTGAATTAGTAGTCACACTTTTATATGGATACTAAATTACCGCATTGTGGCACCTTTGAGTCTTATGTTTCTTTTGCTAGTCTCCCTACAATTGTTTTAGTGATTGTAATAACTTGGTGATGAGCTTTTTAATTCTAGCCTCAATTACACACTACTATTTTGTTCATTGGGAAGGTCATTTATTTTCCTACTCTGGCTTATGGAGGACGAGAGGTATTTGTAAATCTTAAAGCTCCAAAACAATTTCTTTCAACTGGGGTTAATGATGGAAGATTGCTTTAAGGTTTTATTAGGGTTTTTCCTTTTTACGTAGGGATATATTTGGAAATTGAGTTTATGTTAGGGATTTATGGCCTGTACCTATTAATACTTGAAATCAAGTGTTAAGGTTTTACTCCCATTGATTCTCTTCATTCCTCTCCCCTGCTAATCTCTTTGGGACCCTCTAATACTACTCTTTTTATCACCAAAATTCCTCTATTTCTTTCCATTTTCCATTTAATTTTCACTCCAATTTTCATTCTTTTTCTATCCCTCATTCAACATCAAGGGAAAGTGAAACGCACAAGCCAAACCAAATTGACAAAAACTGGACAGCATTAATTTAGCAGTCTATATTTTTTCCAATTTCATGCACAGCCATAATTGTAATTTCCTCCATACCAGGGCATAATGTTCACTGTTCAGTTAGATGACAGAAAACAAAAGCAAGAAAACTAATTATACCTTAGACAATCCAGTTAGGCCATCCTTGGATTTTGGAATTATTAAAATGTGTGTAGGAGCCTGGGGATCTATGTCCCTAAATGCTAAAACCTACAAACAAGAGAAAGGCAAACAAATAAGATGTTAGCGCAAATGAATGGCGAATAAACTTAAAACTAGCAGAAAAAAATTAACATATCAAACTAAACAAACAGCAAAAGAATTTTATAGGAACTTGCCCCAAAACAAAAACAGAGGAAAAAAAATGGTAATTCACACATGCAAATGATGGGATCAATGCATGAATCATTAGATATGGGAAAACAATAAAAACATAAATAACATTCAGAAATAGAAAACAAATTAAGCCATAAAAAGTAAAACTTTCAGCTTTAAATTATGTTTTTATGCATAAATTATAGATATAGCTAAGGGCTTTTTGTGCTTCTCCTAATTAAACAAGTGTGAAATTTTATTCCCACATTTCACTCAATGTTAATCAGATATCAGTGCGAGGGCATTTGGCTCACAGAATCTAACTTTTCCTCTCGGAATCTAACTTTTTGTTATCTAATTCCTTCGTTTAGTTGGGAAATTTCACCCCACACCAAGAATTTTACATTTCCATAAGCGTCAAAAAGAGAGATGGTAGGGGAATTAAAAACTCTCCTTTCCCTAAGGAATTTTTAGATTCCGGAGGGAAAATGAATTTTTTCCCCATTTGACCTCACTTAATTACATTTTTAGACTACATAAATAAACTTATTTCCATATGAAATGTAGTAATTATATATTTTGCTTTTTATGGTTTTGACAATGATTATGGTTTTAAGATTAAAAACACGATTTTTGTTGAAAATATCTTATGTAAAAAATTACTTTTCATCAATAACGACGATGTTTTTAGATAAAACACGTAGTTTTTGTTAAAAAATATGAAAAAAAATATTTTTCAGAATTAAACAAAAAAGACATTTCTAAAATAAAAAACCCGATCTTTGTTGAAATTATGAAAAAGAAATTACTTTTTAGAATTCTTTAGTTTCAACGAAAATAATGTATTATTTACGTATCACAAGTTATAAATGGCACGTGCTATTCATATATCATCAAGGATAATATAGTAAAAGATTTTATTAGATAATTTTATACTTCTCTAACCATACAAAAATCTTACATTCCCTAAGGTCAACAAAACCCAAGAATCTTACATTCCCCTTCAACATACTTTCCTCCGAAATCACTTTCCTTCCTAAAATTTAAGTATCCATGAACCAAATGCCCCTTCAAGTTAACAGAAAGGAAAAACCTAATCTTTGATTGTCACCTATTGACCCATTCAACCTGCCAAATATTCAACCCCGCCAGACTGGAAGTTACGGAAAAACACAAGGGCCCAATGCTAAGCCTACCCCAAAAATGATAACTATTTGCTAGCAAAGGAAGATAAGAAACTGTTGATCCAGATTTTGGAGACCAACCCAAAACCCAACCAACCTAAATTGACTTCAAAAGTTAATAACCCTAACGCTAAACTCGCACAACAATCAATCTAAAATGACTCAAACTCAACCAACCTGTCCATTTGCTACATACTTATAAAAAATAGACTAAAAACAAAAAAAGAAAGAAAGTGGGAAAACATGAACAAATGAAAGAAGATAAAGTTCACTTCATAGTTCCAAATGAAGTAGTTTTTAAAGGTTTAGTAGGATAATAAATTGTTGATGACCTTCTGACCCAAATCCATAAAGAATTTAATTCAAATTTTGTAAAAATATTTGTAAAATGTACCAAAAATCTTATCCGATGTTCTAGAACCTTCAAATTTCATCTAAAAATAATAAAAAAAAATACAGTTTAGAAACAAAAGTATTGCATATTGTGAGAAAACACTTATTTATAGCTGGTTCTAATCTTGTAATCTGTATATTTATATTTGTATCTCTAGAATTAAGTATTTGTATCCCTAGAATTAAGGAAGATTTAGTTTCCTAGTTTAACCCCTAGTTAGTTGTATATAAACCTAAGATTCTTGTATAATTCAATATAAGCAGTTTTTCAACATACATTCAGTTTCCACACTGATTTATTTCTTAGTTTTTCCACATGGTATCAGAGCTTTAAGCTCTTCTTGGGAAGAAAAATTTTTAGCCTTCATTACTGACTTTTTTAGGCCTTCATTGCCGAATCCTGTTTAAGCCTTCATTGCCGAACCCTTTCAAAGAAAGATATCACTATCACCCATTTTGAGAAAATGTTAACTGGGAAAATCACTGGAGTAATATAGATGTCTCAGAAACAAAGAGAGTTCAACAGGGAAGAGATTGAAAAGCTGATAAACTTATTGAAAATCCTTAAAAAGCCTACTATGGTATGTTCTTTGGGTAAAGTTTCTAGTTCAAGTAAAGCTTCCGATTCTCATGGATTAAATATCTCGGCTAAGCCTATTACGAGTTCTTGGGTCATTGACTCAGGAGCCACAGATCACATGACACATTCCCCACAAAAGTTTAGTACATATAGCCTGTGTCCTAGTAATAAGAAAATTGTTGTTGCTGATGGTTCACTTACCACAATGGCAGGATTACGAGATGTTCAAGTTAATCCCTAGTTTGTTCTAAAAAATGTTCTTCATGTTCCTGGATTGTCTACTAATCTGATATCTATACAAAAACTTACCAGAGATATGAATTGCAAAGTAACTTTTTATCCCTCTTATTGTGAATTTCAAGACCAGAGTTCGGGAAAGATGATTGGACTTGTAAGGAGAAGGAGGGACTATACTATCTTGAGACATCAAATAACACAAGTAGTATCAAAAATAGTTTACCTTTGTCATTTCTTTCTGAAAAATCTTCCAATAAATACAAAATCTGACTTTATCATTTTCGTCTTGGACATCCTTCTTTTGGAACCTTGAGAAACATGTTTCCTTGTTTGTTCAAAGAATTAAATGTTGAAGATTTTCATTGTGATATTTGCGAATTTGCAAAACATAAATGTGTGTCTTTCCCAATCAATAACAAAAGAAGTTCTACTCCCTTTTACTTGATTCATAGTGACATTTGGGGTCCCTCTACAATTTTTAATATTTCTAGTGCGAGATGGTTTGTTTCATTCATAGATGATTGTACTAGGGTTTCTTGGATTTTTTTACTTAAATCCAAATCAGATGTGAATAGTGTGTTTTTAAGCTTCCAAAATATGATCCAAAATCAATTTGGAGTAAGAATCAAGAGATTTAGGTCTGATAATGCAAGAGAGTACTTCAACCAAAGTCTATCCACCTATTTCCAAAAAGAGGGGATTATCCATGAGTCATCTTGTGTTAATACTCCATAGCAGAATGAAGTGACATAGAGGAAAAATAGCCATTTACTAGCCACAACCCGAGCCTTTCTTTTTCAAGCAAATGTACCTAAATCTTATTGGGGGAAGCTGTTCTCACTGCCACACACATTATAAATAGGTTACCTTCAAAAGTTTTGGGATTTAAACTCCTATGGAACTACTTTCACAATTTTATCCCAACCTCAATACCACAAACAATCTCACACCTAGGATATTTGGTTGTACATCACTTGTTCATGTCCACAGTCATAACAGGGGAAAGTTGGATCCAAGAGCGATTAAGTGTATTTTTGTGGGGTATTCTTCAACTCAAAAGGGATATAAGTGCTATCATCCTCCTACCAAAAAATTTTGTGTTTGCAGATGTCACTTTTGAAGAAAATAAACCATTTTTTACTCAACCTTATCTTCAAGGGGAGACTTCATTCATGGAAGATAAGGATAAAGACTTTTTTTTGCTTGATTTGCCCCCTTCTTCAACATTTACACCCATTAATTCTTTTGAGTCGAAACCTGTTTCTGCTGAGCCCAAGTCAAACACTGAATTTGAGTCTGAACCCATTCCAAATACGAAAGATGTGACAAAAGATAATATTGTTCTTGATTCTATGAAGGAATTACAGGTGTACTCAAGAAGGAAAGTTCCAGATCCTGAACCAGTGCCAATCCAAGAACTTGATCCTAACTCTAGAAATGAGATAACTACAGTTTTTGACTCTGTTTCTCAAAATAAGCATGAATCTCCTAAAACTATAACTAGTGATTATGATTTGCCTATTGCCATTAGGAAAAGAACCAAAGAATGTACCAAGCATCCACTATACCCAATATCTAATTTTGTGTCATTTGAAAAATTCTCACAATCCCACAAAAATTTTCTTGTGAGCCTAAACACTATTTTTGTTCCAACTACATTATCCGAGGCATTATCTAGTGAGAAATGGAGGCAAGCCATGAAAATAGAAATGGAGGCCTTAGAGAAAAATCAAACATGGGAACTGGTAGAGTTGCCTAAAGGAAAAATTCAGTGGGGTGTAAATGGGTTTTCACTGTAAAATACAAGGCAGATGGTACTGTTGAAAGGTATAAAGCCAGGTTAGTGGCTAAGGGCTACACTCAAACCTATGGAGTGGATTACAAGGAAAACTTTGCTCCAGTTGCCAAGATGAATACAGTTAGGATTTTGTTATCATTGGCTGCAAATTACAATTGGCAGCTTCAACAATTTGATGTAAAGAATGCTTTTTTACATGGTGATTTGGAAGAAGAAATATATATGAAGGTTCTACCGGGATTTGGAGATCATCTAGAAGCAAACAAAGTATGCAGGCTAAAAAAGGCTTTATATGGCCTTAAACAGTCTCCTAGAGCTTGGTTCGGGAGATTTGCCAAAGTAATGCTAGCAATTGGATATAAACAGAGTCAAGGAGATCACACATTGTTTATCAAGCACTCTGATTCGGGAGAGTCACGGTTTTATTAGTGTATGTTAATGATATAATTGTAACTGGAGATGATGAAAAAGAGAGAGAATCTCTAAAACAGTGTTTGGCTAGAGAATTTGAGATAAAAGAGCTTGGGAGATTGAAGTACTTCCCAAGAATTGAAGTAGCTCACTCACGGCATGGTATTTTTATCTCACAACAGAAATATGTGATGGATCTTCTGAAGGAAACTGGGAAGCTTGCATGTAAACCTGCAAATACCCCTATAGATCCTAATCATAAAATTGGAAAAGCTAGTGAAGAGGCTGCTGTAAATGGAGAGATGTACCAAAGATTAGTTAGAAGACTCATTTATCTCTCACATACTAGACCTAATATAGCATATGCTGTGAGTGTGGTAAGTCAATTTATGCATAGTCCTAAAGAAGTGCACCTACAGGCTGTCTACCGTATATTGCACTATTTGAAGGCCAATCCTGGGAGAGGTATCTTATTCAAAAGAAATCCAGGGTTAGTTTTAGAAGCATATACAGATGCTGATTATGCAAGTTCAATAACTAATAGAAGATCCACCTCAGGCTACTGCACTTTCTTAGGTGGTAATCTTGTGACTTGGAGCAGTAAAAAACAAAATGTGGTGGCAAGCTCAAGTGCTAAAGCAGAGTTCAGAGCAATGGCTCAAGGAATTTGTGAACTACTATGGTTAAAGATTATCCTAGAAGACTTGAAGATCAAGTGGGATGGACCAATGAGACTCTACTGTGATAACAAGTCTGCAATAAGCATTGCACACAATCCTGTGCAACATGACAGAACAAAACACATTGAAGCAAACCGGCATTTCATAAAGGAGAAACTAGACAGTAGGTTGATTTGTACACCTTATGTATCAACCAAGGGTCAACTTGCAGATGTGTTGACTAAAGGTCTCAGCAGTGCAACATTTCAAGAAATTATTTCCAAGCTGAGAATGGAAAAC